>NW_026294573.1:138495117-139140117 GCF_007827085.1 Peromyscus californicus insignis
TAATAGAAATGGATTAATTTAAGCTGTAAGAACAGTTAGCAAGAAGCCTGCCATGGCCATACAGTTTGTAACCAATATAAGTCTCTATGTTTACTTGATCGGGTTTGAGCGGCTTGGGACTGGCGGGTGAGAAAGATTTGTCCTGACTGTGGGCCAGGCAGGAAAACTCTAGCAACAGTGTTAAGCTAACTTTATTTGGAATATACAATATAGGACAATGACGTTATAACTAAATGCAATAGGTTCACCTCTTTGTGAGTGCAGTCAAACCAAGCACTGCTGAAGGGCAAAAAAAAAAAAAAAAAAAAAAAAAAAAAGGAGGAAAATGCATTCTTTGTAGCGAGGATAGCATGGGATTATTTTCGTGGAGATTTATTTTCCTCAGGGAGCCTGTACATATTCATGTAGAGGTTGACTCATTTCTGAGCATGCCCAGTTAAAAAGTACATTCCTGAGCATGCTCAGTTGAGTGACAGGAATGTCCCGGTTATGTGAACTTTCCCTGGGGAGTTGAACAAGCATCTATTCATAGGTAAGACAAAAACAGCAGACCAAAGATAATTTTTCCCAAATCTAGGTTAGCAAATCATAGTTTCATTGGGATTATTTACAGGGGCAATGAGTGGAGGATTACTCATGAGCATGAGCAATATAAGAGTGTTATTACCAGTGGGAGAAGCTCTCCCAAACTGATGTCAATTTACATACCCTAAGGAAGTGGGAGTGTATCTTGTGAGACCCTCTTCTCTTCCTGACCGAACATTATGGAGTCCAATATTGTGTGGGTATCATTCAGGTAATTATAGCTGCTGAGAACTCAAGAAATCATGTGCAGAGGAAATCACTCACTCCTTCCTCTGACTCTTCCTTTCTACTAGCCCTTACATAACATTCCTTGAGCAGTAGAAAGGGGGATATAGATATTCCATTTAGTTCTAAGCATTCAACAGTTAGATTCTCAGGAACTTAACTGGGTATGAGTATCCATAGTTACCACTGCCCATTGTAAAAAGAAGCTTCCCTGACCAAGGCTGATAACAGTAAGTACCTATTGGTATAAATATTAATACTTAGAAGTTTCACAATTTGACAGGCACACTATATCCATTCAGTAAAACAACAGGAGTAACTTCTCCACTGTGGCTGTGATGTCTATCCCCAGCCATGGGCTTATAATGGGGGTGTCTGTACCAGATGAGAATTCCCTCCTATGGAGCTAGCCTTAAATCCAGTCAGAAAAATGGTTGTTTGCATCCATAACAGATGTGACACAATTGCAACCATGAAAATATCTTTTCTGGGATATTGAAACTGAAATATGCAGGGTTTGAGGTCAAATAGCAACACTGGTCACCATTCTCTTCCAGCAGGATGCATCACACCTTCTAGCACTAAGAAATCTAACCAACAGGGAGGAAGAGTCTATCTTAGCTTTCAAGGATGTCTCCTTCTTTCAGGTAAATCAAGGAAAATACTCCCCATCTCAGAGACACATTCTCTTAACCAGACTGAAATAGATACTCCTGGGCAAAGATGGGGTGCGGACCTATATAGTCCAATTGGCTGGATTTAGAATCTTCTATGGGCATATCTGTGAAGATGTTTCCAGAGAATTTTAACTAAGGAAGGAAGACCCACCCTCAATGAATGTGGGATCACCATTCCATGAGTTGGAGTCTTGGATTATATAAAAGACAAAGCAAGGAAGTATAAATGGAACAGCAGCATTCATCTCTCTGACACACCCTACCATCATGTTTTTCCTGTTCTTAAACTACATGCAAAAATAAAATTTCATTCTTAAAGTAGCCCTTGTCAGGTATTTTGTCAAGAGGCTCCTGACCATTTCCATAGTGACTGATGTTAAGGAAAGATAATTCTTCAGCACTTGGAGACTTGAAGTTACAACATAACAAAGAGGTTCAATTGGTACTGTCCCTGGAGACTCAATGTGCCATGAGAGTTCTCTTCATATTTTTAGGGAGGAAAGGAGAACAATTTTCAAATAAAATGCCATTTGAAGCCCTCAAAAAATATTAGGACACATATGCCTTGTAGTCATTCCTCAAAGTCCCAAATGTATAAATGTAATTGATTTGACTGTGGGAACAATCCTTATATCTGGTCATTAGTTTGGCAAAGAGCTATTTCAATGAGAAAGGACAAAGGCAATCTTTGAAAGTGCTGCCTCACAGACCCTGGCCAAGACAACAAATCATAGAGAATATTGTGACCGAAAAGGGAAGATGGAGATCAGTGTCTTCCTTCAGGATCACAAGGAAGAGAAAGTGGACACTACATGGGCTCAATGGTGATCCCCTAGAGATGTTTACATCAAAATCTTTTGGCTTCATAAATGTGACCTTGTTTGAGAAAAGGTCTTTCCAGATAGAATGAAGGATCTTGACATGGACTTCATCAAACTTCTCTAGCCTAAGTGGACTTTGGACTCATGATCCCCTTGCTTCTGACTCTCTGGAGCTAGGATTACAGACCAGTCCTTTGAGTGTGAGGGCCCACTGATACTCCCTAGTGTGGCTTTACTGAAGGTCAGAAAGTTTGAACTTGCTTTGCCCAGCAGGGCTGCATAATAGGATGATTTGGCCAAGGCGTGCTTAGTTACTAGGTGTTTTTTTTTTGTTTGTTTGTTTTGGTTTTTTGGTTTTTCGAGACAGGGTTTCTCTGTGTAGCTTTGCACCTTCCCTGGAACTCGCTTTGTAGACCAGGCTGGCCTCAAACTCACAGAGATCTGCCTGCCTCTGCCTCCCGAGTGCTGGGATTAAAGGCGTGCGTCACCACCGCCTGGCAACTAGGTGTTTTGAAGGGTCTACACGTGTTGGTACTTTATACCTTGACCTTTAAAGGGGGCCGTCTTTTGCCCCTCCCCTTGCTGCTGTATAAAAAGTCCATCATGAATAAACTCAAGGCTGCTGGGTATTAACCCAGGGCCCTCCAGAAGGTATCCTGTGTCTCTTTCTCTCCATCTACGTCTATATTTCTTCCTATTACTTCTCAATTCCTCACTCCTCTTTTTAAGGGACCATCGATAGGTCATGACTGAACCCCAACACTGGGCTTCAACATTTGAACTCTTCTAGAATCATGTTTTAGCCAAAAAGGAAAAAGCCCAACAACCTTAACAAAGTTTTTTTTTAAATAAGATTTATTAATTTTGTTTTGTGTATGGGTGTTTTGCCTGCATACATTCTTGTGCACCATGTGGGTGCTTAGTGCTCACAAAGGTCAGTAAAGAGCATCAGATTCCCTGGAACGGCAGTTATAAATGATTGTGAAGCACCATGTGGGAGCTGAGAATTGAACCTGGGTCCTCTGAAAGAACAACAAGTGCTCTCATTCACTGAGCTATCTCTCCAGCCCCTAAGTTTTAACTTTATTAAGAAATGAAATGCCAAACTACCTACTCCCTTTGAAATAAGTACTTGTGTAGAATCTCACACCACAGCCAGTATCAACATCGAGAATTGTAACCATGTGAACACACCATGTTTCACATGCATCTCCTCCACTGCTGCTTAAAAGATACAGGCAGTACTTTTTTCTTGTGTAGAAGGGAACTGAAGCTGAGAAGTAGCAGATAGTTATAAGACTCAGCAGGTCAACAGCTCTGGAGGGGGAAGTAGAAAGTCAAGTTCTTTCTGCATCAAAGTGGGCAATGTCAACTCATCCCACGCAGATTTCTATGTCTGTGCAAGAGCAAAGTAAACACTAGAAAGTTGCTTTGGCACAGCCATTGGAAAGGTCATTTTTGTGGCCAAAAAAAGTTTTCTTTCTACTAAAATAACCCAGATTTCTCTTCTCATGCTTTATTGAATGCACTTGCTCCATTGAAAGGGGGTATTTTCTTTATTTTATCTGTACCCACTAATGGTTCTATTATGTCAGGCTTATGGAAAAAATGACCTTTATCATGTCTTGTTGCATGCTTGTACATGCATGCCCCTGTGGAAGCATGTAAGTAGAAGATACACAACTGCAAATGGAGACAGCAACAGATTTTCAACATTTCTAATTTTGTAACTAACATGTTTGAATCTTTAAAAAGATGTTTGCTTCCCAACAGCTCATGGGAGGGGTTAACATAGGGAAGAATGAGAGGAATCCAACAACATGTATGTAAGAATAGGAAGCCCATACTAAAAATTTACTTAAATCAAACAAAAATGATGCTACTGTTTTTTAAAAGGCCATGGATGGAAGTAATGGAAATAAAGTTCAGTAACAGAGAGCTTAGCTTGCCCAGGGTGGATGAAGCTGTAAGACTGATCTGAAGAACCAGGGAAAATGAGAGAGAGAGAGAGAGAGAGAGAGAGAGAGAGAGAGAGAGAGAGAGAGAGAGAGAGAGAGAGAGAGGAGCGAGGGAGACTAGGCCTAAGTCATAAGTTGTAGACCAAGGATTTCTTGTGCTATCAAATCATCCAGTAAATTTATGATGAGAAGGTGCTGGATTTGCACCTTACACTAAGCGTGAAAATGATCAGCTCAAGGAGGCAAATAAGATTCAGTTTCAATGTATTCAATTAATAGTGCAGTTGTTTTGTGATAACTACAATCATCTCTCCATGTTTGTAGCGAGAATTGTAACCATATGAACACACCATGTGCTGTAGGATGTTCTGTATGGCAAATGTGTTGCTGACTAGTCAATAAATAAAACACTGATTGGCCATTGGCTAGGCAGGAAGTGTAGGCGGGACAAGGAGGAGAATAAAGCTGAGAAGTGGAAGGCTGAGTGAGAGAGACACTGACAGCTGCCGCCATGATGAGAAACAACATGTAAAGATACCGGTAAGCCACGAGCCATGTAGCAAGGTACAGATTAATGGAAATGGATTAATTTAAGCTGTAAGAACAGTTAACAAGAAGCCTGCCATGGCCATAAAGTTTGTAAGCAATGTAAGTCTCTGTGTTTGCTTGGTTGGGTCTGAGCGGCTGTGGGACTGGCAGGTGAGAGAGATTTGTCCTGACTGTGGGCCAGGCAGGAAAACTCTAGCAACAACCATGTTTCACATTCATCTCCTCCACTTCTGCTTAAAAGATAAAGGCAGTACTTTTTTCTTGTGTAGAGGGAACTGAAGCTGAGAAGTAGCAGATAGTTATAAGACTCAGTAGGTCAACAGCTCTGGAGGGGGGAAGTAGAAAGTCAAGTACAATCACCCCCCAGACACCAAAATCTACAGATACTCAAGCTCCTTGTAAAAGCATAGTATTTACATAAAACCTATGATTATTCTCCTGCAATACTGTAAATCATCTCTAGATTACCTAAGACAACGTGATATAAATTATTGTGTTGTTGAGGGAATAATCACAAGAAACGAGTTGGTGCATGTGCAGTATTGACACATCTTTCTCCAAATCTTTTCTGTCTGCACTTGCTTTCACATCCACAGATGATTATATTATATTCATGCCACAGAGAAACCATTGTCCCGAGACTACCTGACTCCTCACATCTGACAGTGGAGCTGAAGCAACTATCATGTTGTAAGTCCACAGTGGTTATTGGCAAAGGAAGGGGAGATTCAGGTGGGAGACAGACAACTTCAGCTTGTATTTCTTGTCTTCTCTTCTTCCATTCTTATGTATTTATCAAAATATGTTATTTTCAAGACATTCATTTTCAATCTGGCAAATGTTAAGCTTTATAGATTTTTTCAATGGTTGTAGTGTGGGGAAGAGGTCAAGGATTGCAGCTCATGATGACAGCCCTCTCTCTCCCCGACTCCCAGTTGCCTTGTTTCCCTTCCCACTTTCCTTTTGTTTTTAGTCAGTGAGGCCAATTATTGCAGACTGTGATTCCTCTCCTACTCTTAGCATTTCACATCTTAGCTCCACTATACTACCTACTTTGGTATTGCATGTTTTCTAAATTTCAATGTATAAAATCAAATGCCATTTTCATCCTGAGGGTTCTGTGAAGACATTCACCATGAAACTCCCAGAATAGTATCAGCATGTACTCAGCCCTTTGTCAAAACCAGATCTCATGATCCTTGTCCTTCATTACATAGGTGCCTATAAGAGAGATCTCATCCTCTATCCCTTATACAGAATCACTGGAGACAGAGACTCATAAAAGAAAAAGAAAACTGAAGCAGAAACTCCTGTCTTCCTCAGGAGTTGTTTTGAGTACTTGAGTTGAGCTAACTTACAATTTCTTCACCTTCTAAAAGTGAATGATTTCCTCAAAATTGTTACTACTTCTTCAGAAAATAACTCCCTGCTCCATTAAATAAAACAGTGTTTTGCTGGTTTAAATGATCATTCAAGAGTCAAGTCCTCCTCATTTTCTGATAGGTGATTTTGAGGTGACTTTGGACTCAGAGAAGCATGTCACAGGCCTCAGAGAAACACTTTCCTTGGATTAAATATTCACCTTTCCTGGAGACCACAGGTAGTTCACATTTAAGACAGAATTTCCTCTCTTAAATGAAGCATATGTTGTCAGTGATTAGAATTATATAAACTCAAGGCAGTTAAGGAGTCAGTGAGTAAGAAACTGATGAATTCATGCCAACTTAAGATACTGTGCAGGGCACAAGATTATATTCTTTTCTTCTATCTTGACAGACATCTTTGTCTCCAGTCTTGTTCCTTTATCCCAGGAGTCCTGGCTTTCAGCCTGAGAGCTACAGAGGTACACAACAAACTCAAATAAATTCATCAACTTTCTTCACAAATAAAATATTTGAGGTAAGAGGATTCATTTAGCTTAATTTATTGAAGCCAAAAAGACCTAACAGAGGCTATTGTGAGGACTCCATGACAGATGGCACATGGGGGAACACATGTAGAAGAGGGGTCATATCTCAAATCAGGATGCAACAGGAGGAGCAGGGGCCAGGAAGGCTCTTTTCATAGCTTTCTCAAGAAATCTACTAAGTGGTCAAACGAGAATTACTTCATCTCTGTCATAAGCATATCTCCAGTGATCAAAACACATTTCACTCAGCCCAATTTCTTAAAAGTTCCAACATCTTCCAATATTTTCACCCAGGATCCCAAGCTTCCAACATATAACCTCTGGTGGCAAGGACACCAAACTAAATAGTGGAGATGAGTTCGTCAACTTTAACCCAGAGGCCAATTTAAGTGTTCACTAAATACTCAGAGGGTACTTACTGTCAGGATAAGGAGTCTGTACACATGTGTCTGCCTGCTTTTCAAATTTCTGTGCTCTTAAGTAAAAACCTGAAATAATAGATACTTACTCTAGAGATGTCTGAGTTCTCAGTGGGCTGTAACAACCTCTAGATGCATTTCCAAATCCCAGTCCTGCAAAACAGGTCAACTAGTTGGTGGTTTGTGATAAAAGAAATAAGGAGAATCTGAAGACAGGTTTTAGTTCCAAAACTGTTGTATTTCCCAAATGAGGGAGCTCAGGCAAAATTGCTGACTTCTGAGCTATCTGGACTGATAAGCTATCAAGTGGCAGTTGGCAGGATTTCCATGTGATCTCCTGTTTTTGAGCAGAGCCTCTGTCACTCACGTGACTACATGAGTGAGTTGTTGTCTCGATACTCCAGAATTGCATTTGCCAGGCTGGCACATGGGAAGGATAAGCCAAGGAAGTCTCTGTCTAAATCTCAGAAAGGCTGGACTTAGAACAAAGAGATGAAGGCACTGTAAAAAATTGTCCTTAATTTCAGACTTTTCTAAGACTTCAAAGACAGCATTTATCTTAAAAATAAATATGATTAAGCCTAATATTGTCAGATCCAATTTTGACAGAGAAATTCTAAGATTTCTCAAAGTTTTCCATTGTGCTAGCCATTATTGATCACTGTATGCATCAAGTATACAGTTGTTGAAGCAAGCACTCTCAGCTTCTTTTTATTTATTTTGTAAACAAGGAGACACAGTCATCACTAAGTTAAATTATTTCTCTTGATATACTTAACTATCAAGTATTTATGTATCAAGTAAAATATGGCCAGAAAGTATTTGAACTCCAATCAGTAACTGAATTCTGATTCTAACCCTAAATTGAAACAAAATCATAATCCTAACCTCAACTCAAATCCCAACTCTAAGTTTGAATCTAAATCTGAAAAGAGTACTAACCCTGTCTCTAACCAAAATCCATTATTTCTAGGAACCACACACTGACCCATCATGATATAATGAATGATTCAGTTAAAATATCCACTACAAAAAAACAACTACAACAACAATGAACTACTTAGTTAAAATGTCCACTACAAAAAGATGCATAGAGATTACAGCCTAGTTAAAAATATATACCTAATTTCATTAGATAGATTGATGGAATAGTGAACAATCACCTACACAGGCTTTGGACTACTGAGTTGTGGGATATGTTTAAAAGGTTTACACCCATGTACCACATAGCTATCAAATAGAAAAATGCTCTGTTGTCACTAGAAGCCAAAGTATTTGTAAGGATAACAGAAATAGGATTTTCATTTTGAAAGCTACATTAGCAATCTTAAAGGAATATTTTCTTCTTTATGAAACTTCATCCTACTTCAAAGATGCTAGTAAACAGAAATTGTGTTTTACTATTGAAGAAAAGTGCTGTCAAAGCATTAAATTAGTTATAGAGCAATCTGGCTACTGGGAGCACAAATATCAGTCTAGTGTGCTCTGAAAAGCAGAAAGGTACAAAGGAGAATAGAAAACATAAAAACACCAATGGATTTGTTATGGATGGAAAGCTCATTTAGAAAATGATAGATTATTCACGTCTGTGAACCAAACACCAGCAGTAAGGAGTGATAGAAATTAAATTCCACATTGATCCAGCTGGGATCTCCCGTTCCCCCAAGCTCTCTTTCCCTCGACCCTCACCCTTCATTACCCCCACTCATGTCCAGAGAGGGAGAACAAGGAATAGGAGACCATGGTAAATGAAGACCATATGAGAATAGGAAGAAGCAAAGTGCTAGAAAGGCCCACAGATATCCACAAAGATACCCCCACAACAGACTGCTGGCAATGGTCGAGATACAGCCCAAACTGACCTACTCTGGTGATGGGATGACCAAATACCCTAATTGTCATGATAGAAACCCCATCCAACGACTGAGGGATCTGGATGCAGAGATCCATGGCTAGGCCCTGGGTGGAGCTCTGGGAGTCCAATTAGAGAGAAAGAGGAGGGTTTATATGAGCGAGAATTGTTGAGACCAAGGTTGGATAAAGCACAGGGACAAATAGCCAAACGAATGGAAACACATGAATTATGAACCAATGGCTGAGGGATCACCAACTGGATCAGGCCCTCTGAATGGGTGAGACAGTTGATTGGCTTGATCTGTTTGGGAGGCATCCAGGCAGTGGGACTGGGTCCTGTGCTCATTGCATGAGTTGGCTGTTTAAAACCTGGGGCCTATGCAGGTCACTTGGCTCGGCCTGGGAGGAGGGGACTGGACCTGCCTGGACTGAGTCTACCAGGTTGATCTCAGTCCTCGGGGGAGGCTTTGCCCTGGAGGAGGTGGGAATGGGGGATGGGCTGGGGGGAAGGTGAGGGGGGGCGGGAGGGGGAGAACAAGGGAATCTGTGGCTGATATGTAGAACTGAATTGTATTGAAAAAAAAATCACATTGAGGTTCACAAAGACATTAATAGTGAAAATCAAGTCAGGTCCACAAATAAACCAGGTAAATCAGTAACAGAGACAGCATAAGAATGCATGGCTATAATATGGCCCATCCCCAGGATTTTGTTGTAATAAGATTCACAATTGTCCTTAGGCTGCACAGAGATGTCCAACACCTACTCATTAGTCATATAAGGAGCTAAGCTACCCTGCAGACGTGGTTGAGTGGATTAATAGAGATCAGGTTATTGAAAAACTACAGAAAATTCTTTTAAGGCAATGTATATGTGACTGAATAGCAAACTTGTATATGTTTTATATTAGGCTGTCTCAGAGGACTGTGTGAAGGGAATGTGAGGGGAAAATCCTCCCATTGGTCCCCTTTCTTCACAGAACAAAATCTAAAAGCTTAATAGTAACTTCCAGGAGACTCCTTAAAAGTTCCTCTAACTTCACTAGAGCATCATCTATCAATTTGTTTCTTGTTCACAGTTTTAATTGGTATTTCTAGTTTTTTTAATTATCACAATTTATAACCACCTATTTGTAGTTTGTTAAGTATTTTCTTTTCAACTTAAACAAGAAGATAAATTTTGGGGGTTGTGTTACTCTTACTTGAAAAAAAAGGAATAATCCCTGATTTCAAGGACACTTAGAATGCAGTAGAGAGACAGAACTGTAAATTCAAAGTAGAAGATTGTATGGAGCAAAGATTCTCAAATGTGTAAAATGTTCTGACCTCACTACATGTATTATACCAAGTCAGGAAAGTAAGTGAGCCATAGTGGTATTTGGAAAGTGGGTTTGGATGAAAATTAAATCCTACTTGGTGAAAAAAAAACTGGCAAGAAGAGGTCCTCTAGGGGGAGAACAAATGGCATGGGAAATGGCTTAAAGAAAGGATACTGTCTATGAGAGAGCCTTCAGGGAAACAAGTATTGATCAACACTATAAAGAAAAATGGATTTGGCCAGAAAAACTATTAGGCTTCCAAAACATGGTTTGCTAACAGTGCTCTGAGCCTTATCTGTGTGTGGAACATGGGCTGAATCACACTAGGACAGGACATAAATACATGGTTCACACTTATCTGAATCTCCTTGCCTCTTCTCTGAGTGCTGCATTATAAAGCCATAAGAGAATCTAAGTGAGAGAGCAGCTGAACTACAGCTGTTCCCAACCACAGGAAAGACTGCAATCAACTTATTTTTCTTTTGAAATGTATGGTGTATTAGAAATGGAAAATAATACATGCTTATATAAGCTCTAATAAATCTTAATATTGACATGTGATATTGACATTACACATGAAATAAATGTACACAATGAAATGAAAACACAATGTTGAGGATGCATTCAACAGTATAATAAAAGCTTATAATTATGTGATGAATACCTTGTACATATAGACATAATTTCAGAAGTCTATGTTAGAAGCTATGAGGCCTATTGTAGGTTCTTGTTTGGATAACATTACCAAAAGCCTGTTTTGTGCCAGGCACATTTGGTGTTGGTCATGGAGCAGTGGACAGGCTACTGGGAACAAACCGCTAGTATTGGAGAACCATGGACCTTCCCTTGGGTTAGATGAGACATCCCAGGCTCAATAACTGACACTACTTAGAAAGAAAGTGGCCAAACTTTAATAAATTCTAAAGAAAAAATCACTACCAATGCAAATCAAAGTAGCTCTGTAGTGGAATAGGAGCTGTGATAAAAATGGAAATACTAACTTGAAGAAGGATTACTAGTTAGGGTTTGTGTTGATTAGACTTTACAAGACATAGGACAAGCAGAAAATCGCCCAAGTTCTAGATTAATTATCTTTCAATAACAAAAATAAATATCCAAGATAATCAGTGTGCATAGGGAAAAGATTCTTTTGACTCACACTTTCACAGGTTTCTATTCATGATCAAATGGCCTTGTTGCTTTTAGACCTATGAAAAGACAATTCATTGTGATGAACACACATACACAGCAAAGCCATTCACATCATGGATGAAGAAAGGAAAGAATCTCTTTGAATACAGGACCTCAGTGACCTATGGGCCTTCTCCCAGGCCCTACCTCTTCAATGTTTTCCCTTTCCTTGTAGTATCTTCTTGAGGAAGAGGGATAGTTGAACATGGACACATTGAGGACATTTAATAGCCAAACTACAGCAAGGTGTTAATGAGAAACTGGACAATAAAGTACAAATCAGTGCTACACTTGCCATGCAGGTGCTAGATGAGAAAGCAGTTATCGATGTAAAATAGGCAGGAGGGTAAATTTGGTAGAATGATTTTTTTAAACAGTTCAGCACAATGTCATAACCATCTTTGTCCCCTCCCAAAAGAAACAAAAACAAAATTTGTGACACACTAGGTCATAAATTGAGACCATCTCCATCTGACACTGAACTCAGAAAAATAACAGCAATGGAGCCAATAATGGGGTGGTGATTGCTAGGATACCTCCAGAAAAGTTCATTTTCAGATATGGAGAGGCCAGTGGCTTATAAGTCTTTCTTCACATGGCTTTCCTCTGCAAAGTCAACAGGGCTTTACATGGGCTTATGCAAACTTAGAATAGTTCTGTAGGTGTGTTGGTTTAAAAAAGAATGGCCCAATTTGCCTCATGTATTTGAATGCTTAGTCATCAGGGAGTGGATCTGTTTGAAAGAATTAAAAGCAATAGGAGGTGTGGCCTTACTGGAGGAAGTGTGGCCTTTGGAGGAAGTGTGTCATTGAGGATGGACTTTGAGGTTTCAAAAGTACACATCAGATCCAGTTTCTGTCTGTCTCTCTCTCTGCTTCTTGATCAAGATGTAGCTCTCAGCTCCTCTCCAGCATCACGTCTGCCTGCTGTCATGCTCCTTCTGTCATAATACTCCCTGCCATGATGATAATGGAACAAGACTCTGAAACTGTAGCAAGCCTGCCAATGAAATGCATTATTTTGTAAGAGTTGCCTTGTCTCTTCACAAGAATAGAACAATGACTAAGACAAAAGACATGTAGATTTGATAAGAAACAGTTACAAAAAAATTGGCAATTTAAATTTGGATTAAATAGTGACCAAGATCCTCAATTATCTTTTCAAAATCAAATATGCCTTCATGTTCAAATCTTCTAAGTGGTTAGCATCTTAGTGGAAACTAACTTTAGAGTTTTAGTCTTAAAATATTCCATTGACAAATAAAGACTTATGTGTTAGAGATATATACTACAGGATGGTTTGATGGTTTGATGTACATTATACAAGGAATATTACATTCAAAATTATGTATGCATCTATTACCACTCATGCTGTATGTTAGAATTTTATTTGTCTTATATGTCATAAAATTATTTTTATTTATGTGTGGATACATATTTCTATTTGAGGGTATGCCATTTGTGCATAGGTACTCTCAAAGGCTAAAAAGAGGGAAATGGATCCCTTAGAGCTGGAGTTACAAGCAGTGTGGTCTGCCCTCTATGGGTTCTGGGAATGACCTGGGCTTCTGTGGAAAATTTCATTTATAGGTGTGTGTGTGTGTGTGTGTGTGTGTGTGTGTGTGTGTGTGTGTGTGTAACTTTATTCTAGCTAGGGTACTTAATTTTCAGTTGGTATCAAGAGACTGGGAAAGACCCATGAAAAGGATGAATTAGATGATAAAGGCAAACAGGACATTCTTGTGAGCAATGCCCCCCATCCCAGCTTATCACTGAGGAGAGCCACATTTAATAGGATGCTACATAAAAGAGCATGGAGGAAAGTATCTAGTTCATTAGACAGTTACATGCAAGGTAACCCAGATGATGACATGCTCTAACTTGTAACCACTGTGGATGGGGACATCAGTTCAGGGCATCATGGCTTACATAGGAAAGTGATCTATCTTAGAGTCATCCTCATATTTGCTGTGCTGATAGATTATGCTCAGGAGCTCCATCCTGAAACTGTTCTTTTTCAAGGTTGTGGAGCTGGTTTTCCAGGAAATGTGGCCTGGGTAAATTTTTCCTTACAAATTACTTTCTTCACTGACCTTTGAAGATGATTATGCTGAGATCTTGCTTTGGTCAAATCCCATTCTGTAGTCAGAACACATACCTCAAAGGAACTATTGTCCAGAGTCGTACAGTATTCACCCAAGGTAGCACACTCAATGACAAGGCCCTTCTGCAGGCCACCTCCAAAGCTAGTGTAGGTATGAAGGATAAGCAGACAGAGCCCACATCTAGAGCAGAAGATCCCATCAACAGGTTTCCTGGATAAACGATGGTATTTCCATAGGGGGACTCTTCCTAGGTAAGGGAAGAAAATATTGGGCACACTTCTCAAAGGAAGATAGGTTTAAAATTAATCTGCTTTACACAAACAAGCTAGAGTGCCTCTAGTGGTACAGTGGTGCTAAATTTTATTACTTAAAATAGTACACTTTCACTTGCTCAGATCAATATTCAGGTGTAGCTAGAGTTTTCCTGCCTGGCCCACAGTCAGAACAAATCTCTCTCACCCACCAGTCCCACAGCCGCTCAGACCCAACCAAGCAAACACAGAGACTTATATTGCTAACAAACTGTGTGGCCGTGGCAGGCTTCTTGCTAACTGTTCTTACAGCTTAAATTAATCCATTTCTATAAATCTATACCTTGTCATGTGGCTCGTGGCTTACCGGCATCTTCACATGCTGTTTGTCATGGTGGCGGCTGGCAGTGTCTCTTCCCGCCTTCCTATTCTTTCTTTTTCTCCTCTCTGTTAGTCCCGCCTATACTTCCTGCCTAGCCACTGGCCAATCAGTGTTTTATCTATTGACCAATCAGAGCAATTTGACATACAGACCATCTCACAGCATTCAGGCTTCTAAAACACTTATTGCTAATAGTGCTCTGAGCCTCATCTTTGTGCAGGACGTGGACCATAGCACAGTAGGACAGGACACACATGCATGGTTCACACTTACCTGAATTTCCTTGCCTCTTCTCTGAGTACTGCATTATAAAGCCATAAGAGAATCTAAGTGAGAGAGCAGATGAGCTTTGGTTCTTCTAGACTTTCCATTCTTATTGCATGCTTCATGCTTTAAGAACCTTTTAATATTCTTTGTCTACTGTGGTTAGTATTCTGAATAAGGAAAGGAGCAAACTTTTACCCTGTGCCCAAGCCCAGTTTAACAAATATCACCATACCTTATGGTTGCCTGTAAGGCAATGTGTCTATAATACTCAGAGGTCTTTCTGTGATTGCAAAGCAATTCAGAGTCTCTTTTACCTTTGAGTTCTGACTTCATACAGAAAACTCTCATCATTTTTTCTTACTGTGTGTTTTCCCCCCTCAATCCATCTCAGGATTATTTCTTTGTACACTTCTGGCTTAAGATTTATTGCAACATTCATTCTAAAATATGGCTCTTTGATTTTTCTCTCCCACAAAAATGAAGCTTATGATCTTTAAAAAAAACAAACTTTAATAAACCATCAGTATGATAATGCAGCATGACCTCTTCAATATAAATAAAAACTTTCAACCGTTCTGTTCCTCTTATTGGAAAGACGATAGATTAAAATGTATCTCCTCCCCCCCAAAAAATAGCCCAGGAACACTTATTTTCTTTCTTGTTCCTCAAATTTGTCTTTTAGTAGGTGAGAGCAGATATAATCTCTTATCACTATATTTAGACATCGACCAGTCAGGTCGATGCCATGGTAACCACTGCACAAAGAAACCAGTGAGGTAAGACATGAGTGATCTGAGGAAGGAGTTACGTGGGTCACCTGAGGGTCAGTAAAGGTATTGCTTAGCCTGGACAGTATGCATTTTTTTGTACATATATGCTCACTTGTACAGAGAAGGAAGTCATTGGTACCACTGTCATATCTATCCCTAAAGCTCTGATGCAGGATGCTATAAATGAGTCCCTGAGACTTAGGCACCTTCCCCTAAATCCATGCTACTCCTGGTCCTCAACAAGGCTGCTTAGCTCTCAACAATTCCACTTAAAGTGAGTCCTAGAATTATGCTACATGTTCATTCCATCTATAGTAATATGTGGATAACATAATTTGATACTCCATGCCCATATTATGTTATAACTTTTATCTAATGGTAAGAATTCATAGGCTAAAAGTTCTTAGTGAGGACTTGCCTTTTGTTCAAGACTTTTTCACATGCTGGATATAGAAGAATAAAAAGACAGGCAGTGTCTTTGCCTTCTTGGTATTTCACTTTGCTGAGAAAGAGATGAATGATAATAACAAGAACAAATACATAGGAGACATATATCTTAAGATGTCCTCTCTCTAGGTAGTGTGAAGACTATCTATGAAATGAGGAAGTTTCATACAAAGGTGCTAGTTGATGAGTAGAATACTAGGGAATTGGGCTCTGCAAAGCAGATCAAAAGCCACACTGGAGATGGAGAACATGCTTCCAGGAGAAAATGGTTTGCAACATTTCACAAATATAATTGTGGAGGAGGAGCATAGCCAGTGTTCAGCAAGTACAAAATGACTCTTATGCATGCTGGCTATGAACAATCTTGTTTCTATGTGCCCTTCCCCAAGTCAGATGTGCATAAGCAGTAGTATTGCTAATGGAAGCCCATAGAAAAAACCTAAAGCTTCTAGCTAGGTGCCCTTTCCGCCTCTTTACTTTTGAAGAGCTCATCTCACTGCAGCTGGACTGAAGCCCAGAAAAGGATTCTTTTGTTCTTTGTCTTTTGTCTTTTAGTTTTTATACATGGTAACTATTAAAACCAAAGAAGGTGTCTGGTACAGTTTCTGATGAGTAACAAGAGAGGCACTGTTGAATCAAGGATAGTTTAATGACTTCCTGTTTCCTAGGACTCCAATGGCTTCAACTGTAAACTTTTATCTCCCACCCGCAGGCACCCAAGTCCTCAGCCTTGTTATCAGGGCTACTCATGCCAATACCAGGTGGTGTGGGAAACTCTCCACCCCTGTCATTCCTCTACTACCATGGTCTCTTCCCTCCAGAACCCATCAAAAGTGTCTGGGCACCACAAATGGAGAAAGCCAGAGCAGTAAGCAGCATGTCTGATATTAAAAGCCTCCTCAGTCTCAACCTTTGAGCTCGTCTGAAGTGAATGTACTTTGGCTTCCTTTTTCTTGAGCCCCCTGGCTTCTCCTATGGTGGCACCTAACCCATCAATCTTCCAACTACGCAGATTCATTAATCACATTATGCACATATCTATAGGAATGAACACAATGGATTCAAAGTGTCTCTTGCAAAGAACATTTACATGCTAACCTGTGATGGGCCTCCCCCCAAGGCTCTTTAGAAACACATGATGTAGCAGTAAGCCCTACAATAAGGACCAAGAGTTCTACAAAGCTGCTCAGAAGGATACACAAAGGGTTGGTTGGACTGAGTTTCCTGAGTATAATGTTTTCCTTCCTTGTTTGATGAAACAGAATTGACAAACGACCTGTTTCACCTAGTAAAGTGAACTTAAAGGGAATTGAGGAGTCTTAGATGGGGCTGGGGAGAATATCCAGCACACAGAGCACTTGCTGATAAGCATGAAGACCTAAGTTCACCTCCACACCACTCACACAAAACCTGTGTGTGGTTGTACGTACCTGTGATCCCAGCCCAGGAAGTGTTGGGGAAAGGAGGCAGAGAATCCCTGGGCTTGCTTGTGGCCAGTCTAGCAGAAAAACTGTGGATTCCAGGTTTAGTGAAATGCTGCACAGAATAGTAGAGTACACTTGATATCCTCCTCTGGCCTTCTCATGTACAGATACCTACACACAAATGTACTCACACGCAACTTTCAAAAAGAAAACAAATAGATGGTTATCAAAAGAAAGAGTCTCTCCCAACCTTTGGTCCAAATCCCATCCAACCTAACCTTGAATGTTTGAGGAGAAGACGCTGAACACATGGTGCTGAAGACAAACATGTTCTTAGACTGAGGCCATAATCTCTGCCCAAGAGGAGAATATGAATTAGAAACCAAATGTTTTGTTTTCCATACAAAGAAGATAAGGCATGGAGGCAGGCAATATATAGAAAAATAAATAAGGAAATGTGTTTTTCAGGCTAAAATCCACTTATTTTGTTTGATGAGACAGAGAGTGAATCCTCCTCTTTAAGAGTCTAACTTTGAAGTAATGGAAAATGTATTATTCCTCACACTGTGATGAAGAACTTGCTCAAGGAATATTATGGAATAGCTACCAAAGAATTAGCAAGTGGGTAGGCTTTGGGGTGGCTGAAACCAAACAAAGATAGTGTCTACTCCATGCACATTTGTAGAGAGGCATTGGATAAGTCAACCTGGTGAACAATTTTTCAAGTTAATATCTATGTTGATAATACTTTCCTGACATGCTCTTCCAGGAAATGAATGGGTAAGTTTGCTTAACAATACTTGTTAATACTTGTTCACTGGTAAGAGATTGATTAGTAAATATTTTTGTGCTCCTGTTGTCTATTGTCAGGATAAAATATTAAATACATTGTGTGATGTTTTATGACCCTTAATAAGACTCCCCTACACCTATCTGGTCTTCTGCCTTTTGTCCCTGGGACCCTATTGTACTGATGCATTAGTGTGCTAGGCTGCTAGATGAAGTGTGTGGCACAAACACCAGGTTTTTATTGTCTCACTGTTGTACAGATTCTAAGTCCACACTGGAGGTGTTAACAGAGATGATTTTATCTGAGGGCTTGGGGGAAAGATCTAGTCTTGACTGATTTGGAGATTGCCATCTTTATGTGTTCCTGACATTCTCCCAATAAACGTGCATTATTTCTATGTCCAAACTGCCCTTATTTTTTTTTTTGAGATGACTTTTCACTATGTAGTCCATGCTGGCTTCAAACTCACTATTCTCCTGCCTCAGATTCCTCAGTGTTAGATTTTTCACGTGTCTCAGGAAATTTTTTTTTTTACAAATTAATATATCCACCAAATTGAATTGCAATCACCCATGGCATCATTTCAATGAGTCACATCTACAATATTTTCAAATGAAGCCTTATTGTGAGATACTGAAGGTTAGAACTCCAGCTGATGAATTTGTCAAAATACAATTAAGGCCACATCAAAGCATCTAGTTTTACTTGCAGTATTCCATAACACACCACTGTCTACTTTCTTATTATTGCTGCTCTTTACAATGCCTACTGATTGAAGTCTCTTATGCTTCAAATCTCATTCAATGGCCACCTTTCCCATGTCCACATAGTTTTTTTCTGATTTCTTTAACTGGATTGGACAAAATATTTGGGGTCTTAAAAGCAGCAGTTTTTCTGGTTTATCTTAAACACAGTTTCATTTATTTTAGCAATTTATTTGTCTTTTGATTTCATTCTGATACTATTCAGTAAATAGATACTTTAAGCAAAAAAGTTATCTCTAAAGTATTTCTTATTCCAAATTGAACTGTAAATTTTCAGAATAAAAGGACTATGTCACAAGCAAGGTAGACACATAGTTAGTACAACAAAAGTTATATTTTATTATGCTGAGGGTCATCACACAAAGTTCCCACTCTAAATTTGTAACTATAATCCTGAGCCTATTTCTCCAAGGCTGCTCACCTATGTGACATATCTTAGCTGAAGGTCAGGTTCAGTCTTCAATAAAAGTCTCTGATTTGAGGGTCAAGATCCTGGGGGAGATGCTCCAGCTTCAGCAGATCAAGGTGGCATCTCTCCAGATGTACAGAGCAGAACATTGGCCTTGGTCTCTGTTTATATATTACTGTTCAGTAGGCATGATTGGGTTCTAGGACTGTGTCTAATTATTTTGAGTCATTGGGTTCTGGTTATCAGGTGCAGCCTTGTTGTAGTGGGGATCCTGACTAATCTATTTTTACACATCTAAACGGCATTTTTTTTTACTTTGCTCATTACAAACTCTAGCATGGTTTATATTTTTTTTAAAAAAGCATATGTCTCTGTATGTAGGATGGAAGAAAAGAGCAAATTCTCAAGTGAGCCATAGGTGGGTCATTTGAGAGAGACCACACTCAGACAATACTTCAGAAAACACTCTTTCTATTGGTCCCTCATAAAATAGAGGCAGCTGATTCTTCACCTTGCTCATGCTTAAATCACATCTCAGTGCACCTGAGTACTGGTTCTATCTAAGGATGAACTCTGCCATCAGGTTGATAGGTAAATTGGTATATTGATTTATTAATTTACAGTGAGAAATGGACTGTCATAAATGCTGAGGCAAATTTCTCTTGGTTAGTTCTGAGTGAGAAATTTGATATAATCAGAAATTTGCTGATTGAGTGTGAAGTCAGATCAAAGGAAAAACCAACAAATGATTCAAATATTTAATGACATCAGATTAAGTTAATCTGATACTTTGTTTCTCTTGCAAAAGAATATCGTTCCTTAATTTACTTGGTTAGACAGACACCAATATTGTTTGAGCTGTGAGTTATTCCTTTACATTGTATAACATCATTATTCTGCATTTTATAATCTTCTGGGATCACACCTTCATTTTAATAACCAAATAAAACACTTTATGGCTCCCATATGGCATAGTTATAAACATTTCAGTCACTTCTCAAATATTTATTTCCCCATCTTGCTTCTCGTTGACTGTTTTTCACTCTAAACTTCTACTCACAGATGCCTCCTACCCCAGTTGCCACTGGCTACCTTATGGCTATTACTGAATGGGGTTTTGTTTACTTATGTTTTATTTTTTCCTTTTATTTAAATTTTTCCACACAATGCATTTTGATCATATTCTCTACCCTCCTCTAACTTCTCCCAGATCTTCTTCCCTACTCACTAAACTTCATTTTCTTTCTTTCTCTCAGTACAAACCCAGACAAACCTAAACAAAACAAATAAAACAAAAGAAATAGCAACATGAAAAAAACTGCCCCCCCAACAAAAAAAATCTGTAGAATCCATTTTGTTTTGGTCAACTACTCTTGGGCATGGAGCTTGCCTTGGAGTGTGACTAATATATCCAGTGAAACTCCATTAGAGAAAACTCATTTTCACCGGAAAATCAGCAGTCATCAATTGCAAATAGCTTCTTGTTCAGAGGTGGAACTGTGTTCATTTCTCCTGTCACTGCTGGGATTTTTGCTTAGTCTGAACCTGTGCAAATCTTTCTGTGAGATGTCATAGTCCATGAGCTCATGTGTGTATCAGCCCCATTATGTCTAGAAGAGGCTGTATCCTTGGAGTCATCTATTACCTCTGGCTCGTCCAATCTTCCTACCTTCTGCACATAGCCCCCTGAGCTTTGAAAGAAGGGGGATGAGTACTCCAAATTCTCTCATTCTCTGCACATTATCCAGGTGTTGGTCTCTGTATTAACTTCCATCTACTGCAAGAAGAGTCTTGTCTGGGGAGGGTGGAGCACGCACTGGCCTGAGTCTTAGCCTAGTTAGCCTAGTGTGGCCGCTCTGAGTTCCTAGAGGTGTTCCACTGGTCACTGGGAGGCACAAAGGAATGAAACTGGACTAGAAGCAAAGTCGGAAAGGGGCAGAGGGAAAGAACTATGGGGACCTTGGATATGCACCAAGAAGTGAAGACCCTAGGACATGGAGGGTGATTAGGAGAAGGGGACCCTGTGAGGGGACTGCAGAAGGACAAAGAGTGAGTCTGGAAAGACTGTAATAGAGGGAAGGACTTCGAGCAGTGTTAGTTTTCACTCCTCCACCTCAGCTTGCTGCTTGCATCTTCAGAACAAGGATACAAGACTGCAATAGTTTCCTGGTCTGTGAGCAATCAGTGTCACTGGGGAATCTCAGTACAAGAAAAGAGAGCAAAAGCAAAATAGGTATCACTACTTCCAAAGATTACTGGCCATGGATCAACATACACTACTCTGTAGTGGCAATCTTTTCCAGTATCATGTTGTTGAACCCACTTCAAGTACAGATTAGATCTCTTTTCTTTCTTCATTCTTGTTCTCTTCATCTTCTAAGCTCTCTTCATAACTTCTCCACCCACATGGAAAAATAGCAGTAAAATTCCTTACTTAAAACAATAAATAGTCTCTTGCTGTGTGAAACTATAATCATTTCCATAAAATGTGTGTCAACTCTTACTATGTGCCAACACTTTCTAGGCTCAGGATACAATGGAAGGAAAAAAACACACAGTTCACATTCTCAGGGAGTGTTCATAAGAACAATTATGCAAATGAGTATATAGTTATAAAATGAGACTAGTGTTCTGAGAAAAGAAACCATGGCATTTTGGGAGTGTTAGTGAGAGACTCTGTGGTAGACTCATGAAAAAAATCTCTCTTAATGGACCAGAACAATGAGAAGGCAGAGAGAGAAAGGTGGGTATATATGTGTGGCCTTGCAGGCAAGGGAAGCACTGGGCTGCTCAGCAAGCCAACAGGTTCAGTGTGACTGAAGAAGAAAATGGCCAAAGGCCACACAATGAGACTGGAGAGAGAAGCAGAAAGGCCACATTGAACATGGATTTGGAGGCTTGCTGAGGCTCAGATTTCAGTTATAAAAAAGAATTGTTTTGATGCAGCATGAAGATAATCCATTCCAAAAATGAAAGATTATTAGAGGCTATGGGAACAACCAAGCAGGCAAAAAGGAGGGAAATTGAGCTTTTCTCAGGAGATGTTAATAGTAATTGGCATGGATTGGATTTATTAGTGGAAAAGAAAAAAATGGAGACTGTCACAATCATGACTCAGATATATGAAAACTGCAATAGGAAACCAAGAAGAAAAGCAGGTTTTGGAGGTTAAAGTGATGCTCTCTGTCTGGTTATGTTGGGTCTGAAATGCACCTGAAACATCTACATAAGTTTGGGATGGATGTTGAAGATTAGGTGAGAGATCTGGGCTATAATTATTTAAACAACATTGATGTTCAGATGTAGTTAAAATGGGGATGAGACTATCTGGACAGGAAGTGTGAGTGAGAAAAGCAAAGGATTTACTCATGAGCTATAACAACCCCCTTTCACAGACATCTTGTTCTTCAGACACTTTCTATAAAATATGAGAAAATAAAAAAGTTGGTTACAAACAGGAATCTGTATAACAATAAGTTTTAGCTCATTGTTTGTGAGATTTGGCTAGGAGAGTTCAAATGACAGCATCATTTGATAGATAAGGATAACTTTACTAGAGAGTATGGGAAGCAGATGAAGCCCTGGGTGAATGTTTAAGAAGCAGATGAAGTCTTAATGAATGTTTATCATTGACATGAGTACTCCCATGCCTCAGTCTGGTGGAAGTGGCCAAGCTTTCCCCAGGTAAGGCTCAGAGGGATGGCAAAGACTTTCTCTGGTCCAAGTAATAGTGTTTATGAATGATTAATAAGTGTGTTCAAAATCTAGGAGCTGTACCTTCCTCCTCCAGGATGACTATAATCTGAGACAGCTGCCCTAAAGAGACGCCTTGCTGAATCTAGCTAATGCCTCCTCTGGTGCCATGCATAATAAAAGCACTGAGATTCCAGATTACTCTTATAGTAAGTGCCTTTCCATCAGACTAAATATAAACCACCCAATCCCAATTCTGATCCCAGCTCTTCTTTATGTGTGTCTATATATCTGTCCTTTCTTCATCTTTTCTTTACCCCAGTCAGATTTTCAGGACCAAGACATATACAGCACAGCAAGAGAGATGGAGTATGTGGTAATTTGGGGTTCCTAAGGCTCAAAACACTGGTACAGGGATTACTATGATTAGGAGGAACAATGCTAGACCAGAATAAGTACAAAGTGAGTATGTACATAGACTGGGTATGGTTGTGTATATCTATTATCCTAGAACTTTATTAGCTGAGGCAGGGCATTGTGAATTGAGACCAGTCTGGCCTATATAGTGAGGCCTATATAAGGTCAAGCTGGACTACATAGTGAGAACCTGTCTTAAACTCCACCATCAAAAGAGCTCAAGGAGAGTGACATGTTTGGAAGTTGAAGAATATTGATGACAATGTTTTTGTTAGGTAGAAAGTTGTCTTTGTTTGGAGAGGGGCAGTTCAGGAGAAATGGAAGGAAGCAAAGACATTTTGAAGTGGCCATTGGAGGCAGTTTAAAGACATACCATGACAGGTCTAGTTGGAAGGTGGTCCTGTTATATGACATGAGAGTAGCACAGACAGAACAGGGGTATGAATAAATCAGTGAGAGGGGCTGGTTGAATGCTTGTTGTTGTTGTTGCTTTCAGATGAATATGAGGGAAATAGGAGAAAGATAATTCAGGGTATTGACAAAGCTGTCTCTAAATAGAAAGAGTATAGAATAAAGTTGGATAAATAAAGAAGAAAAGGAAACAGAAGGGAAATCTAGATGATTTGACACTGAAAAAGCATGCAGTAGCCCCAGCAAGCCTGGAACGCCACACAATAGGGAGATGTGAAATACCAGGAAGGCAATGAACTTGGGAATAATGTGGGACACTCAGAGTAGATCAATTTCTGACAGTGACAAGTCTAAGATGTGACCTGGAGAGTTCATCACTAAGGTGCAGATGAAAGGTCTTTATGCAGGAAGATGTCAAGGAGCTGAATGACTGATGGATCAGATAGAGGATCCTGATGGGAACTGAAGAAGACATAATCTTATACTCTTACTGTAGGACTTGTGACTGAATTCTGGGACATCAACATACAAACCAACACATTCTATTAGTATGCTTTCTCAATTAAAAGGTGAACGAGCCTTTTATTGAAACTGGATTTTGTTTACTTCATGAATGGTTTATATCCCAGATGCCAAATCTGTGACATCTTTCCCAAAACTAATTCTCCAATTCTCTCATGCCAATACAGAGTGTACTTTATGTTTCTTTCTCTCCCCTTCCCCAAATTCCTATGTCACAATGAAATCTTCACCATCAGTATGGTTGTACTTGGAATAAAGAAGACATTAAGATCAAGAGCAGTTGTAAGGATAAAATTCTGGACTATGCATTTATAACACATACCAGATTGTGCTTTCTTTCTTTTTCCATGCATGCAAGGAAGTGTTGTCTGTGGATATACCAAGAAGGTGCTCTTCTGAAAGACAGGAGGAGAACCCTCATCGTAAATCAACCGTGATTGAGCTTTGACTTCAAATTTGCAAAACTGTGAAAAAATTGATTTTCCTTGTCAAAGCCACCCAGTATTCTATTGTGGGCAACTCAAGTAAACTAAGACACTAACTATGCAATTAGCATACAACCCACAAGCAATGACCTCATTTCAGACAAGTGTAGCAAGTCCCAGTTTCAAAGTACCTGAATTTTCATATCACATGGCTTCAAACTCAGAGGCTCCCACCATCCCCACTGAGTCCTACAATTCCTGAGAAAAATTCACAGAACTCCAGGAAATGCTTGAATCTGTTGATTTATTATAAAGGACACAGGACAAGGATGGCCAAATGGAAGAGATGTGTAGGGAAAGAAAGAGGAGGCTACATTGCTTTCACACCTTCTTCAGGGGTACCAACCTCAAATATCATGGTATGTTCACCAAACCAGAAGCTCTAAAATACCATCATTTAACAGATTGTATGTATAAATGTGTATGATTGAGTAAACCATTGGTCATCAGTATTTGCTACAGGTTAAATGTGACATGTCTCCCTTAAGCTCATGTTTTGAACACTTGGTCACCAGCTGATGATGCTATTTTTGGAGGTTGTAAAAACTCTGTGGCATGGTACCTAGCTGGAAGATATAAACCACTGGGGCAGGGCTTTGAGGGCTTTAGTCTTTCCTTGCTATAAGTGCTTTTGTATGTGTGTATGTGTGCTATTCTTTTTGTCAAATTCTTTAAGGATACCTCACGTAGCCTTCACAAACTTAACTATCACCTGTAAATGGATATTTCCTGTCCCCATCACCCATTCCCAAATAAACACACAGGGTTATGTGAATTATAAATGCTTGGCCAATAGCTCAGGCTTATTCCCAACTAGCTCTTACATTTTAAGTTAACCCATATTCCTTATTACACTCTGCCATTGTAACAGTACCTTTATTAGCACAGCAAGTTCATCTCCTGCTCCCTCTGCATCTGGCTGGTGACTCCTGACTCTGTCTTTCTCCTTCCATCATCCTCAGTTTGGTCTCCCCACCTACACTTACTGTCTAGCTACTGACCAATCAGCATTTTATTAGACCAATTCAAGTGAAAAATCTTTACAGTGTCCAAAAATCTTGACAATGTTCACAGCATTTCCCCCTTTTTGTCTAATTAAAAAGGAAGTTTTTAACACAGTAAGATTATATACAACAAAAAACAGTTATCAAGTAAGAATTACAGCTATAATATCCAGTCTATTTATATTTGGCAAAATTAAAGAAAATTCTCTATTATCTACCTTATCTTTGTGAGTCCAAAGTTTTGTGCCTAATTTACTTTTTATCATAACTAAAAAAAAACTATAAGTATGTAGACTTCAACTCCATCAGAAGAGTCAACAACCCCAGAAGAGTGAAATATTACCAAATGGTAGGGACTTCAAGCTGCCTGGAAGGTCACCCAAAGTTCCTCTGTAATGTTGGGGCATCCATCTCTGCCCTACAGACCTCATATGTCTGACAGACTTTCCTGTGAAACAGGGAATTTTGGAGGATGGTCCTACTTTGTCTTTGCAAAGTTTGGCAGTTGCCTTTCTTGTGTCCTGCTGGTCCAGTTTGGACAGTAACTGTCAGCAATTGAGACAAGGACAGTTTCTTTGCCCACATGGCTAGGTTTTTACATAAAGAAAACAAACTCCATATGGAGTTTCTTTGATGCCCATCATCTTTTCTGGAGTATATTAGTGCTGCCAGGAGCAGATGTGTCTCATGCTCAAGAAAATCTAAGTTATTAAAACATTCTAAATGCCATATTCTGTAGGTCTTTGAAGTGTTTGAAGATTATAAATCGATCTGAACTATATCTTCTATACCTAGGAAAACTAATATGACTATAAATTTGACTATTATAGATGACTATTAATCTGTGTTTCTTAATTATACATTACATTTTTAATTGAGGTAAATAAACAGAACACCTTAAACAAGAGTACAAATATCCATACAGTAAAACAAAATTATCTTTAAATTTGTATCAATAAACTAAAATCCATACTAATGTAAAACATGTAAGATTAATAGTTATTTTTTTGGATTAAAGTAGATTCAATAATCTACCTTTTATCCTGTCATTTCTATACCCCCACCCCTTTTTCTTTAAGAACAAGATACCTGACTCTAATCTCCTTTGTTAAACTTTTTTTCTTGGCCATTACCAGTAACAACTTGTAACCAAACCCCTTAAATGATAATAAATATCCATAACTCATTTTTTTTGGAATGTGGGCATAGTTTTCTAGACTACTTCCTGTAGACTGAGGATATTGGTAATTTACAATTATGGGCAAGTCCTGACTGGAGTATTCTGTGAGGCTGGATCACCTCAGTTAGCAGCCTTGAAGCGTTCTAGATGTAGAACTCAGAGGTAACTACAACAGAGGTGCTCTGAAATGTTGAATCATCTGGGCCAACCATTCCATTTGGAAATTTTTTCAAGATAGTCTTCATCGATCAAACCTGATTTTTCTTAACCCAGAATGAATCTATAGCCTCTCATTTCCTATGGAAAGAAAAGCATAACCTCTCCACTAAAGTAACTTAGTTACTTAAATTTTGAAGTCAAGATAATTTTAAAATATATAGGTTGGTTAAATATAATCCAAGGTCTTTTAGCAGCCAAAAAAATTAAAAACAATACAATGATATACATAATCTAGATTTTCTGTGTATTTTTCATCTTTATGTGGCTTCTTATTTTTATTACTCTATTTCTTTTTAAAGGACTTTCTTTACCATTTTTCTTTTCTCTTCCAAGCCTACATATAATTTTAAACACATTGTAACCCATTTAGAGGTTTATGTTTTCATCTGAATCTATTTTTAGTGCATATCTCTATCTTTTTCTGACCACAGGAGTCTTTAAACTGCTAAATGGCATGGCTAGGACCAAAGTGGCAGCTTTACTGCCCAGCTCTGCCCCATTTTTTGGTTCATGATGAAGGTACCAGTGAACCATATTTATTGCCCCAACTCTAGGATGATTCTGGGTCTATGCTGCCACTGAGTAGTGCACCACACACTGCTCATAAACACCATTTAAGTGTTTGGTACTCAGGCCTCTTAAAAGAGCCACATGGTTTTTGCTGCTAATACAGAGTCAGGAATCCATCTTTTTGTTGTTATTGTTGTTTACTTTAAAACTTACAAATTGTTTATTACTGGAATTTTACATTTAAAACTTCTGGGCTGCTACTGACCCTGGGTAAATAAAAACCACATATAATATGGAATTTGTTCATTGCTAAGTTGCCTGTTGTAAGTTCCACTTCTTAAAGCAGCTGCACCTCTGCTCACAGCCAGCTAACAGAACCCACCAGAGAATGAGTGGTTACCAATAAGCTAATTTCGACTTTGTTTTGGTGTATTTAGAATCCTTTATTAAGCTTTCTCAGGTTTTATGTGGAAATTCTTTCCCCATGTTGGGTGCCATATGTAAACAGATGTTTCCTATCTGAACCATCCAGTCCAAATAAACACACAGAGGCGTATATGAATTATAAATGCTTGACCAATAGCTCAGGCTTATTACTACCAAGCTCTTACATTTTAAGTTAATCCATATTTCTTATTTATGCTCTGCCATTTATGCCTTTATTAGCATGGCAAGTTCATCTCCTGCTCCCTCTGCATCTGGCTGGTGACTCCTGACTCCATTCTTCTCCTTCCCATCATCCTTAATTTGGTTGCCCCATCTATACTTCCTGCTTGGCTACTGGCCAATCAGTGTTTTATTAAACCAAGTTGAATGAACAATCTTTACAGTGTACAAGGGAATTATTCAACAGCAATCACCTTGGATGAATAAATCTCCCAACAGTATTGAAAAAAAATATATCAAATGGCCAAATTTGTTCTATTACTTAATCAAACTGTGTCCTGTTATGTTGTTTAGCACTGTTGTGATATTTATTTTGTATTGCTTAAACAAATAATTATATATGACTCCTACAGTTAGAGATATCTACCTGAGAACCACTCCTGCTGCCTACTGCTCTATTTGCTGTGATTAGATCTGCCATTGGATTTGCTAACCACTGAGCATCAGTGTCTGGGAAGCTATGTACAAGCAGAAGAGTACCTTGCTATAAAACAAACCCATATGAGCAGGCACACTTCAGTCTGCATTCTTACATTGAGTGGCAGACCAGTACTGGAATGTTTCAAAGTGACCAAATGTCTTTAGATTTCCTGCCTGGTGCCTGAAGAATCTTACTTGAATCAGTTTCTCTTGATTTTGGACATCAGGCTCATATATTCATTGGCTTTATGTGTAATGGCACAGACATCAAGTCATTACCTCAAAATGCTTTAAAGTTTAAAAGGGAAGTTACTTTTTTTTTCTTCTAGGGAGGAAAGTTATGGTAAATTTATTAAGAACTACTAAGATTGCTAGACACCCTATGTTTCAGAATGAAACCTATGATATATGATCTAACAGATAATATGCAACACTAAATATCATGCATAGCCTATAAGTTTTTTCCAGAGATCTTAGCTTTATTATTAAATAAAATCATTTAATTTTCTAAATGAGAAAATTGGGCCCCTTGAGACCTATGCAGGCAGTAATGTAGACAACTTACTCTAGTTCAGCAGCTCTGGCTTCTTTTCAGAGTGGGAAAGCACATTAGAAGCAGCAGAGCAATGCAAGTAGACAATACAGTTGCTTTCCTAATTCCCTCCTTACATTTTAGTTAAGGAGAGTGTCCCAAATTCTCTTTTAATGGATGGTGATGGCTTTCAAATTAAGCTGAGCTGTTTCACACAGCTCTCAAAATAATCTACCCTTGATATTTTATTTCAATAATTTTTTTTGCAATTGTCACTGAGACATAACAATAAGCAGGTGACCAGAATAAGCAGAGTCAGGCAAGCAGCCTTTAGAGACCAGGAGTCACAGAACACTAGTCAAACCTCTTGACCTCTAAAGTTTTAGTTTTAGGCATGTCATATGATAAATAATAGGGTGATGTTACAGTGGGGAATGATTACATTTAAAGTTGTTTATCTATTTTACTTATTTTATAGTATACAATGTGGTATTTCTTATTTTTAGTTTTATTTTATTTCTCTGCATTATAAGCATGTACACATGAGGGTATGTATCCATGAGTACATGTTTAGATATGTGGAGGCCAGAGGATGGTGTTAAGTATCTTGCTCTATCACTCTCCACCATGTGTTTTAAGACAGGATCTCTACCTGAACATGGAGCTCATCAGTTGACTAGACTGGCTATCTGCCAAAGGACATGCCAGTCATTTCCCCAGTTCCCCAATTACAGACAAAAGTCACCATGTCTGGCATTTTGTTGTCATTGTTGTTTTGAGCATGGTTATTGTAGATCCAGACTAAGGTCCTCACATTTGGATAGCAAGAACTTTACCCCCTTAGCTGCCCCTGCCAGGCTACACTGTTATAGTTGAATATATGTATGTACTGTATAATGACAAATCTGGGGACTTAACATGTCCATCAACTGTAACATTCATTCATCATTTCTTATATGAGCACCACATCCCATCCAGGTATTTGTATTATTCTCAGATGTAGATACCAGAACAGATATCAGAAACTGGGAAGCAGTGGCAAGAACTTGGTCAGTTTAAGTTACATGTAGGTTGTAAGGATACATCCCTGTGCTCTACCAACTTGTATAGTGACTATAGTTAACAGTAATGTTGCTCTCTTTGTGTGTCCCTTACTAGATTTTTAAATGTCAGCATATTATTTAAACTCTGTGAATCTGTATATTCATTGGCAAAGTAGAGAAAATAACATCAAGCTCAAAGGGATGCTGTGGAGATAAACTATTAAAATAAGAAAAATTGTGTTCAATACATGCTTGTTCACTTCCCCTTCCTTTTCCTTGTCAATAAGCCAAATGGTTCTGAATCATGATTCATTTGGAATGAAGGTTAAATGGAAAAACCCAACTTTCCAAGGGTTTATTTCTCTACTTCAGGCAATACATGACTTGCACACACCTAGTTCGAACCACAGATCCACAGATTGAATTGTAGTTTTAATAATTGTGGAAATATCCCTTCTAAAGCTTCTGATGATAAGTGCTTCTTGCATTAATCATAGGAACTCTGTCTTGCGGAAGAGGTGGTAAATTGTGCCCATAGACAGGCTTGCAATTTCAGGCCATGAAAATTATCTTAACACAAGTTTTCAAGCTCATTTCCCAGAGAGGCACCTACAATTGATGACTCAGGCCCAGTCAGTAGTCAGTGAGTTTTCCCAGAGTGAAGTTTTGTCACAATTTTTTGAGTATAGTTGGGGATTTCATCCTTGTGAACCATGATGTAACCCATGGCAGGTGGGTGTGCTCTGAGAAACAGTTGCCTTTGTTCTTCATTCAAGCACCAGATGTGAAAAGGTGTCAAGGCTTTGACTGGCACTGGAAAATGAATGTGAGAGAGGGACTGAGTAATGCCCAGAACTGCTCAGAAATACAATCAAATATGTGTTAGTGACACTGAAAAACAGGTTGGTATTCCAGTGTATGTGTCCATGAGAACATGTTTGGATATTCCTGTTTTCCTTGTATAAAAGTTATAAATGTGTTCACAGTCTCTGAAAGACTTTTGCAAGTGCTGTGACATAATCAAGCATTGTTGCTGCTTGCAACTTACACTGTGAACATCTCAAGCATCAAGCCGATACAAAAGCTTTGGCTGACTTCCACATAGTAGATAAGACTGAAGCTCTAGCATTAGATTGGCTTTCCCATTTTAGACTTTACTTATTGGAAGAATTTGGAGAAAGAAAAGAATGCAACATCAATGAAACCTGTATTATCTAAGCTACATTCACTGAGAAAAAAATTGTGTGGTGATATTTTGTTTGTAATATAACAAAACTTGTCTGAAGATCAGAGTACAGAGCTAAGCTACTAGTTAGCCATAGAGATCAGGCAGTGGTGGCACACACCTTTAATCTCAGCACTCCAGAGGCAGAGGCAGACGGATCTCAGTGAGTTCAAGGTCACCCTGGGCTACACAAGATTGATCTAGTCTAAAAGAGAAACAGAGCCAGGCAGTGGTGGCACACACCTTTGATCCCAACACTTGGGATCTCACACCTTTAATCCCAGCACTAGGGAGGTGGAGACAGGAAGTGATATGGCTGGGTGAAGAGAGGAATTTAAGGCAGGACGAGACAGGAGCTCAGGGCTCTTTCTGGCTGAGGATTTCGTAGAGGTAAGAACTAGTGTTGGCTGCTCTGCCTCTCTGATCATTCAGCTTTCACCATGATATCTGACTCTAGGTTTTTATTAATAATGCCAATTAGAATTCATGCTACAAAATTGTGAGGTCTAATTGGAAGATTCTGCGTTTGAAACATCACAAAATGAAGCATCATATAATGGTCAGAGCAGTCCTGCATCTCTTCCACTTTAATTAGGAAACATCAGAAGGTAAAGTTTATGAATTTATTAGATAAGCTTGATGACTATTTTCAAAAGGCCCTACAGTTCTAAACAGCAAATGCTCACCCTTTGTGGGTTTTATGATTTTCTATATTATGGAATCTTTTGGTGCTTCCTTTGCATTATTTCCAGGGGGCCCTAATCTGCTTTGCTACTATTGTTAATATTCACATTGCCATCCAATGTTATTTATCTAATCCTAATATTTATTTCTTTATTTAGATGAAAGTGAATGACTGGCATCTGCTTATAGAAAATTAAGCATAGATTCTGTGTTATTCAAAATCTTTAATAGACTTAACAATGAATTCTTAAGAATAATAGATATTGCAAACCATGGTGTCAAGTGCATTTTGAACTACAAGAGCATGGGCCGGTGCCTTCCTGAACCTTATCTTACAGAATTATCAGAGAAAGGCTGTATGCTATTGTATACTAGTGTGCCTTATCCTAAGTAGTTAGTTTGATATCAAAGGTTAAGCACATCCAAACTATAATGATGCAAATGATATACAAATAAATAAAATAAAAGATGGTGAGGGGTCTGGATCTGAAGCTTTTCAAGTAGTATGCATGTTCATACTGTCTAGGAGGACAAAGCTACGTGGAAAATTACACTGTAGGCTTCTCAGCTTAAACCTCGTGGAAATGGACAAAACTATTTAACCACAAATGAATATATATGTTCACTATCATTTGGATAGTGTTTGGCCAAAACATTAATTTGCATTTCCATCTTCTTTTCAGTTAAAAATCCAGGAAATCAAATAGTTGAAATGCCTCGTCATGGAGGCAGCAATAGTGGAAGTTGGGTGACGCCTGGGCCACCAGCTGCCCTGTACCCAGTCACTGGTCAGCTGTTGAGAGTTTGTGAAAACTGCCTTTTGCAAGAAAATCAGCTTACATTTTGTGCTACTCAGAAATAACTTTAGAATGTATTAACCAGCCAAAACACACATTTTTATTTATTATAACCATTTCTTGCTTTCTTAAGTTACTCCTGCTATAATTTTGGCTCTCAAAGAGATACATTGGTTTTCTAAGCCAGCTCAATTACAGTGAATGCCTGTGTCTGCTTCAAAGCAGAAGCATAAACTGTAGAAAGAAACCTCATAGGCTGTGTTTGGCACAGATGGGTGCAAACAAAAAGCATGGCGAAAGTATATGAGTTTATTTTTCAAGATACTTTTGCTATCACCGCTCTTATAACAAAAATGGTTACCTGGCATTTTATTATTTCTTCATGTAATTTTATTGAAAGGTGTGCATGTATACACACACACACACACACACACACACACACACACACACACACACACACACACAAAAGTAAGACATAGGTCAGGCCAAAAAGGAGAGAAAATGTGAAGCAAAGACAAAAATGTCAGTTGTGTAACAGCGGTAGGGGGTGTATGCTTGAGGAACAATGGGAGCGTGGATTTTCCCGAATCCCTGACAGGACTAGCACTTTAGTCCTGGATGCTGGGAATATAACACAAGAAAGACATTCACAAGGTGGAGGGAAGACAGCTGAGGACATTCGGACCTCAATGTCAGCATGGTGATGAAGGCACTGGCTTTTCTTCTCACCTTCTATCCCTGACTGCAAAATGTACCCAAGGGAGAATTTTGTGAAGTAGTGTTTTGTAGCCTGATTATGAAGAGTTACAGAATCTGTTCCTGTGGCAACGTGATGCAGACTATGCACACACTTTAAGCCAGTGTCAGTTTCCCACTTGCCATACCCATTTTCTCAGAAGAGGCAATCAGTGAGAGGCACTGTGTGAGAGATAAGCAGGTTCATTCTGTGATGTCTTTGCAATTTTCTGTGAAGATATAGTCATTTGAAAACATTCTTTTAAATTAGCACACATTCATTGTACAAAATAATGGGCTTCGTTATGACATTTTCATACATGTATAATGTGCTTTAATCCTACTTATCCCCCATTACTCCTCTCCCACTTAGTCCCTTTGTATCTTGTTTTTTATCTATCTTATGTGTATGTGGGGACATGGTATTTCTCCTGTAGAGCCTGGCTGATTTTGCTTATTGTGATGATCTTCCTGCAGAGAATGTCATCTCATTTTTCTTTATGGATGGATCAAACCTATATGTAAGTGCTGTGGCTGGATCACACGATAGTCCTATTTCTAGTTGTCTGAAGACCTGCCAAGCTGACTTCCACAGCGGCTGCACCAGCAGTGTAGACGAAGACCTGCCATACTGACTTCCACAGCGGCTGCACCAGCAGTGTAGACGAAGACCTGCCATACTGACTTCCACAGCGGCCGCACCAGCAGTGTAGACGAAGACCTGCCAAGCTGACTTCCACAGCGGCCGCACCAACAGTGTAGACGAAGACCTGCCAAGCTGACTTCCACAGCGGCCGCACCAGCAGTGTAGACGAAGACCTGCCAAGCTGACTTCCACAGCGGCCGCACCAGCAGTGTAGACGAAGACCTGCCAAGCTGACTTCCACAGCGGCTGCACCAACAGTGTAGAACAGATACTTTTTCTGACATCTTCATCAGCAGTTTTGTTCTTTAAATTTTTCATGAGTCATTCTAACTAGGATGAGGTATAATTTCAATGTATTTTGATTTGCATTTCCTTGATGGCTGAGCATGTTGAATATCTTTTTAATATATTTTTCATTTATACTTTTTTCAATAATTTTAATTTTTTGACAATTTCATACTTGTGTACAATGTACATATTTACCTCCTATTACAATCTGCTATATCTTTCTGACTCCTGATGACCCCTTCTCCTTCTTAACTAGTCTGCTTCCTGTTTTCATGTCGTGTGTGTGTGTGTGTGTGTGTGTGTGTGTGTGTGTGTGTGTGTGTGTACCCAGGCCTCATGCAGATGATCACAGTTACTGTGGGTCACAAATGCACTGGCCATATCCTATCCAGATAATAGTATTTCATAGTACACTTTGTCACCCTCTGACTCCTCCAGTCTTTCTACCCACACTTAGTAATACTCCCTGGAGCTCCATGTAGGTGATGCTGATACCCCATTTAGGGCTAAGCACCCAGCCAGCCGTTCGTCATTCTCCACATTTTAATAGGTTAAGAGTTTATCATCTGACCTTTGCCCACTGTAAAAAGAGACTTCTCCATCCAAGACTGAAAGCTACACTAGTCTATGGACATACTCATAAATGTTTAAAAGCCATTTTGACTACATGTACATTTAGAAAGGTATCAGTATCAGATTTCCCCCATAGTGCCTGTGCTTTCACTTGCCATAGGCTTTTGACAATATTTAGCTTACTAGGCATGTATTCCCTCCCATGAAGCAGGTCTCTATTACTGTAATTAATGAGGCAATTCCATGTAATTTATCTGGTAATCAAGAGAGGTTTGTTTCTGGGATAACTTGCAATAGGGGTTGGTTACAGGATCCAGGGGGAGAGATGAGGTACCACCCAGTGAAGAACTCTGGCTTGGTGTCCCATCCAGCTTCCAGGACCACGAGGTATCCAGAAGGGACCAAACATGTAAGCACCTCAAGTCTTAAGGAGGTCCCTCTTGGCCATGCCCCAGGGGCAGGTCAGCCGCAGGGGCAGGTCATAGGCAGGTGTGACAGTTACTGCTGTCACTCTAGGGGCAGTGTTTCAAGGTCAAAGCTGGACCAGCTACCCACTACAGGTCTCAGTTCAAACTGGGAAGCAGTTGGATGCCCCAAGAACAGTTTTCATTCAGGGTCCATCTTTTTTCATCTCATTCACAATTTATTGATTAGTTTTGAGGGGATTAATTTGGGGGTTGAATATTTTGTGTTCTTCATATATTCTAAATGTTCATCCCCTGTTGAGTAGCCAGCAGATTTTTCTTCATTCTGTAGGCTGTCATTTTACTCTGCTAATTGTTCCCTTTGTCATATAGAGGCATTGTAATTTCACTTCATCCTATTCTCAATTACACCCAGGTTTTGCTATGATTTCCTGGGCTACTGTATTTCAATTTAGAAAGCCCATTGCTTCTGCCTAGATCTTGGAGTACTTCTATTTTCTTCTAGTAGTTTCAAAAACTGAGGTTTCATATTAAAGCTTTGTTCCATTTTGAGTTGATTTTGTACAGGATAAGAGATATAGTTCCATAGTTCCACATGTGGGTATCCATCCCCACCACCATTTACTCCAACATGGCTTTGACTCCTTGTTGAAAAGCAGATGAATGTAGCATCATTTTATTTCTGGTATCTTTGTGTGCTTCTATTGATCTCATGCCCTTTTCATGTTGCTATCCTGTTTGGATGTAATTCTTATGGTGTTAGGGATCAAACCCACTGACTTTGCATATACTAAATGAACATACTACCACTGAGCTCTGCTCAAAACAGCTTTTGAAAATCAAATTTGGCTATACCTTTGTGGATAAAATCTGTGTTCTACCATCTATAGTACATGTGGGTTTTTCTGGAGGAAGCGGATTCATCAGGTGATAATTTGGGTCATTGTCTTCTCAGTTCTCATTCCTTTCACTTGGGAACAATTGATGAAATGCTACTTGAGCTGAAGAGATTGGGAAGCCACAGGTCTGTGAAAGCAACTATGGGTACTTTTAGTCATTCTATAAATAAAACATTTCCTCTTCCTTCTAATGGAGACAGATGGATCCAGCCCCACTGAGTAGCCATTTAGAGAAACTGTCTGGTAGGTATGTATCTTACTACACTGAGGATGATAAATGGCCCTGGAGGCTAATGCCGTCTAATAGTCAAGTTCCTCATTGCACTTTTTGCACGTTTAAAAGTTCCTAGAAAGCCCTCTCTTATTCTTGAATTTAATTTTATTTAAACTGAAATTCATTTCATTTTAATTTTAGCATTATAAAATTGAAACAACCTCCTTCCTTCCTTCCTCCCTTCCTTCCTTCCTTCCTTCCTTTCCTCCCTTCCTTCCTGTTCCACATGTCAGGCATTTCCACTAATGCATAACTGAATGCTACTTTGCAAAACACTCTATTTTCACATCCCTTGTTACCCTTGGGTGTTACTTTATGACTCCAAAGCACCCACATTATCTAGTTCAGAGGCTTTGGGTTGGCAAACAAAGGTATGTTCTGTCATGGATCATGGCTCCTTTTTCCTGATGGAATTGAAATTTGGTGTGGGGTTTCCTATACTTAAGATCAAGCCCATCTGGGATACTCTTTGATGGAAGTTTTACTATGAGATGTAACTCCCCTTTCCTGTACTCTTAGGTAAGAAAGCAGAGGTTTTCTTACCATGGTCATATGACTAATTCATTTCAAAACTGTACTCTCCCCACATCTCAGGCTCCTGGCTTCCAACTTACTCTACTACTCTGGCATATACTCCAGCAGACACCAGAAAAAAACATCAGGGCCTGAGAGCAAACCCGGAACCCTACTTGAGCAGGTGGATGTCTTTGTGTATCCAAAAGTGCTAAAAGAGCAGCCTGGCAGGGACTCCAGCCCAGGAACAAGCATCCTCCATTCTCTGGTTACTCGATGTGGATCAGACCCTACAGTGAGAAACAGCATCCACAAGCCCTGCTCTCTCCCTCCCCCATCTCCACTCGAAATTGATTTTGTGCTTCCTGTTTTTCTGTGCTTGACAAAGAAAGCAAAAATAACATGCTATCAGTGGACAGTTGCCAAAAAGCAGAGTGGCCTTTAAAAAAAAAATCACTGCTTCAAATTTCCAGCTGTAGTTCAAAGTCGCTTTGCAAGCAGCCACTGCATTATGCTAATAATATGCTAAATCATTAAGGCCCTCCTATTTGTCTATTGATTGTTTAAGTGGAATGCTATGACAGGGAAGTATTGGTGCTAGGGCTATTGATCCAGCCTCAGTGTGTTCTTACACAGGCAGCTTTGCTGCGAGCATTACTCTAACTCTGATGTATTGCCTTTCATAAGCCATTTCATCTGGGCCCTTGGCATTGAGCAATGGCAGACTTTTGATAACTTTACTTTGCTAAAAAAAAAAAAAACAAAAATCAAAAAATACAAGCCTTCATGTAAAAACAATATTAATAATCATGTACTTGGTGGTTTTCATGAGTCAGGCAGACCCCCAGGAATTCTGTCTCTATCATTTCAAATGCAGCACTGCTGAATATAGAGAAGACAATCTCCTTTGTCATTTGATGCAACTGGGATTTGGAAAGGTCAAGTCGCTTCTAAACAGGTACCTGTTGTGAGCTGCTGTCAGCATTTGATCTTAGATGACTCCAAGTTGAAGTACTTGATCCTAAATAAGCAAATGAATGTTGAGTATCTTTTCTGGTATGTTTGAGGTACCAGATGAAGAGCAGTTAAGTGAGTTTTAGGAGAGTCAGCTCTCCCCACATGATATCAAGATGAAGAGCATTGCATATGGGTGGATCTAGCTTCAGAGTAGCCCTAGCTGAAGCAACAACAAATATACACAAACACACCCCTGGTAGCCCCAGAGCCCTGTGTATAATAACTGTGGACACACACTGGCCCACTTAGCCACGCTTCCAAAGAAGCTGGACAGAGTGAAGCCCACGAATTATAAGTACTTAAACACAGTACAGTTATAGTGCAAAATTAAGAAGTTTTTTGCTTGTTTGTTTGTTTTTATGTTCAGGAAAACAACAGAAAGCCTTTAAGCTGAGCATCATGAAGATGTCTTAGTGTAGAATCCTGAGTTCACTGGCTTTTTGTAGGGCTAATCCTCTTTGTCCTTACCCTTACATGCTATGTACAAGTTTTGTCTACTTGCCGGGGACCAGCCTCAGCAGTTTCGGGGGGCTGAAGAATGGGATACCTGGAAGGCGCAGTAATGACTCAGAGAGAGTGCTCGTGCAAGCTGACAGGTCACTTCAGGCTTCTGCAGTTGCTAAGTAGCTTCTTTGCTACAGCTTCTTTAGCTGACGCTTTTGCCTTGGTAACCTCAGTCTTTTATTATCATAAGCAAGGGGAAACAGAAAGAAAAGGGGAAATCACCCAATACAGAATGTTCTCATGATTCCAAAGGTTATTCTTAGAAAATCACCAACACATTCTTCATCATCTTTAACTAAACACAGGAACTATCCCAAACTTAACATCAAAGCAAGAATAATCTATTTTTTATTAATAATGATTATGCAATCTTCTGAGCACTTGACCCAGAGGCTAGCAACATGCAATTTTGTAAAAATAAGAACAGTGGTTAATGTACCAGACAGTCATTTCCTTCTCACACAGCCTGCTCTGACCTCAAGACCCCTGCAGCTGCCTAAGTTCCTCTTCAGCCCTCTGTAAATACCAAGCCCCATAACTTGTGGGCCACAATGACCTCAGACAAGAAATCTGTCCCTGAAAGTCAGCAACTTCTGTTTTTCTATATCCCAAAAATTCCAAGGAAGACTTGATCCAATTTTCAGAGCTTCGATGAAAGGAGCTCACCTCTTCTGGCATTTCTTTTCAATCTAGGAACCTAATAAAACTTGCAGCAATCACTCCAACCATTGCCACATTGTCTCCACACTCCTTCAGGAGGAATCAAAATATGAGGATTAAAGTTGCCATCTCCCTTTCTTGGTGGAGGCCACTATTTTCCTCCTATTCTAGGTTCCCACACTTCTAGTTTGTCATCCCATCTACAAGTTACTCCATCCATAGTCTTCAGCCAATACCGCTTAGGGTCTCAAGTTTTACACAATGCCCTTGGAATATCCTCAGAAACTGAATTATTTATCATGACCAATTTGAGTCCAGTGTGTTGATACACATCATACCATGTGCTATAGTTGACCACACATTTGGTACAGTTTGTCCAAGCCTGAAAACTTCCCCAGGCTGCAGGTTCTTTCCCATGAACAACATATCTGCCTTGGCCCCAGCCTGGGTGATCATCTCTGTATAATTTCCTGTGAAATTTACTTCACTCTTTCCCTGTATCACAGAAATCACCATTGATCTCGGAACACAGAACATGAAGATCAGATAGCAGGAAAAGACTAGTACTACCCAAAAGAATTATATGCAGGAGAAGATGACTTGTGCATGCCATAAAGCATAACCTTGGGACACATAAGCATTACTGACTTGGCTCTCTAGAGGCATGCTAAGCAGAAGATCCAGAGGGGAATGCACAGAGGGTTGATGGTCCACAATCTCGAGTCCCCTTTTCTCCAGTTTCTGCTGGCAGCACGTCAGGCATCTTATATGTTGCCCCGGCATCTACTAAAGAGAAAAACTGAAATGAGATTTGAATTGCTCTGAATTGTTTGCATATTCATCACAGATAATATAAATGATCTATCCAAAATTTTCTTTTCTTCAAGTCAAGAAATTAATTATAGAAAAATTTATATGCCTTCACTCTTTGGGTCCTCATTTCCTCACAATTTGGGAAAGTAGATTTTTTTTAACCTTAACACTTACTTGAGTATGAACCCACTTCTAGATTTTTCTAGGATAGCACAGAAAAGATGAATGCAACCAACACTAGCTCTCCACTGACTTCTATATACATCAGCTTCCCCTCAGACAGAGACTACTATTAAGTACATAAGTCAATGGAGAACCCTCTGTCAATGGGGACTAAAGGCTTCTCTTGTTGTTTTTGCTTTCACAATTTCGAGATTATTTTTCCTTCTGTGGTACATTCTTAAATCCACATTTTCATTAACGAATTACTGAGATGCGTGTCACAAATTTCTACATACAAGACAGCTCTTGTTCTTTTATCTTAACTTGTTCTTTTACTAAACTTTGGGCTCTATTCAAAGTCTTTTTAGAGATCTGTTTCCCTTTTTATCCTTTTCCTCTCCTTATGACATTATTTACTTAAAGCACTTAAAATTGAAATTTCACAGTAGTCTTCTTGCTGTGACCTATGCAGCTTGGGTCCTGAAACCTTAATTAGAGGCAGTGAGGGAATGAAGAAAGGACAGGCACATGTATGATGAAGCTGGGGTCAGGTGGGTCAACTACTACAGCAACCTGGAACATGTTTGTTAGGAACAGCACAGGGCAAGAATTAGTCGGTCTCAGGAAGAGGTCTCTGTAGCCCTGAGCTGAAGCTCTGTAGCTGTAAACATCCTGGAGGAGGAAGACGCAGTTGTTAAGTCTTTGCACACACAGACCAATCATTCATAAACACTCATACTCAAACTCCTGAAAAGAGCTTTGCCATTCTTCTTAAGCTTTGCCCATATAGGCAATGGCTTCAGATTACCCTGGATCTGAGGTCTTGGATTCCTCAACAGGCCATTCTCATGTGAACAATACACATTCACTCAGAATTTCACTCACTGAGGACTCCTGGCACCTACAGTCCTCTCTGTCCTCCGGACATAGCATTTATGAATGCATGTCAGCTGTGTTTGCCTGCATGTTGATTAGTTGTGGGCCTCTGTGTTGATTACCATCTACTGCAAAAATAAACTTCTGTGATGGAGTTTGAGAGATGCATTTGTCTATGGGTATAAAGATAAGATCTCAAAGCCAGTTTTTTACTATGTCCATTTCTAAAAATAATAGTACTAGGTTCTTCTCTGACCTAGGCATCCATGGGTTTAGGATCATTTAAGAGTATCAGGCATGAGCCTCATTTTGTGGAGCACACTTTAATTCCAGTCAGAAAGCAGTTGAACACTGCCATAACATTCATGCCTTAATGGCATCACTAGACATATTTTGCCAGACTAGTCATTATGCTGATAGGATTCATAGCTGAATAAAACTATTAATTTTGTTTCTATTCTCTCCTGGTAGTATGCATAGCACCTTCCCACACTATAAAAGGTATTCAGTGGCATGAAGCTTTCAGGTCAATACAGGTTGATTTCTCTATGTCCTGTGTCTCAGGTATATGGTATCTTTAGCAACTGGGTATTACTATCAATTCCTGGAGGTTAATTGTCTTAGTCAGGGTTCTCTAGAGTCACAGAACTTATGAATGAATATCTTTCTCTCTATTCATGTATATATACATATGCATATATCCATGTATTCATATATTCTATTCAGATAGATAGATAGATTATAGATAGATGATAGATAGATAGATAGATAGATAGATAGATAGATAGATAGATAGGTAGAGATATTCATTCATAATTTATTGGAATGACTTACAGGCAGCAGTCCAACAATGGCTAGCTGTGAATGGAAAGTCCAGGGATCTAGAAGCTGCTCAGTCCCACAAGGCAGTCACACAAGGGTATTTCAGCTGGTCTTCTTTATAATGCTGGAATTCCAAAGAGGTATGTTCCAATGCCAGTGAAGGAATGGATGTGCTGACAAGTCAAGGGCAAGCAGGTGAAGAATGACCCTTCCTTCTTCCTTTGTTCTTAAATAGGCTTCCAGCAGAATGTGTGGCCCAGATTAAAGGTGTGGCTTCCAGTCTTGAGATCTGGATCAAAAATCTGTGTCTTCCAGCCTCAAGATCTGGACTGAAGATGTGTTATCTTTCTGCTTTAAACTCTGGATGACAGGTGTGTGTGCCTTCCATTTCCAGATTATAGTTCATTTCAGATATAGTCAAGTTGACAACCAAGAATAGCCGTCACAGTAACTCAGAGCAATGACAACAGCTTGTAGTATCTATAATGGCCAGTGACCAACAACTCAAAGAGGTTACTCATACATAGAACTGAGCATTTTATTTGACAGCTTGTGGTGTCTGGGGAGGCATTGTCCCCTCATTCTATAGTAACTACATTTGAAGCCCTCCTCTATATGTCCATATGTGTTTTATAGGACATTTCTACAGTAGTTGGTTTCCATATGGGCTTTCCAAAGTTCTTTAGTGTTAGTTATCCCTCCCATATTCCCTCCTTCACTCTTCAGTGTTATCCCCACCCATTAACTCTTCCTGTTTCATTGTTCCTCTTCGCCTCTTCAACTATTAACTTACATTGTCAATTCTTTAAGAAGCAAAATCGCAAAACTCTTCATTGGAAATGGTTTTCATTAGCTATGTTCCCCAGAGAATATCATGGTATTTTAAAAATTAGAAAATTATAGCATTTTTAATATCAGTCCAAGAAACATGTGCTGCATATCTCCTATTTAAGTAGTGCACACACATCCTATGGAATCAAGTGAGTCACACGGGGCCAGAAGCACTCCATATGGTTTCTACAAGGTCATTCTTATAATGTTTCTCCTGGCTTTTTGTCCTCAGCATATGAACATGTTTCTCTGTCTAAAGTGGAAAACAAATTGCCTTGAATTTCACTCACACCCACACATAATTGACACTTTTTGCTTCACAACCAGACTTTTTAAAATGGTATATTGTATTTCCTATTTTTACTTTTTAATGCCTATCAAATGTTCTAGTTCATTGCAACCTATTCAACCTGTTAGCATATCACTAATATTGCTTTTATTTGGAGGAAAACATAGTACAAACTACCACTGAAAAATCTATCACTCACCTTACACTTGGATATGTATTTTCCTCACCAAATTTATGCACATAGGAAAAAGATGATGTTTAACTTTGTTCCAAATCATGTTAACTTATTGTGTATATTGTTATTAATTGCTTTTAACTCACAAAAGTATCAACTTAGCATCAACTTACTATTCCCATATTCTTTAGCACCAAACTCAAAGAATTAGCATGAAGTTTAGGTTTAATTAGCATTTACTATCTGAATTTAAATATACAATATTTATAGTTTATAAATTAATGAATACTATTGCTAAATTTTAAAATAACATTTGTTTCTTTGAATTTATCTCAAATGTTTGATCTCCAAAGCTCTAAGAACTGAAATACATTTTAGTGAAAGAAAAAATTCTTCACATATTACAGAATCTAAAGTACTACAAATATTATCCTAAAGTCTAGTGAAGGCACAGCATAGATGTATAAAATAAGACAAGTTTAAGTTTTTGTGACTATATTACAATCATTAAAATTGTAGTAAAAATTTGAACTTATAAGTGAGGCACAATGCAACCACAGAACTAGACCACTCTATGGGTAGAAAGACAGTTTGTTTGGGGGACACAAATTTCCAGGCTACCTATCTCTCGGGGGCCTATTTTCATTGGACCAAGAAGTGAATGACTATTCTCTCACCCAGAGTCTGGCCTCTAGGACCTAGACCCTGGGCCACAAACCATCTCTGCCCCACATGTCAGCCAGCAGGGAAGACTTCTACAGACAAGCTCCCCCACCAAAACACCCATCAGACCCTGCAATCTACAAGACCCACGCCCTACCCCAATACCCATCCCCCTGGGACCCGACTGGATTCCTGAGACATGGAATCTGCCAGCTCTCATTGGACCAAGAGGTGAGTGACTCTTCTCTCACCCAGAGTTTAGCCTCTAGGACCTAGGCCTTGGGACATAACTAGTCCCTGGGAACACCCACCCATCTCTGCCCCAGTTGCCTGCCAGCAGGGAAGACTCCTGCAGGCAAGCTCCCCCACCAAAACCCCACTGGACCCTGAAATCTACAAGACCCACATCCTACCCCAATACCCATCCCCCTCAGACCCTTGATGCTTCCTGAGATACAGAATCCACTAGCTCTCATTGGACCAAGAGGTGAGTGACACTTCCCCCACCTGGAGTCTAACCTCTAGAACCTAGACCCTGGGACACAAGCAGTCCTAGGGAACCCCCACCCCTGTCTTCCCCAGTTGCTGGCCAGCAAGGAAGATCTCTCCAGGTAGCCCCCCAACCCCCCATCGGACCCTGCAATCTACAAGACCCACACCCTACCACAACCTACCCATCCCCCTGTGACCCCAGTGGCTTCCTAAGACATGTAATCTGTCAGTTCTCATTGGACCAAGAGAGGCTTCCTGAGACAGAATCCTCCGGCTCTGATTGGACCAAGAGCCCTGATATGATCAAGTGTGTCTCCCTAATCCACAGAACCAGCCAGCTTGGATTGAACCAAGAGCAGCTCCCTGAGATACAAAATCAGTCAGCTCAAATTAGACCAAGAACTAAGATTGGACCCAGAGTGGCCACCTAAGACCCAGATACAGCAAGCACAGATTGGACCAATTGCAGCATTTTCAGACACAGGCACCTCTTGCACCTATTGGAGGAAGAGATGTGTAGAAGCCTGTGCAAAAATACATGCAACAACATAAAGAACAATATGGCATCCCCAGAACCTAGCCCTTTTACAACAGCAAGACCTGTTGTACAATTAAAATGTAGAAGAAGCAGAAGACAGCTACCTTAAAAATAACTTCATGAAGATGCTAGAGGCCTTTAAAGAGGAAATGAAAAATCCCCTTGAGGAAATGACAAACAAAAAATTGGAAGATACTAATAAATCCCTTAAAGAAAGCCAAGAAAACCATGAAAAAGCAATTAAAATGTGAAGGAAACAGTTCAAGACCTGAAAGGTGAAAGGGAAACAATGAAGAAGACACAAACTGAGGGAATGCTGGAAATAGAAAATTTGAATTAAAAAAAAACAGGAACTACAGATGGAAGAATAAACAACAATAAAATAAAATAAATAAAATACAATACAATAAAATAAAATAAATAAAAAAAATAAAATACAAGAGATGAAAGACAGAATCTCTGGTATAGAGGCTACAATAAAGGAAATAGATTAATCAGTTAAAGAAAACACCAAAGCCAAAGAAGTCATAACACAAAATATCCAGGAAATCTGGGACACCATGAAAAGGCCAAACCTAAGAATAATAGGGATAGAAGAAGAAGAATACCAACTCAAAGGCACAGAAAATATACTCAACAAAATCATAGAAGAAAGCTTTTCCAACTTAAAGAAGGAAATACCTATAAAGATACAAGAGCCTATAGAACACTAAACAGACTAGACCCCCAAAAAAACTCCCCTCACTACATAATAATTAAACCACTAAACATACAGAATAAAGTAAGAATATTAAGAGCAGCAAAGGAAAAAGACCAAGTGACTTATAAAGGCAGACTCATCAGAACAACACCTGACTTCTCAATGGTAACTTTGAAAGCCAGAAGGTCCTGGACAGATATAATGCAGACACTAAGAGACCATGGATGCCAGCTTAGACTAATATACCCAGCAAAACTTTCAATCATCATAGACAGAGTGAACAAAACATTCCAAGACAAAACTAGATTTAAACAATACCTATCCACAAATCTAGTCCTACAGAGAGCGCTAGAAGGAAATTCCAACCTAAGGAAGTCAGATACACCCACGAAAACACAGGCAACAGATAACCACACACCAGTAAATCACAAAGAAGAGAAATACACACACATTACCACCAAAAGATAACAGGAATTAACTATCACTGGTCATTAATATCCCTTAATATCAGTGAATTTAATTCACCTATAAAAAGACACAGGCTAACAGAATGGATACAAAAACAGAACCCATCTTTCTACTGCATGAAAGAAATATACCTCATCTTCAAAAATGGACACTACCTAAGAGTAAAAGATTGGAAAAAGCCTTTCCAAACAAATGGTCTTAAGAAGCAAGCTGGTGTAGCTATCCTAATAGCCAATAAAATAAACTTCAAATTAGAATCAATCAAAAGAGATTGAGAAGGGCATTTCATACTCATAATAGGAAAGATCTACCAAGATGAAATCTCAATTCTGAACATTTATGTCCCAAATATAAGGGCACTCACATATGTAAAAGAAACATTATTAAAGCTTAAATCACACATCAAACCACACATTAGTAGTGGGAGACTTCAACACCCCACTCTCACCATTGGACAGATCTGCCAAACCAAAACTTAACAGAGAAATAAGGGACCTAACTGATGTTATGACTCAAATGGACTTAATTGGTATCTACAGAACATTCCACCCTAACAAAAAAGAATATAACTTCTTCTCAGCACCCCATGAAACTTTCTCTAAAATCAACCACATACTCAGTCACAGAGCAAATCTCAACAGACACACACACACAAAAAAAATGGAATAACCTCCTGTATTCTATTGGACCACCATGGTTTAAAGTTAGATTTTAACAACAACAAAAATTACAGCAAGCCTACATCTCATGAAAACTGAATAATGTTCAACTGAATAACCAATGGGTCATGGAAGAAATAAAGAAAGAAATTACAGACTTCCTAGAGTTCAATGCTAATGAATGTATTATATACCCAAACTTATGGGATATATAAACTATGCTAAGAGGAAAATTCATAGCACTAAATGCCCACATAAGGAAGTTGGAGAAATCTCACACAAGTGACTTAACAACACACCTGAAAGCTCTAGAACAAGAAGAAGCAAAGTCACACAGGAGTAATAGATACCAGTAATAAATGGGGAGCTGAAATCAGTGCAATAGAAACAAAGAGAACAATACAAAGAATCAATGAAACAAAGAGTTGGTTCTTTCAGAAAATCAACAGGATAGACAAGCCCTTATCCAGACTAACCAAAATGCAGAGACAGAGCATTCAAATTAACAAAATCATAATGAAAAGGGACACATAACAACAGACAATGAGGAAATCCAGAGAATCATCAGGTCATACTTCAAAAATATGTACTTTACAAAATGGGAAAATCTAAAAGAAATCGACAATTCTCTGGATAGTTACAACGTACCAAAGTTAAATCAAGACCAGATAAACATTTCAAATGCACCAATAACCCTTAAGGAAATAGAAATGGTCATTGAAAGTCTCCCAACCAAAAGAAGTCCAAGAATAGATGGTTTCAGCACATAATTCTACCAGATTTTCAAAGAAGAGCTAACACCAATACTCTTCAAATTGTTCCACACAATAGAAACAGAAGGAACATTACCAAACTCCTTTTATGAAGCTACAGTTACTCTGATACCCAAACCACACAAAAATGCAACAAAGGAAGAGAATTGCAGACCAATATTCCTCATGAATATTGATGCGAAAATACTCAATAAAATATTGGCAAACCAAATCCAAGAACACATCAAAAATTACCCACCATTATCAAGTAGGCTTCATACCAGAGATGCAAGGATGGTTTGACATATGAAAATGTGTCAGTGTAATACACTATATAAACAAACTGAAAGAAAAAAACAACATGATCATTACATAAGATGCTGAAAAGGCCTTTGAAAAAATCCAACACCCCTTCATGATAAATGTCTTGGAGAGATCAGGAATACAAGGAACATTCCTAAATGTAATAAAGGCAATTTACAGCAAGCCAACAGCCAACATCAGATTGAATGGAGAGAAACTCAAAGCAATTCCACTAAAGTCAGGAACAGACAAGACTATCCATTCTCCCTATATTTTTTCAATATAGTACTTGAAATTCTAACTAGATCAATAGGACAACAAAAAGAGATGAAGGGGATACAAATTGGAAAGGAAGAAATCAAACATCCACTATTTTCAGATGACGTGACAGTATACATAAGTGACCCCAAAAATTTGCCAGGGAACCCCTACAGATGAAAAACACCTTCAGTAATGTGGCAGGATACAAGATTAATTAAAAAAATATCAGTAGCCCTTCTACATATAAATGATAAACAGATTGAAAAAGAAATCAGAAAAACATCATCCTTTACAATAGCCACAAAAAATATAAAATACCTTGGGGTAAATCTAAGCAAGTGAAAGACTTGTATGACAAGAACATTAAGTCCCTGAAGAAAGAAACTGAGGAACATATCACAAATTGGAAAAATCTCCCATGCTCATGGATAGGTAGAATTAACTTAGTAAAATTTTCACCCTTACCAAAAGCAATCTACAGATTCAATGCAAGCCCCATCAAAATCCCAACACAATTCTTCAAAGACCTGGAAAGAAAAATACTCAACTTCATTTGGAAAAACAAAAAACCCATAATAGCTAAAATAATCCTGTGCAATAAAGCCACCTCTGGAGACATCACCATCCCTGACATCAAGCTCTACTATAGAGCTATAGTAATAAAAAACAGTTTGGTATTGGCATAAATACCAACATGTGGACCAATGGAATCAAATAAAAGACCCTGACATTAACCCACACACCTATTAACACCTGATTTTTGACAAAGAAGCCAAATCTGTACAATGGAAAAAAGAAAGCATCCTCAACAAACAGTGCTGGCATAACTGGATGTCAACATGTAGAAGATTACAAACAGATCCATATATATCTCCACACACAAAACTCAAGTCCAAGTGGATCAAAGACCTCAATATAAAACCAGTTACACTGAACGTCATAGAAGAGAAAGTGGAAAGTAGTCTGAAATGTATTGGCACAGAAGACTACTTCCTAAATATAACACCAGTAGCACAGACACTGAGAGAAACAATCAATAAGTGGGACCTCCTGAAACTGAGAAGCTTCTGTAAGGCAAAGGACTCAGTAAATAAGACAAAATGACAGCCTACAGAATGGGAAAAGTTCTTTTCCAGCCCCTCATCTGACAGAGGGCTGATCTCCAAAATATATAAAGAACTCAAGAAACTAGACATCAAAATAAGGAACAATCCAATTTAAAAAAATGGGCTATAGAGCTAAACAGAATTCTCAATAGAAGAATCTCAAATGGCCAAAAGACATTTAAGGAATTGCTCAACATCCTTAGGGAAATGCAAATCAAAATGACTCTGAGATACTATCTTACACCTGTCAGAATGGCTAAGATCAAAAATACTGAAGACAGCTCATGTAGGAGAGGATGTGGAGCAAGGGGAACACTCCTCCACCATTGGTGGAGTGCAAACTTATACAGCCACTTTGGAAATCAGTATGGTGGTTTCTGAGAAAGCTGGGATTCAGTCTTCCTCAAGACCCAGCTATACCACTCTTGGGCATATAACCAATGAATGCTCAATCAATACCATAAGGACACATTTTATTCAGCTCTTTTGATTTTCTTACAATGGTGGAGAATGGTGGTCCCAAGGCCTATGGTCATTGCTCTGTTTCTGAAAATCTGTAAGCAGCTTTAGAACAAGGTAAAAGACAAACAGACTAGAAATGACCTAGAACAATGATTATGGGGAGGACAAGAAGAGGAGACTGGACACTCATCACAGCTGGAAATGGGCATCCAACAGGAAACTGGAAATAGAAGTAACAGTAACCTCAGTTATACCTTGCAAAGACCTTATTTGAGCTATGGCATGCACTGGGACTCTCTGAAAGGCCAAATTTAAGAATGAATGGCTTTTTATTTGTCAAAAGAAAACTGTCAACAAAAAGCTGTCAATCTGTAGCATTTTGGTGGTATTTTTTCAAATGAGGTCTTGCTATGTTGCCCAGGGTAGTCTCAACCTCATGAACTCAAGTGATCCTCCTACCCTGCATGTAGTCAGATTCAGAATGAGACTGGGAAGGAAAAAGAAAGGGAAACATTTGGAAAATTCACAGCTTGACCAAGAGTAAAATAGCATTCTCTGGATAAATAATAAATGGTCAGTCGAGCAATTGCTTGCTAGATCAACCATGTATTCACCAGTAAAATAAGAACAGAACAGCTAAAGTCTTCCAGAAATCTTTGAAGACATCTTGCCCATCACAGATTTTGAGTGACAAAGTCCAAAAGCATAGTGAAGGGTCTAAGTGAGGTCCCTGCCTTGGATCATGGCTACATTTCATGGAGACACAGTGATACAAGCAAACATTCTATCTAGATTCAGAAGCAGAAAGCACTAGATGGGGTTGTCTAGTGCTTCTAAAGAAAACTCTGAAACTATAGAACAACTTTCTGAGAACATGTCTCAGTGGCCTACAGACATCCTACTAGGAGTTATCTCTTTGTTTTTTCTTTTATAGAAAATAGATTTTTTTCCACATGGTGAAAATATCCTGATTAGGATTTCCCCTTCCTGTACTCAACCAGTTTCTCCCTACTTCCACTTTCATTTAGATCTACTCTTTCTCTGTCTCTTATTAGAAAACAAACAGACTTTTAAAGTATAATAATGTGCTCAAATATAATAAGATAAAACTAAAACTAGCACATTAAAATTGAACAGAAACAAACAAACAAAAAACAGAAGGAAATGTGCCCAAGAGAAGGCATAAGAATAAGAAAACCACTTGTTGCCCACTCTGGACACCCATAAAACACTAAACTGGAAGCCATAATCTATACAAAGAGGATCTGTTGCAGACTCTTTTTTTTTTATTTTTCTATTTTTTATTTTTTATTTTTTATTTTTTTGGTTTTTCGAGACAGGGTTTCTCTGTGTAGCTTTGCTCCTTTCCTGGATCTCACTCTGTAGACCAGTCTGGCCTCGAACTCACAAAGATCTGCCTGCCTCTGCCTCCCAAGTGCTGGGATTAAAGGCGTGCGACACCACCGCCCGGCACTGTTGCAGACTCTTGCAGCCCTGTGCTCTCCTATGAACTTTGATTGTGTTGATTTAGACGGTCTTGTTTTTATTATAGTCCATGGAGACAAAGGCTGTAGACAAGGTTCAAAGTAAAAGGCCACAGCAAGTGTTTTCTAGGAATGGAATGAATACACACCTGAGCTGTTGGGGTGACGTTCTTTATTCTTCCATCTCAGCTTCAACTTTTCATAGCTTATATACACACATGCAACAGCAAACTTTGGCAATAAAAACAGTTACAGAAACTTCTTCTCAGAGTCATAACGCATTCTTTGGTAAGCGGTAAGGGACACAAGGACTTATCAGCTTTGATTGGTGGGTAGCTGTGGTTGTAAAAGTTTGGCTTGTAACATAACACTTAAGGGGATAGCTACAAGGGTTACAAAGGAGAAAGGCTTTCTAGGGTGAAATTAACATTATAGGCTAACATTTTGTGACCAGCAAAACGTAAAGGTGCCGAGAAATGCAGCTACAACTCCCTCTACAAACAGTGAGTAACCATGGCAACCAGTGTAAAGCAATGGGCTAAGTGAACAGTGCCAAGTTCAGCACTTTCGACAATAGTTGGCTGGCATTAAAAAACGTCCCAAGTCTAAAGATCCCTTTTTTCATCCTGCATAGGTCAGAGCACAAGAGGAACTTATAACTTTTTTATTCAAGACTGTTGGACCAGATCTTTCCCTGCAGTTCTGACCTTCTGTGGAACTTCTCTCATGGTAATTGGATGTAAAGCTGATTCTCTCTGGACTCGGTTAAATTGATTAAACTGGTTAATTGCCTGCTATCCACATAAAATTCAGGACTTAAACATAAACAGTTAGTAAACTGAGCCTAAAATCTTGTACCATAAACTGAGACTAGAAGTATGTTCAAAGCATTAATTGCTTAGGGAATTCTGCCAGATGCTGGGCTGGGCATTATCAACTAGACCTGGTGGGGAAACACAGGGCAATTCAGGTCGCTTATGTGCCCCCAAAAGACTTTGATTCAACAAACCCAGATATTTGTACTCCCGTCCTTGAATAATATTTGTGAAAGTCTGACTTATGATTTTTACACAAAGTAAGCTAGTCTGGCTACGTTGTCCTGTCAGCTTAGTTAAAGATATAAAACAGGCTTCTAAGTTTCTCACCGTTTTGTGGAACAAAAGCTGAACTATGAGGGCTGGTTTTATTTACCAGAATTACACAATACAGGAAGAAGTCATCCTTCTGACAATGCACAGGAATGACAGTGCCCTATAAATGAAGAACACACTGCTACAGGTGTGGGACAATTCCCATAGCTGATTTAAGGGGAAATAGGGTGGCACACAAGAGAATTACAGACAGAAACAGTCAGTGTGTACAGGCAATAGTCTTCATAGGCCTTGCTGTGGTGGTATTTTACTTGTACTGAAATGTGATTTTAATTGTATGTTAATAAATAAAGTTGCCTGGGGGTCAGAGCTATTAGAGCCATAGCAAGTGCGTGACGGCGGTGGCGCACGCCTTTAAGGACCTGGAGGGCGGTACATTCAGGCAGTGACGAGGCAGTCATATGTTTGGGTTTACAACCAATGAGAAGGCAGAACAGCTAGACTATATAAAGACATACACACAGGAAGTAGGTCTCTTTTTTTCAGAGAGCTCTCTTGGCTGAAGAGGATCCCTGAAGCAGGAAGGGTGAGGCTCTTAGCTCTGACCTCTTGGCTTTCTTCTCTGAATCGGCTCTGTGTTTCTTATTTAATAAGACCGTTGGTTACATCTACACCTTGCCTTATGAGTTTCCTCTATCAGATAGTGTTTCTCTGGTGGGTTGGCCTCATAAATATTAGCTGTCATCTACTGCATATCTTTGCAGATCCTAGCATGTTTTCTTGGTGTCCTCCATTACCTCTGACTCTTATACTCTTTCTGCCTTCTCTTCTTCAGGGTTCCCTGATCCTGGAGGGAAGGGACTTGATGGACACTTGCTGTTTAGAGTTGATTATTCCAAAGTTTCTCACTTTCTGCATAGTATCTGGCTATGGTTCCCTGTATTTGTTCCCATCTGCTGAAGGAGGAAACTTCTCGTGTGTTTGTGTGTTTGTGTGTGTGTGTGTGTGTGTGTGTGTGTGTGTGTGTGTGTGTGTGTGTGATTTTGATTTACCCAGGGTCACTGGGCTATGTAGTATCAGGTTCTTGGCCACCCACACAGTGTCAGATAAAGGATTCCATCTCCTGGAGTAGGACTTAAGTCAAATCCCATATTAAATGGCCCCACAAGCTTTGAGCGACCTTTTCCATTAGCATGCTTTTCAGGTGGGACATTATTCTCAATCCAAGGGTTTGCAGTGGAGTTGGTTGTAGCTGAAGTTTTTCTTTGCCCCGCCTAGCCCTTGGTCAGGACAAATCTCTCACCCATAGTCCTGTAGCCTTTTATAAAATAATCACACAGAGGCTTAATATTAATTATAACTGCTTGGTCATTTGTTCAGGCTTATTACTATCTCTTACACTTAAATTAACCCATAATTCTTACCTGTGTTTAGCCATGTGACTTAGTACCATTTCTCAGTTCTGCATTGTCATCTTGCTTCCTCTGTGTCTGGTTGGTGAGTCCTGACTCTGCTCTTCCTCTTCCCAGCATTCCTTTAGTCTGCTCACCCCGTCTATACTTCCTGCCTGGCTACTGGCCAATAAGTGTTTTATTAAACCAGTGTACAACAGCATTATGCCACAGCAGTTGGTGTTTATGTTTCTCTTTTGGTAGCATGCAAAGTACCTTCCTGTACCAAAGATGCTAGGATATATGTGTAAAGGTTCCATGTAGGTACCAACTTGACTTCTCCATGTTTAATGAGTTGTGTAGGTGTGATCTCAGCAATGGGGCCTTGCCATCAGTTTGTGGAGAGCAACCTATAGTCTTGGCAACAGCCTGGATTGTTTGAAGATTTCCATGGGATCCCTTTTGTGTAATAACTCAAATAGATTTAGCCCAATCTTAGGACTAGAAGCTTCATTTGGTGACAAGAAATGGCCAGGTTGGGCTGTCTTCCCAATTATTTGGCAATTTCAGTCAGATCTCCTTCATATATGTATGCATTTTAGAAAGCTTCTACTGCATTAGGTTTTTTATATACCCCTCAAATGGCCCTTAATTTTAACTCTCTCCTCATATTCTATCCCTCATCTCCCTCTTCCTTCCCCTTCCCAATTTGATCCTCCTTTCCAGCCCACCATACATCTATAATAACAATCTATTATATTTCATTTATTATATTTCACTTTACTAATGAGATTTATCTGTCCCCCTTTCCCCCTTACTCTACAATTAATCTCTGTGTTTCTGTGATCTTAGCTTGGTTATCACTGACATAACAGCTAATATCTATATGTAAGTGAATGCATACCATATTTGTCTTTCTGGGATACCTCACTCAGGTTAATTATTTTTAGTTGCATCCTTTTACCTGTGAATTTCATGATTTCATTTTTTTTAATGGTTGAGTAATTCTCCATTGTGTAAATGTACTACATTTTCTTTATTCTTCTGTTGAGGGACATCAGGGTTGTTTTCAATTTCTGGCTATTATGAATAGAGCAGCAATGAAAATGCAAGTGTCTCTGAGGAGAACAAAGTGTCCTTTGGGGATATACCCAAGAGTGGTATTGCTGGGTCTTGAGGCAGATTAATTCCCATATTCCTGAGGATCTACCACACTTATTTGCACTGTGGCTGTATAATTTTGAGCTTCCACCAGCAATGAATAAGTATTCCACCTACTCAATGTCCTCACCAGCATGAGCTGTCTTAGGTCCCCTTGCAGGTGCTAAGTCAGGCACCAGGATGTGGTTTTTGCCTTTAAAAAGCCACTTGATATAAATGATCTGGGCAAAACTTAGATCCCAAGTACCTGAATGTAGTACCAGCTAGCTGAAATAAAGACTTTCAGTTAGCTACAAACTGTGTGAAAGTGGTCATCTCTGATGGGCTTTCCATATCACTGACACAAACCTCGCAGAAAATCCAGGACATCATGAAAAAAATCCAAGAACAATAGGAATAGAAAAAGGTAAAAAAAAAAAAAAAAAAAAAAAACCAGGTCAAAGGCACAGAAAATAATTTCAACAAAATCATAGAAATTTTTTTTTACTAACCTAAAGAAGGAGATAGCTATCAAGATACAGGAATCATGAAAACAACAAATAGACTAGACCAGAAAAGAAATTCCCCTTGTCACATAATAATCAAAATGTACAAAATAAAGAAAGAATATTAAACACTATAAAGGAAAAGACCAAGTAACATGTAAAGGCAGACCTATAATTAGAATAACACCTGACTTCTCAATGGGAACTCTAAAAGCCAGAAGTCCTGAGTAAATGTTCTCCAGATTCTAAGAGACCATAGATATCAGCCCAGACTACTATGCACAGCAAAACTTTCAGTCATAGTAGACGGAGAAAATAAGATATTCTGTGATAAAAACCAAATTTAAGCAATATTTATCTACAAATCCAGCTTTATAGAAGACACTAGACAGAAAACTCCAACATAAAGAGGTTAGCCACACACAAGAAAAATCAGGAAATAATATCAGACTAAAAAATCAAAAGAAGAGAATCACACACACACACACACACACACACACACACACACACACACACACATCTTAACATCAAGGATAGACATCACTTCAGTGTAAAATGATGGGAAACAATATTCCAAGCAAATGGACCTAAGAAGTAAGCTGATGTAGTCATTTTAATAGCTGACAAAAGACTTCAAACCAAAACTAATCAGAAGAAATAGTGAAGGACACTACATACTCATTAAAGAAAAAATTCACCAAGAAGACAGTGCAATTCCTAACAATTATGCACCAAACCTAGGGGCACCCAAGTTCATAACAGAAACGCTACGACAGCTTAATCACATACTGACTTTAATACAGTGACTTTTATTTTTAATAGTGAAAGACTTCAATACCCCACTCTAGACAATGGACGGGTTATCCAAACAAAAACTAAACAGAGAAATTCTGGAGCTAACTGATGTTATAAATCAAATGGACCCAACATATATTTACAAAATATTTCACCCAAACACAAAATAATATACCTTCTTCTCAGCACCTCATGGAACTTTCTCCAAAATTGACCATATACTGGGACACAAAGAAATTCTCAACAAATGCAAAAATATGAAAATAATTCCCTGCATCCTATTTAACCACCACAGATTAAAGCAGGATAGCAACAACAAAAAAAAGGAAGATTACAGACTCATGAAAATTGAACAAGTTACTACTGAATGAAAAAGAAGTCAAGACAGAAATCAAGAAAGAAGTTAAAGACTTTTTAGAATTGAATGAAATTGAAAACAACATACACAACCTTATGGGACACAATGATGGTGGTTCTGAAAGGCAAGTTCATAGTGTTACAGGAGCTCACTAGAGATGACCACTCAGACATAGTTACAGCCAACTGAAAGTCTTGAAAATTTTTATTCCACACCCAAGTGTTTGGGGACCTGAGTATACAGTCTTGAGTGTCCAGAAAATGGGGATTTTAAAGGTAGAACCCACATCTTGAAATCTCATTTAGCATCTCCATGGGGACTTCGCAGAAGCAAGCAGTTTGAAGCAAGAAGTTTCACAGAAGTTAAGATAAGTGGTTAGTTGGAGGGGGTTCCAGATAGACAAGCAGTTGTAGTTTTAACAGAAACTGAGTTAGCTAGGACATCCTAACTTTGGACATCCTAGAACAGAGACTAAGTTTTCTGTGGGATTCTCCATCAAGGAGATCAAACTCTAGTTAAAATTGAAATGGTCTCAGTAAGAAAAACAAAATGTAGGAAACAGCACCGTCTTTCTCTGTTACATCAGGAGTTTTTTTACATTTAACATTTAGTTTGACTGAGGCATCCATTTCTTCTATATTGTCCCCAGTGCCTGAGATTCTCTCTTTCATCTCTTGTAGTCTCTTGTGAAGCTTGCCTCTGTGGTTCCTGTTCAAGTTTCCAAATTTTAACTTCCAGATTTCCCTCAGTTTGGGTTTCTTTACTGATCCTATTTCCACTTTCAATTCTTAAATTGCTTTATTAATTTCCTTCCACTAGTTGTATTTCCACAGATTTCTATAAGGGATTTATTTGTTTCCTCATTGGAGACCTTCATCATATTTATACAGTTAATTTTAAGGTATTTTTCTTGTGCTTTGACTATATTGCAATATTGAGGTCCTGTTGTGGTAGTATTGTTGGGCTCTAGTGAAGACATATTGTCCTGGCTGTAATTGACTGTGTTTTTACGATGTCATCTAGGCATCTGGGTTTAGGAAGATTGTAATTCTAGGTGCTGATATCTAGTTTTGTCTTTGTTGGGTGGGTGTTTTGTTGCTTGTTTTTTGTAGTCCTCTGGTTCTTAGGAGAGTGTGGTGGGTGGGTGTTGCCTGGCAGGAAATTCTTCTGAGATTTTGATAAGCATGCCACTGGGGGTTCCAGGTAAAATGTTTTTAGGTATTGGGAGCTAAGATTTAGGAATGGGGATGGGCTTTGGGGGCTGGTACAACATCTTAAAAACACAAACCTGGGACTAAACACTAGGATACTAATGACAGAAGTCTGTACTATTAATTATGCAGTTAAAGTTTAGGCCTCACATTTTTTTTTCATCCTCTCTATCTCCATCTCTCCCTTGTCCATCTCCTCCCCTTCATCTCCCTCTCCCATGTGTAGTGTCCTAACCCAAGCATACACTAGAGGTTGATGGTGATGCTTTTTCTCTATTTCTCTCTACCTTGCTTTTTAAGAAAGTCTCATACTGTATTTGGAACTGGCCTTTTCAGTTAGACTGAATGGCTAATGCCCTAGTAACTCCCCATCTCCACCTCCCCAGCACTGGGATTACAGCACATACCACTGTGCACAGCCTTCATATGCATGTTGGAGAACCAAATTCGGGTTTTCATGTGTGCCTGGCAAGCATCTCAACCACTGAGTTATCTCCCCTCATCTCTGACCTTAAATTCTACCTGTTCTCTTAACTACTCAAGCCTGAGTAGACCAGACAGGTAAAAAATCATTAAGGCAGACTGGTGATCTGTCATGACACAGGGGAGTCAGAATCGTCCTATTTGGGGAAATTCACTCAAAATCTGGCTTGAAGTTGACAGTAAACCTAGCAGTTCCTCATTGACCTTAATCCTGGTCTTTGTTCTTCCTTACCTTAAGTGAGCAGGGAAAGTAAAATCTCTGCTTTCCAAAGACGAGCGGTGTTTTATAAGCTGTCTTTTAAGTTGAAAATGTTTGTCAGTTCATTTAGGGTTGGGCTTAATAGTAGATAGTTGACAGAGGTGCTATGATTCACTAGTCAATGTGAAACACACAACCTCCTCACTATCTGCCCTTAGAGCTCTCTCTTGCCACCTACTTCACTCAAATGAAACATCCCATGTCTGTAACATACACACACACACACACACACACACACACACACACACACACACACACCATAAATCAGTTTCCAAGTGGTCATTTCTTTCACTGAACATCCTGTTTCTGTCAAAATCTTCCCTCAAAGAGTAAGCCAACTGCACGTACCTACTGCTATGGGGTGTTCTGTATGGCAAATGTGTTGCTCTGATTGGTCAATAAATAAATCACTGATTGGCCAGTGGCTAGGCAGGAAGTATAGGTGGGACAAGGAGGAGAATAAAGCTGGGAAGTGGAAGGCTGAGTCAGAGAGACACTGCCAGCCGCCACAATGACAAACAGCATGTGAAGATGCCGGTAAGCCACGAGCCACATGGCAAGGTATAGATTTATAGAAATTGATTAATTTAAGCTATAAGAACAGTTAGCAAGAAGCCTGCCATGGCCATACAGTTTGTAAGCAATGTAAGTCTCTGTGTTTACTTGGTTGGGTCTGAGCAGCTGTGGGACTGGCGGGTGACAGAGATTTGCTCTGACTGTGGGCTAGACAGGAAAACTCTAGCTACAACCTACCTTGGAATTACAAGTGTGGTGGATGACTTTGCTCTGGCATAAAACTGACTCCAGTGTTATGGAGGGGTTAGCAGTTACTGCTTGAAATCGAAATGATTTCTGAGCATGGTCTCACAGCCATGTAAAATGAGAGTCATTCTTGGACCCAGACACTGTGATCCAGACTTAGATGAATAAGACAGGCAAGAAAGTGACTCTGGGATCTACCATGTTTAGAGCCCAGAGTCTGAATTCTCCTTCCCCATGGTGGGGTCCTGAAAATTCCTTCTAGAGAAACAAGTGACAGCAACTTTCAGAAGGCAAATTTCTGGTCTTCTTGTTGGGAATTTAACCTGTTTGTTTTTTCCTATAAGACCCTTAAAATCTCTTTTTTTATTTATTTACTTGGCAGAAAGTTCATTATAAATGCTGATAATCCTCAAGTCAAGAAAAATGTCAGCCTCTTCCGTTGCTGATAAAAAGTCAAAGGAAACAAAAACATAGAGTTGAAGGCTGAAGTCATTCACAGCTCCCAGGTGATGAAGGCCTTGGATGCCAGGTGACCAAAAATTCAACATAAAGCTGATGCTGGAAGTCCAGAGGGAAGTGGTGACATCCACACAGCTGCTTGGGAGAGTGCACCTGCCACTGTGGCATCCTTTCTCGATGAAAAGGAGTGTTAAAGAACCTGTGGTGATGAACATGGTTCCTCAACTCACACTGGTTCCCTTGTTCCTCCCTTTTCATAGAAAGGACACTTTGTTAGAATTCTGCCCTTACTCCAGCTATACATGCACAGTTCAAGGTCTTGCATCTTACATCATCAGCGTGCTCTGGCGACTACCTGTGCAGTGTGGTCACACAATCTGCACCTTAAAAAAGCCAGACACAGACCCCACCCTCTCTCTCTTTCTGCTCTGCTCCCTCTCCCCCACCCCACCATCTTTCTCTCTCTCTCCTCCCCAGGCCTGGTCCTTTTGTCCCTCCTCCCCTTCCTCCTAATACAGCTCTCCACTACTAAGTAACCCAGTTCTGTCGTGACTGTGACCTTTCCACCAGTAACCAGTGCCACAACCACCGCCCAGCTGCTTATCATTCTTTCATTGGTGCTGTAGACTCGGATAGGACATTCCAACTACTCTGCATCTGGGGCTGACCATCATCGGAAACCTATACCAAGGGTTCACTGGACCTGTGAATGCCCACTCCACTTTTTTCATTTGCCCAACCACTGGACCTGCACACCACACCCGCCAACCAGATTGGTGAGTTTTTCCCCTTTCCAACCCCCGCCATTTCCCATGACTGCAGCCTGAGTTATATTCCTCGCGCCAGAACAACGTCCTCGGGCCTCGCAGTAACTGACTCATTCTTTCTCTTGAAGAAGAGGTCAATGCTGTCAGACCCCCAAGGAGTCCTCATGCTGCATACACCCCCAGCCCTCACTCCTCTCTTGACGAAGCAGGGAGTAACCTGTGCTGATTCATAGATCCTTCTCCAACCTCAGGGACACCTGGGACTGGAATCTATTCCTGTTTCTTTTTAAATTTTTTTCTCTCTCTCTCTGCACTGCAGCCATGAGACATAGGGGCTTCTTTCTTGTAGTTCCATTCCTCCTCTGACAAATGCCTTAAATATCCCCAGATACCAGTAAATTTGGCTGCTTGTACCCCCATATTTTACAAGAATTATCTAACTTCTGCTAGCGAACGGGCAAATGAAAAGAGTTACCTTATCGCCACGCTTTTACCCAAGCCCTAAGCCCCTCTCCCTTTCTGACTCTCTCTCTCCTGACCACATGCATTCCTAAACCTAAGGAATCTCTGACTCAAAAGAACCTTATCTTATCTGTTCTCTGCTCTGTGCTCCACTCTCTGCTCTCCAGTACTGGGCAGGCTCTACAGTATTGGATGGGCCACTTCCGCCCAACCCTGGCTCTCACCTTAACTCACCTTAACTCATACCACTTGCTCTCAAGCTACTCTGAGAAGCACAGACAGATCTGAAAGCTGGCTAGGATGGATGCAAATAAGTTTACGATCAGGACCCACATGGGAATCACAATAATCAGGATGGCTCTTTAGCCAGATATCAGTTTGTACCATGCTTCCTAGTGGGTCTTCCTAAAGCTGTCCTCCAGCCAGCAGACATAAAAAAAAAAAAAAATTCAAGACACAGAATAAAATCTGTCTCTTGTCTCCCAGACTTCCCCGACATAAGGGCTAAAATTTAAGCATCTGGAGAGCAAGGCTCCTGACCCCACAGATGGAAGTTTCAGCTGTGGCATTTAAGGTATACCAGGAGAGAGAGGAAAAAAGCCTGAGAAAAAATTGCCAAGTGCTGGCACATGCTGTCCAACTGGCTCCCAAAAGTCACTGGGTCCCTATTTAAGTAGAGGAAAAAAAAAAAAAAAAAGGTCATGCGGGCTAGTCCATGCCTTACCGGACCATCAGTTGAGCCTTGTTCAAAGTGCCACCTAGAAAGACAATTGATCAGCTGACTGCCCCCAGGCACCAAGAGGCATGGGAGCATCAAACTAAGACCTCCAGCAGACTGAGGTTTGGCCACAGGCTCACTTGCAGGGAACCCAGAACGAAGCATGGAAGTTATCTGTTTCTTTTCTTCTAGACACCAGAGGCACTCACCCAGTCCTGGGAGTTTTAGGGTCTCACCTCTCCTCATTTCCCTATTGTCAGGGTAGGGAGGATAGCCTTACCCACCTCACCAGACTTAATGGGAAAAGATTTTCCAGCTAAGATAGGAACTTTCCTTTCATTGCTTCCTCCATGTGCCTCACTCCAGACCTGTCAACAGTGCTTCTCCTCCTCATGCACAGGGACACAGACAGGGCGGGGCCCTGCTCTCTGCCTTGTCCCTAATTCCAAAAGAATGAGTTCTCATCCCACAAGCTTTTCTCTTCCCAGTTCCCTCTTCTAATTAACTGCTTAGCTAATGGCTGCTTCGGACCACCACAGAACTGGAGTCCAGGTATAATCAAGTAAGAAACTGTAACAGCTAAAAGGTATTTACACTCCCAGACCCAAAAGTGTCTGGGCTCTACAAAAACAGACTTCAATATAACCATCTATTACTGTTAAATGCTCTCAACAATTGATCACCTGTGTCTCCTGGATGCTAAACTGGTAAAGGAATAATAAAAGCTTTAAATAATCTACCTCTAATAAAGTTTATCTCAGGTAAAAATTAAGCAGAGTACTAAACACTACAATGGTTACTAATTTTCTCATGGCTGCTTTTTAACATGTTCAAAAATTTTCCCAGGCTTCAGAAACCAGCTTAAATCCATCTGGACAAGTCAGATCTCCTTCAGATAAGTGCCAAACACAAACTTCCCTGGTCTGAGAACACTCCATAGAAAATAAAAATAATAATGATTCTTTTCTCCTAAGCTTTTCTCTGTCTCACCAGCATCCTGTCAGACACAAAAGTGGCCAGAGTGCCAAGCCAAGAGGGATGAGTGGCTCCGAGGCAGCAGGACAGCTCACCACCCCAGGACAGCCCACCATCCCAGGACAGCCCACCATCCCAGGACAGCCCACCATCCAGGACAGCCCACCATCCCAGGACAGCCCACCATCCCAGGACAGCCCACCACCCCAGGACAGCCCACCATCCCAGGACAGCCTACCATCCCAGGATGCCTGTCTACCTCAGAAGCCCCGCTTCCCTACCTCTCTAAGAGTCAACCGACACCCACCAAGTCACTCACTTTTTTATAATAACACAAAGGCTGGAATGTTAGGATTCTGTCCTGACTCCAGCTACACATGTGCATCTTGCATCTTATGTCATCAGTGTGCGCTGGCGACTACATGCATGTGGCGTGGTCACACAATCTGAGCCTTAAAAAAGCCGAATGTAGACCCCACCCTCTCTCTCTCTGCTCTGCTCTGCCCCCTCTCTCTCCACCCCACCATCTTTCTCTCTCTTTCCTCCCCAGGCCTGGTCCTTTTGTCCCTCCTCCTCTTCCTCCTAATAAAGCTCTCCGCTACTAAGTAACTGGGTTCTGTTGTGACCGTGACCTTTCCGCCGGTGACCAGCGCCGCTTATCATTCTTTCACCTTCACCATTCTTGCTATTGCTACACTGCTGATTGAGACAGAGGCTCTGCCCCATGTCACTAGCTATCTGAATACAAATAAATAGTCTGGAAATGAAATAGGAGGCTTTGACTTTGGGGATACTGCAGGGATGGGTTCCCCAGAGATACTCAAATCTTTAGATATCTGACTTTGTCTCACAACTCAGAATCTGTCACTAATTCCTATGTTCTACCTGCAAGAAATGTTTATTATTATTATTAATTATAGGTAGTTAGCTTAACAATTGCCTATGTTTCCCCAATCTCCTCTTTCCCTTTGTACTGATGAGTCAGTCACATCAGATTGTGAAGTCATATTCCCACCAATAGGATAAGACACAGTCACCACCTATGTCAGGGATAAAAGACAGAGTTCGTGTTGGCAACGTGTATTTGTTAGCTCAGTTTTGCTTCTGGCCTACTGGTTTTACAAAAAATGTAATTGCCTTGTTGAATTAATTTCACTTGTTCTTGTGTTCCTTTGTGAGATTATTCCTTCCCCACACACCCAGGATAAGAACTAGTCTGTGAGTATCTTCTGAAGTGGAGCCATTTTCTTGATCTAGATCCCTGATTCTGTTGTTAACTGATTGCACAGTCCTTCAAGAGATGATCATCTGTTGAGCCACATTTGCAAGACTGCGTTAGCTTGAAGGAAGACAGCAACAAAGGTTAGTGAGGAACGTCTTAACCTGCTAGAGATGTTTTTAAATGCCTAACTTCAATGGATGAACTGTGAGAAAGTGAGACCTAGGAGTAACACGAATGTCCCCAAGAAAGGTTGCCTGGAGGCCATGGGAGACATGGGCAGAGGTCAGGACCAGAGACTGACATCTAATGGCTAGATAGAATTTCCTACTGCAAAAGAGAAGATAAAGATGACCTCCTCTACTACTGTTAGGATCTAGTATATTGATTTTTATCATTGGAAAGACCAAAACAATAATATTTATTTTCTTTCTGAGTATTAATAGTGTTGTAGAAGAAAATTTTTGTATTGATGAAATGTAATCTCACATTTCAAGTCTAACCAGAAGAATGGGCCTGGGCATAACTCAATCCTTTTCTATTTAACCCTTCCCTCTCTGTCCTAAGCATAGAGAGCAAAGTAAGAGAAAGTCAACCACCAAAGTATGTTGGTTGTTTTCTAAGCCTGCACTTCCTAACACATCTGTTTCCTGTTCAGCATGCTTCAAAACTAAAAGCAAACCTGTCCACACAGGGCAGAAACTACACTTTCAGTCATCCTTCTTTCTTTTTTTTCCATGAAAAAACTAGAGATGTTGATCTCTACATCTTCTTTTTCCTGATACAGAATCTTCATCTTTCAAAATCCTGCTAATTCTTTAAGGCCTATCTCCAGGTTACTTTGTGATTTCCTCTACCTCTTCAGTGTTCACATATTACATGTATGGATGTGTGTCATCTATGGGTTATAAACCTAGAGGTTGCATCTTTTTCAAGATTAGTGCCTGGTTTGTGAGTCTGTTTGCCAAACTATAACTGGTTGAGGCTCTTTCCTTTTTATTTATTCCACTTAAAAGTTAACAGTAGGTTGATAAAATAGAAGAGTAGTTTTTATGTTTATAGAACAGAATGTTAACTGCAAATACAGGAAACACCCTGCAGTCCATGTACTTGGTGTAGTCACAAGACAGACTCAGTCTAGGTCTTGACTTTCAATGCTGACTTTTCCATATTTTATTAGCCACCCTATTCTATTTTAAAGGCTAATGCATTCTGTATTAAAAATGAACATTGGGGATAACTAGAGAGAGTTGAATATGAACATAATGGAAAAGGACTTGATAAGTTCTCTTTATGCAAATGTAACAGAGCTGGAGTTATCCCAGATATCTATCAGTGTCTTTTATTCTCAAAGAAACTGCCACTGAGTGTGTTGCTAAATATGTGCACGAGGAAGGCTGAAAAGACCAATGTGACCAGCTGTCCCTTCTACAGTGCATTTGAATGAAGGCTGTTCTTTCCTTAGCAGCTGTAGATACTGTTTGCTGAGACTGCTGCTATTTTTGACTGAGTCTTCTTCAAAGGAGAAGAAAAGAAAAGAAAAGTTACAGCCTTTCTGATAGCCCCCTGTCCAGCTGCTCTCTGTCCGAATTGCCCAGGCTTGGAACTGTAAAGCAGCCAATATTTCCTGGTTTTTACTTAATCACAGCTGTACATCTCTTCACATCTGGATCAGCAGAGAAGTCACAAGCCATGTTTCAGTAGAATCAGCTCCATGGTTGCATCCCATGTTTATTTATGGATATTGGCTCCTGAGTAACACTAGCTAAATTCCCCCAGAAATATCCATGTGAAGTCTGAGGTAATCTGTGTCTTCCGGCCACATGCCTGAGAGTCTCAGTGTCTTGTTAGCAGACATACTTTGCAAAGCTTGACTTGTTTGATCTGGCAGCCCTGATGCAGACATGGCCACCACCTTGTCCTTCAAGAAGCAATGTGCAATCACTGCTTCAGTGGTGAAGGAAAACTTCCACTGTGTGCATGTGGATCTGTAACAGCTGTTCTCCTCTGGCTTCTCATCCCATCATTGTGCTGACCGAATAATAGAACACAGTTCTTCATAACATGCTCCAGACATTTATACCTCTGACCTCTATTTACTGACAGAGAAAACCCTGCATGCCCTTCTACCCATGAGTGCCTTTATTTGCACCTAGGATACTTTGTTCATCGGTGGTACCTCTTTAGCTAGGAATCCCAAATGTTCCCATTGGTACTTTACACTGCTTCACTGTTCTTCTACCTCCCAGGGACTCCCTTTAAGAAAACAAGGATGTTGTCTGGCATTTTCTATAAACAATACTCTTAAAAACATTCTAATACATCTTTTTAAAGTATATATACTAACCAGAGCAGACCTTGTGTCCTTGTCCTTCTCCTAATGAGAGGTACCACATACAGATGCTATGTGGCTATGAAGATGTGGTTCACGATTGGTTTAGCTCTGTCCTCTGTGAACTTATGGCCTTTGCGATCTATTCATCTTTAGTCTTCTTAAACACCAGTACCAAGAAAATTATATCAGTATCATAGGGTTGCTATGAGAAAGAAGTTTTAATGTGTATAAATTATATAAGCACACATCAATAGGATTTGACGTATATTATTTAAATAAGCAGTTGTGCAAGCAGCTTATAAAAATATCCAGAATCTTTACAACTATGGGTTTTAGAATATTTTAACTGGCTATGAAGTTTCCCACCCCTAAGAAATTAAGAAATATATTGATGTTTTGACCTATATTTTACAATCTACATTTCTCCTTCCTGGCTGTAATGATGAAAACAGTTTCTTTGAAGTATGTATCTTTCCTAAGAACTTAAGGGTCAAGAAGAAAAGAACATATTTAGAAAGTCCTTCTCTACCCATCATTTTCAAATTTTAGCAGCAATCTATCTTTGGGTACCAATTTCTGTCCACAGTGTTCATTACTAAAATATTACTATGCAGAAAGTCATATATTTCAATCATATTAATAAGAACTTACAAAGGCACTTAAATACATCAGAGGTTACTATTTTCTTCATATGTTTTGCCATAAGTCAATTCAATCAATTACAGGCCAACCTCTGTCCTTAGAACCGTGCTAGAAAAGCATATTTCTTATATTTTATAAACACAGATCAACTAGACTATCACAGTCACTTAGGCCAAGGAAAACAACCATTCATGTTTATTAAATGCCAGGACTATGATGAAAAATTAATGAAGTATTGGCAGATTCTATGCAACTGAAATGAATATACAGTGTATTCTTTCCGATTGGTAAGATTACAACTTAGTGGCACCATAGAAAATAACTGTAGACAATGGTAGCTCTAAAAGGTGAAGAGGAGTTATATTTGGCCACTTTACTTGCACTTTCCTTCTACCGTGTAAGTCATGAAAGGCACTTTCAAATAGTAGGTACAAAGAGTGTGAAATATTCAAACAGAAATTTAGAAGTCTGGTTAATAAAGTTGCCACATTTGGTAATTGAAATATAAAGCATGCAGGCCATGCATAACTTCTCACCTGTAAGATGATCTCTGTTGTGTTACTGCCTCTGGGGATGGAGGTAATGAGGAGAAAATGGAAGAAGGAAAGCAAGGAACAAACCTCTCATGACTGGCTGTGTTTTCTGGCCACAGCATCAGGACCCATATCTCTGGTTGCTCCCCATACTCTTTGACAGTATCTCATTGTGATAGATTAAGCACAACTTAGAAATTAGAAATGTTCTGGTGTGACTCCATGCCAGTGCTTTGAGATATCAGCATGATCAATGATACAATCTCTGCTAGGCTGTAGTTTAGGTTGTATTTAAGTGAGATGAGATATCACCTTCAAAGCTTTGAGGTTTGTCCTTACATTCCCCACCATTAAGCAGCCTTCTTAAAGGACCAGAGTAATTTCTGTTTTGGCTCTGTTGTGTGGCAATGGTAGTACCATGTTCCTCTCAAACTTCAGGCCAGCATAATAATAGAAACACCTTGTCCTTAAATAAGCCTGAACATGTAGTATTTTAAATTATTTCACCCTTTGAATATTTTTTCCTATGGTTTGTGGCTATTCTTTGACTGTTTGATTTTTAAGTAGAAATGTCCAAGGAGAAGATATGCTTGGTGAAGGGTACATAAAAATCTGTATTTTGCCTTGAGCAGAAACAGTTTGTGATTTGTGACCTCTTATTCTATTGATAGATTTTCATTTCCTAGTTCTGACTTCTTAACAGTATTAAATTATCTGGATCAAAATACATTTTATAAAAAGAGACAAATTTAACTAAAATTAACTCAACTAAAACCAGGAATTTTGTTGGTTAGGGTCACTGGGAAGTCTAGAGGGAACTTTGGCTTCAGACAAGACAGAATCTATATCAGCTTTCTCTCTCTTTTCCTATAATTTCCTCTGAATGTTGACCTGATTCTTTCTTGCAGAAGATATTCTTAATTTACTGTGGCAAGACAGAAGGGAGAGAGACCTTCAGGCTTGACTTCCTAATCCTGGCACTGTATAAAGCATCCTCACTTCCCCACCTAAATGTCATTCTAGCTCCAATTAACCTCCTTAGATCAAGTCCTCAGCCCCAGAGTTGTATCTGTCCCCAAAGCACAGTTACTGTGAGAGCAACAAAGTCCTGGGACCAGGAACCTCCCTCAGAGCAGAATGGAGTGAGCCATGTATTGGACAGCTGTTCTAGAACCTCAGAAGACAGACAGCAAAGTTATTCCAAAGGATGGGTTGATTTCATCACAAGGAAGATAAGGTGATATTTTATTTGCACTGAAATGTGATTTTATTTGTATGTTAATAAATAAAGTTGCCCAGGGGTCAGAGCTATTAGAGCCATAGCAAAAGCTGGGTGATGGTGGCACATGCCTTTAATCCCAGCACTTGATAGGCAGAGCTAGGTAGATCTCTGTGTGTTCAAGGATACAGCCAGCATTGGAGACACACGCCTTTAATCTCAATACCAACCATAGAAGACCTGGAGGTCTGTACAGACAGGCAGTGATGAGGTGGTCATGTGGTTGGGTTTACAACCAATGAAAAGGCAGAACAGAAAATGTATATAAAGACAAACACACAGGAAGTAGGTCTCTCTTGGCTGAAGAGGATCGCTGAAGCAGGAAGGGTAAAGCTCTTAGCTCTGACCTCTTGGGCTTTTATCTTTACATTGACTCTGTGTTTCTTATTTAATGAAATGGTTACTTCTATAATTGGCACCCAACATGACAAGAATCCATTAAAAACCGCTTGGCTTGGCTTGGTGGCAGGTCCGGTTTCTCACCTGGGCAGCCCTGCTCCCTACCTTGGGGCCAGGTCGGCTTGGTCTCAGGTTGGACTGACCATAGCCCCAAGCGGTTAGCTGCAGCTGGAGCTACTTGCTTAAAGCTGGTGCTAAAAACAAATCAGGCCTGCCTTGCCAAACAGGGTCCCTGCCTATAAAGCCAAAGCACGTAGTCGGAGCTTAAGGAAGCCGAAGCCCTGGCTTGACTCGGCTCAAGCGGGAACACATGGCTGGATTTAAGCTTTTAGCCAGAACGTGGGGCTACGCTTTCTTGCTCTCTCTCTCTCTCTCTCTCTCTCTCTCTCTCTCTCTCTCTCTCTCTCTCTCTCTCTCTCTCTCGATTCACACCTCAGACACTAGGTGGTTGTTTTGAAATTCCCTCGGATTTTTTCTACTGTTCTACGCAGACTTGGTAAGTCAATTAACATATCAGATATTTTAAAGGAAACTATTTTAAAAGAGAAATTTTTTCCACATTAAAAAAAATGGGTTTTATGTGTACATTGGAAGAAAATTGGGCTTTGTTTGAAATTTGAGGCAGCCTGACAATGGAACAACTATACGAGAAGATTAATGTTGATAGAATTATTCAGTTTATTACTATGCTTATCCTCATTTTACTATTTAAAAAGGTAGTCAATTTAAGTGCCAGGATAAAAGTTTTAGAAAAACCTGTTAAACCTGTTAAAATGAATTATACAGAAATTCAAATTCAGACAGAAAAAATTAACAGTGAAGTTGTTTCAAGATTGGATCATAAGGTTACAGAAAGAAAGCCTGCTTTCACACAGTCACGCTTAATTTATCCAGTAACCGTACAGCAGTTGCCTAATCAAATGACTACACAAAATATATGGGCTCCAATTGAAATGTTGGATTTACGAAGGTTTAAGGAGGCAATAGTATCTTATGGCATGCATTCCCCATATGTAAAGCAAATGTTAAACTCTTGGTCAACATATAATAGGATTATACCACAGGACTGGCAGGAGCTGGCACAGGCTGTTCTGGAAGCCAGTCAAAGGCTCCAGTGGCAAATGTGGTTCAAGGATGAGGCTAAAAACATAGAAAAACAATGGAGAGATAAAGGAATACAAGTCTTCCAGGATCAGCTTATTGGAGAACACCAATATGCTTCAGTACAAACTCAATATTTATATGATATCCAAACCTTAATTCTATGTCAAACGGCAGCCTTGAATGCATGGGACAGAGTTGAGGAACCAGGAAAAAAAAAATGAGTCATTTGCAAAGGTTATACAAGGCCCAAAAGAATCTTTCACAGATTTTTTACAAAGACTGGCTTCAGCAGTAAAGAGAATGGTCCCAGATTCAGAAACTAGTAAGATAATAATTGAATCTTGGGCCTTTGAGAATGCAAATGCAGCATGCAAAAGAATAATCAGGCCGTTAAAGGCAAGATCTGCACCTTTGGAAGATTGGATTAGAGATACAGTTAATGTTGAGGCTTATGACCATGATGATATGTGGGTAGGAAAAGCAATTTCAAAAGGTTTGAGCAATGTTAGATGTTTTGGATGTGGAAAGCAAGGACATTTGAAAAGGGATTGTAAACAGGTCATTCCTAGAAATAATGTTTCTTCAAGGAACACTGGCAACAGAATGCCCCTTCCTTCTGGAGTATGCAGAAAGTGTGGTAAGGGAAAACACTGGACCAACGAATGTAGATCAACAAGGGATACGCAAGGTAATCCTTTGCATCAGTCTTTAGGAAACTCCCAGTGGGGCCTCATAGAGGCCCCCATAGCAAATCCAGTCCAAACCTTTCCTGCAGTCATAGAGGAAACCCCTACTCAGAGCAATTAAATAACCAAATGCCTATTGAAATAAATCATGCTGGTTGGGATGATGAAACAGAGAGAATAGAAAATTCAGGAGAAAACATAAAGAAAAAATTTTGGCAATCTTCTATTAATGAACAAAGACCAAAATTAACAATAAAAATAAATGGTGTTTTTTTGTCTGGTCTGGTAGACACAGGTGCGGACGTTACCATAATTGCACCAGAATTTTGGCATCCAACTTGGCCTTTTCAGGAGATAAACGTTCAACTGTTAGGAATTGGGACATTATCTCAAGTGAAACAGAGTGCAAGATGGCTCGAACATATAGGTCCAGAAGGACAGAAAGGAAAAATAAAACCATATGTGGCTAACATAGCTATGAACCTGTGGGGTCAAGACTTGTTGCAACAATGGAATACTCAGATTAACATCCCTCCAATCTCACAAACAAATCATAAACTAGCACATATTTCTGAGAGAAATATTAGAAGACATAATTCTAATGAGTGGTCACTAGCCATCCATATTATACAAGAACAGGGCACAACAACTGATGATCTTCCAAAGACACCAACAGCTCTACTTTAAAAATGGTTAATAGACAAGCCTGTATGGGTTCAGCAATGGCCTTTAACAACAGAGAAACTCCAGACTTTAGAAGAGCTGGTAGAAGAACAGTTAAATGCTCAGCATATTGAAGAATCAACCAGCCCTTGGAATTCTCCTGTATTTGTTTTAAAAAGAAATCGGGTAAATGGAGAATGGTAACAGACCTTAGAGCAATTAACAAAGTAATTCAGCCAATGGGCTCTCTACAATCTGGAATTCCTGTGCCTACTCTGTTACCAAAAGGATGGCCTCTCATAGTTATTGATTTAAAAGACTGTTTCTTTTCAATACCCTTACAAGAAAAAGACAGAGAAAGATTTGCTTTCACAGTGCCCACTTATAATAATTCTCATTGGGTTAAAAGATTTCAATGGAGGGTCCTCCCACAGGGAATGTTGAATAGCCCAACTCTGTGCCAATATTTTGTAACACAGCCATTGGAAGTGATACATAAAAAATTTCCCAAATCTATAATTTATCATTATATGGATGATATTTTACTAGCTGACTCAAATGCAGATACTTTAGAAAGAATGCTTGAAGAAGTAAAGAAAATTTTGCCTTGCTGGAAATGACAAATTGCTCCTGAAAAGATACAAAGAGGAGATTCTATTAATTATTTAGGATATAAAATAGAGCTACAAAAAATTAGACCCCAAAAGGTACAAATTAGGAGAGATAGACTACAGACTCTTAATGACTTGCAAAGATTATTTGGAGACATTTCTCATCTAAGAACTGTTGTTGGGGTAAAAAATGATGAACTGAATAATTTGTTCAAAACCTTAGAAGGTGACAAGGACTTAAATAGTCCAAGAGAATTATCACCTGAAGCTGAGAAAGAATTGGCCTTGGTAGAAAAGAAAGTACATGAAGGTCATGTGGATCGTATTGATCCAAAGCTGGATTGCATTTTGGTTATTTTACTTTCTAGGCATTCTCCTACAGGAATATTAATGCAGTGGGAAGATATTATATTGGAATGAATATTTTTACCAAATAAACCAAATAAAAAATTAAAAACTTATGTGGAAAAAATCTCTGACTTGATTTGGAAAGGAAAATTGAGACTATGTCAATTAGCAGGAATCGACCCAGCAGAAAACCCAAAGGTATTGTCATACCTTTAACTAAGGAGGACATTGAAAAATAATGGACAAAAAGTGAACCTTGGCAGAGAGCTTGCAGTAATTTTTTGGGAGAAATTAACAGCAAATATCCCAAAAGCAATAGAATTGATCTTATAAAGAGAGCTGATTGGATCTTGCCTCAAATTGTACGGGAAAAATCCATATCAGGATTTCGTACATTTTATACAGATGCCAACAAACAAGGAAAGGCAGGTTACAAATCAGAAAATATAAGTAAAGTGGTTCAAAGTCCTTATAATTCAGTTCAAAAATCAGAATTGTATGCTATTCTGTTGGTATTAATGGATTTTTCAGAACCTCTCAACATAGTAACTGACTCTCAGTTTGCTGAACGAGTAGTATTACATGTTGAGACTGCAGAATTTATCCCTGATGCTTCAGAATTAACCTCACTATTTATTCAATTACAAGATGCAATCAGGAAAAGGAGTCATCCTTGATATATAATTCACATCTGATCCCATATTGGTCTGCCAGGCCCTCCAGCACAAGGCAATGATGAGATTGATAAATTATTGATAGAAAATGTGCTGGAGGCCTCAGAATTTCATAGAAAAAACATCATGTCAATAGTAAAGGTTTAAAAAATGATGTTTCCATAGCCTGGCAACAAGCCAAAGAAATAGTAAAGAAATGTCCTACTTGTTCCTTCTACAATCAAACACCATTACCAGCAGGATGTAACCCAAAGGGTACTCAGAGAAATGAAATCTGGCATATGGATGTGTTTCACTTTGCAGATTTTGGAAAATTGAAATATGTACACCATACCATCGATACTTATTCAGGATTTCAATGGGCAACTGTTTGAGTTCTGAAAAAGCTGATTCTGTAATCACTCATTTGCTAGAACTTATGGCCATCATGGGCATACCTGCACAAATTAAAACTGACAATGTTCCATCATATGTCTCTGTTAAAATGAAACAGTTTTTTGCTTATTACAATATAAAGCATATTACAGGTATACCACATAATCCTACAGGTTAAACAGTTATAGAAAGATCAAACAGAACTCTAAAGGATATGCTAAATAAACAGAAAGAGGTAACAAAAACCCCCAGAAATAGACTACATAATGCTCTATTAACTTTTAATTTTCTCAATGCCAATGAGAAAGGAACAACACCTGCAGAGAGACATTGAATAATAGAAAAAACTACAGAATTAAATCAGCCTATATACTTTAAGGATATGCTGACCTCAGAATGGAAACCAGGATATGTGTGACATTGGGGACAAGGTTTTGCTTTTGTTTCTACAGGAGAAGTTAAGGTATGGGTACCATCAAAATTGATAAAGGTTTGATTTTAACAAGAGACCTCTTAATTAGAGGAGGTGATATTTCATGAACCAGCATGAACATCCAATTTAAACTAACTTATACCAGTAACACATGCCTTTTCATTTAATCATATAATAACTTGCCAAAAAGGAACATCCCCAAAATTAGTCTTGGTGAAAGGTTTTAGTTTTTGTCTTTTAGGAGAATGAAGGTTAAGGAATCTGAAGAACACTGGACAAATGAGACAACTGAAGAAAAGGGACAAATCATCTATCCCAGGAAACAGAGTGAAATGGCGTAGGGGTATATCATCTAAAAAATTTTATAAGTCTTCCTAAATGTTTGTTTCTGCTCTTCTCTGAGGAAATTTAACACTATTGGTCTTCTAATAGTCCCAATTCAATTAAAATTTAAAGCTGACTTTGGAGTTGGAGAATGGCTCTCTCCTTTAAACTCAAGCATGTTGTTAAAAGGAAAATGCAAACTCCCTGTATCATGCCAGAAGAAAAGAGCCATCTTCTGCTATGGGACAGGAGAAAAAAACAAATTAATTAGGGGACTATTCTATTGCTAATCTCAACTCTTTGATTCTATTCTGATTCTTTAAACTTTTCTTAAAGTATGAATTTTATATCAAAATTTACAAGATTAATATACATATATATATATACATTTTAAACTTTGTTAAGATATGAAATGGTCATGTAGAGTACTAACTAATTCTAGAAAAAAGGCTTCAATTAGCTGCATATATTTGTCTTTGTGTTCGAGTCTCTTATCAGTATTCTGCCTGAAATCATGGCCAGGCCTGACATCAACTGAAGTCTCCAGGAAGAAGATGGGGTCCCACAACAACAACAACTCCACGTGGACAATAATAGTATCACTAAGCTGACAAACATCATCTACAGATCAGTTTTGAACTACAAAGTGCTCAGAGCAATTTTGAGAGGGCTAGCTGAGATGATCCAGTCTCAAAGACTACTTGAATAAGGACTTGAGATAAACCCTGAACTTTGGCATTATACACAGACTGGATAACAAAGGATATAGTTATCTTTCCTAGAATTTGACAATTAACGTAAAATTTTTCTTTTCAGGATAAAGATACCTTCGCCCATACCCAGCAGGAAGCAATTTTAAGAACACGATGCCCACATTCCCAAAGAGATGGTGTGGGGCGGGTGGTTTTTTTGGTCTTTTAATGGGTTTTGGGTCTGGATAATTTTCATTGTTTAGGGGGGTTGGTTACAAGTTGTTGTCAAGGGTTAGGAAAGGGGCTAAGCAAAGGAAATTAGATTTAAGGTTCTTGTTTTCAAAAAAAGAAAGAAAGAAAAGAAAAAGACAATTACTAGTTTTTAATACTTTACATTGGATTGGATTGTACAAATTATATATATTGAAATTGATATTGTATCAATTCAATTGATATTGTATTGAAAATGCTATATGTATATTTCTAATTGTACTTATACCATTCATTTAACAATGTAATGCAATTTTCTGATCCTTGAATGTTATTATTACCAACTATTAGGATATAAAGAAATGAAAGTTAGTAGTTAGACATTATAATAGAACTTGTAGTCATATTAGGTACGTTTTCAAGATTGAGCAGATATATTTTAGATAGACAGGTCATCTTCAAACCCTTCAGAGATCTACAGAATATGGCATTTAAAATGTTTTAATAACTTAGAAAAATTTTTTTTGTTGTAAACCCAACCATGTCAGCTCCTGGCACTACCAATCTACTTCAGAGAGAATATGGGCATTGAGGAAACTGCATATGGAGTTAACTTTCATTGTGGCAAAAGTTAGCCACTGGACAACAAAGTATCCTCGAATCAACTGCTGACAACAGGACAAAATGGACAGACAGTACACGAAACAAAGGACTACTGATTCTTGCCCAAACAAGTGTGGTTATGGCTTTATCAAAAGGCGTCTTCTGAGGCCAGGACAATATGGCACCATCCCTGAAGAGGCCTTCACAATCTGGTAAAGGTACAGTGCCCTTTTCTTCAAAGGCAGCTGAACAGGCAGTGGGCCAATGGCTTCTGATGTGCAGTGGAACAACAGCTGACACAGTTATTCTTGAAGAGTAACTAAACTCACACACCTCTCAATAATAGACTGGCATTTAGTAGAAAGATATGGAGAAGAACAGGATGCTGAGATGAAGACACACACACACACACACACACACACACACACACACACACACACAGCCAAGAAGAATGGACAGCTGAATTAAAAAAAAATCAACAATTTCCAGAATTTAAAATCCTGAATCATGACATGACACTAGTGGAATTCAGGTGTTTCTGGTACATGGACTGCTCTCACCCAATGTGAGGTCAAACTATTGACCTTGTGCACATCGTACTTCACAAATGAGTCTGTCAGGTACGCTAAGCCTATAGGCTGAAGATGATGCCCCAACACTGCAGAGAAACCTCAGGTTTCTGTCAACTCACAATTTTTTTGGAAGCTTTTATTTTTGTTAGGTAATATTATTTCCTTCTTGGGTCTCTGAAGGAGTTGAAGATTAATTAGTTATAGTTGAAGATTAGTTAGTTATAGTTGAAAATTAGTTAGGATAGAAAGTGAATTAGGTACATTTTGGACTTACCAAAATAGGATAGATAATGGAATTATTTTCTCTGAATTTGCCAAATGCAAATGGACTAGACATTGTTTGGGTATTTATCACTTGTATATGTTGTATATAGTTATTGCACTTTTGTATATAGTTTTTCTTATGTTAGTTATAACCTTTTTCCTTTTTTCTTTTTATTAAAATAGAAAAGGGGAAATATGATGATATTTTATTTGTACTGAAATGTGATTTTATTTGTATGTTAATAAATAAAGTTGCCCGGGGGTCAGAGCTATTAGCAAGCCATAGGAAAGCTGGCTGGTGGTGGTGCATGCCTTTAATCCCAGAAGTTGGTAGGCAGAGCTAGGTAGATCTCTGTGTGGTCAAGGATACAGCCAGCATTGGAGACACATGCCTTTAATCTCAATACCAACCATAGAAAACCTGGAGGTCTGTACAGACAGGCAGTGACGAGGTGGTCATGTGGTTGGGTTTACAACCAATGAAAAGGCAGAACAGAAAATGTATATAAAGACAAACACACAGGAAGTAGGTCTCTCTTGGCTGAAGAGGATCGCTGAAGCAGGAAGGGTAAGACTCTTAGCTCTGACCTCTTGGGCTTTTATCTTTATATTGGCTCTGTGTTTCTTATTTAATAAGATGGTTACTTCTACAGGAAGATACTAGGTGAACCTCAAATGCCATTCATTGTGGTTCTGCAAGCTTGTTTGTGGGGTTTTTAGTGGGGCTCATCTTCAAACCAAGCATGCTGCCTCAAAAGATATGTGATCCCTGCTAACGACACATGGCACCACTTCCTTAGTGTGTAAGGAGTTTGACAGTTACTGCCCTTACATGAGCAAAGTTTCTCTGGCACAGGGGAGAGTGGGAAGTGCTTTCCTGCCATAGGTCAGTAAGCAAGTGCTCACGGAATTTGTGGAAGCTGATTGGAAAATTAGTGGAACACAGGCCTCCATCTCACAGAACATGTAGAGCCAAATCCTAGCTTGACAAGTCAGTAGTTTCAAGACAACTATGTTTTCTGTTGCTCAGTTTCTACCTCCTTGTGTTATTATAAGGATTTTTTAAAATACCATCTACCTCTCTGAACCTCTATGTAGCTATAAGGCCAGAAGCCTACCCCAGTGACAAGGAAGTACAAATTAAGCAGTAGTCACTATTATCATCAAGGGTATTGTCATGTGTTCTTGTTATCCAAGTGTCAAATTGATAATGAAAGGTAGCAGACTGGGATGATGGAGACCACCTGCCTTAAGATCCAGATTGTACCGTGATCTGTACAGGTACCCAGAATTCTGTCCCATGAGTGTTCTTTATCCTCTTATTTAGGCTTCAAAGCTCCCATTGAGTTTGACATCATTAACGTCCAGTTTTCAGGTAAGGAATAGGCTACATGGTGGGATTGTGATATTTTTTTTTTTTTATCAGCTCATACAGAAAGTCACAGAAACAGGATTCAAAACCAGATTTTCTGGTACCAGATTTTATTCTGTCTTATACCACACTGCAAAGACCTATTTTCTGAGAACCCAGTATGTTCCTGATCATGGCCTGAGTAATCAGATGGCAAATTGGGCAAGAATTGTGGCCTGAGAAGACCCAGAGAATTCTCATTACATCACCAAGGTTTAGAACGTTTTGCCGGAGATTGCCTCAGAAGGTGATAGTTACTGGCAAGCTGTGACCTGTTTAAGAGAAAAGAAGAGAGAAAAAGTTAAGAAGAGAAAGAAGTTACATGAAATAAAGAAAGGAAGGAAATATGGATGAGGAAAATTAAAGTCAGCCTGATTAGGACTAGTAAGAAGCCAAAGGATTTGGGGAGGGATAGCTTTTGTTTTGTTTTTTAACTTTACTGTACATTTAGGTAAAAGAAAACTTACTCTTGGTCAAAGACAACAGGTATTACTTGGAGAGTCTGAAAAGGGGAAATTAAATGCCCACTACAAGAATAAGTTGACTTAAATTTTCTCTGTGAATCTTTAGATTTTAATCTTTGGAACTAATATCCCTAAATTCTATAATATCAAACCCATTTTGCTTATTTAAATTATTCCTATTGTCATGTGAAATACTCAGATTTTAACTTGTCTATATTATGACTTACAACATCATCCTATAACCTCACTCTATTCCATATGAACAAGGGATTCAACCTTAAATCATTACTCCAAAACTCACTATCAACTTGCAGTTGACAATCTCTGGAGCTCCTATTAGGGAATAGTCATTAAGATCCCTTGAAGGCAAGAGCACACACAGGTAGGTGAGAGACACATACAAGTGAGAGCTTCAGTAAATGCTAAAACATGAATCCAAAGGATCCAACCCCAAATTCACTCTTAAGATTTGAAACCAAAATATCCCCCCAGGCTTATTTCCCAGTGGTACTACTCTTTTGGAAGGTTGCAAAACCTTTAAGATACAGGGCTCAGATGGCAAAAGCAGATCACTGCAACTTGATGAGTCATGGCTGGTTGATATTCACGGAGGCCTGTCCTTTTCTGAAGAGAGTGGGTGGGGTATGAGTGGAGGGATTGGGAAGTGAGGAAGGAGGGGAAACTGCAGTTGGGATGTAAAAACAGAAAAGAAAAATAAATAAATAGATAAATAAGTAAATAAATAAATACAAAAATAAATAAGATAAATCAGCTCTGCCTTTTCTAGAATTTTTCATCAAGCTTAAGTCATGAAATAGATTTATTTAGTTTACTTTGCTTCAAAAATAAAACCTCTCTCCTGTTTCTAACAAGCATGATGGGGGATGGGGCATTTTAGATGTAGCAGAGTACCCTGTTGTTAACAGGGGAACTGTCACCGGAGGGACATACCCAACTCCAGTCCCTCTAGGCTCCCAGGCCCAAAAAAGGCTCCTGGGAACATGTCTGGGGGACTCAGGTTTAATAATATGACATCTGGTCACAGGGCCAGGGAAATTGGCCAGTGCTACAAGAAATGTGTGACTCAATGTATTTCTTTTCTTTGAGGATGTAAAATTCATTCAAACTCATGATAAGGAAGTCCATTTTTAAAGGAAACCAAAATTTTTGTTGTTTTTAATTAATTAATTAATTTATTTATTTATTTATTTATTTTTTCCCCTTTGGGAGACAGGGTTTCTCTGTGTAGTTTTGGTGCCTGTCCTGAATCTCGCTCTGTAGACCAGGCTGGTCTTGAACTCACAGAGATCAGCCTGACTCTGCCTCCCTAGTGCTGGAATTAAAGGCATGTACCACCACTGCCCAGCTAAAATTTACTTTTTCAAAAATTTTATGTGCTTTGGTGTTTTACCTCCATGTATGTCTGTGTGAGGGTATTGCGTCCCCCCAGATATGAAGTTACAGAGAGTTGTGAACTGACATGTGGGTGTTGGGAACTGAACCCAAGTACTCCAGAAGAGCAACTAGTGCTCCTAACCACTGAGCCATCTCTCCAGCCCAATTTTTTTTAATGTGCATTGGTGTTTTGTCTGCATGTCTGTATGTCTGTATGACGGTGCCAGAACCCCTGGAACTAGAGTTTCACAGTCTTGTGCTGTCATGTGGGTGCTGGGAATTGAACCTGAGTCCTCTGGAAGAGACGCCAGTGCTCTTAACCACTGAGCCATGTCTCCAGCCCAAGGAAACAAAGAATTTTTATATGAATCAATTGGGGAATAAAACTCCAAAGTCATAGAAAACTCTGCCAGGCACTTTATAGCCTGTCTCTTCTGTCCCTTCTCAGACTCTGTTCCTATCTCTTTATCCTCATTCTCCCATCCCATCCTCATAGGCCTCCTGAGTGTAATGATAATATGCCAAGATATGTTTGCTTCAGTGCACTTGTCAGCTTCCCTCTCACCTGGGATGTTACTCTCCAGCTCTTCTGTCAACAGGTTAACCACTTCTCTATTCAGACATTTGTTTAAATGTCCTTATCAGAGAGGCCTGCTTAGTGAGCGCATGATGGTCCATTTCTATTCCTCTGACCTGGCCTTTTCTGTCTTCAGAGCCTATACCTCGGCTTGTGTTTGTCATTATGTATTACTAACTCCCAATCCTTCCCAACTAAGGGCTTTGGCAGGGATCCAGTAAGCATATGTGGGAAAATAAATGCGGAAGTGAAAAAATGTTAAGGCCAGAAGATTATGTCCATAGATTTACCTGTTGTGCATATGGACTATTTTGAGCTGAAGGCTCCTAGGAATCAAGGAAGGGATAGAAAAGGCTCTGACATCACATTTTCTTTTTGCAAAAGAACTTATTACAATAAAGAAAATTTCCATTTATGGACCTATTTCTCTGTGGACCACAAAAAGCAGGACTCTAATAACACTCATTAAGATAGATTCAGTCTTAAATCTATATAATAAATTTCATGAACAGCCTATGTGTAGTATGCTGGCTACTCTTTGTCAACCTGACACACATTCAAGTCACCTGGGAAGAAAAAAAAAACCTCACTTGAGGAATTGCCTCCACCAGATTGGCCTGTGGGCAAGTCTGTAGGTGCATTTCTTTATTGTTAATTGATATAGGAGATCTCATTCCACAAAAGGCAGGTGGATCTGGACTGTATATAAAAGGTAGCTGAGCATGATCAGGAAAGCAAAGCAGTAAGCAGTGTTCCTCTCTGGTCTCTGATTCAGGTCCTGTCTCCAAATTCCTGCCTTGAGTTCCTGTCCTAATTTCCCTTAGGTGTGTCCTTAGAGTTGTAAGGTAAAATAAATCTTTTCTTCCCCATGTTAGTTTTGGTCAGTGCTTTATCACAGCAACAGAAATCCAAACTATATGTACAATATTTTTCCTGGTCAACTTTTCATATGTTACCTCTATGCCATCTAAAACCCTCAAATCCTCTTTTATCATAAACTGAGACAGAATTTAAGCCTAAATTATAAATATCTCTTTTAATATACCCATAGTTACTTATGTCTGACTATTGTCCTATTTTACCTGTAAAATGCAAAGGTTAACAAACTTGTTTGTTCTTCTCTTGCTAGCTACCTAATCTTTGTCTAGTATGACTTAGATAATCCCAACTAAAGAACCTAAGATGGATAGAGGAAGAGACTCTTACCACCCTATAGTACTATATCAGCTACAGAGACTATTTCTATAATATCTATAACAGCCTTGCCTCTTACCTTTTTTGCCTCTCTCTGCTTCATTCTTCTGGCTCTTCCTAATCACTTCCTGACACTGTCCTCGTTATGACATTAGGGACACAGAACTGGGTAACATAGAATGTAGTCAAAGGTGCTCACCCTAACTTCCTCGAGAGATACATTTCAGCTTCTATCTTCAACTTGTACTTCCTCCCATCTATCTATTTACCAATAAGAGTCTTCACTCTGTGTGTGTGTGTGTGTGTGTGTGTGTGTGTTAGAGAGAGAGAGAGAGAGAGAGGTGAAATTTGGTATCAGAGATCAACTGGTGATTGGAAATTCTCAAGAAATAGAAGATACTAAAATTTTACAGTACACATCTTAGGAAGTGAGTGCTTTTGTCTTAACTGTTCTAAAATTTATGCACTCTAATTGACCCACTTGCACTATTCTAACAAAGTGCCATGAGTATGTTTGAATAAGAGAAATGCAAGTCTAGTAGTTCAAGAGGCACTGGTGTCTGAAACTGGGGTGCTAGCCAAGGCTGTTCTGTTGTGTTGTTGATGTTGTTGTTGTTGTTGTTGTTCTCTTCACATTACCTTTCCTTGGTACCTTGGTAGACATATGAGTGGGATGAGGCAAGTAGACAGAAAAACAAGCAGGGGAGGCTCTAGAGCAGTGGTTCTCAACCTGTGGGTCATTAACCCTCTGGGAGTTTGAATGACCCTTTCACAGGGGTCGCATATCAGATATCCTTCATGTCAGATATTTACATTATGATTCATAATAGTGGCAAAATTATAGTTATAAAGTAGCAGTGAAAATAATTTTATGGTTGGGAGTCACCACAACATGAGCAACTGTATTAAAGGGTTACAGCATTAGGAAGCTTAGAAGCACTGCTCTAGTGTTTTCTTACAAGGACAGGAATTCCATTAGAGCAGGGCAGGGCTTCACACTAATGACTTCACCTACTCTAATTACCACCTAAAAGCTCTACTTCCAAACACCATGATATTGGGAGTCAGAGCTTCAAAGGAGTTTTTAAAAGAGCAAAAACTTTGAATCCATAATGAGGGCCACTCAAACAAAATAAGAAACATCATTATATAAACATGGTTTTAGAGTCATCCCTGTTGGCTACAAGTCTGTTTTCTATAGAAGCCATATGATTGGGTCTGTAGAGCTAGTTCAGAAGTTAAGAACACTTGTTCTTGCAGAAGACCTGTGAGTCCCAGCATCAACATTGTGACTCACAACCATATAATTCCAGAAGCCATACAACTTTAGAGGGACCAGTAGTACAAAAGGCAAACTTGAGAAATTAAATGGGTAAATCCAACCCTGAATCCTTGTGAATGTTGTTCAATTTTACATTTTCCTGTAGTTCTCTCTGCATGAACCAAATACAAATGCTGTTCAAACCCAGCATGCTCTTCCAGGAAATGTGGCTATCTCATGTGCTCCAGAACAGCCCTCAAATCATCACTGACTGTTATGAAATAAGGTTATGAACCAAGAATAGAGCATATAGCTCAAGAATCACCTCATTTATAGGGAGTATAAAGCAGGGATTTTTCTCTTGTCCTGAAATATCCAAATAATCCATTCCCCAGAATTTAAATAATAAATCTTTATCCAGGCTCTTTGCTCAGCTTTTATCTTCAGCTTTACTTCACTCACCACATCCTGGCACAACTAGATCTAAATCAGAAAAGAATCTGTGTATGAGTGATATGTGTGCAGGAGGAAAGGGAAGAGGGACACATTTCCAAAATCTGTCTGTACTCTAGACATTTTAGACATATTTCATTTTAAAACTATAAAAAGCCTGCAGAGGACATATTGATGTCTCCACTTTACAAATGAGAAAGGTGAGGTTCAGGGAGATTCAGTGGTTTGTTTCAACCCCTCACTGGGAGATCAGAATGCTAGCATCAGATCAGGATCAAGTATAGATATTTATATTAGCAAAGATGTTTCCATTAGGACTGTAATATATAAATCTACATGATTTTAGTCACCTAAAATAGGTTAGAGTCTCTGTGGACCTTCCCCACCCCCTTGGTTCCCTCAGGCAGACACCCTCTGCTGAACAACAGGCCATGCCTGCCAGAAGACCAGGTAGGCTGCATACCTGCTGACCTGCTCCACTCTCTCAATAATCCCCTCTGATGTTATCCCCAAAGCCCATTCCCTTTCTCATCAATGTGTCTCAGCTCCCAACTCAAGCAGAGTCTTCCTGCTGGACCAGTGGCCATACTAGCCACCAGACTCCCAGGTAGACCACAAAACCCACAGACTTCCTCCACTCTATCTCTTATTCCACTTCCCCTCCACCTTGCCATGTCCCATCCAACTCAGGCAGATTCCCTGCTGGATCAGAAGCTATCAGGCTATAAAACCTGTAGCCCCCAAACTGGGTAGAAGTCCCCTACTCAAACACAGTCCTCATAGAACAGAAGACCAGAGAGGAAACAGAAGCCAATGAACAAAACACCAGTCCAACAAAAACAAACCCAGATAGGGAACCTAGATCTATAATCACCCCAAACCCACATGCCTAGATACCAGCACAAGAACACAGTCAATAACAGACAGGGTAGTATGTCACTCCCAGAGCTTAGTTATCCTACTACAGCAAGCCCTGAATATTCTAACACAGCTGAAGCACAATTTTAAAAAAGACCTTAAAACCAACTTTATGACTATGATAGAGGTTCTTATAGAGAAAGTGAATAAATTCCTTAAAGAATGAGAAAAAGACAAACAAAAAATGGAGGAAATAAATAAATCCATCACAGAAAGCCAAGAAAGCCAAGAAAAAAACTAACAGTTGAATGAAGTGAATAAAACTATTCAAGGCCTGAAGATAGAAATAGAAGCAATTTAAAAAGTACAAACTGAGGGAACTCTGCAAATGAAAAATATAGATAAGTGAAAAAAACTACAGAGGTAAGCTTCACCAACAGAATACATGAGGTGGACGAGAGAAGATACAATAGAAGAAATAGATATATCGACCAAAGAAAATGTTAAATCTAAAAAATTCATGCTGCAAAACATCCAGGAAATCTGAGACACTATGAAAAGACTATTAAGATTAGAAGGAGGCGAATTCCAGCTCGAAGGCCCAGAAAATATTTTCAACAAAATCACAGAAGAAAGCTTTCCTAACCTAAAAAAAGGGAAGCCTATAAAGATACAAGAAGCACACAAGGCACCAAATAGGTGGGACCAGTAAATAAAGCTCCCTTGCCACATCATTATTAAAATACTAAACATATAGAAGAAAGAAAAATATTGAAAGCTGCAAGAGAAAAAGAGCAAGTAACATATAAAAGCAGACCTATTAGAATTACACTTGATTTGTAAATGGAGACTCTAAAAGCCAAAAGGGCCTAGACAGATGTCCTGCAGACTGCAACAGACCACAAATGCCAACCCAAAATATTATACCCAAGAAAACCTTCAATCACCATATATGGAGAAAACAAGATATTCCATTATAAAGTAAAATATAAACAGTATCTAACTACAAATCCAGATGATACTAGAAGGAAAACCTTAACCCAAGGAGGTTAACTACATGAAAACACAGAAAGTAAATAGTCCCATACAAGCAAAGCCAAAAAAAGGAAAATACACACACACACACACACACACACACACACACACACACACACACTGCCACCACCACCACCACCACCAACAACAACAACAAAATCATTGGTCACCGATATCTCTCAATATCAGTGGATTCACTTCCCCAATAAAGAGACACAGACTAACAGAATAGATACAAAAACAGGATCCAATCTTCTACTTCAAACAAAAAACATATCTCAACATCAAAAATAGACATTACCTTAAAGAGCTGGAAAACTTTTTCCAAATAAATGAAACTAAGAGGCAAGCTGGTATAGCAATTCAAAAATCTAGCAAAAATAAATTTCAAATCAAAATTAATGAAAAGAGACAGTGAAGGACACTTTATACCCATCAAAGGAAAAATATACCAAGATGACTTTTAAATCTAAACATCTATGCCCTGAACACAAAGGGCACAACACAAACATTTACAAAAGAAGCATTATTAAAGCTTAAATCACATAGTGACTCTCATACATTGATAGTAGGAGACTTCAATACCCTACTCTCACCAATTAACAGATCATCCAGACAAAAAGTAAACAGAGATCTGGGTTGTGGTGGCACACACCTTAATCCCAGCACTTGGGAGGCAGAGCCAGGTGGATCTCTGTGAGTTCGAGGCCAGCCTGGTCTATAGATCGAGATCTAGGACAGGCACCAAAACTACACAGAGAAACCCTGTCTCAAAAAACAAACAAAAAGTAAACAGAGAAATAATGGAGCTAACAGATGTTATGACTTAAATGTATGTAACAGATATCTACCAAGTATTTCACCCAGACAGACAAAAAAAAAAAATACCTTCTTCTTACCACCTCATGAAACTTTCTTTAAAATTGACCACATACTCAGTCACAAAGCAAGTGTTAACAGATACAAGAAAACTGAAATAACCCTCTGCATCTTATCAAACCACCACGGAATAGAACTTCATTTCAACAACAACAGAAACAGCAGAAAGCCTACAAACTCATGGAAACTGGAAAACTCTATACTGAATGACTACTAGGTCAAAACAGAAATAAGAAAGAAATTAAAGGTTTTTCTAGAATTAAATGAAAATAAATGCAAACATCCCAAACCTATGGGACACAATGAAAGTAGTGCTAAGAGGAAACTTTATAGCACAAAGTGCCTACATTTAAAATAAAATGGAGAGATCTCATACTAGTAATTTAACACCACACCTGAAAGCTCTAGAACAAAGAGAAGTAAACACCCCCAAGAGGATTAGTTGGAAAGAAATAATAAATCTGTGAGCCGAAATAAATAAAATAGAAACAAAGAAAACAATATAATCAATAAAACAAAAATTGGATTTTTTGAAAAAAATCACAAAATAGACAAACCCTTACTGAAGGAGAGAGAATATCCAAATTTTAAAAATCAGAAACAAAAAGAGAGACATAAAAACAGACACCTAGGAAGTGAAAATATTCTTCACATCAGATTTAAAAATCTGTACTCAACAAAGTTGGAAAATTTTTTAAAAAATGATAATTTTCTTAATTAATCCTACTTACCAAAGTTAAATCAAGATCAGATAAACATTTTAAATAGATTAATAATCCCTAAGGAAATAGAAGCAGTGATTAAATCTTCCGACCCAGAAAAAAAATCCCAGGGCCAAATGGTTTTAGTGAAAAATTCTACCACACTTTCAAAGAGCTAACATTAGTACTTCTCAAATTATTCCACAAAATAGAAATGGAAGGAACATTGCTAAATTCATTTTATGAGGTAACAATCACCCTAATACCCAAACCACACAAAGATTCAACAAAGAAAAAGACCAGTTTCACTTATGAACATAGATGCAATAATACTCAACAAAATACTCACAAACCAAATCCAAGAACACATCAGAAAGATCATGGATCATGATACAGTAGGTTTCATTCCAGAGATACAGAATGGTGGCTCAACATATGAAAATCAGTCAATGTAATCCACCATATAAACAAATTGATGGAAAAAAAACACATGATCATATCATTAGATGCCATAAAAGTCTTTGACAAAATCCAACAGCTATTCATGATAAAAGTCTTGGAAATACTAGAGATACAATGGACATAACTACACATCATATATGCAGTTTACTTCAATACCACAGCTAACATCAAATGAAATGGAGAGTAACTCAACGCAGTTTGACTAAAATCAAGAACAAGACAAGTCTGTGCACTCTCCCCTTATCTATTCAATATAGTACTTGAAGTTCTAGCTAGAGCAATAAGACAACTGAAAGAGATCAAGGGGGAAACAAATTAGAAAGGAAGAAGTCAAAGTATCTTTATTTGCAGATAATACAATAGTATACATAATCAATCCCAAAAATTCTACTAGGGAACTCATACAGCTGATAAACACCTTCAGAAAAGTGCCTGGATACAATATTAACTCAAGAAAAATCAGTAACCTTCCTATATACAAATGACAAATAGATGACTGAAGATGAAATTAGAAAATAACACCCTTCACAATAGCCAAAAACAATATGAAATATCATGGGGTGATCCTAACCAAGCAAGTAAAATATTTGTATGACAAATTTCCAAGTCTTTGAAGAAAAAATGTAAACAGAGTTTCTCTGTCTTGCCCCATCCTGCAGACACTTCCAAATAATTACTCAGAGGCTTATATTAATTATAAGTGCTTGGCCTTGGCTGATGGCTCAGGCTTATCAGTAACTAGCTCTTATATTTAAACTAACCCATTACTATTAATCTATATATCACCATGCAGTGTGTGGCTTACAGGTCCTTAAGCATCCTGCTTCTTGAGCAGCTCTTGTGTCTGCCCAGACTCCACACTTCTTCATCTCAGTCCTCAGTTTGATTGTACTGCCTAAACATATCCTGTCTCACCATTGGCCAAACAGAAAGAAAGAAAGAAAGAAAGAAAGAAAGAAAAAGAAAGAAAGAAAGAAAGAAAGAAAGAAAGAAAGAAAGGAAAGGAAGGAAGGAAGGAAGGAAGGAAGGAAGGAAGGAAGGAAGGAAGGAAGAAAGAAAGAAAGAAAGAAAGAAAGAAAGAAAGAAAGAAAGAAAGAAAGAAAGAAAACAACACATATTCACAGAATACAGAAAGACCAACCCACAGCATTTCTGCCTTTCTGTCTAATCAAAAAGGAAGGTTTTAACTTTGACATAGTATAATTAATATAACAAGACCGTTACCAAGAAAGAAATAGTTACAATATTCAGTCTATTTGTATTTGACAAAATCAGAGAAAACATTCAATTATCTATCTTATTTTGGTGAGTCTAAAGTACATCTAATTTACCTTTTACCATAACTAAGGAAACCTATAATTATAACTATTTAGTCTTCAACTCCATCAAAGACTCTAGAGGATGAAATGTTACCTAATGATAGGGATATCAGCCTGCCTAGAAAGTCACTCAAAGTTTCTCTGCAATGATGGGGCATCCAACTTGGGGTTACAGGTTGGAATATCTGACAGAATATTTTCAGAAGCAGAAAAATTTAAAGTGCTAGCCTACCCTGTCTTGACAATGTTTGGCAGTTGCTTTTTTGTGTGTGTGTCCTACTTGTCCAGATTGGACAGTAACTGTCAGCAATTGAGGCAAGGGCAGTTTCTTTGCCCACATGGCTAGCTTTTGACATTAAGAAAACAAAATCCATATGTATGTTCTTTGATTCCGTCCATCATCCTCTTTGAAGTAATTGGTGCTGCCAGGAGCAGACTTGTCTCATTGTCCAGAAAAGTCTAAATTCTTAAAATATATTGAATGCCATATTCTGTAGGTCTTTGAAGTATTTGAAGATTACCTATCTAATTGAAATATATCTTTGTATACATAGAAAACCTAACTAACATGACTATATTTGACTATTATAGATGACTATTAATCTACATTTTTAATTGTACATTGCATTTTTAAGTCTACTCTTTTTTTGTCTTAGTAATCCACTCTTTTTTCATTACTTTATATAATAGTCCCCTTTCTTCTTTAGAAAGATGCTGTGAGATAATGCTCTTAAACACTGGTTTAATAAAATGCTGATTGATCAGTAGCCAGGCAAGAAGTATAGGCAGGGTGAGCAACCTAGGAGAATTCTGGGAAGAGGAAGGCTGAGTCAGAAGTTGCCAGCCAGACACAAGAAGCAAGATGATAAGGGAGAATTGAGAAAAGGTATCAAGCTACATGGCTAAACATAGATAAGAATTATGGGTTAATTTAAGTACAAGAGTTAGTCAGTAATAAGCCTGAGTTGATGGTCAAGCAGTTATAATTAATATAAACCTCTGTGTGTTTTCTTGGGAGACAAGAGTGGAAGCGATTTGTCCCAACTGCCAGCCAACTGGGACACAGGAAAACATTCAACTACAGAAAAAGATTGACTATGAATAACAACTTATAACAAACCCCATAAACAAAGACAAACATCCATAATCTATTTTTGGGGAATGTGGGCATAGTTCTCCAGACTACTTCTTGTTGATTGGGGGCACTGGTTACCTTTTGGGAAGGCTGAGAAAATTTAGGATAATAGTTAAGTCTTAGCTATAGTATTTTGTGAGTCTCTATTATCTCAGTCAGTGCCTCGAAGCTGTTTTGAATACTGGATGATCTCAGCTATTTTTATTAGTATCTGGTCCCCTTGTCCTGAAAATACATAAACTTTTAAAGGTACCATACATCTCTGTATTAATATAAATATACACTTACACTGCATTTTACATTAGCCAGTCAAAGATAATTTTTTGTTTTATGTCTGAGCAGGTAAAACATGCATCACATGTCTTGTAGTTACTTTAGGTTTATTTTCCCATATCTGTAGTTAGGATTTCAGGGGATCTTCCTCTATCAACCCTGATTTTTTTTAACTCAGAATGAATCCATAGCCTCTCATTTTCTGTGAAAACAAAAACATAATCTCTCCCCCAAAGTGACATACCTTTTGCCTTAAATCTTGGAATCAATATATTTTTAAAATATATAGATTGGTACCTTTTACAATCAAATGTCTCTCAGTAGTTATCCTTTGCCCATTAATAGTCAAAATTTCTAAAGAAAACACAATAAAATATAGAATCCAGACTGTCTGTGCATTTCTCATCTTTTAATTGCTTATCATACTTTTTTATTACTCTATTTCTTTTTTTAAAGATTTTATTGTTTTTAAATTATTTTTTAAATATATGACTGTCTGTACCTTTTGCTTCCTCCCTCCCAATCCTACACATATGTTTCAAACATAATGTGAACCATTTAGAGGCCTTTTTATCTGAATATATCTTTACTGTGTATCTTTTACCCCTTTTGTCTGTATGAGCAAAATTCCTAAACCTGCTGTGTTCTTTGTACCATGGCTTGTGTGAGACTCTGGGAATCCAGATGCTTCAGCCAGGGGACATGTCTCTGTACTGCAGACCACATGAGAGACATGAATTATGAAGCTGCTCTTGGCTCCATTTTTCTGTGTCCATCTTTTTAGCTTTTTCAAGCTTTATGTGGATGTATGCATGGCACATTGGAGAGCCATATGTGAACAGAGTGTCTCTGTCCCAACTGGTCCCACAGCTGCTTCCAAATAATCATTCAGAAGCTTATATTTGTGGTGATATTTTATTTGTGCTCTAACAAATCAAGCTTGTTTGGGGATCAGAGGAAAAAGTCATTCACTATATTAAATATAGAGGTCAGGCCGTGGTAGCACATGCCTTTAATCCTAGCATTTGGGAGACAGAGATTAATCTGGATCTCTGTGAGTTCAAGGCCACACTGGGAACAGAGACAGGCATGGTGACACATGCCTTTAATCCCAGCACTAGTTAACCATAGAGGTCTGGAGGTCTATACAGATAGACTGGAAGTGATAGAGCTGGAGGGAAAGAGGAAGTTGTGTAGCTGGGTGGAGAGAGGCAGTAAGATAGCAGGGCACAGATAGGTATATAAAGCATGAGTACACAGGAAGTATCTCTCTTTGGCTGAGGAATTCCTAGAGGTAAGAACTTGTGGCTGTGGCATGTCCTATTCTCTGATCTCCAGATTTCACCCCAGTATCTGGCTCCAGGTTTTTTATGAATAAGACCATTTAGCAATTCATGTTACATCTGATGACCCAACATTTGTGGCACAAATTCAGGAAAAAGCCACTTTGCTGGGGCTCAGGCCCAAGCTGCACACAGCCAAAGTCTCCATCACACATGGGCTGGAGTCTCTTTGGTTTCTTCTCTCCTGATGGGTTGTGGGCTCTTTCTGGATCCCCACTGTGGAATGCTACCACATTAGGTAGCTGCTTGGAAACCAGCTTGGGCTTCTGCTGTTCTACACTGTCAGCAGATTTGGTGAGTCAATTAAGATATCTTAAAGGGAGATATTAGTTAAAAGAGAATTTTTTCCCATATTAAAAAAAGGGAAATGTTTTTACAATGTACAGAATTTGGTCTCTGATAACACATTAGGCAGTCTGAAAATGGAACAATTAAGTGAGAGGATAATTAATATTGATGGGATTTACATAACATCAATCATGAATGTTTGTTTGATCATTTTTGTTTTATCATCAAAAAGGTTGGTTGATATGAGTGCCAAGATAAAAGTTTTAGAAAAACTTTTTTTTTTAAATAGATCATAGAGATATTCAGACCCAGACAGCAGAGACTAGACAACAAATGATATAGCTAACTCTCCCAGAACTTGACAATTAATGAAGAATTTTCTTTTCAGGATCCCCTAAAGATGCCTTTGCCCCCAGTCAGCAGGTAGTAATTTTAAGAACACAATGCTCACAGTCCCAAGAGGTGGGGTACGTGGGGTTTTTTTGGTCATTCATTGGGTTATAGGTAATTGTCATTGTTTAAGATATTTGATTACAAAGGAGATTAGATTCAGGGATCTTATTTTGAGATAAGAAAAGAAAAAGAAAAAAAAGAGAATATAGATAAGAGGTAGATTACTGAATCTACTCTAAAAAAGATAAGGAAATGATGAATAAAGGGTAGATTATTGAATCTACTCTGAAAAGAAAAAAGAGGATATAGATATGTTGAGATAAAAAAGTAAATTATTGAATCTACTATTAAAAGTCAACTTCTAGTTTTAAATATTTTATATTGGATATTTGTATATTGTATACAAATTATACATATTGATACAAATTTGAGATTGATATTGTTAGAAAACTCTGTACATATATTTTTAATCTTATTTAAGGTATTGTACCTATACAGTTCATTTAACAATGTAATACAAATTGCTAGTCCTTGAAAGTTGTTATTACCAACTATTTAGGATAATAAAGAAATTAAAGAGAGTAGTTAATCATTATAATTGAACTTGTAGTCATATTAGGTATGTTTACAAGGTCAAATAGAGATATATTTTAGATATATAGGTCATCTTCAAACACTTCAGAGATCTGCAGAATATGACATTTAAGATGTTTTAATAACAGATTCTTTTCTTTTTTTATGACAATGAGACATGTCTGCTCGTGGCAGCACCAATCTACTTCAGAGAAGATGATGGGCATTAAAGAAGTTCCATATGGAGTTTACTTTCTCTGTGGCAAAAGTTAGTCACTGGGCAAGAAAGTGCCCTTACATTGACTGCTGACAGTATGCTGTCCAAAATGGACAAGTAGGACACAAAAGAAAGGACTGCCAATCCTTGCCAAGACAAAGTAAGAAGGCTCTTTAGAAAATCCTGTTTCACAGATGAGTCTGACAGATGTGCTAAGCCTGTAGGCCAAAGATGGATGCCCCAACATTGCAGAGAAGCCTCAGGTGACTGGTCAGGCACCCAGCTATTTCTGTCATTCCTCACATTTTTTTGAAGTCACTTGTTTGCACTTCCTGTTTAACTAGGTAATATTATTTCCTTCTCAGGTCTCTGAGAGAGTTGAAGATTAGATAGTTATAGTTATAATTTTTCTTGTTACCAAATTCAGAAAAGAAACACACTAAAAAGGTGTAAAGTGTATGAGTTTGAAAGACATCAAAATAGAGTTTTCAGTTGGTAATACAAGTTAGGATAGAAAGTGAATTAGACAAATTTGGGGCTCAACAAAATAAGATAGATAATGGAATATTCTCACCAAATTTGTCAAATGCAAATGGACTACATTGTTGATGTACTTATTGCTTGTATATATTTTATGTAGTTATTATATATAGTTTTTCTTATATTAGTTATTTTTTACTTTAGACAAAAAAAGGGGAAATGTGGTAATATTTTATTGTGCTCTAACAAATAAAACTTTGTTGCTAGGGTTTTCCTGCCTGGCCCACAGTCAGGGCAAATCTCTCTCACCTGCCAGTCCCACAGCTGCTCAGACCCAACCAAGTAAACACAGAGACTTATATTGGTTGCAAACTGTATGGCCGTGGCAGGCTTCTTGCTAACTGTTCTTACAGCTTAAATTAATCTATTTCTATAAATCTATACCTTGCCACATGGCTCGTGGCTTACCGGCATCTTCACATGCTGTTAGTCATCGTGGCAGCTGGCAGTGTCTATGACTCAGCCTTCCACTTCCCAGCTTTATTCTCCTCCTTGTCCTGCCTATACTTCCTGCCTAGCCACTGGCCAATCATTGATTTATTTATTGACCAGTCAGCAACACACTTGATATACAGACCATCCCACAGCAAAGCTTGCTTGGGGATCAGAGGAAAAAGTCAGCCACTATATTAAACATAGAGATCAGACAGTGGTAGTACATGCCTTTAATCCTAGCATTTGGGAGACAGAGATTAATCTGGATCTCTGTGAGTTCAAGGCCACACTGGGAACAGAGACAGGCATGGTGACACATGCCTTTAATCCCAGCACTAGTTAACCATAGAGGTCTGGAGGTCTATACAGATAGACTGGAAGTGGTAGAGCTGGAGGGAAAGAGGCAGTTATGTAGCTGGGTGGAGAGAGGCAGCAAGATGGCAAGGCACAGAAAGGTATATAAGGCATGAGTACACAGGAAGTATATCTCTTTGGCTGAGGAATTCCAAGAAGTAAGAACTTGTGGCTTTGGCTTGTTCTATTCCTCGAACCTCTAAGCTTTCACCCCAATATCTGGCTCTGGATTTTTATTAGTAAAACCATTTAGCAATTCAATATGTGTGTGTGTGTGTGTGTGTGTGTGTGTGTGTGTGTGTGTGTGTGTGTGTGTATATACATATATATATATATATATATATATATATAATAACATATGTATTATAAATGTTTGGCCACTGGCTCAGGCTTATTACTAACCAGCTCTTATATTTAAATTAACCCATTGCTATTAATCTATACATCACCATGTGGTCTGTGGCTTACAGGTCCTTTAGCATCTTGCTTCTTGGGTAACTCTTGTATCTGTTCTGATTCTGCCCCTCTTCATCTCAGTGCTCAGTGAGATTGTACAGACTAACCTTATCCTGTCTTGCCATTGGCCAAACAACTTTATTTTCAACCAGTGAGAGCAATACATATTCACAGCATACAGAAGGACCATCACACAGCAAAGAAATTAAAGAAGATATCAGTATATTTAACATAGTAATGGCCGTTCTACTGAAAGCAATCTATAGATTCAACATCATCCCCATCAAAATTCCAACAAAATTCTTTACAGACTTTGAAAGGATGATACTCAATTTCATATGGAAAAACAAAAACCCAGGATAGCTAGAACAATCCTGAATAATAAAAGAACTTTCGGGAGGTATTACTATCTTTAATTTCAAGCTGCATTACAGAGCAATAGTAATAAAAAATATATTTGAATGAAAACAGACATAGTGATCAATGAAATCTAATCTAAGAACCAAACATAAATCTATATACCTATGAAGACCTAATTTTTGTTAAGGAAGCTAGAAATATACACTGGAAAAAAGAAAGCATTTTCAGTATATGTGCTGATTTAACTGGATGTCTGCATGTAGAAGAATGCAAATAGATCCATATTTATCACCCTGCTGAAAACTCAAGTCTAACTGGATCACAGACCTCAACATAAAAACAGACACACTGAACCTGATAGAAGAGAAAATATGGAATAGCCTTGAACACATTGACACAGGAGAAAACTTCCTAGAGAAAACACCAATAGAGCAAGCACTAAGACTGACAATTAACAAATGGGATCTCATGAAACTGAAAAGCTTCTGTAAGGCAAAGAACATCATCAATAGGACAAAATGGCAGCATACAAAACTCACATCTGACAGAGGATGAATATCCAAAATATATAAAGAACTCAAGGAACTAAACATCAAAAAACTAAATAATCTAATTTAAAAATGGGAAACATGGCTAAACAGAGAATTCTCAATAGGAATTTCAGGAAACTGAAATGGTTGAAAAACACTTAAAAGAAATATTCAACATCTTTTGCCATCAGGAAAGTGTCGATCAAAACTACTTGGAGATTTCATCTTACTCCTGTCAGAATGCCTAAGATCAATAACACAAGTGACAGCTTGTGCTGGTGAGGATTGCTGGTGGGAGTAAAACCTTGTAAGGCCAGTCTGGAAATCAATATGGTGATTTCATAGAAAGTTGTGAATTGATCTACCTCAAGGCCCAGCTATGCCATTCTTGGGCATATACCCAAAGGATGCTTTTTCCTATCAAAAGGTCACTTGCTCAACTGTGTTCATGCAGCTTTACTCATAATAGCCAGAAACTGGAAACAACCTAGATGTCCCTCAACCACAGAATGGATAAAGAAGACATGGTACATTTAAACAATGGAGTATTACTCAGCTGTCAAAAAGATGACATCATGTAATTTTCAGGCAAATGGATGAAAGTAGAAAATCCACCCTAAGTGAGGTAACTCTGACTAGAAAGACAAACATGTTATGTACTCACTTATAGGTGGACAATAGCTGTTAAGTAAGGGATAATCAGTTTATAGTCCATAGACACAGAAAGGCTAAGTAACAAAGAAGCCTCTAGGGGCAATGTATGGATCTCCCTGGGAAGGCGAAATAGAACAGAATTTGTGGGTGGACTGGGGACAGGTGCAAATGGGAATAGGATGGATGAATCAGGTGGAGGAGGCAAAGAGTATAGGGAGAGATGACTAGATTTGGGGGACAATTGGGAAACAAAGTGGAGCAGCAACTTCCTGGAGTCTTTGAGGTTGACCTTATTGAGGACTCCTGGTAATAGAGAATATGGAGTCTGAACTGGCTATCTTCTGTAACCAGTCTTCTGTATCTTCTGTAACCCATTGGTGGGACTGGGACACCAGATCAGCTGCAAAACCTTTGACCTATAACCTGTCCTACCTGCAAGATGTGCTGGCGCAATTTTGTCTAAAACTTTTGGGAGTGGTCAACCAATGACTGGTTGGCCAACAATAGGAGTCTTGACAGCCCAGAGACCTAGGGTAAAACCAAATATGACTAGAAAACTTAAGACAATGAAATGATTCCTAATGATAATTCTGCTATATTTATATACTATTTCCTAGGCAAATCACTATCAAAGACACTTCTGGCAGCTGATGGGAGCAGATGCAGAGAACCATAGCCAAACACTGAGTGGTGCTAGGAAACCCTGCAGAAGAGGGGGAGGGAGGATTGTAGGAGCCAGAGGGGTTGAGGATACCAGGAGACCATGGCCCACAGAATCAACTAAGCAGGGCTCATAGCGGCTCACAGAGACTGAAGCAATGGTCACAGAGCTTGTATAGTCTGCACTAGGTCCTTTGCATATGTTATGGTTATTTAGCTTGAGATTTTTATGGGTCTCCTAACAGTGGGAGTGGGGATGTCTCTGACTGTTTTGCCAGCTCTTGGAACCTCTTTTCTCCTACTGAGTTACCTCATCCAGCTTTGATATGAGGGTTTGTGCCTAGTCTTATTACATCTTTTTATGTTGTGTTTGGTTGATGTCCTTGTAAAGACTGCTCTTTTCTGAATGGAAATGAAAGAGCAATAGATCTGAGGGTGAGGGGAGGTGTGGGGGGGGAATGGAGGAGTGGAAGGAGGCAAATCTGTGGTATACATAAAAAGAAAAAATAAATTAGAGTCTCATAAAAGCCTTATAAAGTTCTTCTCAGATCAAAATGTAGAACAACAATGATTAGAACCTTTTTGTCCAAAAGTGGGAGCTATGGCTTCAGGAACTTTGCCAGCTACTCTCTTATCAGCACCAAGGTTACACAGCACTCATGAGCCCACTGGGCCCTTGAAGGAAGTTACACTTATCAAGCAAAGGGCCTGGCTCCCTCTATGGCATAATGATTCTGTCTACATTTGTAACTCAAGCCTTGACCTTTTTCTTCAGTCCTCGAGCCATATTTTCATAGTATAGTGTGGGTTGCCATGGACTTCTTAACTACTTCCCTGCCACCTTCTTGATGAGCCAAAATGATATATTTTCTTCTTTTTTATTATTATGGATTATCTTTATTGTACAAAAATAATGAATTTAATTATGGTAGTTTCGTGTGTATGGGTGTGTGTGAGAGAGAGACAGAAACAGAGAGATGCTTTGTTCATATTCAAACTGAAGAAGCCAGTTATTTACTTGTTACAAAATTTTATACTGAATGAATATTTGTAAAACAAACAAACACACCAAACTTATTCATAAGATTTCCAAATCTTTCTGTCCTCCTAAGGAATCTAATGAAACTGGTAACATAGAATTGGTTTGTAGTAATGCTTATGACATGAGGTTTGAAAAGAGTCTTGGATGACAATTAATTGCTTTTCTGGTGTGCAAAATAAATAATAGAAATAGTACTTTATTTTATATTAAAGACATGGCTAGGACTTTAAATGGGTTTTTGATGAAGTGGGAAGTAGCCCATTAGCCACAACTGTTGAATATCACTTGCACACTGCCTCTTAGAAAGCACTGAGTTATACTTGGAGAAAGCATGCCACTCCTCCCCACAACAATTTCATGATGTGTAATATGATAGGGTCCTTGTCATGAAGCATCCCCTGTGAATCTACTTTTATTTTTTTCTAAGTATTTATTCTTCATTTACTTCCCAATTTTCTCAAAAAAATGCTAATTTTATCTCCCAGATTTCCTCATATAAAATCGCAAGAGTACCATAATTATTTATGAAGCATGTCAAAACAATACATTAGTAACATTGTAGAGTTTAAAACTCTTTAATATGTAATCTATTCATGGGCAATACTAAGCAATTTTGTTAAAAAGATATAAATAAGGAACAAATGATTCATTTTTTTGAATTTCTTATCTGTATTTCTGATACATTTAAACCAGCTCACTTCTAGCCTTTCCATCTAGCCATTGATTATCCACATGATAGTTTTTACCCCTTCATAAACCTTTATTTTACTTCTAATTTGTTTATTTTTATTAATTTAGTTCTTTGACAAATTCATACATGTTTATGAATTATGATTACTCCCCCCACCTTCTTTCACAAAACTGCCTTCCACCTCTATGACCTGACCCCTCCCTACCTGTCCCTTTCTCAGATTTTGGTTTTGTTGTACAACCCATTTAGTTTAATCAAGACGATCTACTAGATTGTTGGATTGAGACTATCTATTTTAGCTAGGAGGGATTACTAGCAAGTACAACTGATGGCAATGACTTCCCCTTTCCCTGAATCTATCAATAGGAAACAATTTGGCAGCGAGGTGTGGGAAATCCTGAGGAAACAGTTCAGCATGAGGGGTGGAAAATCCTGAGGACCTCTTCTGCCTTTGCCTGGCTGTTGATGGGTCCATTCTCATGTAGACCAGTGCTGTAACTGGTAGTTGTTGAGAGTTTAGGACTGCAGAGATTGTGTGTTGTCCACAAGATGACATTTCAAAGTCCTTCTTACTTATCTTTTGGCCCTTACAATCTTTATGCCCCTTATCCACAATGTTCCTTAGTACTTACAGGTGAAGGTATAAGTGTGTTATTGATGACTGAGCTCTCAACTGTTGCTTATTCCTAGCATCTTACATAGCTATGAGTTTCTGCCTGCACTGCAATTTACTGGAAAGAAAGGCTCCTCTGATTATGGCTGAGAGTGTTGTCTATATGTATAAAGGCATATATTTAAGTGAATCAACACTATGTCAATTTAGCAGAATCATCCCCCACTAGGTATTACCTATTTGCTCACCATGGGAGAGGAGGTTTACAATGCCAGATCTTTAATTTCTCCTTTCAAGTAGACCTCAGATCAAATCAGAGAAGCGTTTAGTTCCTCTGCAACAGTCATGCCACTATGGCACAAGTGGGTTCATCTTGCCTGGTAGGTTGATATATACTTTGTAGAGTTCACAACTAGGTATGATCATTGATACCTTTTCTCTCTCAGCAAAGTATTTTTTAACAAACACTATGAAATGTATCCACAAGGAGGAAGCTTCTAATACGTTCCCAGGTTTATTTCTCTATATTATATAACCCAAATGTTTTATCATCTAGTTGTGGTAGTCCACCAAAAGCAATGACAGGAACTTGTGTTGTTTTGTTGGTCTCAAGAGTTTTCTGGATAAAAAACTCACAAGAACACATGTTATTCCTGGTACAGACTTTCTTTCTTTCTTTCTTTCTTTCTTTCTTTCTTTCTTTCTTTCTTTCTTTCTCCTAGTGTGTATATGTGTGCGTGTGTGTGTGTGTGTGTGTGTGTGTGTGTGTGTGTGTCTCCCTTACAACTTTTTAATTTATTGATTTCTCTATTTACTTTTACTTTGGTTACAATATGTGTAGGTTTTCATATGGCTTCTTCATATCCTCTTCATTTTGGTTGATCCTCTCTTCTGTCTAATCAGCTCTCCTACCCTTCCACCCTCGCTGCAAGAGGACAGCATGGACACTTCCTTAATGGAAACACTAAGACTCCTATATGGCCATTAATAAGATGTCATGGAATAGCAATGATCAAATGTGAACTCAGGCATACTTTTCCTGTATGGAGTATTATAACAATGCATTAAATTAATGTTAGTGTCTGAATTGAGAATTTGTTGCTAGCTTTCCCTTTTTCTCTTTCTGTAAGTTTCCAGATGTGGCATACTGGAGGAGTGATGGCTGACCAAGTCCAGTGGCTGTGCTCCTTCACTCTGGGTTTAATAGTAGATTGACAAACACTATTAGTAATGCCAGGGCTACTAAGCTGTTTACTGGGGACTCTTTGGAAAGAAGCCACCTCTGACTGTTTGGTTTTTTTTTCTCATTGTACTCTGAGTCTGAGGCTGGAACAACTGCTGCCATGCCCCCTCAGAAGGGAGTGGCCCTTGAGAGAACCACAGGGAAAAAAAGTAGAGCTGAATGATCAAACTTTAGTAGTTTAGTTACAATCTACATGTTATCAGTTTTGCTTGATCTCAGTCCTATCATGGTTTCTGTTCCTGGTACCGTACACTGCCAATGGGTATAACTTTCAAATACCCAAGAACCATGCATCATTTCATAGCAGGGATGGGTTTCCCAGGGTCCTCTCTCTTTCTAGTTGGATTTAGCTACAGTAGAAAGGCATAACCTTTTTAATTTAAAGTTTTATAAATAATTTAGCTGAGATGCTCTGTAGAGCTCCTCACATCTCTTAAAGGAGGAGATGATAGTCTAGTGTGTAGCTATTCACTGAGCAAATGTTATGTATGCCTGTTAGTATCTGTCAGCTTGACACAAACTAGAGACACTTGGAAGAAAAAACTTCAACTAAGAATTTTCTTCCATCAAATTGTCCTGGTATTATGTCTGTGGGGTATTTTCTTGATTAATGGCTGAGGTAGGAGGACCCAGACCTCTGTGGACAGTGCCACCCTTGAACAGGTAGTCCTGGGTTGTATTAGAAACCAAACTGAGCAAGCCATGGAAAGGAAGCCAGTAGAAATTGTCTATGTTTCAGTTATTGTCTCCTTGTTCATGCTTTGAGCTCCTATCTCAGCCTTCTGCAATGATGGACTAGGCTTAGGAATTGTAAATCAAATAACCCTTTCCTCCCCATGTTGTTTTTTGTCATGATGTTTATCACAGCAATAAAAAGCAAACTGGAATACTATGTGAGAGTCTCCCCTCAAAGGGGGCCTCAAATTATATCTGTTTCTATGATTTTGATGTCCACAATATTATTTTGAAGAAACTATCATATAGCTAAATGTAGAAATTACTAGTTTTGTCTAAACTTCTCATCTAAAAGATTGCAAAATTGATAATGATTAAGGAACTAAGTAATTTCTCTGTGTCTGACAGTATATTTCTGAGTTAGAGAAAAAAAAATTCCTCCTGATTCTTCATCTCAAGGCTCAGGGACCTTCATTGCATTCTGTAGCTTATTCATATAGACTCTCAATGCATTTGTAATAACTACACTTTTCTTCCTCCCTGGCTTTAATTATTTAGATCACTTTTATCTGAAAAAAATTGAATCAAAAGCTAACGAAAATGGAGTTTCCTATAAAATTTCTAGCACCTCCTATTTTCAGACATGCTAGAAATACCCTGTGAACAGTCTCTCGTGAGTTGTTGGCAGCTGTCTCTTGCTATGATCAGAAACAAAAAGTGTAGAGGTTGGAGAAAACTAGATAGAAAAATATACCTGAGATGACTTAGTTCTGTACAGGAATGGAACTTTCAAACATACTAGACCTTAGTGTCACCCACATTCTATTAATTTCTCAGTGGAGTACAGACTGTCCCATTTCACAGCAGTCACAGCCTAAGTTCAAGGTACATTGTACTGTGATAACCATTCTGCTTTTATCAGTCATATTGACTTATCATCTTCTGTTTGACCTTTCTTCTGACAGAAAACTTGAGGGTCTCCTTAGAAGCCAATTTTTGTTTCCCCATGTTCTGTTAGTAACAATGCAGATAACTCTTGTTAAGATCCAAGCTGATAACTAGCAACATGACACTGACCTACATAAATAACATTTATTCTTCCAGTTCTATGGTAGAGACTTGAATGGTTCCTAACTCCAGTCTCAGGAGTGTAGTTGGTTGTTAAGTTCTGTATTCATTACACTAACACATTTTATTACGATCCGCCGTGCATGTGTTTCATTAACTTGCCTTTCATTCATTGTATCTTATGTTAACTTTCTTTAGTGTCATACTTAATTTTCATGTGAAAATAACCCTGTAAAATCTGTTTGCTTCCAACTAGTGACCAGAAATGTTTTATTTTAATGTTCCTGTTGCTCCCTGCAGTGGGGAAGCTAGTTTTGCTGCACGCATCTGCAAATCTGTGTGCACTTCCATTAGGGAGCAACACGGGAAATGGGTTTTGACCTTACAATTCACTCAAGAACAAACTGTTTTCATTGTGGTCAAGTAGGAGTGCATGGCAAATTTCCTTTCTAATATTAGAGATTGTCCTTGGGGATGACTGTTCTAAGCTTTTAAGGAGAGTAATTTCCAAGTTGCTTCTATGAATGGAGTACTGAGGAGAAAGATGAATAACTAAGTAGAAACACTTTCACTTTAATTAAGGATGGGAGGCTTAAACTGAAGAATAGGATATTCAGTTTCAACAAAACTTAAAAGAACATTTCTTTTTTTGCTTCCTAAAATTTCCAAGATATCAGACAAATGTTTTATATAGTTTAAATCTGGATAACATCTCTCTCTCTCTCACACACACACAAACATGTAGACACAAACACACACATTAATGCACTGTTGTGAATATTACAAAGTCAATTAACTCATAAAAGTTGTTCTAAATCAGAAAAAAAATTGACTTTAAAATTCATTAAGGTGAAAAGTATTTGTAGAATAGAAAAGTTAGTTTATATATTGATAATTATTTATTTAGTTGACCAGAGTAACTGTTACTGTCTTCTATCCTTATCACTACTCTGTAAGGAGATGTTAGCACTGTCATCTATACCATCAGACAACAGGAAGGGGGCCACAGTTACTTGGCCTCCCATTTAGGACTTTCCCAACAAGATGTACTTGAATAAATTGACTTTGGATACATTAAAGCTGCAAATGCTACTGCCAAGAATGAACATTACTCAAAGACCTGTTAACAACTGGTTCCACGATGCTGGAACCCGTGAGTTCCTTCATGCCGGGTTTCCAGTACAAGCTAAGTAGTACATCTGAGAGCTTTGTTCTCAGGAGAGGTTCATTTCACTTAGTCAGGTTTCACTTGGCTGATAGGTAAAGAATTCACAATACCAAATACTGCTACAAGAGCTGTGGCCCTCTCAGCCATCTCATCAGTGACTAAGACAAAGAGCATACACCTAAATCCTGTGGAGGAGTTCAACCACCAGCAGCTGAATGGTCACTGAAAACAGTATCTTCTTTTCTACCTTCCTCAGCACTAACAAGTTTCTGTGTTTCAATCCAACTCCAAGAAAAGTTAACAAAAATAATTTGGTATTGTCACAGCTTTCAGCTCATTATGTTTTAAGAGAAATACAGTTTTCTAGAACCAGGGCCAGAGGATGCGCCTAGAGTGAACTTTATTCAGGAATCTAGAGTATACCCCAAATATTCTCTTTGGAACCCTAATATTCCAGCAATGGTGACCAGCAAACTTTCTCACCCTCACCCAACTAGGATCATCTTCTTTCCCTTGAGGTATGTCTTGTAATTAAGTTTCTACTTTGTATTCATAGGATTAAGCTGTAAAGCAAGATCCCAATTGTTTTTTTTTTGATTCAGAAAAGCATCTGATGTCTCTTAAGCCTATTTTCAGGAGAACCAAGTCCATCTGACCTCTGTGCCCTTGAACACAGTGGCTCCCTCCTTCTCCTGAAAGCAGCTCCTCTGTGTATAAAACACATGCTGATTTCACTAGCAATCTGCCTATTCAAAACTATGCTTGTGCTGAATGCATGACTGACATTTGCTCGCTTACTCCAGAGACAGTGGAATCCTCAGGGAGGCTGCTCTGTGTAGGAAGTCCACATGCCATCCATTATATATCTACAGCGTGCTTAGTTGAGCCAAATCTCTCCTCTGACTCCACTCCTGTAAGTTATTTTTCCAGAGACCATGCTTCTCTTTGTTCTTTTTCCTGTGTAAAGCAAACAATTACATTTAACCTTTATAAATTTAGAAAACAAGGGGGGAGAACAAGGGAACCGGTGGCTGATATGTAAAATTAAATTAAATTGTAAAATTAAAAAAAAAATAAATTTAGAAAACAAAACTGCATTTTAGTAGAGAAATTACTTGGCTACTCTTTTATGCTGTTTAATTTAATTGTTCACATTAATCTTCTGTACATTCCTAATGTATTTATGCAATTCCTTAAGATATCTCCAGCATTGCAAATGATATCTATATATTTTGGTGGGTTCCTAACTGGCTAATATTTGTTTATTATCACTTTAAGTGTTGTCAAATTTAATTTAATTCAATCAAATTCAAATTCTCCTGATTGCTTATGTAAAAGATTATCACATCTTTTACTCTTCATGATAAGTCAACAAGTCCTTTATTATAGAGTCACAATTTATCTACAAGACACACTAGAGCAGTTTTGAAGCAGAAGGAATATTAAAACTTGAAATATCTGTTGTATTTCTGTCTGGCTGTTGTTGAATGATTCTCTTCCTCTCACTTGGTTTTTGTTGTTGCGGTTGCTGTTGTTTTTCCTGTTTTTAATGTATAATATACGTTTAAATACAAGAGAAAAGAGGATTATTTCTGTATTTCACATTTTAATGAGCATGTTTAGTTACATCTTCTTTATCAGAATAATTTAGAACAATTTAAACCTATTTATAATTTATGAAGAAGCAGAATTGGACTGTGAAGCTGCTGGGGTTTTTAATTCCTTTCATTTGTATTAGACAAACAATAGGGAGTTTCATTTCCAGCATCTTCTACATCTTCTTTTTTTTTCCCTGAGGCATGCATGAACCACCTCAATGTATTATCATACTCTTTCTCACGGAGCTTGGAAACTTAATTAAGAAGTTTGGCAGTGGCTGGAGCCAGGCCCAGTTCTTGCTGAAACTTCAAAGGGAGTTCCTGATGTGGAGGGAGAATCAAGGGAGGGACTGGGAGTCAAGGATTGGGTCTCTGGGTACTCCAACCTCCTCTTACTTTGAAAGGAAGTCCCAAGGGAATTCTAAAGAAGGATTAAGGGTAGTGGGGATCAAGTGATACAGAAAGGCCTTTGCTCACCTTGCCACCAGAGGCATTTCCGTTACAATTCAGAATTCCACAGGACTGTTTGTCTTGAGTTAGTATCACAGCTTTGAAATTTCCCTAGTCTTTATGTACCTGCTTTCCTCTGCAATTTAATTGTGTACTATTTAGTAAAGTTACTTCGTACTCCTTTTTAGAAATTGTACTAGCTCTGCATGTGCCATGTTTTACTACTCCACTCATGGAACTACAGGTCTTTAGAAAGTCGCATCACCTTCCTATCTCCGAAACTGTCCGGGCTCCAGAGTGTTAATTATACATGCCTGGACCCTTATTCCTGTTTTTTCATATTGCTGATATACATTTCAAACTGTATTAAGAGTTGAGAATGCCAAATAGACACTCGAGAATCTGCCATCTTTTGAATGTTGACACGACATCAAAAGAACTTCATTTCACCTTAAGAGGTGAGTTGCAATGAAAATGCATGTATATTTAAAATGTTGTATAAATTACCTTGGGGTATATATAAGTGTTGTATATGAATAAATAAATAATTTCATATTTAGAGTTTGGTTCTGCCTCTAATATGTCTCTATAAGTATATGTAAAAACTTCCAAATATTTTTGTTACATCCTAAAGTTAAAATGCTTTGGTTTTGAGAATTTTGGATATGATGAACCCAACCTGTTATGATAGTTGTATCTGTTCACCACAGATACATCTTTTGAAAGGATGACCCACATCTTCATCACACTTTATTCTCACTTTCCAGGTCTGCAAATATATATGTAAAATTGTTGTTCATAATTTTACTTATTTAATTATTTATCTAGTATTTATAGGTTTATACCTGTCATGCAAAGAGTATGAGCATCTCCCTTTTTTCATTTTCAGGTAAAAATAAATTAAAGTCAAAACCAATGCCTAAGATACCAGTCCAAAATGAAATCATGTTAGTTAACCTCAAACTCCAGGATCATTTAAAGCACAGTTATGCTTAATTCATGTAGTCTTCTATAGGAAACTATGTGATCATTTCTCATGGAATTAATGAAGCAATTTATTAAAAGAACTTGCAATCTCTCCTAGTACTTGTGATTTGTAATACACATATATGATCAACTCACAGTCACAAACAGAAATGCTTCTGTCTAGAACTCATAGAGCCTGGAAAGGAGAGTGATTACATCTTTTATGCTCAGAGTCCATATCCACAGTAGGTACTGTGTAAGTATAAATTATGGGATTCATAGAACACAAAGTGCATTTTCCTTATTTTCACACAGAGAGAATCCCATTGAGTTAAGAAGGCTTGACTTAAGCCGGGCGGTGGTGGCGCATGCCTTTAATCCCAGCACTCGGGAGGCAGAGCCAGGCGGATCTCTGTGAGTTCGAGGCCAGCCTGGGCTACCAAGTGAGTTCCAGGAGAGGCGCAAAGCTACACAGAGAGACCCTGTCTCAAAAAACCAAAAAAAAAAAAAAAGAAGGCTTGACTTACATTAAACAACTAACTGGCAATGAATTCCATACAGAGGGATTTGTGATCAGATTTCATCATATTCTTAATTTATAGTATGACATGAAGCCAACAGATGTTTTGGTTGGTCTTTATTTCCTCTGCTCTTACTTACCAGGCACAATTTTACTTTTTAATTTTTTACATTTCCTTCTCTATTAAAAAGAATTAAGACTTGGTAATCTATGCTCTTGTAAATCATTTTTGCCTCCATTGTCACATGATGTTTATATTTTGTATGACTCTTTGATGCCAAGCATGAAGCTAGGAAAAACCTCCACAATCTCAAAGCCCCTGAAGTTTAAAAATGCTAGTGGTGCAACTGTTTCAAAGAAAAGGAAGATTAAGTTTTGAACTAGTCTAATTAGACACAATACCCTGTACCCTGGGCCATAAGTGTCTAATGTTCTTCTATTCTGTTTGCCAGGGTCTAAGAACAAAGGAAGTGTTATTTGCAAATTCTTTCCTCTAAATAGTGAGAAAAAAATTGTACATCTCTAAATGAGGATAGACAAGCCTCATCCTCTGCTGCCTGTAGCCCTCAAAGCTTCATGTTCCACAGCACTAAAGGTGCAGACACATGCCCCATCTATAGCTCAGGAGCAGGACTAGGAAGCACAATGCAGACACACACCTCAGGTACAGGACACCATTTTGGTTTTTTGTTTGTTTGTTTTGTTTTGTTTTTAACTGAAGCTGGTATTTTTATGTATATTAATGGGAAACTTGTAACTAGTTTACAATTGACCTAAAAAACATAGTATTAAAAAAGATGTTTTAAGCACACCAAACTATGCAAGCCACTACTGGGTCCATCAGGTTTCATGCCATGTTGGCCATTGTTGTAATTCCCAGGCATCATAGCTGGATAGAATAATTGACTGCCATATTCCTTTGAACACTTGCATGGTGCCTCTCAGTACCATGAAAGCTACTTCTCATGGAAGAGGCTTTCAGGTCAATTCTAGTTGAGGGGTCTCTGGGTCCTCTGTCTGAAGTGAATCATGTCTTCAACAATAGGGACCTACCTTAAACCTCTGCAGGGCAACCAAAAACAACAGCAAAAGCCTGTATGTTTTGAGAGTATCTTTGACAACCCTGAACAACAACTCAAAAAAAAGTATTAGAGGATTTTCATACCTGGTGTTGGGTGTTTTGATGGATGATCTTTGGCTCTTGGAGGGAGCTGAACAAAGACAATAGATGTGTTAGTGGATGGGAGAAAGACCATGAGGCTTCAGCCCTACAGAAAGAACTACAGGCAATTAAGGAGTGCTGGGAGTTGGAGAAATAGGCTTCCTCAGGAAGAGCACACTAATTGATAACCCAATGCTAAATATTCAGCTTGAAAACATAAGTAACATTATACATACTGAGCAGGTTCTATTTAGGAACATTTATGTATATTCATATGCTTGTATACATGTAACAATAATTCATGAAAATGTGGTTATGAACTTAAAAGAGGACAAAGAGGGGTATACAGGAGGATTTGGAAAGAAGAAAGGAAAAGGAGAAACTGTATTATACTCTCAACAAAATAAATGAAAAAAATCCAAAGGAGGTATTTGTAATGATTATCCACAAACTGCAATAGGAGGAGGGAAAAGCAGTCTACTGCTGAGGAATGAATACCCACCAGAATAAAGACTGGTGCCTTCATGACAGAGAGTGAGCAGGTGCACATGCTCCTTGAGAATTTGAACTGAAATGTGAGGCGTATTATGCAGTCATTGTCTACTCAGCTACAGAGCATTTCAAATGTGACTGGCATGAACAAGAGTGGCCATAACAGGAGCATACATGCTAAATTACAAAACCTTGTTTAATGAGAAGTAAAATATCTCAATAATCTTCACATTTATTTCACCCTAAAATTGCAACATCTTAGATATATTTTATTAAATAAGATTTATTACTTATATTTCTACAAAATGGCAGTTGGATGTCTTACAAGATAAATATGCTTGACTCCCAGACTGATGACCTGAGTTTGGTCTCTAGGACACACATGGAGAGGAGCGACTTTCTAAAACTATACTCACAGACACACACATATGCACACAAAACAAAAGTGTAACATTTAAAAATAATGTAATCCAAGTGTTTTCTGCACAATCACTAGGATATGACTTTTAATCTCTAGCACCCAAATACAAAATCTGAGCACAGCAATAATTACCTGTAACCCTAGCCCTGAGAGAGGATAAGTGGATCATGGGGTTTGCTGGCCAGCCAGTCTGACTTAGCCAAACCAGTGAATTCCAAGTTCAGAGAGAGAGAGAGAGAGAGAGACCCTGTCTAAAGAGGTACACCCAACTTCAGCCTCTGGCTTCTACACATGCATGTGTGGGTAAGTGTACTTACATAGGTGTGCACATGTACATATAACCACACACACACACACACACACACACACACACACACACACACACACACACACTCTCACTCACGGACACATTAGGATAAAAAAGAAAACATCTACACAAAACAATTATACCAAAGAAATTTGGAGGCTCTTTTCTGGTAACTCCATAAAAGCTTCAAGGAGTTATTACAGAAACTCACAGCTAGTAACTCCTCAGCATCTATGTGTGCACTGGGTTTTCTGCAACCTATCCTATTTGTGAATGAGTTGTATCTTCAATGAGCCAAGTAGAACATCTCATAACCACAGAATTCTTTTGTGGCTGCCTCCTCTGTCCTTAACCTCTGGCAACCTCCACTCTGTCTTTCTGGACTTTTGTCATTTGAAGGATATTTTATAGAAAGAGCTATATGTTGTATAGCCTCTAGAGACCAATGTTTTTCCTGCTTAAATTCTTTGAGGACTTACCCAAGCTTGTGCTTGGAATTGCTGAATGGTGCTCACTGATGGTGTAGGCTTTCCCAGAGGCTGTTTAACCTCCTCCAGCTTAGAGAGATGGGGCAGTTTATACATAGTCTGTGGCAATTCTGAATACAACTGCCATTAGCTTTCATTTTTTATAAGTGTAAAATTTTTAAATTCTGGACAAATGTCCATGACTTCATTTGCTGGACATTATGGTTATTCTCTGCTTAAATATCCTTCCAATGCAGGTAGAATTTGAAGTGTTGGTCTCTCTTTCATAACTGATACAGATAAAATGTTGGCTTCTCCTGTCCTTGACCAACCATCCAATCAGCTTTATCCACTTCTAAAAGCATCACATGTGTTGATTTTTATAGAGACCAAATTTTAGAATAATTTTAGATTTTAAAAGTTTCAGAGAAGCTTGGTGATAGTGGTACATGCCTTTAATCCCAGCACTCAGGAAGCAGAGGCAGGTGGATCTCAGAGTTCACGGCCAGTCTGGTTTGCAGAATGAGTTTCAGGATAGCCAAGGCTACACAGAGAAATTCTGTCTCAAAACAACAGCAACAAAGCCAATAACAACTATTGCTGGGTCCTAAAGGCTCCCTGGGGAGGCGTGGGGGGGGATGAGAAGGCGACATCTGGCACCTGAACATAGTACTTCTGTTACTGTCACTTTCCTGCACAGGTTCTGGTCATCTCCTTCCCTTCACTCACAGTGTTGGACAGCACCCCCCAAGATGGTGTGTTTTAGTGAGAAGGCCCCTCAGTGTTATGTTCTTTTGATCTCTTTGGCAGATAAGCATTGGGACCCTTTTCTTTCCTTCTTTTGTGTTGTCTGTCATATTTGTCTGCCTGTTTATTAGGAAGGCACATTTTTTTTCTGTCTCAGTTCTCCTGGCACCTCCACATAAGGACTGATCCCCTAGGAGGTGGAACCAAGGCTCAGCTCTTGAATGTCATCCCTCATCTGGAGACACCATGTGGCCATATGGCCATGGCCTAAAAAACCACATGGAAGTCCCCCACTAAGCACAAGACATAAGGGTCCATTACAAATTTCCACCTCTGTTGACTGTCATCTTCTCTCTGACTGTTGCTTGCCTGTTGTCTCCCTCTACAAGATGGGTAACCTATCCATCACCTCTTCCCCTTCCATGTCTGACCTCTCTATGGCATCCAATGATGAAGAGGCAGATAGTTCAGGCCCCATGAAATCTGTCAAGGAGAACGAAGCTGCCATTAAGACCCCAGGCGCTGCACCCCGCCTTGGCACCACTTCCACCATTGGTGTTAATCCCCCCAGGGCTCAGCTGCCTCAGAGGCTGGCCACTCCTCTACTTCACTGTACATCCCTCACTACCCACAGCCAGCCCCATTTGTAACCGGGAGACCTGAGGAGGCACATCCAGTTAACCTTGGTCTCAATGCTGCTGTCCAGCCCTAGATTCCCACCCCCATAGCTGAACTCTCCTGTAGTAGAATAGTTTAAGGTGTGTTACTTTTGTTCATATTACATTTGTTTAACTCTGTGAAGATGTGTTACTGTGCCTGTGTAAAACACCTGATAGCTTAATAAAGAACTGACCAATAGCAAGGCAGGAGAAAGGATAGGCAAGGCTGGCAGACAGAGAGTATATATAGAAGGAGAAAACTTGGACGAGAGACCTAAGATCTAGGAGCCAGAGAAGGAGGATGGCTCCAGGGGCCAGCCACTGAGCTACACAGCAGCCACAGAATAAGAGTAGGATTTACAGAAGTTAGAGAAAAGGAAAAACCCAGAGGTAAAAGGTAGTCAGGATAATTTAAGTTAAGGAAAGCTGGCTAGAAACTAAACCAATCTAAGGCCAGGCATTTATAATTAAGAATAAACCTCCATGTGTGATTTATTTGGAAGCTGGGTGGTGGACCCCCCCCCAAAAAGAGCAAAAATCCCAATAATACTCTCCCTTATCTGAAAGTTGGCTAATGAATCAGTCCCGGACTCACTTTACTTCAAACAGGTCCTCACTCAATGGACAATGCAACTACAGACATGCTCTAATGGTATAATCTGCTCAAAGCTATGCTGGAGCCAGCTGCCTTTCTTAGCTGGAAACCAACTTATGATGATCAAGCAGAAGCTCAAGTATGAATGAACCTTTTAATTAACATTCCAGTTACCCTTGACATGCTCACTGAATGAGGTAACATTGTCCATCCCATCCATCAGGCAAAGATTAGCCTACTACCAACATGTTTCTTACCTGGCCTTCAAGGTTCTTAAGGCATGCAACATCCTGGAACCCTTCAGCTTACTTTTGCAATCTTATGCAACAGCCAGGGGACATCTTCCCTGACTTCAGGGTCCATGTAAATGAGGCAATAGAGTGCACAGTGGATTCAAGCCCCGATAGAGATATGTTGATTAAACAGTTCACTTGGGAGGGGCTCAACACCCAAACCCATAATGTGGTTGCAGCCATGCCTAATAAGGACATACATAAATGGTTGCAGGCCACCAGAGATCTTGACCCCAGAATTGGTCTCATCACAACTTTTATCACCTCCCTGGATGTTCTCCTCACTGAGAGGTAGCATGCTAAGGGCTCCCAGGTAGCTAGAACTTGCTGGAGATGTGGCAAACCAGACTGCCCCTGGGTAAAAACTAGGACCCAATGTCTCAGATGCAATAAGAGATTTCACTGGGCAAAGGATTGCAGCTCATACCCTATTGAAACATCAGCCCTTTTAAACTCCAGATGGTGTTCTCCTCAGCCCTGCCAGTAAGAGGAGGCTCTGATAATCCAAAAATCTATTAGACAATGCCCATTTTTCCACACTCCCTAATGCTGACTGTCTGTCTTGATGGGCAAGCTGTCAAAGGCTTGGTTGCCACAAGTGCAGACACCACCATTTTAACTGAGACTGAGGTGGTTCACTTCCCTCATTGGAAGTTTAAACCAGGCCCCCCATCAGTGGTGTGGGAGGTCAACAAGTTTCTAAGATGACAACCCATCTGGTCCTCAGGGAGCCATTCACCCTATCATTTCCACTGTACCTAGGAACCTGTGGGGCAGAGATTTTCTGGATGATATGGGTGTTGTTCTAACTACAGATAACAGGGTCTTTTTTGATGACATCAAGGTCCGTGAAAAGGTGGGTCTTGCAGTTCACAACCCTGCATAAGATCAGCACCCCCAATTTTAAGGGCCACTCTCCACATGAGATCCACCATGATTGAGCCCCCAACCCCATTCCATTGATGTGGCTCTCAGGTCAAGAAGTATGGGTAGAACAATGGCCTATAATTGAACCCAAACTGTCAATCCTAAAGGAATTATTTGCAGAACAGCTACAGATGAGGCACATAGAACCATCCACAAGTAAATATAAACCCCCAAATTTGTTATCTTCAAGAGATTGGGACACTACTACTTCCTGCACGATCTTTGTGTAATTAATGGTCAAAGGGGAAACATGGGGTCTATACTACCAGGCCTTCCCAACTGTAGCACTGTTCCTTCATCTTATTATATATCAGTTTTAGATATTATTTAGATATTTTTTCAAATTCCTCTGACACTATGGGATCAAGATTATTTTGCCTTTGCTGTGTGAGAACCTAATATGCATAAAACAGCTAAGAGATATCAATGAACTATTTTGTCCCCTGTCTCTGACCAAGAGATGAGATGCCTCTTTTCATTGTTGGAGGGCCTCACCTGTCTTTCCCCTAAGGTTAGTCTTAGCCAAAGAGCTGAAAATTTCCTACAAAAGGTTTGGGCCATTTTAACCAGCTCCAGCCTGCAATGCCCTGATCCACAAGACCCTTACTGGCAATGGTCCTCTGGACACCCAAGGGATTTGGCAAAAAAATTAAAATTAGAGCTGAATATTTGTGGACCTTCACTTTTCCTCATTTTGTATGATGCCTTTTGAGATGAGGAATGTTAGTTTAGCACCCAAGGAGCTAGCTAAATATATTAAGGGCCCATGATCAGCTAAGTTTCTATATTATTAATTACAGCTAACACATGAAATTTTCCAGTTAAATTAGACAAGAGCAGAGGTTATGGCCTTTGACTCTTTATTTTTTGAAAGGTTTGTTATAATATAAAAAGGCTGTTTGATGCCTCCTGTATTCTCAATTATGTGTTGATTGGCGAGGTGGTGCTTTTAATCTTTCTCCTTTTTAAGTGTCTCCTACAGCACATCCAACAACAACATGTGGCCACTAAGGTGACTCTATAGGTATTAATGGCTCTTAGACATCCAACTCACAACCCTCCACAGGAGGTTATGCATGCCTAGCTTTCTGAAATTCAAAAGGCTACTGCCTGATCCTCCCCACCTGGTGACTCCGCAGCAATGGACTCTTCTTCGAGGGCTGATAATCAATGATGAGTAAGAGCTTGTTTGGCAAGCCAAACTAAGACAGGCACAATCCAGTTACTGAGCCTTCCTGAGGCAGAGTCAACAAGGCCAGAGCAAAAACTCCAACTCCTGCTGAGAACCCACATAATAAAATAAAAGGGTGGATATGTAGTAGGACAGGTCCATAAGGTTGAGAAAGCTGGCTCAGACCAATTGTCAAGGCATTCACATAACAAAATTCCTTATGAGCCAACCTGGAGTCTGCTTGAGGGCCTAGGAACAGGTGCTGTCAGAGATCCTGTCTAATGAGTGGTGACCATGCACTGTCACCAGATTGGGACATAGCCTGGGTGCTGGGAGGAGGGTATATAAGGCCTTTCCTGTTATTGAATAAACAAGTCTGCTGTTTGCCTTTCACATGACTCCTGTTGTCTGTGTTGTTGACAATGTGCCTACTTACCCCCCTCCCCCAATGGAGCTGTTAGGACCCAGCAACAAACAACAACAACAACAACAACAACAAAGAGTTGCAGAGATAGAATCCAGAATGGCTTATGTCTCCCAAACACCCCATTGACATCAAATTAATATAGTGCATTGTCATGCTGAGATACCAGCCCTGGCATATTACTTTAAGATATTGAGTCAATTTGTGTTGCATTAGTTTATTCTTGCCATGCTTTACCTATGTCTGCTACAGTGTGCTGCCATAAGGGATACTAGCTTCATATCATTTAGTCATCAAATCCTCACAGGTTCCTCCTGGCTCTTAGAGTATCTTGGAGTTTCCTTGTGTCTGGTAACCACACCAATATTCAGAATGGCTAATCAGATGCTTTGTGGAATATCGCTCAGTTTGCATTTTTCTCTTTTAAGTTAGTCATGTTTATGTTAGGACTATAGATTTGAGGGAAGCCCACAGAAATCATGTGTCTTCATCTCCTGTTCTTGAGCCATCTACTGTCACTTGTCACTGTTAACATTGGCTTTGCTGGGGCCAAGGAAGTGTGGCATGTTTCCCCATAGGAAATCACCCCACATTCCTATACTTTATTCTCTGTAGCAATTCACTAAGTACAGAGACATTGAGGAGTGTGGTAAGATGAATTCTGCTCCTTCTATTGGTGGAGTTTATATGCTATTTAATTCTAAAACTTTTCTCTCAGTCCCAACATTGAAAATAACAAAGATTCTCTTATTCTGTCCTATAGTATTCTAAGATTTTATCTTAGCATTGTTATGGAAATGATTTGTTTTTCACTTTACCATTATAGATGCACATTTCAACTGTGCTGGTTAAACATTATTGTTGCCTTACTAAATCATCATTTGTCATATAATTCCTATGGAAAAATGATTTTTTATAGGGTATGGATGCATTCACAGCCACAGCTATGTCTAGAGAGAGCCCAAGGTTACAGAAATGTTCCTTTTTTTCAACTTTATTTATGTATGTATTTTATGTCATGCTAATTTAGAAGTTAAAATAATGGAATAATTCAATTTTCTGTAATTTTCTATTGACCATTTTAGTTACATTTATTTTTAATATTAATATGCTACTTCCTTAGCATGCTCTAAATTTCACTGAAAAGACATAGGAGGTTAGTGGAATATCATAAACCAGTGTGGATTTTATGAAATTTCCCTTTAATTTTCTCCTCAGTTGCCAGGATGGTTACTGTAAAGCACAAAATCACTCATGCAATCATATTTTAAATGTTTTATAGAATGTAGGATGTGGTGAAGGGAGAGGAGATCCAAATCTAACCAAACCATAACCCAGTTACATCTTCTTAAATTGTTCCATAAAACTGTAAAACTCAGGTGAAGTATTAATTTAATTATTCTTTATCAATAAAAATTCAAGAGTCATGTATTGGGGTAAGAACCTGAAGGATCAGAGATGTAGAGAAACCACCAGCTCTTTCATCCCTTCTCTGCTCCTTCCTCCAAAAAGGCTGAGATCCCTCTTTGCTCCACATTTCTACTTCTTCCCCTATATATCTACCATCCTCTAAAAACTCTGTGCTTAATTTTGATCAGTTAGTGGCTAGCTCTACCCTCTGACTCCAAGCAACCTTGATTTGTCAGAATACAATCAAAATATCACACATTTCTCCATTTTTCTCTAAAAAACAAGGAAGACTTTAACTAATATAGTAAAACTGTATAGATAAGTACAATAACTATATACAAATATATACACATAATAATTACATTAACAGTGTCCAGTCCATTTGCATTTGACTAATTCAGCAAAAACATTCCATTATCTATCCTATTTTGGTGAGTCCAAAGTACTGTACCTAATTTATTTTCTATCCTAACTTGTATTACCAACCCAAAACTATCTTTTTATGTCTCTCAACCTTATACATTTTACAATTTTTTGTGTGTTTCTTTTCTGAAATTGGTAACAAGGAAAGCTATAACTATCTAGTCTTCAACTCCATTAGAGACTTGAGAAGGATGTAATATTACCTGAATAAACAGGAAGTACAAAACAACATCCAAAACTAAGAAATGACAGAAGCAGCTGCCTATACAGTTACCCAAGGTTCCTCTATAACATTGGATCATCCATCTTCATCCTGCAGGACAAGAATGTCTGACAGACAGTCCAGTGAAGCAGAAACTTTGAAGGACTGTCTACCTTGTCTTGGCAAAGTTTGTCAGTCACTTTTTTTTGTAAATGTTCCTTAGTTACAATAAAAGGTAACTTAGGTATAAAAATTTAGACTCACAAAGATAAAACAGATAATAAAATGTTTTTCTCTTATTTTACCAAATACAAATTGACTAGATACTGTAACTGTAATTCTTACTTGATAACTGCTTTTGTTGTATGTAATTTTACTATGTTAAAGTTAAAACCTTCCTTTTTAATTAGACAAAAAAGGGTAAATTCTGTGGAATAATCCCTGTGTATACTGTAAAGATTTGTCACTGTGAGTGGTTAATTAGGCAAGCTGAATAGTCAGTAGCTGAACAGAATAAGGTTAGGCAAGAGAGCCAAACTTAGAATGCTGAGAAGAGTAGAGTCAGGAGTTACCTGCAGATGCAGAGAAAAGGTACCAAGCCAATTGGCAAAGCACAGATAAGAAATATGGGTTAATTTAAATGCAAGCGTTAGCTAGTAAGAAGCCTGAGCTTTTGGATGAGCGATAGATAGATAGATAGATAGATAGATAGATAGATAGATAGATAGATAATGTTAAGTATTTGTGTTAGTTATTTGAGAACTGGCTGGTGGGAAAAGAAAGTCCTCTTACACTTGGCAGTCCTTCAAGCTTTTTAAAACCTCACTTAAAGTAAAAGTTCTGGTAGAATATCCAGGCTCTCGTGTGTGTGTGTGTGTGTGTGTGTGTGCATGTGTGTGTGCTCTAAGCCCTTAATGAGGCAACTGTTCTTGAAGTCCACCTTACCACAGTTTTCCTTCCTCTTAGTTTTAAACTCTTTTCTTCATAGTTTATATTGGGTTTAAAAGGCCATGTATTACTCTATTGAATAAAATAGACTTCTGAAGAATGGTTAGGTATTAGTTATAAAAATCAATCTTGGAGTAGCATAAGGGAAAGAAGTCTCCAGATATCTAAAGAAGAGAGAAAAAGAAGTTGTTTATCTGGGATTTTGAAACAAACTCATTGAAGGGCATTGTGAACTTGTCTAAAAATGTCATGTGGAAGCCCTTTCTGGGCAGGCTCCTATACAGTCAACCAGTCTCAGACAGGTCTTAGTACTGATTTGAAATGAATGAATCTGTAGCCTGGAAACATCTCAGGATTATGACCAGTACTTCAGGTGAATAGTTTGAGATTAGGAAGGTTTCTAGGTAGACATCGAAGAAAATGTTATGTAATGTTTACTGCTGGATAATTAGAGAAGTTGTCTCAGTAATACTACCTTAGCTCACTGACATCAACACAGGACATTATGATCTATTTACATTAGCAAATAAGGTTGTAGCAGAAAAGTATAAGCATGGGAAAGCAGTTTATATAGCTCTGTCTGAGCTGTTGTAACAACAAATCACAAACTAAGTAGCTTCAGCTCAGTTCATTTCTTATATTTCTGGAGGTCTTTGATTAAGATGTCAATTAAGAGTGTCCTAGCTGGGCCTGGACCCCATTCCTGGGCACCAGCCATTCCGGGGAAGACCTGCACAATTTGGCCCCAGGTTCTGGCCACTGGGCAGGTTCCCTTCTAGCCCCACCGGGAAGGACCTCCTTCTCCAAGATCCCCGGCAGACCCTGCAATCTCCGCACCCTGCCCCCATGCCCATGCTGAGCCCCCAGCCTCTTCCTGAGACTTAGAGGCCGGCCCCCAGCTCCCATCCTGCATTGGACTTCCCTTCTGGAGCACAGGTGAGTGCCCTAGCTGGGCCCGGACCCCATCCCTGGGCACCAGCCACTCTGGGGAAGACCTTCCCAATTTGGCCCCAGGTTCTGGCCACTGGGCAGGTTCCCTTCCAGTCCCACCGGGAAGGATCTCCTTCTCCAAGACCCCCGGCAAACCCTGCAATCTCCACACCCTGCCCCCACGCCCATCTGCCCGAGCCCCCAGCCTCTTCCTGAGACTTAGAGGCCGGCCCCCAGCTCCCATCTTGCCCCGGACTTCCCTTCTGGAGGAGAGAGAGAGAGAGAGAGAGAGAGAGAGAGAGAGAGAGAGAGAGAGAGAGAGAGAGAGAGCTCCCATCCTGCCCCGGACTACCCTTCTGGACAAGAGCTCCCATCCTGCCCCAGATTTCCAATTTGGACAAGAGAGCTCCCATCTGGACAAGAGAGAGAGACTTCCTGAATCTGTCAGCTCTGTCTGAACCAAGTGTGTGGATAAGGCCAAGAATGAACAACAAGGAGATGGGCATTACATTCTCATCACAGGAAAGATCCACAAAGATGAAGTCTCAATTCTGAACATTTATGCCCCAAACACAAGGGCACCCACATATGTAAAAGAAACATTTCTAAAGCTTAAATCACATATAAAACCCCACACATTAATAGTGGGAGACCTCAATACCCCACTTTCACCCCTGGACAGATCTCCCAAATCAAAACTTAACAGAGAAATAAAGGACTTAACTGATGTCATGACTCAAATGGACTTAATCAATATCTACAGGACATTCCATCCTAACAAAAAAGAATATACCTTCTTCTCAGCACCTCACGGAACCTTCTCTAAAATCGACCATATACTTGGCCACAAAACAAATCTAAACAGATACAAAACAATTGGAATAACCTCCTGTGTTCTATCAGACCACCATGGTCTAAAGTTGGATTTCAACAACAACAAAAACTACAGAAAACCTACAATCTCATGGAAACTGAATAATACCCAGCTGAATCACCAATGGGTTAAGGAAGAAATAAAGAAAGAAATTAAAGACTTCCTAGAGATCAAAGAAAATGAAGACACCACATATCCAAACCTATGGGACACTATGAAAGCAGTACTAAGAGGGAAATTCATAGCACTAAATGCCCACATAAATAAGTTGGAGAAATCTCACACTAGTGACTTAACAGCACACCTGAAAGCTATAGAACAAGAAGAAGCAAAGTCTCCCAGGAAAAATAGACGCCAGGAAATTATCAAAGTGAGAGCTGAAATCAATAAAATAGAAACAAAGAGAACAATAAAAAAATTAATGAAACAAAGAGTTGGTTCTTTGACAAAATCAACAAGATAGACAAGCCCTTATCCAAACTAACCAAAAGGCAGAGAGAGAGCATCCAAATCAACAAAATCAGAAATGAAAAGGGGTACATAACAAGAGGAAATCCAGAGAACCATCAGGTCATACTTCAAAAACCTCTATTCCACAAAACTGGAAAACTTAAAAAAAATGGATAACTTTCTGGATAGGTACCAAATACCTAAGTTAAATCAAGACCAGATAAACTATTTAAATAGTCCAATAACCCCTAACAAAATAGAAACAGTCATTAAAAGTCTCCCAACCAAAAAAAGCCCAGGACCAGATGGTTTCAGCACAGAATTCTACCAGATCTTCAAAGAAGAGTTAATACCAATACTCTCTAAATTGTTCCACACAATAGAAACAGAAGGAACATTACCAAACTCCTTCTATGAGGCTACAATTACCCTGATTCCTAAACCAGACAAGGATAAAACAAAGAAAGAGAACTACAGACCGATCTCCCTCATGAACATTGATGCAAAAATACTCAATAAAATACTGGCAAACAGACTCCAAGAACACATCAAAACAATTATCCACCATGATCAAGTAGGCTTCATTCCAGGGGTGCAAGGGTGATTCAACATACGAAAATCCATCAATGTAATACACCATATAAACAAACTCAAAGAAAAAAAACACATGATCATCTCACTAGATGCAGAAAAGGCATTTGACAAAATCCAACACCCCTCCATGATAAAGGTCTTGGAGCGATCAGGAATACAGGGAACATACCTAAACATAATAGAGGCAATTTACAGCAAGCCAACAGCCAACATCAAATTAAATGGAGAGAAACACAAAGCAATTCCACTAAAATCAGGAACGAGGCAAGGCTGTCCGTTCTCCCCATACTTATTCAATATAGTACTTGAAGTTCTAGCCAGAGCAATAAGACAACATAAAGAGATTAAGGGGATACAAATTGGAAAGGAAGAAGTCAAGCTTTCCCTATTTGCAGATGACATGATAGTATACTTCAGTGACCCCAAAGATTCCACCAAGGAACTGATACAGCTTTTAAACACCTTCAGAAACATAGCAGGATACAAGATCAACTCAAAAAAATCAGTGGCCCTCCTATATACAATGGACAAAGAAGTGGAGAAGGAAATCAGAGATACATCACCATTTACTATAGCCACAAATGACATAAAATACCTTGGAGTAACACTAACCAAGCAAGTGAAGGACCTATATGACAAGAACTTTAAGTCCCTGAAAAAAGAAATTGAAGATGTCAGAAAATGGAAAGATCTCCCATGCTCATGGATAGGCAGGACTAACATAGTAAAAATGGAAATCTTACCAAAAGCAATCTACAGATTCAATGCAATCCCCATCAAAATACCAACACAATTCTTCACAGACCTAGAAAGAATAATACTCAACTTCATATGGAAAAACAAAAAACCCAGGATAGCCAAAAGAATCCTGTACAATAACACAATCTCTGGAGGCATCATGATCCCTGACTTCAAGCTCTACTATAGAGCTACAGTAATAAAAACAGCTTGGTACTGGCATAAAAACCGACATGTGGACCAATGGTATCGAATTGAAGACCCTGACATTAATCCGCACACCTATGAACATAAAATTTTTGACAAAGAAGCCAAAAGTGCACAATGGAAAAAAGAAAGCATCTTCAACAAATGGTGCTGGCATAACTAGATATCAACATGTAGAACGCTGAAAATTGATCCATATCTATCACCATGCACAAAACTTAAGTCCAAGTGGATCAAGGACCTCAACATAAATCCAGCTACTCTGAACCTGCTAGAAGAAAAAGTAGGAAGTAGTCTTGAACGCATTGGCATGGGAGACCACTTCCTAAATAGAACACCAGTAGCACAGACACTGAGAGAAACCATCAATCAATGGGACCTCTTGAAACTGAGAAGCTTTTGTAGAGCAAAGGATACGGTCAACAAGGCAAAGCAACAGCCTACAGAATGGGAAAAGATCTTCACCAACCCCACATCTGACAGAGGACTGATATCCAGAATATATAAGGAACTCAAGAAATTAGACATCAAAATGCCTAACAGTCCAATTAAGAAATGGGCTAAAGAGCTAAACAGAGAATTCTCAACAGAGGAAACTCAAATGACTGAAAGACATTTAAGGAATTGCTCAACATCCCTGATCATCAGGGAAATGCAAATCAAAACAACTCTGAGATACCACCTTATGCCTGTCAGAATGGCTAAGATCAAAAACACTGAAGACACCTTATGCTGGAGAGGATGTGGAGCTAGGGGAACTCTCCTCCACTGCTGGTGGGAATGCAAGCTTGTACAACCACTTTGGAAATCAATATGGTGCTTTTTTAGAAAATTTGGAATCCATCTCCCCCAAGATCCAGCTATACCACTCTTGGACATATACCCAAGGAATGCTCAACCACACCATAAGAGCACTTGTTCAGCTATGTTCATATCAGCATTGTTTGTAATAGCCAGAACATGGAAACAACCTAGATGCCCTTCAACTGAAGAATGGATAAACAAAATGTGGTACATATACACAATGGAATACTACTCAGCAGAGAAAAACAATGGCATCATGAGGTTTGCAGACAAATGGATGGATCTAGAAAAAATCATCCTGAGTGAGGTAACCCAGACTCAGAATGACAAACATGGTATGTACTCACTCATAGGAGGATACTAGATGTGGAACAAGGATGACTGGACTGCTACTCACATCACCAGGGAGGCTACCTGGAAAACAGGACCCCAAGAAATACATGGGGATTGCCCAATGACAGAGAAATGGAATGAGATCTACATGAACAGCCTGGACATGAGTGGGGGTAGTGAAGGGCGAGGGTCGAGGGCAAGAGAGCTTGGGGGAGCGGGAGATCCCAGCTGAATCAACAACAGAGAGGGAGAACAAGGAATAGGAGACCATGGTAAATGAAGACCACATGAGAATAGGAAGAAGCAAAGTGCTAGAGAGGCCTACAGAAATCCACAGAGATACCCCCACAACAGACTGCTGGCAATGGTTGAGATACAGCCCGAACTGACCTGCTCTGGTGATGGGATGGCCAAACACCCTAATTGTCGTGCTAGAAACCCCATCCAACTACTGAGGGATCTGGATGCAGAGATCCATGACTAGGCCCCAGGTGGATCTCTGGGGGTCCAATTAGCGAGAATGAGGAGGGTTTATATGAGCGAGAATTGTTGAGACCAAGATTGGATAAAGCATAGGACCAAATAGCCAAACGAATGGAAACACATGAACTATGAACCAATGGCTGAGGGGTCACCAACTGGATCAGGCCCTGTGAATGGCTGAGACAGTTGATTGGCTTGATCTGTTTGGGAGGCATCCAGGCAGTGGGACTGGGTCCTGTGCTCATTCCATGAGTTGGCTGTTTGAAACCTGGGGCCTACACAGGATCGCTTGGCTCAGCCTGGGAGGAGGGGACTGGACCTACCTGGACTGAGTCTACCAGGTTGATCTCAGTCCTCGGGGAAGACTTTGCCCTGGAGGAGGTGGGAATAGGGGGTGGGCTGGGGGGAAGGTGAGGAGGGCGGGAGGGGGGGAGAACAAGGAAATCCGTGGCTGATATGTAGAACTGAATTGTATTGCAAAATAAAAATTAAAAAATTAAATAAAAAAAAAGATGTCAATTAATTCAGCTCTTTGTAAGAATTCTCTTACAGTCTACAGACATATGTGTCCTTGCTATGACAGAGAGAGAGAAAGAAAGTAGGGAAAGGAGGAAGTGGGGAGATGACAAGGGACAGGGAGAGAGGAGAGGGAGACTATGGGAATAATTGAATAAAGGCATGTGAATCTTTGTTCTCACTTTCTCTTGTTAATTAGGACACCATACCCTTCTGACCAGATCTACACCTACTCATGTCCCAAAGGCCTCACCTTCAGATACCATCATGAGGGTTAGGACTTTATTACATGAATTTTGACAGCATAAACATTGAGTACACAATACACCCCAAACTGAATCTGCCTACTGCCCAGTTGTTGATTCTATCTGATAGGAGACCTAGGTTTTCTCCTTTATTTCACCTACCACCTTTCAGGATTAAATAAATAACAAAAGGCATAATGTTGATTCTTTTATTCTTCATGTTTACTCTAAACTCAGGAGACCTTACCTATTGAATCTCATGTATTCCTTCTCTGGTATTGTAGTGTAAGAAAATACATAAAATGTAGTTCAGGTATGAAGACCATAATCAGCAAACTCCCATATTCCATGCTCACCTAATAAGAATCTTTAAGGAAATGTTAATATTAATGCATGCTTGGGTGCAGTTCTGAACTAGAGTCCATGAGGATAATGGCAAAGCATGATAGGAAGTTTGAAGAATCTCTGTAGAGTAAATAGGTAGTCCAATACCTCCATGTTCATTACCACAAAATGATCTGGAATCTTGGGTAGGAAGTAAGAATTGTAAAAATCCTAAGGAGAGAGTCACAAAAGCTAGGTTCCCTGATGGCTTAGATAGAGAAGAAAGGTCACTAAGTGGGGACAAAGTATGACCACCCATATAAGGATAGCCTAAGAAAGTTATAAGATGAAAACTTAAAGGAAAATAAAGAAAACATGGATATGTAGCCTTTTGAATTTCAGAAAACCAGGCATGCATAACCTCCTGCAAAGGGCTATGAGTGGGATGTCTAAGAGCCATTAACAACTGTAGAGTCACCTTAGTGGTTGTCCATTGTTGCTAGATGTGCTGTGGGAGACACTTAAAAAGGAGAAATATTAAAAGCACCACTCCGCCATTCAAAACTTAAGTGCAAATCCAGGAGGGATCCAACAGTCTTTTATATCATGACAAACTTTTCAAAAAACAAAGAGCCAACGGCCATAACCTCTGCTCTTGTCTGATTTAATTGGAAAATTTTGTGTGTTAGCTGTAATGGATAATATAGAAACTTATCTGACCATGGGCCCTTAATATATTTAGCTAGCTCCTGGCCTGTTAAATTAACATTCCTCATCTCAAAAATTATCACACAAAATGAGGAAAAGTGAGGGTCTATAAGTCATCAGCCTTTAGAGGGTACTAAAAACAAGACAGGGGAGTATATATATCACCCATCCTGGGTTATTTCCTCCTTGATGGAAGCAGGATGATCTGTGACCAGTTGCACATCTCTTGCTGGGACCCATATTGGACCTAAACTGACAGCTATGTTCTCCTTGACAGATATCCTAGAGCCCAAACTGACAGTTATGTTCTCCTTGACAGGTATCTCAGGGCCCAAACTGACAGTTATGTTCTCCTTGACAGGTATCTCAGGGGCCAAATTGTCTGTCTCCTCATCACTGGATTTCATAGACATATCCAACATGGTAGTGGTGGGGGTGATGAAAAGATTACCCATTTTTTAGAGGGAAACAGCAAGCAAACAACTGTCAGAAGATGATAGTCAACAGTGGTGAAATTTGTATAGGACCCTTGTGTCTTGTGCTTAGTGGGGGATTTCCCTGGTTTTTTAGGCCATGGCCATATGCCCACATGGTATCTTCAGACAAGGGACAGTGTTCAGGAGCAGAGGCTTGGTTCTACCCCCTTGTGGGTCAATCTGTATGTGGAGATGCCAGGTGAATCAAAACAGGAAAAGAAAATGTGCCTTCCCAGCAGGATGGGCAGACAAACATGACAGACAACACAAAAGAAGGAAAGAAATGGGGGTCCTAATGCTTACCTGCCTAAGGGACTGAAAAAATATAACACTGAGTTGTCTTTTCACCAAAACACACCATCTTGGGAGTGCTGGTTCCTAAAATTATTTTCTTGTGTGCTTCCAAAAATTCCTAACAATGTATTTATCTAAAATGCCTATCAAGCATCCAAGGCCAAACAAAACAATACCTGTCTCCTAGGTCAGGAAGATAGCTTAATTTCTTGTGCAATTTAAGGTGAGACTCTCCTTCCTTACAGCCTTACTAACATTATAGACTCCTAACTTCTTACCTAACCACTTCTAGGAGTATAGATTGAGCACATAAATTTCCTTCTTGATATACTAACTGATCATTATCTCTGTATTGACCTCCTACTTTACCACTCCCCTTTTGGGTTGTAAAAGAAAACCTGGTGGTCACTGAAAGGACCAAGCAGATGCCATAACAGGCTGCTCAGTCTTCTCTCAGAGATCAGGCCTCAATTTCAGTTTCCTGAGACTTGAGCAAGCAGTTTCTGGGAGGGCCATGAACAAAAGACATAGTCCTTGTAGTAGCTCCCTTTCTGCACATACTCTGACTGCTCAAAGTTCAGCCAGATGTTTACTCTCTGGGGCCTCTCACCAAATTAGAGTTATGTGCAGTACGTTACATACCCTCACCCAATTAAAAGAGAACAGAGATAAAAATAAACCAATCCGAGTTGCACCCGTGCAAAACTCCCCCAAACCCCCTGAAGGGCTTGTGGATTTTGTCTTTAAAAAGCTAGCCACACAAAGAAAAAGCAAGTTCCTCCTGGCCTCACGGTTACTACTACGAGTGAGTGCTTTGGATCGAGCTTCCCTGCCCGTGGCTTGTAAGCAAACAGAAATAAACGATGCTATTGCATTCTGTACCTAAGGTCTTTGGTGGAATCTTTGGGGTCACAATCTGTGCATAACATTTGGTGCATTGGCCGGGAACCCCAGAGACACCACCAGGACCCTCAAAGGTCCAGAAGTTTATTGACATCTAACGGTAAGAGCGCTCTCTGTCTTGTCTGTGTCTGTCATGTTACTTTTGTTTTGTACCGGTGGATCAATTTGTACTTTGCAGGCTCAATTTGTACTTTGCAGGCTCTCATTGGGGCAGACGTGTCCGGACAGTGAACCTGGCAGTGAAGGGAGACGTCCCAGAGCCCTAAAGCCACCTCAGAGGTGACCATTTGGTTTAGGAGCATCTTTGGGTATCTTCCCCCATGGTGGGAGGAAGTGCCACTTTGTATTTTGTCCTGGGAATTTGTCAGAGCCATTTTGTGGGGGTTTTTTGTATGTTTTGTTGTGATCATTGTTACTTTACTCTATCCTTCTCTTCCAAGAAAAAAAAAAGGTGCATGTCTGACTGACAGGGATGTAGAAGCCCCTGATGTCTGTTTGATTAAGGACAGAGATCCTCCAGTCTGGATTGTTTTTGGTGTGATTGAGCCTGGAGGGTCACACACCCCCCAGAGCACATCAGGCTGTCATTGTTCTTGGAGCTTTGTTGGTTGTCTCATTGGGGCAAAGTTTTTTCATATGCCCTTGGTCTTGTGTGTAATGTATTAACTGTTCTCATTGTTGACTTGACTGTGATGGATGCTATGGGACAGTTCCCTTCTTCTCCACTAGACCTTTGCCTAGCCCACTGGAAGGATATGTGAGCCACAATAGAGGGAACTGGGTCCCCCACCCCCACTCCCTGACTGAACTGAGATAAACAGGTAGCTCCTGCCAAGTGGGGCTTGCATACTGCAAGAGGGGCTCACTAGCTGTGAATGAGGCCATTGTCTCAGTGCTGATGTACTGGTACTTGGATTGTCTGTGTAAATGTTATTTGTTTCTGTCTACTAACCTCCCTTATTTTCCTAGAGGAAGAGGAGGAGATAGAGGCATAGCAAAGGCCACCTCCCTCCCTCAGGTAGCTCTCTTGCTATCAGGACTGCAGCCAGCTGGCTGCTCTCACAAGGGTGGGGGTGCGTGCTCTCGGTATAGGTGGGCAAAGACAGGAGCTTTGGACAGGGCAATGGGGACTGCCTGCAATTGACAAAAACTGTGTGAACACTGAGCAGAGAATCTGACTTTAGTCAGAGGAGTTAACAAAAACTTTTTTTTCAGGAACACTGGCAGCCAAGGACATGCTCTATGCCCACTACTCCCCCTCCCTTCCTTTACTGTGATAACTTCAAGGTCTCTTCTGCCAGCCAGCAGCTTCTCTTGTTAACCCTTCTCTGTCCTGATATTGCTTAAAAAAATGTTAAATTGCCAGTTCAAGATACTGGGAAAATTATGCTTTTGTTTCCACAGAAAAAATAAAAATTTACATGAGTTTTGATCATTTGAGTTCAATGGGTTACAAATACTTGCCATCATTTAAGAGAATTGGTTTCAAATTATTGTTGGTTAAAATAAAAAAAAATGTTTTAAAATATAATGTTTTTATGAAAATACGAAGGCTTGAGATATGAGGATAAAAGTTTAAATAAATGATTTTTTTGGTTTGAGAAAGCAGTTTAAGATATAAAAATTTAAAGGCTTAAGCATGTCATGAGGGTTTAAATATATGATATTTTGGGTCTAAATAAATAGTTTGAGATATAAAAATATAGAACTATAGGTTTAACTTTAAAGTTTAAATAAATTATGAGATTTAAATAAAGTTTATATAGGATATAAAAAAAAAAGGTTTTAGATATAAAAATAAAAAAATGTTTTAAAAATATGTAAAATGCAAGTTATTAGAATACGTAAAAGCAAGGTATAAAGGTCTGAGGATAAAAAGGCTTAAATAATGATTTAAAAAAATGACTTGAGATATATAAAAAAAACGAAACATGTTTCAGATTTCTTTGTCTTGCTATTCTGCTGTTACATTGAGACTCCAAAGGGTCATAGTTGTAAAAATGTCTGTCTACTCTACATGTATGAATGAAAAATGTGACCACATGTATGTTTGGTTTTGAATGTCTGAGTTTGCATGTCCTTTGTGTTAAGGAATACAAGTTAATACTAGTCATCTGGCTATTCAGATACTAGTTTAAAGCATAAACTGTTCTATTTAAATAAAAAAAAACTGAGAGGTATATTTGACTAATATATCTATAGGAGAACAAATTGGCCTAGTTATTGTTACCAAACTTAGAAATATTTTCAAGATTATGCCTAGATTTGTTTGGCTCAGATACATTTAATAGATAATGGTCCTCAAACCTGTCAAAGATCTGATGAATGTGGCATTTACATTATTTGATAAAAAGCTTACTATAGCAAACAGAGACTCCGAACTCCCCAGCTCCTAGCAATGACTCCCAAGGTCTCCAAAGAAGATATGGAACAATGACAAGAAGATGAATTGTGGACAACACCGACCACTGGGCAAGACGCTCTGACTCAACACCTGCTGCCAGGGATCCGGCATAGAAGAATGGACAAATGAGACACTGACAAGATAAGGTCAGTCTTTCTCCTTCACAGGGAGAATTTCACATTATGGGCCCAGCAGCCAAGACTGATGCTGTCCTGACACCTGTCCTGCCAACACTATGAAGACTATAGGAGCCTGGGATGATGGCAGTCTGGGTAATGGATAGTCTGTGTTGTTTTTAAATAGATTTAAAAGTCTGCACTCAGGTAAAGTTTATCCTTCTCAGATCTTTGATAACATTGATGACTGGGCTAGCTATACCTTTGTCAGCTTAGTAATTGATTGATCAATGGATTAATTAATTAAAGCTAATAAGTCTCTTTAAAAAAGATAAACAGGTTCTAAATATAGACTTACAGATGCTTTTCATTGGGCCAAAGAAATTTCAGTCCAATCTATACTTGGCTCTCTAGATAGAAAGACACTATGGATTTCAGGGCAAATTGATAATACTACAATTACTAAGACTATGGGTCTAAAAGTTCCAAATAAGTTCATAAGTTTTAACTTCTGTTCCTAGTTTGTATCTGTCTCAACAGGTTTCCACTTGGCTGACAGATACATCTAAGCATCATTTGCTGGTGACAACCTACTGCAAATGACTGTGAGCCCTGAACTTGCTGAAAGCTGATATGGACCAATTCAACCGATACGCATACCATCTCTTCAGCTGGTCAATAAAATGTTCCCTCTTGTCTTTGACTAACATTCTGGCTTTCCAGGGCCCTGACAACAATGTCCCAATGTCAGCAGGAAGTAATTACAGAAGAGAAAACATCACCCTTGCCCCCCCCCCCCGGAATGTTAGATCAAAAGGGAATTTCTTGTCATAGGGAACCTGAGATAAAGTTCCAAGTTCCTTGAGGATAAGGAACTCTGTCAGCCATCACAAGGCTTTTGGCCCTTGTGCTTCTGCTAATTGCTGTTGGCTCTTATATCACTGGTATCTTAACTAAATGAAGATTCCTGTCTGGTACCACTAAACTGAGGATGCTAGAATTCCAATATCCACCTCTGAACCCATGACACACTTGAAGATGGCAAAAACTGAATAAGGGAAAGCTCACTTTGCCATTGATAATGGAAAAACTCTTATGTTCTGGTCCAATTAGTCTCTGATATGATCTACTACCCTGATGATAAAGTCTTTTACCAAAAGCAACATCTCCATGATTGGAAATGATATACAACTCAAGGGGGGAATGAAAGGACCAAGCAGATGCCATAACAGGCTGCTCAGTCTTCTCTCAGAGATCAGGCCTCAATTTCAGTTTCCTGAGACTTGAGCAAGCAGTTTCTGGGAGGGCCATGAACAAAAGACATAGTCCTTATAGTAGCTCCCTTTCTGCACATACTCTGACTGCTCAAAGTTCAGCCAGATGTTTACTCTCTAGGGCCCCTCACCAACTTAGAGTTATGTGCAGTACGTGCTTGGCCAGCCAACCCCCATGGTGACTCAAGGACAAAGCCTGGGACTTGTGCTGGACTGCCCCCAAAGTAATAAATTGTAACCACCAACCAGTAAATTCAAAGGTTACATACCCTCACCCAATTAAAAGAGAACAGAGATAAAAATAAACCAATCCGAGTTGCACCCGTGCAAAACTCCCCCAAACCCCCTGAAGGGCTTGTGGATTTTGCCTTTAAAAAGCTAGCCACACAAAGAAAAAGCAAGTTCCTCCTGGCCTCACGGTTACTACTACGAGTGAGTGCTTTGGATCGAGCTTCCCTGCCCGTGGCTTGTAAACAAACAGAAATAAACGATGCTATTGCATTCTGTACCTAAGGTCTTTGGTGGAATCTTTGGGGTCACAATCTGGGCATAACAGTCACTGCCTGAGGAAAATTCTTACCTGCCTTTATGACCCCACAAGAACTCAAGTCTGATGACCTTGCTCTGCCAGAGAATTGCTATTCCTTGGGTTTATAACTGGATTCTTGAGAGACTTGGGGAGAATGGCAAGGTATAAGGAAGCACAGAGGAGAATTTGAGATATAGAACTTGGAGATGAGACAGAGAAGAGACAAGAGAACAGAAGAACTAGGTGGGTAAGAACTAGAAAGGAATGAACTAGATGGGAAGAACTAGATTGAAGGGCTGAAAGAGAGTACCAGAGGAACAAGATGGAAGATGAGGAAGAGCCAGATGGGGAGAACAAGATGAGGAAGAGCAAGATGAGAGAGAAGGAGATGGGAGAGGGCTAATATGGGAAACAAACTGGATGAAAACCTAGATGAGGCAGAACCAAGATGAAAGAATTAAGATAGAACTTAGAAGCGACAGCACATAAATGTAGAGAGAAATCAGGCGAGAAAGAAGGTAGGCTGGAGAGCAGAATAGAAGCTTGTGGAGAGAGAACTGACACAGAATAATAAAGTGTATGAACTTAGGAGTTTTGTGTACATCAATTCATTTCATATCATCAAAGATTAATTATCAGCTGGTTTTAGATTCTTCCTGGACCCTGGGAAGGGACTATCGAGGGAATGGACCCCCATAGTTCCCAATAATTAATCACTAAATCTGTCCTGTCTTGGGTTTTTCTTTGGCAGAAAACTTTTATTGTCTTATTTTTATTATTACTGGATATTATCTTTTTATATCCTCATCATTCAGTTTTGGTGGGTTATATATACCAGGTTACTTCCCCATTTCTTCTAGATAAGGATACACATTTCCAGAATACGCCTTACTGTTTTCTGTAGTTCCATTGTATCCCTTGTAGAAATTCCAGTTGTTTCATTTATCATGCATTTGGTTCTCTTTGGCAATATTTCATTTATTTCAGCTGTCTTTATTATTTCTTTCCTTGTGTTTATTTCAGGTTTGCCTGGTTTTAGTTTTTGTGAAGCCCTGAAGTGCATGATTGGGTTATTTATTAAATATTTCTCTGAGTTTTCAAAATGGTATATCTATAAACTTCCTTGTTAGAACTGCTCTGCTCTTTGCTTAAGAGTTTGATACAATATGTTTCTACTTTCATTTGATACTAGGAAATTTTCACCATTTTATTTTCAATAAGACATGTCTATGACTACACGTTTACTCTTGAAGTCAACTGTTGAATCTTGCTTTTTAATCAAATCAACCCATCTGTCTTTAAAGTGGAAAATGAAATCCATTTACAATAAGGGTGATAATTGATAGGTAATTACTATTACTACTACTACTACTACTACTACTACTACTACTACTACTACTACTACTCTCCTATTGGGATTTATTTTTCATGCTCCCAAGTTTTATTTGCTTTCCTTCTCTGTGCACAGTGTGTTTTTGAAGCTGTCTCCCGATCATGAACTGCTTTGAATTGTGCTTGTTGTGGTTTATTTCTCCCTTAATATTGAAGCTAACCGTCCTGGGAATAGACATCTAGGTTGACAGGGTTTTTTGGTTTTATTTATTTTCCCCAAAGATTTCAAGTACATAATTCCCTGAGCTCCACCTGGGGCCTGGCCATGGATCTCTGCATCCGCTTCCATCAGTCATTGGGTGAGAGTTCTATCATGACAGTTAGGGTGTTTCACCATCCAATCATCAGAGTAGGTGAGTTCGGGCTTTCTCACAACCATTGACAGTAGTCTATTGTGGAGGTATCTTTGTGGATTTTGGGGGGCCTCTCTAGCACTCTGCTTCTTCCTATTCCCATGGGGTCTTCATTTATCATGGTGTCTCTTTCCTTGTTCTTCCTCTCTGTTCTTGATTCAGCTGAAATCTCCCACTCCCCTAAGCTCTCTTTCCCCCAACCCTTGCCTTTCATTATGCCCCATCATGACCAGTTTGCTCATGTAGATCTCATCCATTTCTCTGTCATTGGGTGATCCTTGTGTCATTCTTAGGGTCCTCTTTACTAGGTAGCCTCCCTGGAGTTGTGAGTAGCAGTCTAGTCATCCTTTGCTTTACATCTAGTATCCACCTATGAGTGAGTACATACCATGTTTGTCTTTCTGAGTCTGGGTTACCTCGCTCAGGATGATCTTTTTCTAGATCCATCCATTTGCCTGCAAACCTCATGATGTCATTGTTTTTCTCTGCTGAATAGTACTTCATTGTGTATATGTACCACATTTTATGTATCCATTCTTGAGTTGAAGGGCATCTAGGTTGTTTCCAGGTTCTGGCTATTACAAACAATGCTGCTATGAACAGAGCTGAGCATGTGCCCTTGTGGTATGATTGAGCATTCCTTGGGTATATACCCGAGTGGTATATCTGGGTCTTGGGGGAGATTGATTCCCAATTTTCTAAGAAAGCACCATATTGATTTCCAAAGTGGCTGTACAAACTTGCATTCTCACCAACTGTGGAGGAGAGTTCCCCTTGCTCCACATCCTCTCCAACATAAGCTGTCTTCACTGTTTTTGATCTTAGCCATTCTGACAGATGTAGAGAGGAGGGATTGCACGAGCGAGAGATTTTGAGACCATGATTGGAAAAAGCACAGGAACAAATAGCCAAACTAGTGGAAACACATGAACTATGAAGCAATAGCTGAGGGGCCCCCATGGAACGGATCAGGACCTCTGGATAAGTGAGACAGTCAATTAGCTTGAACTATTTGGGAGGTCCCCAGGCAGTGGGACTGGGACCTGTTCTTAGTGCATGAGCTGGTTTTTTGGAGCCTAGGGCCTATGCTGGGACACTTTGCTCGGCCTGGGTGTAGGGAGGAGGGAACTGGACCTGCCTGGACTGAATCTACCAGGCTGAGTTGAATCGCCAGGGGAGTCCTTGCCTTGGAGAAGGTGGGAATGGGGGATGGATTGGGGGGAGGGCAGGGAGTAGGTGGGAGGAGGGAGGACAGGGGAATCTATGGCTGATATATAAAATTAAATTAATTTATAAAATTTAAAAAAATCAAGTGCATAATTCTAAAGTCTCTAGTTCTTTGGAGTTTGTGTTGAGAACTCTGTTATTCTGGTGAGTTGCCTTTATAAATGAGTTAGTGCTTCTCTTCTGCATGTTCCAATAGTCACACTTGGTCTTGCAATCTTTGCATTTTCACCATAGTATGCCATGGTGAGTTTGCTTTCTCATTGTGTTAATTTGGAGCTTTACATTTTGGAGTTGTAAATCCTTCCATATAATTCTTCAAATTTAAAAACTTTTCTTATAGTATTGTACTGAATGTATTTTGTATACTTTTAGTTTATACCTTGTTACATCCTATACCTAAAGTATTCCTGGAGTTTTAATTGTGTTGCATGTTTTGTTCATAGTTTTTTCATTTGCTGTTGTTATCATCACTGTGTATTCTAACTCATCAGTCTTGTCTCCAAGACCTCAGATTTTCCATTGCACTTGATATAATCAAATAATGAGACACTCATTGAAACTTATACATCTATCTTCTTCAGATTTTCCATTTTCAATATTTTTTGTGTTTAATAATAAAATCACTTTTTATTGAACTCACTCATATTTGTGTTTTCCTTGTTTGGTTGTTTTTCTGTATTCCTGGTCTTTAAAATCATCATACTTTTGAATTCTTTATTCAGTGTTCTTTTCACTTTAACCTCTTTGGAATCAGTAGCTAAAGAATTATGAATTTTGAAGTATTGTTCTATTTTTAATCTTTATTGTATTTATTTGATTTATTTTTTACAGTTTTATGTGGGAGTCTCTTTTCAGGGAACAGCTTTCTTTGGCTACTGTGTCCTGAGATATTGGCTTTCTGCAAAGTGTAAAGTTATGTTTCTAGTTGTGATTCTTGCTGTACGCCTATTATTTTTCAATATATGTAAACTTGATAGTGCTGTTTTCCTTGCAGGTTTCATAAGAAAAGAAGGCTTCTAATATATCAGGCAGTATATCTGTAGACAGTGCCATCTACAGAATGTATCTCTGTAATTACTCTTCTTGTTTTTATTAACAATCGATGCTTTTAAGGATGTTTGTCACACTCCCTCACACATGTGGTGTCCATGCACCTCATGTTGGTTCTTTCTCCTCTTGTTGTAGAGTTGGAAGTCCAGGAATGAGTCCTCAGAACGCCCATGCTCTTGATGTACCTGTTTGGAACCCAGTTGTTGACTTGGAATTTTTTTTTTTAATCTCCTATTCTTTGGACTGAGGCTATTGGTTAGTGGTAAAATATCTACACAATTGACATTGGTCATTCAAGTTCCACGTAGAAAGGAGAAGCAAGTAGCAATATCAGCAATGAGTAGCAGTAAAAGACAATCAAAAGAAAGTAAAAAAAAACTGTCAATGATCACATCTAGACCAATCATAGAAATAACAGGAATTGTAGGAGCAGAGATAACCAAAACATCTCAAATATAATAAAGAAAGAAAAAAGAAAGAAATAGCAGAAAGAAAGAGCAGAAAGGAAAGAAAGAAAGAAAGAAAGAAAGAAAGAAAGAAAGAAAGAAAGAAAGAAAGAAAGAAAGATTAGGACAGAAGAAAACAACTAAAAAGGTGTCAGAAGATTTAAAGTGAAAATTATGCTACCTCATTTCTTTTAATTCCAGGAAGCTTTTTTCTCCCTTCTAGGAGAGACCCAGAAGGAGCAGAGCCCTCAATGAAATCAGAAGAAGCATAGTAAGCATCATGATGAGACACATAGACACATAATGAGACATATAGAGACATAGACAGACAATTAGATGATAGAATTTTGTTATTAGAAGAAAGAAATGAGAAAGAAGAGAATAATAAAAATATATAGGAAAGGAATAAAGGGAAACAAATATACATATCAATCAGTGAATAAAGAACCATGGTATTAATTTTTTAAATAATAAGAAAATATTGTCTGTGCTGGGTTGTTGCAAGTGCATGTGTGGATGTTTAGTATATCTCTACCTCAGTCAGTCTGCACTTCTTTCTTGGGCTGTGTGCCTCTGGAAGAGTGCAAGGCTAGGATCTTCACCTCATTTTGTGTGTGTGTGTGTGTGTGTGTGTGTGTGTGTGTGTTGTTCACCATTCAGTCACTGAAAGTAACCAGGCTTGTATTGAACCTAGTTGGAATGGCTTTCTTTTTTCTGATCACTATTAAAAAGTAGCAGGAGACCAAAATTCTCTAGGCTGGCATTTTTCTGAAAGAACTAGCTTAATTGATTCTTGGAACTGTGCTTGCTGACATCCTTCCAACTCTATGCCAAGCCCCCAAGTGACTCCATGAAGTCCATGAAAAAGGGTGAGCACCATCCTATACTGGGTAGAGGTGGGGCCATCCGTGTGCTTAGCATCCCTCTGACCATGGCGTTGAGGCTCAGGCTCTGTAGACATCTGTGTGCTCACTCAGTCTCCAAGTCCTCCCTTACTGGCATCTCAAGTCAGCAGCAGTCTGAAAAGGAATCTAAGCTCCACTCTCTTCTCAGTTCCCAACCCAAATCCCATAGGATGTGATTTTCTGTCATGTTTCACTGGGACCAGGCTGAACTACTTAGTATGTTGCCAGATCCTAATGGCTCCCTTGGGGGGTGGGGTGAGAAGGTACAATGTCAATGACACAGATACTGGAAGTCAGTTGAAGGCAAACAGCAGACTCATTTATTCAATAATGGAGATGGCCTTATATGCCCTCTTCCCTGTACTCAACCTGTGTTCCAATCTGTTGGCATTGTGTGGTCATCCCTCATTAGCTGGGCATGATCAGGAACTCTAATAGCACCTGTTGCTAAACCCTCAGGCAGATTCCACACAATCGGGAACTCTGACATTGAACAGGAACTCTGACAGCTCCTCTTGCTAGGCCCTCAGGCAGACTCCAGGTTGGCTCATAAGGAAGTACTTTATGTGCATGCCTTGACAACTGGTTTGAGCCAATTTCCTGGACCCTATGGGCCTGTCCTACTACAGTACAGAGTATGCCGGATGTGACAGGGGACTATTCCTTTACATTTTTTAATGTGGTCCTAACATTACTAAATTCCAGAGATCAGCATCTCTACTTTAGAAAGAATGAGCATCAGGTGCAGAGAGTTTAAGTACCATGAACAAAAATTCTGAGTCTGAACTTTGATCTCTTATCCACTATGCCCATCTATTTTGATGGGTACAATAATTATAATTGAGTAGGTGAAATTAACATCTAGTTCTGAGATTTGATTAATAGATATATGGGATTAGAGGCTGTAGTGAACAGTAGTGAACAATATTGCACACAAAACCCAACAATATACATGATCTTATCTAATCCTCATATTAATCCTGTGTATTAAGTAATTTGGCAGCACCATGGGGCCAGTAATTAGCAGAGCCTGGATGTGAAAATGCTCACTCTGACCTCACTACGTATACTCCTTCTGCTAGCTATGGGTAGCCATTAGTTTTCAGAGATGCAACAGTGCAACTTTAAAGAGACTCTAAGTCGTTTTGAGTAAATATACTAATAAGCAAACCATTACTAGTTATTTCTTTTCAGAATCTAACAGAAAAGTCTCATAATTCCTATGTTTCCATGGGAACATTTGTCAGCACAGAATGTAGCATTCCTCCTGTCATGGAGTGTTCTCTCTAAAAATTCATGCATTCACTTCACTAATATCTATTTAGCAAATAGTCTGTGCAAGTGCTGTGCTGGTGACAGAGGAATCCATCTAAGAAGAAACCTCCCAGTTCTAGAGGAAGTGTCAGCCTGCTGCTGATAGCAAACACCTTGGCTGCTCCACAGGACTCTCTGAGGCTGGCGCAACTTAAGACATTGCATTTGTCCTAGAATACACTCTATCTCTGAGGACCTAGTTACCTAAGAGATCATTGTCTCCCTAATGGTTTGGCACAAAGCACGATCAGCCATAGTGCCCTGGAGATGGAATCTTAGATTTGGACTCTAGAGAAAAAGAACCAGGGTATTTTCCAAAAGGGAACTTCTAATTAAAATGGCCCAGTGTTGAAGTTGGATTTTAAAATGCCTAACCCTAAGTGACATGGGGCTGCTGTGTTGCCCCTCAGTCACCACCCATCTCTTTCTAGAAAATTTGGTTTAGCATGTACCATATAACCACTTATGGGCCCCATGGCCACACACTCTCCTACGAGGAAGTCGGTCAAAGATCAAGAAGCAGAAGCTGTGGGCACTAGTCTTTGAGAGCACTTGACTGTACATCCAATGATTGAGAAGAATCCCACTCAGGTCAGGCTGGTGCTGAAACAGCAGAGTGTTGTAGCACGTGGTGGTGGGATATCAGTGAGTGTTTTTTACATGCTGAGAAATTCCTGCACTTTCATTGCATGATGCCAATAATGGCGCTGTAAACTAGTGCAAATTCACCTGGTGCTGCTCCAGGGAGGGGGCAGGGCCTGGGGAACGCTAAGCTTTATCTCCAGGTCCATGAAGACGCTTACTGGTGCCCTTCCTAGCTGCAGCACCGGTGGCCCCTACTTCCCTTTGGACTCAAAGTGGTAGAGTAACACTGCAATTTAAGGATTACCCTTTGTCCCTTACATTTGCAAAAACTAAGTGAGACAAACCAAAGCACAGGTATTCTTGGTTTAAAAAATGTAAAGGAAAGCCCTGTTTTATTTGAATTTAAAGATTAAACACACACACACACACACACACATATATGTGTGTGTGTATATATATATATGTGTGTGTATATATATATATATATATATATATATATATATATATGCCTACAACATGTGTTATTCTTACATTCTCTCTGAAGATAGATTAAATTCTGTAGTCATTTCTGTAGTAGTGAGACCACACAGCTAGTGTGTACGTTTATAGTTTATGGGAAGGTTAAGGGCAGGTAATTCCAGTTTGGGAATAAGAGAGGTGGCACCATCTTTGCGATCTGCCACTCCCCGCGGGGCGAGGGCGGGGCCGGTTTTCATTTCCCCTGGTTGCTAGCAGCTTCCCTCAGCCCGCAGCCGCGCTCCAGGCAGCCGCCAGGGGTGCTGCGAGTCCCACCTGCGGTTAGGAGTGGCCCCACCTCCTAGTCTGCCTAGTGCTGGTGCCTCTGACTCCTTAAGTGAGCGGGTGGGGGCACCCGCCACCTAAAAGGGGTAGGACCGGAGGGCCTTAGCATCTCCCCAGGCTGGATGCCTGGGGCTGTCCTCTCCTTACCCCGAGGGCACACCCTTCGATGCCAGTTTCGCTTTGGGTGTTGCAGCCCTGCAGGTCCTGTACCTTCCTGTATCTCCCAAGCCTGGCACGCCCACCATCGCTGCCAGTACCAGGGCCATAGCCTCCGAGTTAAAGCGCTCGGTTCACTCTCGCGGGCGCCAGTAGCACACCACAATCTGGCCAGGTGCCGGAGCTCCCGGTACAGTACAAAGAGGCCTGCGCTTCCCCGGCCCTCGCCGCTGCCACGCCCGCTCATGTCCACCGCCCCCTGCCCTCGGTGGTGGCCGGACGTGGAGACTCCTCCACTCGGCCAGCTGTGCCCCCACCCCCACCCCCACAGCGTACATCAAATCCACTTAGCGCTCTCCGAAATCCCACGAGCCTAGGCCTCCGGCTGCCGCCCTGTTGCCCTCGGCGTCCAGCACTGGCCAGTAAGCCGCCCCCTCCCTCCCCAGTTGCTCCCCTCGGTCCCGGCCCCTCCTCCCGGCCCTCCTTCTTCTCGCCCCTCCCCAGCCGGGGTGGGAGCGGCAGCAGCTGGAAGGGAAGGGATGAGGTCATCCTCTCCCTCGGAGTCAGCTGGTGGAGGAGAGGCTGCGGGAGGAGGGAGCGCGCGCGAGGGGAGGAGAGGAATGTGCAGGTCCGAGGAGTGCCGCGGCGGCCGCTGCTGCTCCTGCTGCTGGCAGCCGCGGCGGCTCGTGCTGCAGCCGCGGGGCCGGGACGGCGCGGAGCGCGGGCGGCTGGCAGGAGCGCGCGCGGGCCGGCGCGAGCAGCTGGGCTCGGCGCAGGCAGCCAGGCGGCGCTCCTGCGGGCCCCGAACGTGCGGCTAGCCGGGCCCAGCGCCCAGCCCCGCGGGCGGCGGCGGGCGAGCGGGCGCAAGAGCAGGAGCCAGAGAGCGGCGCGGCCGGGAGGGAAGCCGGGCGAGGCGAGGAGGTGGCGGGAGGAGGAGACAGCCGGGACAGGTGTCAGATAAAAGGGGACTCTCCTCCTTTGCCGAGGCATCATGGCCGCTAAGTCAGACGGGAGGCTGAAAATGAAGAAGAGCAGCGACGTGGCATTCACCCCGCTGCAGAACTCGGACAATTCGGGCTCGGTGCAAGGACTGGCTCCTGGCTTGCCGTCGGGGCCCGGAGCCGAGGACCCGGAGGCTGCTGGGGCCGGCTGCTGCCCGGACGGCGGCGGCTGCTCGCGCTGCTGCTGCTGCTGCGCGGGGAGCGGTGGCTCGGCGGGCTCGGGTGGCTCGGGCGGCGGCGGCCCGGGCGGTGTGGCAGGCTCGGCGGCTCTGTGCCTGCGCCTGGGAAGGGAGCAGCGGCGCTACTCGCTGTGGGACTGCCTCTGGATCCTGGCCGCCGTGGCTGTGTACTTCGCGGACGTGGGAACGGACATCTGGCTCGCCGTGGACTACTACTTGCGCGGCCAGCGCTGGTGGTTTGGGCTCACGCTCTTCTTCGTGGTGCTGGGCTCGCTCTCTGTGCAAGTGTTCAGCTTCCGCTGGTTTGTGCACGATTTCAGCACCGAGGACAGCGCCACGACCATGGCCTCCAGCTGCCAGCAGCCCGGACCGGATTGTAAAACGGTGGTCAGCGGTGGGTCTGCAGCCGGGGAAGGCGAGGCTCGCCCTTCTACGCCGCAGAGGCAAGCATCCAACGCCAGCAAGAGCAACATCGCCGCCACCAACAGCGGCAGCAACAGCAACGAGGCCACCCGGACCAGCGGCAAACACAGGTCTGCGTCCTGCTCCTTCTGCATCTGGCTCCTGCAGTCACTCATCCACATTTTGCAGCTCGGGCAAATCTGGAGGTAATGTATCAGGATGGGGGTCGAGGGGGACTACTACTGCTCCTGTATGCTCACTGCTTTGATTTTGCATGAAATCGTCCAAGATGACTGTGGTAGTAAGCCTAGCCACTCTTTTTTTTTTTTTTTCCTAAAGTGCTCCCTCTCTTCCTCTCTTTCCCTCCTTCCCTCCCCCACCCCCAGGCCCAGCTCAGGTTAGGTAAGAAAAGGGCATGAACATGTTTGTGGTCTCTCATGCATCACATCTTCTCAAAGGCTCACTAGCTTTTCTGTATATGCTGCAACTTCTCCCCAGATTGTAGACACACTATTTCATTAGTAAAGGATTCCTGTCACACTTTCTAAAAATCATTTTTCCTTATCTCTCATTTGTGGTGTGTTGCACTTGGTATGCTTTCCTTTGTTCTGGGGGTATGACTACTAATTCTAGTTAAATAGGAATTGTTACTGCTCAAAGGTACCCACACTTGAATGATAACTGCTAAAGAAGTCCTGTGCTCAAAGTAATGCTAATAAATATTTGATCTGTCACATATATAGAATGAATCAATTGATATATACACAATTTTATGTAGTGTGTGGTGTGTGTGTATACAAGTGATCAGGCTTTGGGATACCCTAACTGATGTAGAATACTTCTGATTACCTTGTCGTATCCCCATGTCTACTTTCACGTGTAAATGAGAACCTTTGGAAAAGGGGTAGTAAGCACATTGGGTAAACTTTAATTGCGCTTGGTATTTTCATTGGTTGATTTGCTGCTTACCACTCCATCTTCCGAGTCTCTTTACATAGTTATTACTTCCACTTATAAATTGAAGTACAAGACTAAACTAGGTGGCGGGCAGGCGGGGATCCCTCAGACATCACTCACAGACATAGGAATGTAGTGGAACCATATGCTCACTAATCTGTTCTTTTGACTTTTATGTGCTTAAAAGTTTTGGAAAGCAGTGTCTAACACATAAGAAATATGTGTGTCAAAGAATATATAGGCTAATATTCCAGAGATTCCTTGGTTTTAAAATGACTTAGTAAATACATAGTGTAGTGCATGTAAGCTTCCTACCAAGTGCTTTCATGTGTAGTTCTGTTTATGATGAAAGACATTGTAAGTTATTGACATGATGAAATATCCCATGAAGAAACAGTTCAGAGAATTTGTAGAACAGATTCACAAACTTCTTTTTCTTTCTAGTGAACAGCAGGGTTCTCATCTGAGCAGAGTAAGTGTAATAAATTCTATTGCACTTCTTAGGATCAATATTTGTAAAACAGGGTGAGCATGGCTGGAGGTAGTGATCTCTTGTCTTGGAAAATATTTAGAGAAGATACTTTCTGGAAAAGTGATCCATGGTGTGTTGTCAGACAAACTGATGTGGAAACATCCATATCTCAAACTCAAGGAGACTTTCTAAAAACCCCAGTTAACTGTGGCAGCTCTAGTTCCCACAGAATACTTTTGCAAGACCTAAAGTTGGGTATTCTTTTTCAGTTATGAGCAAGAATTAGAAGGCTTATTTAACTACTGGAATTATTTGGTGGCCTGAATTACATGATTAGCAATTTTAATCTAACAATGTGGTACAGAGAGCTTAACATACTATTTGGTAACTTGTGAAAACTTTACAAAACATTTTGAAATCTCTTCCTTTTAGTTATCTGCGTATCAATAATGCAAACAGTTGTTAGTTACATTCACTGAAAAACTGTGCATGTCTCCTACAGTACGATATTTTCCGAAAAGCATGTGGTGTCAAACTCAGTGAACTGAAGAGTAATTTTAATTATAGTGTTTATTAGATTCAGGAAATTGTATTCAGAAAGTGGGGAGTAGGAAAACTGTGGAAGACAATATCACAGTGAGAAAATAGCCACTGGGTCAGTGGGTATAACGGAAGAGGGCAAGGCACAACCGGGAAGGTGGAAAGCAGGAAGGATGTCAGACAAGTGCATTAACTGGCTCAACCCTTGGAGAAACACATGGCTCTGTTTTTATTAAGTATTGCTACAAAATATTCCTGAGAGACTTTGAGGTTTATTTAGATAATAGGCTCATCAGGGTGGAACTGTTCTTTTTGGAAATACTGGGTCTCTTTCATCATGGTCAAATGAGGCGTCCACTGTGGAAATCTGAATTGTTACTTGACCCATTATTTGTTTTGATCAAAATATTTGGGGAATCCCATGGTAATCTGGTAGAATCCTAATCTAAAAATAACCATCTTTATTTTTTGAAAACATGCTTTTAAGTTCTTTGATGTAATGTAGAGATCTATAAACAATGAAAATGATTGTGAAATTTAACACTCAGATACATTCTGATATCTTGATCTCTGTGTTAAACATTAGAATAGAACTTTAGTGGGGTGTACCTTTCATAATAAGTGGTAAAAAGGACTCAGCTAAGATTATTGTATTAGAAACAGTGTAATATGTTAGACCACCATAGATCCTTAAATTAGAAGTAACCCTTGGTCTCTTCCAGCTCTACTTTTCAAATGAATTCTACTTAAATACTGCAGTAACACCAGGGTACCAAATGGTTTAAAGCTCAGAGGTCATTATTCATGTTTTAACCTGCTACAATATTGAATAAGATAGATATTTTTATCGATGTTGCTGACTTTTCATTGCATTGCCATGAAATTATAGTTATTTTAGGGAAGGATCCGAGTCTAAAATCTTTCTGTAGATAAAAATCTTTAAAAATAGCATCCATGTGTTTGTTTGTTCTGAAATAAGCCATTTGAAACACTGTGAACAAAATTTGCATGTATTATACATGCATTATGAATACAACTGCTAAAAGCAATGATACATGTTCATTTTAATTAAAGTTTACTAATTAGAAATTAATGGGAGCTTTTAAAGTCATAGGAGGGGGTGTTGAGAAGGAGCCATGCAAAATAATGAAGTGAAGCTTTTGCTAGCACATGGAAAGAGCAACCATAGATTTAAGGAACTGTGCCTGCAAATGAAGGAGAGCATGATTATTTATTACTCTCTTTATATAATTCCAGAATGACTAAGAATGCAACTCAGCCAGTGAGAAGCATGAACGGTACATCTACTAACTATGCCTATAATAATGTTGTCTGCAAAGAAAAGTTATTCTATGCCATCTCTAAGCCTGGGTAAAATGGTGATGGTAATGTTATCAGGAAACTTAAAAAATTCACACCTTTTTAGTTTTTCGAGACAGGGTTTCTTTGTGTAGTTTTGGTTCCTTCCTGGATCTCTCACTCTGTAGACCAGACTGGCCTCAAACTCACAGAGATCTGCCTGCCTCCACCTCCCAAGTGCTGGGATTAAAGGCGTGTGCCACCACCGCCCAGCAAAATTCACACCTTTTAATCTTCTAATTTTGCAGTAAACTGAAAAGGAATGGTTATATCCCTCTGTATAAGAAAACTGGCTTCGAATGGTTAAGTGTTTTCCATGGTCACCCTGATACTCAATATTGTATCTAGCATTCAGAACCAGATTTGTCTTACTCTAAAGATTATGTTCATTCTTAATCATTGGCTAACTTCCTGTGCACACTTGGATGGTAATGACAACAATGAAAAAAATGATTTTCTGCACTAAGATTGGCAAGGTAGAAAGGATGATACAGTTAAGATCAGTGGGGGAATCTTTCCAGTGGGCACATGTCAGATAAGGGCAGACCAGAGACTCATGTTCACATGTCCAAGTACAGCACTTCTCTTGCTGCCTTATTTGATTGTTTCATTAAGTTCTGGCTGCATAGCACGTTCCTATGGTGGCCTTTATGATTAGGTGGTACAATGAAGGTGAATATGCAAATAGCACTTGAAAATGATATTGGTCTTAGAGATAGGGAAGATGTAGGAAGCAGAACGGAGATCACACTGTAAACTTCTGAAATATGTGTTTTACTGATTCGGCAATAGTCCTGAATCCTGGCATGGCTTAGGCAATATTGGTGCCTTTTGCTGCTTCATTGAATGACTATTTTTGGTATATTTGTATTCCTTTGTGCATATTTATTATTTAATTCATTCAACCTATATTGAGTACCTATCATGTGCAATGCATTGTTCTAGATACTAGATTTCCTAAAATGAATAAAATATACATCTTGGTATCACCTCTCATGAGGAACACAGAATATATACAGATAACATCAAAATAAGGCTAAGTCCTGTGATAGAAATTCAAATAAGGGCAGGGGATGTCTGTATGAAAGTTTAAACGATGAGAAAACACTATGAGTCACTTTATAGCCTTGAGTGCTGAGAGGCACAAAGTGAACAGGATACACTGTGTGCACCCAAAAACAGGGTTGGGGGAGAGTAGCTAGAGAAGAGACTGAATAATTCTTTGTTCTAGATAATGAAAAGGAATGAGATTTTATTCTAAAGTCAAGGAGGAGCCTTTGAATGATTATAAAGGACAGTGGTTTGCAAAAATGTTACAGCATTGTTTTATTCAAAGCAAATTTTCACAGTTGGAAGTCTCAGAAGAGATGTCACTGTTTCCTCTGATTCAACAGTGTCTCTTCCATTCATAAAATAAATGGACCTCACAAGCCTTGATTTGGGTATTATTGAAACATGTAAATAAATTCAACACAATAGTTATTTCTCAGAGAAACAGGCTGCTTAACTCTACCTATACAAAATACAAAAGGAAATTCTGGTCCAAAATGTATTTGGGTCATTTTGTTGTTTTTAAAGAGCTTTTCCCTAGGATATTATGGGCTTTACCTTATATAATTCATATTTTCTGCACTGTTAGGAGCAAGTTTGCTAGTTCTTAAAAAAATCTCTAAAAAACTTGTTCTATTTTTCATTTGATCCTCAACTAATGTTGGAGGTAGTACTTCCATTTTGCATATATGGAAATTGAAACAGATACTTGTAAATGTTATTCCCTATAGGTCACATACTTTTGTGCAAATCCTAGGATAGAATTTAATATTTCTAGTTGAGGGAGAAAAGCAAGACAAAAATGGCCAACAAAGTTAAGGTGATATTTTAGGTAGAAGAGAAGTAGCAAAATCTGAAGGTGCTCTGATGAGAGTTGAAGGATTGTGATGGAAGAGACCTTGGAGTTTCATGGAGACACTTTGGAAAAATGAGTAGGACCAGACAAGGATGTTACTTTCCCGGTAGAGTGCTTTTGAATCTATATTAATAAAACAGACTGAAAAACAAAAGAATGGGAGCCATGAAAAGAGATTTTCAAAGGAATTATGTAATCTAGCATACCCACAAATCAGCAGTGACTTTCTTATTGGGGTGCCTCAGCAATGAGAAAAAAAAAGCTAGTTAGAGACAGGATTGAGACACTTTGACTGTCAGTGGAGGGGTGTGGGGGAAGATTCTCTTCCAGGCATGAGCTTTTGTGACCATTTTTATCATTATATTCAGCTCCAAATGTAGCAGACTAACTTATGTTTTTCATGGGTAAAAGAAGAAGGCCTTGTCCTGAAATGCAGCAATTGTGCTGCTTTAAAATCTATCAATGTGTGGACCCATTCTCTTTCCTGGAGCATTAAAATCCCTTCAATGACCCTAAGTAATCCCTAAGTTAGCTGATAGCTATAAATTCACATTCAATCAGAGAGCTCCCTGTGCATTTACTTGGGTTTCTGTTTGAGTTGGAATAATTTACACATAAGCCATATGATGGATGTATCTATGTGGTATTCTTTTGATAATTAAGGAAAGTCCAAAATTATTCCCATTCCCTTGAATGGTGAGCTACATTTGCTTCATGAGAGTGAAAAATCTTACATTTATTATTCCTCTATAGCATCTCAGCATATCTTAACATGGTGATTGAATATAGCACTTACATGAGTATATGTACCCTCAGTTTTGAACATTATCCATTAATTGTTTGGGCGGTAGTAATTTTGAAAGTTTTTGATCAGTCACTTATAAAAAAAAACTTCTTATTGGGTTTTAAGAGGTAGCTCAGTAGTTAAGAGCACTAAATGCTCTTGCAGAAGATCTGGGTTCAATTCCAAGCATCCACATGGCAGCTCATGACTGTCTGTAACTACAGTCTCGGGACCTGCCATCCTCTACTGACACCAGGCATGCATGTTATGCCCAGACATACACGCAGGGCAAATACTCATCACATCAAATAAAATAAATAAGTCTTTAAAAGTTCTTATTCACTAGATTTCCAATACAATTGCTATTAAATGTATTGTAGTTTACAATCTAAATAAGGAACCAGATAGTCTATAAGTCTAAATAACACAAATGGCCTGTGCAATGATGACTCCTCGTCTTTACATACTTACTAGCTAATTGGATTAACCATTTCCTTGACTTGTTTTGCAAAGTCATGTGGCATACTAACTGGACCTTGGGATTGAGGACAGGATTTGTTGTTCTGCAGTGTAAAGTGTGAGGTCGCATACAGAGCCATGCATGAGAAAGTGTTTATCAAGTCTGAGTTTACAGTTTTGATGAGTTCTTAGATCATTTTCAACAATTCTCAGCTGCCCTTGATATATTTGCTCAAGATACCTCATGAATCTGACCACCCTAGCACAGGTGTCTTTATTCCCATAAAGCATGTCGTACTCCCTTCTTTATGGTATGTAACTGATCTTGCTACTTGTTTGTTTTTCAGGTTTCTAGTGGAACAGTGCATTGGAAAAGGTGCAGCACTTTCTAGAAAGGATAGAACAAATCAACCTAATTCATTTTCAAATTGCTAGTGTTAGGGAAAGGGGGCTAAGTTTCATTTTCATAGTCACTCTCAGAGGGGAAAAATGCATCTAGTAGCCCAGATTACTGCTCTACTCTTACTGAACGAACAGTGAGCATGGGGAAGCATTGAGATCTGTGTTTTTATTTGTCTTATGTGTATTTAACTGATAATATGATTCTATGTGGAATTAGCTGGGCACTTGGGAGCTTCAATCTCTTTTACAAAATTTGTTTCCTGGCTACCATGAATCATAATTTTATATGCACAATATGTATAGGGAAAATGCTGATGGTAAAAGACTCTAAAGAAAGGCTAAAGAAAGAAATTGGTGATCTAAACTGACACTATTAGATATTTTTTATAACTTCCAAGTAGGGGGATAAATTTATAGTTAGATTGCCACTGATGGGAATACTTAGAATTGCATTTATCCTTTTTAACTAAACTTTGCTTTAGATGAGATGTTTTAGGCATGCAGTAGCTGAATATCCACCTATGTGTCTTGAGGCATGTGTAACTCTTTGCAAGAGACATAACACAGCTTCCATGATGCCTCAAAGCTTAGATCTTTTGGTTCATCCTTCTTATTTTTAGTTTCTGGTTTAAAGGATACCTTTGATCAAAAAAAATATTATCTAAGATTCTTTCCAGGTCTAAAATTCTGATTTTGTTCTTGCTGTGCATACTTTTGTATCTGATACCCTGAGTGTATATACCAGGAAGTCCATATTAGTTCTTTCAGGACCTTTGAGATAGACGCCTTTTCTTTCTGTAAGTCACAGGAGATTTACAGTGGTCTTTTCAGAGCTTATCATAATGGTGTCAGAACTTCTATGAACTGACATGAGTTACACATGAAGAGGGAATCATAAATTGCAATGCACCTGACTTTATGTTCTTCTCAAATTTTAGTTCCAATCAAATAAAACCATTCCCATGAAAACACATACTTAAGTATTTGAAATTGGTGCTTAAAGTGCTGTATTCACCAATTCCAAAATGTATACCATACAGACTTGAGAATTCAAAATTGCCATCTACACATAGTGTGGACAGCTGGAGCTCTGTCATTAACAAATCAGAACAGAATTTTACAGGCTTTGAAAGGATTATCTGCAATGCTAGTAAGAAGACCATTACCAAAGCTTGATTTGCTTCACAATTAAAAAGTGTGCCATGGGATATACTGCCACTGACAATGTGATCTCTATGAGGATACCATACCCAGGCCTATGCCAGGATATGCTGCCCTCTGCTGAAAAAGATCAATATATTAACCTTTCTTGGGTGGGAAGTACCTGGATTCCTGAACGTAAGAACAAGTTCCAATTCCATGCCATCATTAAAGATATGAAAAGTTGCAAAACTTTTAAGCACCTATTTTAGGATTTTCTGAGCTGAGTATCATGTCAAAATTTGTTCTATGTTCTAGTCTTTGTGATTCATAAGTAGACAGTTTGAACTGATTTCACTTCTTGGTTCAATTTACACAAATGCTGTATTTCTCTGCTAGGGGATTTCTTTGAACAAACACAATAGTCAAGCAAAATCACCCGCATGTAGAAAAGTGGAATAGACAGGGAGTATGCCTTGAAAAGCCTTTAGATGACTGTTGACTTCCCATAAAGTATACTCTGTTTAAGAGGGATGAAGTCACCTATCTGAGCTACAAATATGAGAGATTCATTTACGTTGAAATACAATTTGATTTCCCTTTCTCCTTTGCAGCTTTGACAACAGTTATGAATAGAGACCGCAGTCTGAGGCTCAATTCTTCTCAGATTTTCTATCTACTCAGTGGTGGAGAGTCAATAACCAAATCCAAGGGGGCAGCTGGAGCCTAATGGTCCCAAGGCAGACTCCCATAATGCTAATCGTTAGTTCCTGGCACAAGCATTGTATCATTGTGGCAGTGATAAGGAAGAGATGGTCTTCAGGGAGGCAGGGCAAAGAATTTGGAAAGGCTTCTTTTGTTTTAATAGACTTTCAGCTTGTTAATTAATTTCCTGTTTTGCAAAAGTAAAATTAATAACCATCATTTAAAAAATGTAGGTCAATTCAAAAAGCCTTCTCTCAAACAATTTATCACTATTGGAGCTGTTACTGTAGCACAAATGAGAAGTGTGTCTCCTGGGACTTAGGTTTCTAGGGGATATACTACTATTAAAAGTGGAAGCTGCAAGTAACCTGCTGGAGTTTTTCACTGATAAAATGATAGTCTGGTTCAAAATGTATTCTAGACTTGAGAGTAGCCTGGTACCAGCTAATGAGAGTGAACACATTAGATGTGTTCCAATTTTGAAAAACAATCAACAGCAACTATTAGCTTAAGTAACATTATTTACCCACCTTTAGGTTAAAATCACCTGAGAAGGGAGGCAGGAGCCTGGTATTTTTTATCAGATAAGCATGTTCAAATACTTTAAAAAGTATCACTGAGTTATATTTTCTGGTTTGCTAACAGGCACATAGGAGCTATTTATAGGTCCACTTCTATTAGCCGGAGAAAAAATAGCAATGAGAAAAATAAACAAAAACAGAGAATTTTATTCCATAACTAGGTGAGTTTGAAAATCTTAGAAACAAGAGTGGGGAAATGATAGTGAAGGCATCAATAAACTATACTACCACAAGCATAGAGCAGGGCTACATCAGTCTGGCCAACTTCCTCTTAGATAAGTGTGCTCTATTGTCAAAAGAGGCAAAGTTTGAGTTGTAGAAGTGATCAGGCTGATGAGATGGAGTTGATATTGAGAGCACCAGTGGGGTCTGCTGTCTGACGTTCTTTGACTTGAGATGTTGTGTTATCAGAAAAAGGCAAAAAAAAAAATCACCATTCAGAGGGTTCTGCCAACATACATCATTAGTGGAGAAAGTGTAGAACAAGGACCAGGCATAAATTTGTGGTGAGAGTTGAGTGTGCCTTAATCAAAACATTTGAGAGCAAACATGGTTTAGAGTTCCCTTTTTAAAAATGGAGTTCTGAATATTTGCATATACACAGTGAGATACTTTAGGGAAAGGATCCAAGTCTAAACACAGAATTCATGTATATTTCCAATATGCCTTATACACATGCCCGATTGCAATTTCATGCAGTATTTTGGAATAATTTATGAAGCCAAATTGGTATACCTTGAAGCATCAGAGAAAAATTGCATAACTCTCTTAGCCACTTGTCCTGAAGTTTTTGCCAACTTGATACAAACTATAAAAACCAAGGAAGAGGAAGCCCAAGTTAAGGAACTGCTCCATCAGAATGGCCTGTGAGTGTGTCTGTGGGGCATTATCTTGAGTGTTGATTTATGTGGGAAGGCTCAGTCCAGCATGGGCAATGCCACCACTGGTGGTCCTGGTTGTATAAGACAGGAAGCTGAACAAGAGCCTAGAAACAGGCCAGTAAGCAGCACTCCTCCATGGCCTCTGCTTCAGTCCTCGCCTCCAGGATTCTGCCTTCAGTTCTTACTTTGGCCTCCTGATGATAGCCTGTAACCTGTAAGCTAAATAAACCCTTTCCTCTCAAGCAGCTGTTGATGAGGTTGTTTTAGCGCCATGACAGAGGAGCAAACTAGAACACCATCCACATGCAGAGGTTGAGGTTTCCATATGTGTCGGGTCAGGACTCAAAGAGTTTCAGCGTTCGGAGCATTCCACACTTGGACTTTGCAGGTTAAGAATGCTCTAATAGGCCCAAACATGGTGTTAGTGGGTCCTGCTTCCTACCCCCACACACATACCTTTTTCTAAACCACTAGATTCCCTTATTTGGCCACTTTTTCATTCCTAAGGCTGACTACCAAGGTCCAGTGATCAAAATTCTTTATTTGGCTACACTGACCAACATGTCCAATTGGGATTAAACAACTCATCCTAGCAAGGACTCTCCCTTTTTTCGCCTTAAAAACCACTTCTGCCTGATTCAGATCCAGCCACCCGTCTCTATCTTTTTAAATAAAGGATCTTTTTGTGCTGAAAATTGGTGTTTGTGTGTGATCTGTACTTAATCCAGTTTGGAAAGGAGCAGCCCATGGTGCATGTGTCCCTTTACCCTTCAGTAAAGGTAGGTAATAATCCAAAGTTAAGGGCAACAAAATACAAAACATGACTCTTGTGCTTCAAAATGTATAACTAAAGGGAAATTGGTCTGATGTTTGCTCTCAACATATAATTTCTTCATGGTTAGACATTGAGAACAAGTCCAAGACTGGAGGTTCATTTCTAATCTCACTCCAGTGAGGAGAGGTGGAACCCCACCAATTTAACAATGTTGGTTACACTCAAGGCCATTAAGAGCCCCTTGACTGAATTACTACTTGGTCACCATCACCATTTTCCATGACTAGAACTAAAATAATTGATCAATAATAAGCCTTTATTTATGAATCCACATGCATCTGCTTAAAATTATAATAAGGAAAAAATATGAAAAGAATATACTCTCAAAATTTACTAGCTAAGGAATGAGCATACTCCTCCCCCAATCTGTCTTAACTACTACTAAAGCTGTGGCCTTGCTACTGGGGGTGTTCTAGGCAGAATCATGGGCAGCATTGGGAGCTTCTCAGAAAAACAGAATCTCAGCTCCACTCCGGACTTAATGAATGGCAGTCTGCTTTGGAAAGGGACCCTGGGTGATTGATAAGCATAAGGAGTTGAAAAAGTGTGAGGTAGCACCTGTTATTTCAAAGAAAAAACCTTTCATAGTAAGTGGTCAGGAAAGGCTAATTGGAACTGGACATTAATAGAAAATGGAAGATCCAGATATCATAACTGTCTTTGGCTCCAAAGTTAGCTGATCTAGCATGGCAGTGAGAATTGTTGCTTAGGAAATAAGACTACTTCTTGAGTGTGTGTGTGTGTGTGTGTGTGTGTGTGTGTGTGTGTGTGTGTGTGATGGTGGGAGGCAAGCATGCCACAAGATGCACGTGGAGGTCAGAGGACAACTTTGTGGTTGTGTTGGTTCTGTCCTTCTAACTTTATATGGCTTCCAGGGATAGAACTGGCGTCAACAGGTTTGTGTGTCCACTGAGCCTTTTTTCCTGCCTTGTACCTGTACATTAGAATGAAATGAGATTGAGAACAGTGACTTGGTACATATATAACTGTGTACGTACCAGTTTTCTCCACTTACATTAGCAGGCTAGAGAAGTGTGACCATACCAGAAATGTTACCTTTCTAGGTGCTTTACCCCTGACGTCTTCGTGTAACCTGTAACTTGTGGTGTTGCTATCTTATTGCTCTTGTGGTCAGAGTCACCACCCCTTAGATGTTAGGACGTGACTATTCAGTCCTCACGGGGAGAGCCACTGTCTATCAAGAAGGTTGTGGTAATGTCCTAGGCTCTGGACCTCTATAGGTTTATTGGTCAGTTAGCTACCATTGACACATGGCTACTAATCACTTAAAATGTATCTGCTTCCTACTGAAATCTGAGTGTCAAACACACAGGGACTTTGAAGACTTGGTATGAAAAATGGATAATAAATGTCTACTAATCATTTCACACTGGTTACAGGTTAAATTCACGATGATGTGAATTTAGGTGTATCATGTTAAATAAAATATATGATTAAAATGAATTTCACTTGTTTTATTTTAATGTGTGTGTGTGTGTGTGTGTGTGTGTGTGTGTGTGTGTGTGTGTGTGTATACAGTGGTGTCTTGTGTATGCTAAGCATACAGTAAGCTATATGTCCAGCCCTCTTTTTCCTATTTTTACATCATGGTTATTACATAAATTTACATTTGTGATTTACATTCTGTTTCTATTAGATGTTGTTAGGCTTGAGAATGTCAGAGCTTCTTGGGGGAAGGAAGAGAGGAAAGTCCAAAATGAAGTGTCTCAAATAACTAGTAAAACTTTACTTGAAGTGACCAGGGGAAGGACCATCTGGTATTTCTCTCCTTAGGCAGGTCAACAAAGGAGTTCATAAAATAGACTACCTATCGATGTATTCTGACTCTTTGGGAGACAAAAATCCCCTCTACGTGGAAGCTTATTGTGGTTCCTACCTTTCTTCTGCTTAATGCCTAGTGGCATGGTGGGCTTCTCTGGCATACAGTAACCATTATTTGGTGAAGACAGTAAGAATGATATTTTTGCAAGCACCACTGTAGCTTACCCTGTAAGGTCATTCATGCTAAATCATCCAGCTTGTATTCCCATCTGAAGATCACCCAGATGAAGTCCAGAAAAGGATAGTTTCTGAGGTGCACAGAGCTACTGAATAGCAAACAGCTATGTTCATTTGCTTTCACTATGACACCAGTGGGAACTAGTCAGGACTAACTATAAAGTTTTCTCTGATGAGAGTAGGAGACACACAGAGTCTTGGCTTTGTTATTATCTTCTATACTTTAAAATGAGAGAGTAGAGTCAGCTTAATTCTGATGTTCCTTACAGCTCTACACTGAACAGACAAATTCTCATTATATGCCTTATTGACTATGTACTCAAGGAAGCCTCTTTGTTTTCCTGACCTGAGTTAGATTATTTTTTTTTTATAAACTGTGACTGATATAGATCGAACTTAAAGTACAGGAACTGTGGATCAATTTCATCCTTAATGTCTCATGCTCATTTTATACCTACTGAGAAGAAAATATATATTTTTACCATTGAGAAATGTGTCACAAAAAAGTACTAAGTAAGGCCTGGAGAGATTGCTTAGCCATTAAGAGTGCTTACTATTCTTCCAAAGGCCTGATTTCACTTCCCACTATCCTTATTGGGTGGTTCACAACTGCCTGGAACTACAGCTCAAGGGTGATCCAAATTTCTGATCTCCCCAGACACCCACATTCAAGTCTCTTCATGTTCTATGATCCAAATATGTAGTGTTTTAGTTTTAATTTGCTACCATAGGGTATATATTTGAGAGTGTCATCTCTCCCAATGTAGGGAAATTCCATTAAACCTCTTATATATATATATATATATATATATATATATATATATATATATATATATATATAATATATGTATTTTACGAAGTTTTAAAAAAGAATACTGTGTAAGGTCCAGTCCCATGTAAGTAGTATGTAATTGGCTTGTATTTATATACTTGTTTTCAGGTAGTCATGTTTCAAATATGCTAGTGTTTTATCCCATGAATTAAGAACTCCACCACAGGCACACAGGTACAGAAGAAATCCCTCTCTCTTCCTCCCACATACTCTCTCCAGTATGTGACATTACTTGAAACTCATTTCCTGAGACCTATCTCAGGGGACCACAATATGCAAATACTAGATTTGTTCTTAGGTGCAAACAATTCAAAAATTTCAGAATTGGACACATTTAATAATCAAAAGTCCATTGTTACTAGTTAAAAGATACACCTCAAATGTGGAAATGACTTATGTTGATAGGGCTCTCTACCTACAAACTGATCCTACTTTACCTATAGGCTGATCCTACTTTATTGTTTTGCTAGCATGCCATTAAACATGTCCAGGATCATTTTCCTTTTCAGTTCTATGGCATTTTTGCAAAGTATATTTATACCATAAATACTAGGTAATTTCCAACACGTTTTATGTTAGAAAATGAGTTTTTATTTACTTACATTGTTTTAAATCCCAAATTTTATGCTTTAAGAAAAATTCATGTCTATGTGTTTGTTACTTTTTCCAGATGTTGCTCTATGAAAAACCATATGATCAAGTGATTGGTCAGGTATAATATGCTGGAAAGAATGCCTATGACTACATTTAACTCAGAATACTCATTCAATAAATATTATCAAGAACTCACTTCATGCAGGCTCCATGCTCACAAGATTAACCAGTATGTTCTGGGTTTCAAGAATTTTGCCGGCTTGCAGAAGTGTCTCTTATTTCTGATAGCTTATGCTTCAAAGGTGGCCGTGTCCTGAAGGTCAGAGACAGAACTGCTTGACAGAGTAGGGCAAATGAGAGTTTCTGAGTGGGAACGAGAGGGATGCCAAGCAGAAAGGAAAGAAAAGGCGTGTAAAGGAACATTTTGTGTTGTATAATGGGCTGAAACAAGAGGTCTGAGGCAAAGGATATCAGTAGATGGGACGGGGATTGGATCTGAACTCGACCAGCACTATCAGTGACTTTCCAATGGATCTGAATTTGCTTTAGCTTTTTTAGACACATGACCTTGAGTGTAGTGGAGAGACTCAGTCTGGATGTGAATTTGCATAAAGCTGCCTTTCCACCTCAGTTTAACACCATTAGAGGAAGGTGTCTGTGTGCTCTTCAGAGCTAGGGAAATGGAAACATGGCTGGGGAGGACTTAAAAATACTGTGTAATGAGTGAACAAAATGAAAGCATGGAGGTGGGCATGCCAGAGTTATCACTGAAGGGTCATATAGTAGCAGCTAAAGACTCTGTTTAATGAGTTATCGGAAAAGACATAAACATAAACAGAGTTGGGAGCATGTTAAATAAAGATACTTGGTAAATGCAGCCTAGGCAATTAAAAAGATTTACCAGACTACAGCTAAATACAGCCTAAATACAGCATAGTGGATAATTAATGGGCGTCTGACAACTCAGTAATAACCACCCTGAACTTACACAATGGCGATGAACACATGTGCATGGGAAGGAGGGCTGGCTTTCATTATTACACCAGTTAGCTAGAACATTTTTAAAGAAGTTAGAGGTTCCTGAAGCCCAGCCTGCTGAGTAACCCTCCTCCTGAGCCAGAGATGCCTAACTTTGTTATTTATTCCAGGGTCTCTGGTTGAGGCTAAAAAGAGCTTGGTCAAAAATTCTGTTTCTTCCTTGTCTATTGCTCAGGGTCCAATGTCAGAAGATATTTCTGACTTTAGTTGTATTTATCTTTCTTACTTTCAAAAATGAACTTCTGTTTCCCATGCAGAGATGTAAGTCCAACCTAGATAGAGCTATGCTGACAAAGTGCAGGCAACTCCTTGGTGTGAGCCATTCAGACTGGAAGGGTGCCATGAATCTTTTCCCTTTGATAGTTTAACACCATCAGCTCAAAACAGTGCAGTAAAGGGAGGGACTTCTGAGACCTCCCCTGTTATTCCATTGTATACTCATTTGAGCAGTGAGTTTACTGGAAAAAAAAAACTGACTGGAAAGTACAAAATGTCCCTTGTGTCCCTGTCACTTTCCCCAGATGCCACTTTCAGGTCCCCCATTGTGTTAGTGTGGTGCAGTTGTTCCAATTAGTACAATTATTGACACATTATAGTGAGGCAGAACTACATAGTTGTATTTTCTATGGGCTTAAGAAGTGTTTAAGGACATATATCCATCATTACATTGCAGCACAGAGTAGTTTAGCTGCCCCCAAAGCCCTTTCTGCTCTATTTACTTCTCCCTCTGCCTTCAGCTCAAACCCCTGATATTCAAACCCACTGGTGTTTGTATTGTCTATAGTTTTGCCTTTTCAAAGTGCTCTACAGTTGAAATTATGCTGGTAACTGTATATTGTCTCTTTCATGACAGCATGCTTCTGGAGTTCCTCCATATCTTTTGGTGGCTTGATAGCTTATCTCTTTAAACTTCCAAATAATATCACTTTATATGGATTAATCACATTTATCCATTCACCAACTGAAAGATAGGTTGATTGCTTCCAATTTGTGGCAATTATGAAAAAAAGCTACGATAAACATTTATATACAGTGTTTTGCATAGGCATAAGTTCTCGTCTTATTTTTGCTTAATCCAAGTAGTATAACTGCTGCATTACGTAGGAGAGGAATGGTCGGTTTTGTAGGAAACTGCCAACTGTGTTCCAAAATGTCCACACCAGCTTTGCACCCCACACTTGCCAACTCTTGAGCACCTGCCCCATATGCTAGGTGAAGCTCTGTCGGAGGAGCAAATGAAGAGACCACATGCCATGCACTCATTCAGGTTGCAGACACACTACAGCTAGATAGTCCTTATTAAGTAAGATCCATGCTGCATTATATAAATGGCATAATTAATTCTTGACAAGAAGTTATAAAGTAGTAAAGAGCTAAATTATTCTAGAACACTATTCCACTGGGTAGCTGTGTGAAATCATTCTAAAACATCAAACATGGGGTTCTAACCCCAATTCTGTTTTTTCAGGGTGAAAGAAAAAACTATTAGAAAACAATTTTCCGTATACTTCTGGAATTAATGATTTTCATGGACAAATTAACTTGCTTAGTAATGATTACTTTAAGATGTATCCATGGGCTGACAGGAGCTTGCCTATTGTGTAAATACCCATGTTCTAATATGTTCATGTTCTAATACCCAGCACCACACAAATCAAGAATGGTTAACACATACCGATAACCCAGCACTTGGGAGGTAGAGGCAAAAGAATCAGGAGTTCAAGGCCAGCCTGGGCTACATGATATCTTGTCTCAAAACAAAACCAATAACCCAAGGTACATAAGTGCTTTTCTTGAACAAAATTATACAGTGAACACACACACACACACACACACACACACACACAAACATATGTCATGTACACACACATACACACACATCACACACATTCACATGCCCTGCACACACCCCCACATACACACACACACACACACACACACACACACATTTTGAAATACTTTAGGGTTCTGCCAAAGATTTAGGCAACTCCTGATGGTGGCAGGCCTGCTTCACTTATCTCTAGTACATCAGGCTTCATCTCCAATGGACTTGATGGGAATTGTATACATTGAGTGGCAGATTAGCTTCCTTACCTATTAAAAGGCTTGACTAGGGTTTTTATTTAATTTGCTTTAATTGTAGCTGTAATTGAGATGAATTATTTTTGTAAATTTTAAGGGTTGAAAATGACTTACAATTTTTTCTCATCTATTGGATGAGAAAATGATGACCATGTGAATAATTTTAACCCAAATTATTTAGTTGTGTATTTTCCAGTTCAGTTCATGCATGATAGAAACACTTTATGTTAAATGTTGGTATCCAGTGTCAAACACGCATTACTCACATCTATTTCTTCATATTATGATCAGACACTTAGTTCACTCTGTGTTACTAAGTTGTTTTCATATTTCTGATAATTGTAGGGGTGGGTTGGTTTAAAATTGTTGATAGGTTATTCAGGAAACTGAAGTTTTGTGTGGCGTTTGGTGTTTTCTGACAATTTTCAAATAGCCATCTCTCTGAGAAAGACATTAACACCTTACTGACTTCATCAGACACGATGAGCCATTCCATCTGGTGGAAGCCTTCTAGCTTTTAAAGGAATTGAGACCTTTGCTTCTCAGCAGTGAAAATAAACCTTGTGTGGTTAGAGGGGGAATCACTTGTGAATGGGCAGTGTGTAGCACTCCCTGGCTCTGGACAAGCTTTTCAGAGACTTGTCAAAGAAGCACTTTTCAGTGCTTCAAGGGGAGAACAATAGTTTGCCTGGCTTAGATATGAAAACTCTGAAAATCCATGTTCAAGCATGAGATGCGATAGTAGTAAAGAATCCTATTCACGTGACACCTGAATCTGATCTCATGGTTGTGGCCTGTGGTAAAATGATGGCCTTCCTTCCCTCCCCTGCGTTCCCTTCCTCCTTCCCTCCCTCCCTCCCTCCCTCCCTTCCTTCCTTTCTTTTTTTCTTTACTTTCTCAGTTAAGCCCACTGTCACTTGAGGATTTTCTGTGGTCTCACTTTGGATGCAGGAAGGAGTTTTCCTACAAAAATGTGAAGAAATGAAACAGAGAATAGGAAGGAAGCAGAAAGGAGGCCATGCCCCTCAGTTCCTCAGGTCTGTGGACAGATATCCTGTATGCTCACTGGTATCCAGTATTTATGCAGGGCTTACTTGCTCAGGGACCTAACTCACCTTCTGCAGGACAGAGTGAGCTATTAATTTGGACTGGTCTACATTTGTTAGTTACATCCCGTAATGCTGCCACTCTCTGAAATGTGTTTTTGGTAAAGACAGCAACAGATTTGTTCATGACAGTCCTTAGCATTTAAGACGGTGTCTGATGACGGTTACCATAATGGTTGATTAAATGAATGGAATTAAAATTTAAACTACTGGAGGACTCTACATGCATCCTAACAGTAGTTAGATACATTGTTAATTTCTTGATGTTCTGTTTTACCTGTGAATGATACCTGCAGGTGGGATGGTAATGCATACCAATGCCCAGGCCATCCTCACGAAGCAAGCTCATTGCTGCACCTGATGCCTGTTAAGTTTTATAGTAGGCATTAGGCAGTGGATGGAAGGAGTAGGTTTCTGCAGCATCAGACAGACTTTGAGCTCAAAATGTGAGCTTGGAGAACAACATGGCACCATAGTCGCAGTAGCCCTACTTTGTTTAAGGTTGGCTGTCAATTTCCTTTGAGACCATCTCAGGAGATGAGAATATTGAGTACCTTCCATCACAAACCAAGCCAAACAGCCCTGAACAAACAGAAGGGTGTCCCCGCTGTTAGCTCTGTTCACTTCCAGAAGTCTCCGAGACCTGGTGTAGAACATGCTCCTCCCTGTGTGTTTGCAGAGAGTGATACCATGCCTGCATGACCGCCATGATTAATGACAGCAGGTGGTCCCATTCTTGTTTTCCGTTGTGGAGTGAGAATGAGCAGATGATGGAATTTGTGCCTTTCTTTGAGATTCTAAAACTACATTTTACACTTAGCAGCTTGATTAAGGGATAACAAATGCCAAACCATCCTCTTTTCCTGCATTCCCTGGTCACTGGAACAGTGGTTTATAGTAATCCCTCTGCCCTTTGCCACCATCTGTAAAACAAGGTGAAATCTCCTGAGATTTTGTTCTTTGTGTCTTTTAAGATTTATATATATATATATATATGTGTGTGTGTGTGTGTGTGTGTGTGTGTGTGTGTGTGTGTATGTGTGTGTGTGTGTGTGTGTGTGTGTGTTTCCTATATGTATGTATAGGTTCCATAGGTGTGCAGGTGCCTGTGGAGATCTGAAGAAGGCCTGAAGCCAGATACCCTGAGCCTGGAGTTATAGATAATTGTGAGACATCACATGAGTGCTGAGAACTGAACCCAGGTCCTTTGTAAGAGCAGCAAAATGCTCTTTACCACTGATCCATCTTTCCAGCCTTAGGAAGTCTCCTCTTCGAACTGTGGTGTGTTCCTTTGTGGTCCCTATTAGTCAACGGTATATTTTTTAACAAGAATTTTTAAAATTAATTTACATTATAATTTATTTATTTTGTGTGTGTAGGGGGTATGGAGAGACACATGTTCCATGATGGGTTGTAGAGGATAGAAAACAATGTACAAGAGACTGTTCTCTCCTTCTACTGTGTGGTTCCAACAGCTTAGGTCTTCAGGCATGGCAGTGGGCGCCTCACTATCAGGCGAGAGTGCTATCATCTCAACAGTGTGTTGCTCACTCCCAAGCGCATGTCCTGACTTGACTCCCTCCCTTGGCTCGCAGTGCTGGGCTGTCCCCAAACAGCAGTACTGCTACCTAGGGCTCTGCTGCAGTCCTCGGTCACTACCTTGCCCTTGCTGCTTCTGCCCCTCCCATCACTTCACTGCCCTCTGCTCTACCTGTAAGACCACGGCTGACAGTGCATATCTTCCCCTGTTATCCTCAGCTTCGGGCTGCCCCAGAGGGAACAGGATGCTTTCACACCCATGCAGGACCAAAGAGGCAGTCTCTGGCTCCTTTGCATTTGTTTTTGATACCTTACTGACACTTGATTTAAAGTCAATTCTTAACCCCATTTCTATGGGTATAATGGTGTCTTCTTTCATTAGTTCGGATTTTTACCTTTTAAACACACATTCTTAAGAACATTTAAAGCTACATGTGTTTTTATTACATTGGTCTCACTTCCATAACTTTGAAAGGAGCTCTCAGTTTCTGATGCTAGTTAGGCATCCGATGGCAGGACCGTCCAGCTGTGCTTTGCCCCTTCTCTGAGACACATGTGACATCCCAGCCTTTCTCAGTACCATCTTTTGTAACTGGGAAGCCTACGTGAGGTTTTCAAGTGTATCACAGGATTACTGCCATTTTCTATAAGTAATAGTTACTCTGTACTTGAAGCATTGTCCTTAGTCATTCACTGGAGCTTTTTTTCTTTCTTTTTTTTTATTTTTATTTTGCAATACAATTCAGTTCTACATATCAGCCACGGATTCCCTTGTTCTCCCCCTCCAGCCCCCCATCACCTTCTCCCCAGCCCACCCCCCATTCCCACCTCCTCCAGGGCAAAGCCTCCCCCGAGGACTGAGATCAACCTGGTAGACTCAGTCCATGTAGGTTCAGTCCCCTCCTCCCAGGCCGAGCCAAGCCATTCTGCATAGACCCCAGGTTTCAAATAGCCAACTCATGCAATGAGCACAGGACCCGGTCCCACTGCCTGGATGCCTCCCAAACAGATCAAGTCAATTAACTGTCTCACCCATTCACAGGCCTGATCCAGTTGGTGACCCCTCAGCCATTGGTTCATAGTTCATGTGTTTCCATTCGTTTGGCTATTTGTCCCTGTGCTTTATCCAACCTTGGTCTCGACAATTCTGGCTCATATAAACCCTCCTCATTCTTGCTAATTGGACCCCCATAGATCCACCTGGGGCCTAGCCATGGATCTCTGCATCCAGATCCCTCAGTAGTCGGATGAGGTTTCTAGCACGACAATTAGGGTGTTTGGCCATCCCATCACCAGAGTAGGTCAGTTCGGGCTGTCTCTCGACCATTGCCTCACTGGAGCTTTTTAAAGGTCTTCCGAGTGCTAGGCAGCCACCTGGCTCCGCTAATGTTATGAAGATATTTTAAACTCAAGTTAGTTTTATAATGAAGTTATTTTCCTAGAAATTCTGTGGATGGGGAAAATAAATATACCACAAAATAGCAATTTTCAGAAAAATCTGATTTAGCAAGGGTTTTTTTTTTTGTTGTTTTTTTTTCTTTTGTAGTGACACTGTTGTTAGTTCTGTTGGCTTACAAATTGTCAACTTCTTGTTTTCTTTTTTTAATTCCTTCACAAACAGGTTGAATTGATTTGTCTATTAAGATTATAAAATTTGCCGGGCGGTGGTGGCGCACGCCTTTAATCCCAGCACTCGGGAGGCAGAGCCAGGTGGATCGCTGTGAGTTCAAGGCCAGCCTGGGCTACCAAGTGAGTTCCAGGAAAGGCGCAAAGCTACACAGAGAAACCCTGTCTCGAAAAACCAAAAAAAAAAAAAAAAAAAAAAAAAAAAAAAGATTATAAAATTTTGCCTGGTGGCAGTGGCACATGCCTTTAATCCCAGCACTCGGGAGGCAGATCCAGGCTGATTTCTGTGAGTTCAAGGCCAGTCTAGTCTACAGAGTGAGATCCAGGACAGGCACCAAAACTACACAGAGAAACCCTGTCTCAAAAAACAAACAAACAAACAAAACTATGAAATTCTTTTACAAAATATAAAGGAAGACTGGCAGCAGCCAAAGGCAAATGGAAAACGAGAGAAACACTTTGGAACGCACATTTCAAAGAGCTACATTGTCTCAAGAAAATTCTCACCAATTCATCAGAAAAATTGACAAGTAATAATCCATGAAAAACGAGCCAAGAACATGCAGAAATAGTTCACCTTGAAAATAAAGACAAGGAAAGCAGCTGTTGTGTCTGAAGTCCTATGGGTTTTCTCAGTATCTGAAATGTCTCTTTGGGGTCTTGTGAAGCCAGCCCAGACCCTTCTGCCTACACATGGCCCTGTGTGGCTGCACGGGCTCGAGGCTCTTAAAGTGGATCCTGAAGTGCTTAATTTTTTTAATTGCTTTGTTTATCTAGAAGATAATATAGCTGGCTCCCCAAACACCCAGGCCAGTTTTCATCTGTGCACTTTAGGTGACAGACGCTGGAAAGCTATGAAAAAGAGTAGAGAGAGAGAAAAACGGCTCCAATCTTTTCATGCGGTTCAGAGCCCAGAGCTGCCAAGAGGAAGCCATGATGCAAAGTGAACTTTCAGTGCCAGCCTGTGCTGTGCTCTTCCTCTTCCTCTTCCTCTTCCTCTTCCTCTTCCTCTTCCTGAGATGCTGACAGAGACTGCAACAGCCTGGGTTTAAGCCACTTTTCTTATTGAAAAGAAGTGTTGATTACTCTTTTTGTTTTGGTTTGTTTTGGTTTGTTTTTCAAGACAGGGTTTCTCTGTGTAGTTTTGGTGCCTGTCCTGGATCTTGCTCGGTAGACCAGGCTGGCCTCGAACTCACAGAGATCAGCCTGTCTCTGCCTCCCGAGTGCTGGGATTAAAGGTGTGTGCCACTGCCGCCCGGCAGAAATGTTGATTACTCATAATCGGAGAGGGTGTTCCCCTGGAATTCCTCAGTACTAGCTCTCATATATATGGAGGTATTCACACCCCAGAGACAGTAGTGTTCAAATACACACACAACTGCTGCAGTAACTAACAGCCCTCACTTCACACCCGTCAAATATGTCACTTCTGTGACTGAAGGTCCAGAAATAGTCTGTCATAGAGGCAAACCGAAGTGATTTCTTCTTCTAAGAGCATCATATGTCTTTGTAAAAAGGAGAAGGGGGTTAAGGCTGTCTCAGGTGACACTGTTTGTCAACTAATTTGAACCTTGTCAAGTTAGTAAAGAAAAAAGAAGCCTCCTCAGTGACATAGCCTGAAGGAACCCTACGGCTGCTAAACCAGGCAGATGGTGGTCCCTGACTCCTTTAGCCAAAGCAGCAAACTGGATGACTTCCTAATGTGCTTTCTGGAGAAAGCTTATGAAAGAATTCTCCTTCAAGAAGTATCTGACATAAGTAATCAAGATGTACGGTCATCTCTTGCTCTTCATGTAGCTACTTGATCCTGAGGTGGATTGAAGGCTGGAATTTGAGAGACATGTACTCAGCATTTGCTTTAGGGTCAGCTCACTGTAACCCAATGTAGTGGATGAACTGCAAAGGCAACAAGTCTAACCAGGTCATAAAAAGGAGGAAAGAGGTTTATTACTTACAGCAAGTAAGGGGCATACAAAGTTCACTCTCAAAGCAGAGGACTTTTGTGGGGAAACTATGCATATTCATGCAAGAAACACTGATCCAAGCAGAGGGGACACATTCCTGAGCATGCTCAATTTGAGGTTGCATCACATAGTCAGATTTGATGTGAGGGACCTCCCCCACTTAGGGAATTCACTATAACAATGAGTAAAATTTATTATAGGTCACTTAAAAGATGTGAATTGGTGTGATTGGAAATTGTGGATAGTTCTGGATAAGCTTCACTGGAGGACTTGATCACATAGATGCATGATTGATTTTGCAGGAGCATTGACAGGCATTTAAAGGAACCGCTGCTCTTGGGAAGCATAGATAGCTGGTCCTACATGTATCTGCTTAGTGTCTTACAGCCCTCTCTATGAAAGAATTCCTTGGATACCTCAGCAACACAATTCTAAGAGAAATGGAAGCTTTTGCACATATTCTTACAGTCCAGGGACACTCAGGAGCTTTGGGGCTCAAATAGAGAGATATTAATCTCTTGTCAAGCAAAGTGCTTTTCATCAAAATCCTGGGAAGACTCACATACCTCTGAGCTCTGACAATAAAAAGAACAAATGGCCTCAGTTTTAAAGGAAAACATATGCTTTTCATTTTTGGCTTCTAAGTCTGGTCATTCTATATTCTCAGTCAAAAAAAGACTTTCTAAGATGAAATGATGCTCACAAGGGAGTTATCCCTCTGGGCAAATTCTGATAAAAATATTACCATCCTTTCACATTCCTGCAAGTCTGATGCCAGGAAGCAGAACTGCCTTGTGTTCTGTGCTATTTCTCGGGGGGGGGGGGGGCGGGGGAGGTTGAATGCCTGTGGACAATGAGGTGGGCTGAAAGTGGTCTTTGGGTTCTCTGAGCTGATTTCTTTACTAGGATACCACACCCGTTGTAGGGATCCTCATTCGTTTCTTGGCTGTGGGGTATTTGTTGGCTTTAGTGACTTGATGATGTACTGTTGGAGACCCAAGCTCAAACTCTTTTACTGCAATTGATGCAGAAGCTATATTTCTGTGAGTGTTGGTAGACTCAGAAGTTAAGGGATGGGGGAAGGTGAGTGGGCAACATGAGCAAGATTTGGTGTGAGTCTATGAACAGGGGATGGATAGGCATGTGGTCCTAGAAAGGTAGCACCAAGTAGAAAGCATAGCTCTTACCTCAATGGGAATAGGAGAGAGCTCACTCTTAAGCCAAATAGGGTTGCACCTGGTGGTGGCTATTGCTCTAAGTTCTTAAGCAGCATAGGTATCTAATGAAGTGATAGTTTGAATAAGATTGTCCCCCTAAATCATATATTTAAATACTTGATCTCCAGTTGTTGAAACTGAAAAGGATTAGGAGATGGAGATGTGGCCTTATTTCAGGTGGATCATGTGAACAGACATGGAGATTTCAAAAGACTTGTATCATGCCCAGTGTCTCTCTCTGCCTCCAACTTTTGGATCAAAATATAAGATCTCAGCTGTTCCTGCTCCAATGCCTTTGCTCTGCCATCGTGGAATCTAATTCTCTGAAACTGTAAGCCCCAAATTAAATGCTTTATTTTAGAAGTAGTTGCCTTGGTCATGGTGTTTTTGTTTTTGTTTTTCTGAGACAGAGTTTCTCTGTGTAGCTTTGTGCCTTTCCTGGAACTCGCTTTGTAGACCAGGCTGGCCTCAGACTCACAGAGATCCACCTGGCTCTGCCTCCCGAGTGCTGGGATTAAAGGCATGCACCACCACTGCCCAGCGGTCATGGTGTTTTATCACAGCAATAGAAAAGGAACTAAGACAAATGATGAAAGACAGGAAATGTGGGAAATCTAGGGAATTGGCTTTCAAGTAGACCTACACTTGAGATAATGAATTCACTAATCCATTAGTTGCATGAATTGGTTAGTTAATCCACTCCAGAGCCTTGGTCACTTTTTTAAGTGTGTCACCTGGTCCTACATTTACTATCTCATGATAGTGATTCATTTTTGGGATATGTTTTGTGGGGACAGACTCTCTTAAAACCAGACCAGAGAGGGAGAGAGATGTAGTATGATTCAGATAGGTGATGCTGAAGACTGGGGTCAACTGAGCTTTCTAAGAACCAGATAGAAATGGCGTCCAGAGCATGGGGAACAAATGGTCACCCTTAGATGAGGAGGGAAGTAGAGGCACAGATTCCAGGCTTCTCAGAATCTTGTAACTTCTGTCCCGTCTTGATTTGACACCAAAGCCATCAGCTTGGGTGGGTGTCACGAGAAGATTTCAATTTTGAGGAAATAGTGGGAGAGAATGGAAGAACAAGCTGACCAGGGAAGTTTGGTGAGATGGATGTGAGTAACCCCGCTGAGTTAGATGATATTGATCTGATGACATTTCTATGTATCTACTCTTGAGATTTTTCTCTGCAGCAGTCAGATTCTCACATACATTCATTTAGACATTGATCGGCTCCAATCATACTTTTTGTATATGAGGTACAGCTATTGGAAACAAAGATATAGCAACCTGAGGAGATTAGACAATACTGAAAAAGATAAAAAAAATACATAGTATGTTAGATATTATCTGGTATTGAAAAAAGAAAAAATAAGTGTAGGGAAGTTAGAATGGGAAGAGAGGTTTTATTTCATACTGAGTAACTGTTTACGTAGGTGACATTTGAGCAAATATCTGAAGAGAATGAGGATGGCAGCTATGTATTTACCTGAGGCAAAAGTGTTCTGGGAACAGTGATAGATGTGGACTGCTGACAAGAAAGAAAGAAGAGGCCTGTGTGCTGTAATACTGATGCCAAGTTGTAGAGAGGAGGAAGGAGAGTTTAATGGGCCATCTTGGTGCCTAGATGGAGGTAGTAAATGGTTGATAATGAAGGTCACTCTTCTTTGGGTTTCTGTTGCGGGTACTGGAAGAAGAATAAACAATGAAGGCGTTGGGAAGAAGGTGCTAGAGATGGGGATCAAGTCTGATCAGGGAACAAGTTGAAAACAGGAAGAATTAATTGGAGTTTGGGGCCCATCTCTCATGGCCTCAAGGGACAATTGCCTTGGTTGTATTTGAGAAGGCCACCTGTGTGTGGTTAGTGGTGTTGGAACAATGAACAGTAGACTTTTAGTGAGTGTTGGCTACTTGTCAGTACTCTGCCAGGCTGAGGTATTAGCTGTGATGGACAGATAATGATCCTGTGAATGAGAGCAGTGGCACCTCACATAGGGGCTATAGGAGCTGTTGTCTACAGCCCACTCTGAAGCCCCCATTCTCCTGTTTTACTTTACACTAGTGCCTTTGTATTGAACCTTTGTTTGCAATGCCTGTAGGTCTGGTGTCTCTCTTTCACTAATAACAGCATTCACATAACCTATAAAACCTTTGTGTGTATGTGCATGTGTGCACATTAATATGTGTGGAGACACTGCACAACGTTCCATGGTAGAAAGAAACAAAAGTCACTGCCTAGCAATGTGGTAATACCTGATGACCTACAGTTGACTTTGCATTGCCACCTAGGACCCTTGGGCCTTTGCTACTCCATGCCTGCTCTAACTGCTTGTTAGATATGTAGATTCATGGACCAGCTCTCTGATCTACTGCATCAAATTAGAACCACAATTAATTAGATCATCATGTGGTATGTATAAACTTTAAACCTGACAATTCCTGCTCTTGAGAACCTCAGAGAAAATTGTTTTCCCTTCTGGTTAAGATAATTTCTCTGAGATCCTCCTTCCTGCAAGCAGTTCTAACAGGCCTTTGCTACTTCCTTTGACCAAAGTAGAAACATTTGTATAATTACTTTGCTCCAAATTGGAGCATGTATCATCTAATCGCTGCTGTAATGGGAAATCATTCCCTTTTCATCTTATCTGTCCTTTCAAGATCCAGATCTCTTGTCTTTCTAGATAAGAGGACTCTGGCCTTGAAACTTGCATTGTTCCAACTACATCAGATGCCTCCTTTTAGCTTCCCTTGAATTCAGTGGAGCTAAGTAGCTCATATATGTGATTAACTATCCCAAAGGCTTTGTACAAGATTTTCTAGCATCTCCCTGATATCCAGTTCAGTCATAGTACAACTATTCATCCTGGACTTGTGCATAGGCTTCATGAGAGTTGTTTTGTGGATAATGAAGGACTGTCTATCTTCCCCAGTACTGCAGTTTCACTTGGTAGGCAAAGCACCGAGCCACCCTTGTTCATTGGTCAGGCTACAGAAGTAATTGGACCAAGTGTCGTGGCATAGATGGATAACAATGAGGTTCCCTGAGTTTGGAGTGTGCTTTGTATACATTATTTTTAATCTTCATAATTCCTACAGTATACTGTTATCCATCCCATTTTTCAAAGAGGTTGAGAGAGACATTAAGAGTCTGCTCACCACCATAAAATTAACAAGCAAAACTAACCTCTAAGTCCAGGTAAATCTGAGTCCAGGGAAGCACTGTTAACCTCTACACTAGAACCACCTGTCAGAATGGAAACCCTCAGACCATTAATTTCAAGGAATTATGACTGCTGGTGACAGCTCACCTGCCTGCCTAATGAAGAAACTTGGAGGGGAACACTCTGATGAAGGAGGGAAGTAACATGTTTGGGATATTATCAGGCTAGAACTGTACTGGGGGGCGGGGGGAGGCCAATATAACAGTTACACTAGAGTACCCAGTCTTGTATGATGGAATGAAAGGACGTTGAACATTGAGGAGAATAGCCTAAAGAGTATAATAACAAGTTCTTGCTGGGGTGTGGTTGAGTCTGAGGACAATAAATGGCTAAGTGGCCAGGCAGGCCTTGAAAAATAGGTAAGTGTGAGTACATTTGAGGAAGTGGGATAGGAGAAAAGAGAGAGAAATGTGTTTGCCTGGGTGGGAAAAAATGTTTCACATGGCTTACTTCCTCAATTTCTCCAATATGTACTTATTTCTATAGGGACAGTTAAAAGGAAACATTCCAGAATTTAGAGGTGAAGACATAGAGCAGTAGGTTGAATGCCTTTTATCTGAAATGCTTAGGAATGAAAGTCTTGGGCATTTGGTCATGTTCAAAAATTTTTCCCATATATATTAGAATGTCTTGGAGATGAAATTCACATACAAATCCAAAATTCACTTATGTTTCATATATAGTTTATCGTATACATAGCCTCAAAGAAATTTTACACAATATATTCAATGATTTTTATATGAAATAAAGTTTGTATATACTGAATCACTAAACTTTGGGGGTTATATCAGCACACAGAAATTTCAGATTTTGAGCACTTTGTTTACTCAACAAATACATGAAACAAAATTTGTAAAATATTTAGCATAAAGCATATCCAGAAATGTGGAAGAAGAGCTGAGAGAGGGCAGTTATACTGCCCACACTGCCACTGCTGACTCTGCTCTTCCCAGATCCAGAGACCATCAGCTGCTTGTTCTTGTAGAGGAACATGGATAGACGTGTTTTTGTCTGACTCATGTGCAAGCAGCTTCCATTACATTGGACCAACTTGGTTCTGTTGCACTGGAGCCTATTGTCTGTTGATTCAGTTCAGTAGTTAGTATGTCAGGTTAGGATGAAATGATGGTTCATGAGTGGGAAGTGTGCATTGAGCTATCACAACAAGTAAGGGCTGGGTGCTGATATGGCTCATGTCTGAATAAACAGAATGATTGATTCTTATTATGATTGATACTAGAGATTATCCAGCCAATTAATACTCAGAGCCTGGGGAATAGCAATAGGTTAAATCAGTATGGCAACAATACTATGCATTTGTATTTAACAGCTAAATAAAAATTGTTAGTCTTGAATTAGGTATTTTGATACACAATAAATGATATTTGCTTTTCTCAGTAACTTCTAAACTTTAAAAAAAGAACAAATGGGTAGGGACAATTATTTTTCATTAATTTTGTCTGATTATATAATTTCAAATAATTATATAAAAATTCCTGAGATATTTTTGGCATTCTGGAAAACACAGAATAGCAACTGATAGTTGAAGTAAGATATTTTGTTTCTCATTATTTCAAAGTTAGTTGGATGGACTTACCAAGCAAATATTCTGAGACTATAGGAAGCAAGTTTTTACATAATAGCCTGCATATACATTGCAAAACTAAAGAAACAATTTTTGAAAAGAAAAAAATTCATGTAGAATTTTATGTAAAATATAGGAAAGGACAAAAAAAGGAAGAATAAAATCAAAACAGTGCATCTGCATTTGTCTATTCAGCTATCCATTCATTCAGCTACTTCCCCGTCCCTCACAGGGTGGTGTGCTTCATTTCCACTGGCATCTGTTACAGTTGGAGACTCCGGAGCGGTAACGGCACATCAGAGCCGGTTTCTGGGTTTATCACCTGCATTTTATTACCTGTGGGACTTTAAAGAAGGTATACTTCAGAACTGTAGCTTCTTCATTTTTAAGTGGAGTGAGAATGTCTACAGTGCTGCCTTGGTGGTACTTTCATCAAATGAAGGAATTATTGTGAAATTGCCATACCCTCCATTACAGTGTCCTTACACACCCAGTACTGTGACCACACTGAGCATTGAGCATGCCCGGAGGATTGTGTCACTTCATCCTTACAATCTAGGCTACCATCAACAGACAGTGATAGTGAGACCTTTGAGGGCTGAGATTTTGACTTCCAATGGTAAGGACTTAGAGGTGATGTTATTTTTAAAATAATTCTTTTTTTTCCTTTTTTCTTTATTAAGAAATTTTCTACTCACTCCACATACCACCTACAAATCCCCCTCCTCCCTCCTCCCACCCCCAGCCCTCTTTCACAAGCCAACCCACATCCCCACATCCCCCAAATCGAGGTCTCCCATGGGGAGTCAGCAGAACCCAGCACACTGAGCCTAGGCAGGTCCAAGCCCATTCCCACTACACCAAGGCTGTTCTTAACAATGTTAACGCTAAGAAGTAGATTTTATATTGTAAATAAGAACACAGAGATACAATAAATACATGTGCATATGTATAGGTATGAATGTATATATGAATGGATGTAAAATTAATCAAGATTTTATGATGCAGTGATAATATGTTGTATGATACACATTGTAATGATTTGAATAAGAATGGTCCCCATAGCCTCATATATTTGACCACTTAGTCATGAAGGAGTGGCACTATTTGAGAAAGATTGGGAGGTATGGCCAAGTTTTAGTAGTTGTGGCCTTGTTGGAGGAAGTGTGTCACTGGGGGGTGGGCTTTAATGTTTCAAAGGCCCAAGTCAATCCCATTGGCTCTCTCTTCCTGCTGCTTCCAGATCTGGGTTTAGAACTCTTAGCTACTTCTCCAGAATCATGTCTATATGTGTCCCACCATGCTCCTAGTAATGATACTAAACTAATCTTCTGAAACAGTAAGATAGCCCTAATTAAATGCTTTATTTTATAAGTGTTGTCACACTCATGGTGTCTCTTCACAGCAATAGAACAGTGACTAAGACTCATATGAATTTGTGTGTATATGTGTATATATGGAATAAAACATTCTTTCCTAAGCCATTTCTTTTCTATGATGATAATAAAATATTAAAGTGACTATATAAATAAGTTATGGCTGGGCCGTGGTGGCGCACGCCTTTAATCCCAGATCTGCAGCAGAGGCAGGCAGATCTCTGTGAGTTCGAGGCCCACCTGTGCTAGAGTGAGTTCCAGGAAAGGTGCAAAGCTACACAGAGAAATCCTGTCTTGAAAAAAAGAAAAACAAAAACAAATAAGTTATGATTCACACTTTGAAAAACAATAGTCTAAAGCCCCTGTTCATTAACTGCTATGTTATGCTACCTCTGCATGATAATAGTTCTTTGACCATAGTAGATAAGGAATAACCATGTTTGCTTGTTATATTGATAGACAGGAATAGTGAAATTTACAAATTCTTCCAAAGCCAAATTCAGCTAGTAGCTTTAGTCTTTGTTCCCATGTTGCACCCACATACACTAAGGCTTTGCATACATAACTCATAGCAAGAAGCAACCGTGACAAATCCACTACTCTTTACACACGTCTCCTGGGAGACATCTGCTGAAAGGAAGCCTCAGGGCAGATGCATTCACAGGGTGAGGAGCTTCCACGGGAAGAGTGAGGACACAAACCAGCTCGGCCACTTTATTCATTAAAGCACATCATGTTGGCATACATTTGGTGACTCCTTTTTTTGCAACTTTGAGATGATGATATGGAAACTGAGGGGTCAAGGCACACAAAGGATGCTGATCTTCAGTCCCACTTCTGGAGGATTCCCTGCCACCAGAGCCTGTGAAGCAATGTTTTCGGTCCTTGCTGTGTGTGGTCCTGTCCTTCTCCTCTGTCATAGAAAGTAGAACCACTCTTCAAAGAAAACATTAGTTACAAATTCTTCTTGATCTTTTAGATTTTTTTTCAACATGCTCAAGAATTTGCCTTTACTGAAAATGTATCACCTTGTATATATCAATCATATTTATAACTCGATGCTATCAGTACACCTAGGATGAGGGGGGTTGTATTGGGAGTGGCAAATCTATTTTCCTTCTTTCAAACAGAATAAGCTAAAATTTCCAAACACTTTGGATATAGATTGGAGATAAAGTATCCATCCTTTCCCTAGTTGACTACTTCATAACTCTCTGTAAATATGTGCATTTTCACAACAACCACATCCTTCAATCTGATTTCTCATACCAGAAAAGTGTGATACACATGTGTTTGGAGGTACCAGAATATAGATAATAATAATTATTATTATTATTATATTTTGCTATTCCTTATTTTTTGTGCATATGTATATAAGTGTGTATGATGTGTGGATGCTACACACATACCTCATGTGTATGTAGAGGTAAGAAGACAACTCTTTGGGGTTGCTTTCTGCCTTTCACATTTATGTGCGTTTTGAAGATTGAACTCAGTTTGTTATCTTGTGTTGTGAAGACTTTTTCCTGCTAAGCTCATTTGCTGGCATGGTAGTAGTATATCTGAGGTAGTACAATGTAGAGATCCTCTAGGACACTTTCAAAGCTTTGATGAGTGTGTTGTCCTAAAGCTTGGCCAACAGTCAATCAATAATAATTGGAATAGTTTGGATCATAGGTCCTTATGGCAAATGGATTCAACCTTCTTCCCTTACTGTGGGCAAATATGATATATCCCAACACATTGCTTTCATTTGCTTAATTAACAAAGCATTTTAAAATGGTGTTTGTAAGAAGGAAAGAAAAACTGCTCAATCATTTTAACTTAAATTAAACAACTTCAGTTCTAAAAATCATTCTCCCTAAATGCTCTGGAACTTGCCATGTGCATTATGACTTCAAAGGCACAACTGGCTCATTCAAGGAAGGGAAGAAAGGAAGGGAGCATTGTTAAGTACTAGAACTGAGGAACAGAAAGCTACCTACAGTTTAGTACGAGTAAGTGTCTGGTACCCCTGCTAAGAACAGAGCTGGAATCCATGGCCTTAACCACAGATAACATATTCAAGCATCTCTAAAAAGAGCTGTTTTTATGTTTTAAACTTCTATTGTGAACATGTTGTGTTTGATGATCTTTCAGTTTAGATGTCCATGTCAACTCTCAAAAGTTCTGCTAGAAGAAATCTCAGCTACTTGGAAGACTGAGGAGGATTCCAAGTTCAAGCCCTGTCAGCAACAGGCTGAGTTCAAGGTCAACTTGAGGAATTTAGTGTCACCCTCTTTCAGAATAAAACAAGGGCTGGGAATATGGCTCAGTGGGAGAACACTTACCAAGCATGCACTAGTTCCTGGATTCAAAATCTAGTACTGTAAAACAAATGAATGCAATATAAATTCAAAATAAAATTGGGGGTAGGGTGGGGGAATAGGGAGCTAAACAGGAACATTTCTTAGATTGTCCCTAGTCCTCTCAATCCGTGCAAAGAGGTTCTAAAATTTGCCCCAAGGTAAACATGTCAGCCACCGATGATCATCCCATCAGTGGCTGTAGCCTGAGCATCTGATTCAGACACTTAGCTCAACTTAAGAGGAGTCTACAGGATGGCAGGGTTTATTACATCTATTAGGGGATTGCTGAATAATTAGAGATAAAAATCATTTTAAAATATCTGAAGTCAATAATCTGGATAACTAGCAATCTAGAACTGAAAATGATAAGAGGCTAGTGCATGTCACACTATTGTAGGAAAAGGCCTAGAATGAAAGAATAATTTAGTTGATAAAAAATTTATGATACACGGTAGAAGCACATGCTGTGGGGTTATTTGTATTAAGAAGGGTCTATAGCATCCTTCAAGTGTGTCTATTTGCATGTCCAACTTAAAGGCTAACACAGGAAGAGCGGGCTCATTACCTCTCTAAAGCTCCAGGGTTACATCGATGCTTGCAGGGGACCCAAAGCAGAAAGGCAACTATTTCTGAATCAAATGTCTTTTTATGGACATTTGCTCAATAGAAAGGGTGCTTTTTAATAAATCATTTCTAGGTTGCCCCATCCATGCTGTTTCTTCCAGGTTCAGGGAGGAAGGAGATGAGAAAAATCTCTGCAAGTCAATTGAGGAAAATACCCAGAGCTTTGAGGATATAGTAACTAAAATGAGGTGTTTCTTAGGTGGTCTAGAAATACATTAAATAAAAATGGTTGCAAAACACTTAGTTTTAAAGTCTGGTACCTAAAAATTAATGCTGAGTTCCACCAAAGCAATGCACATATTTCTCACCAAAAGTCACCTGCAGTCACTATTTTGTCTTATGAAACAAGACTTAAATTCCACTTCCTCCTTGTTCAGCAAACATTCTTGAGAGCCCTGTGTGCAGTCACTGTTCAAGGAGAGGCGACAGGAAACTTTCTCGTTGGGATGCAGGGTTAAGAGAAATGGTTCTTTAGTTTTTGCTTCTCTTTTTATTTTTCTGTAAATAGAGAAAATTTGACTTTAGTTGTGAACAAGCTAAGCAAGTAGATAAGGTAAATCGGTAAGAAAGAGGAACTCATTGGAGAAGCCAGTACCTGAAGAGTGGAGACAAGAAAACAGACAGCTCATCCCCCATGATGCCTTTGGATAAGAAACAAGAAGTCTCTCTGTCCAGAACCTTTAAATGCGGAGATAATCTGTGCACAAGGATGGGGCCAGGAGGTTGAGGAGCAGGGTAGGAATGCAGCTCACTAGCAGTAGGAGCCTAGATTGCACAAGGCTTGTCTCTATCTCTAGCCCCAGTAAATACACAATAAAGAAAGAATGTGCATGCTGTAGAGAGTGGAAGCGTGAATGGGGGAAAGGTTGGTTTTCTGTTTGTTTGTTTTGACTTTTGAGCACTGGGGAGTGAAGCCAGGGCCTTGTGTTTTCTAGGTAAGTATACTCTCTGTTACTGAGCTATGTTCTGAAAATGTAACCAGAAACTGTGCAAATGTTTTGTGTTTGGGAGCAGAATTCTGGAACCTAAAATCCAACCCACGCCTTCAACCCCAGCACTCGGGAGGCAGAGGCAGGTGGATCCCTAAGAGTTTAAGGCCAGCCTGGGCTACAGAGTGAGTTCCAGGAAAACACAAAGCTACACAGAGAACCCTGTCTCAAAAAAAAAAAAAAAAGAAAAAGAAAAAGAAAGAAAAGGAAAGAAAAAAGAAAATGTAAAAAGAAAAGGGGGATATAAGAGGTATACATCAAATACTTTTCATCTTAACTTTAATTTTTTAGATTTATTTATTTTATTATTGTATGTGGATGAGTGTTTTGCCTACATCTATGCATGTACACCATGTGCATATCTGATGCCCTAGAATGTCAGAAGAGGATTTGGATCCCCTAGGACTGGAGTTTCTGACAGTTTTGAGGTTCCACGTGTGTGCTGAGAATTGAACCTGGGTCTTCTGCAAGAGCAGCAAATGCTCTTAACCACCAATCCAACCCCTCCAACCCAACTTTAAAAGTTTTAACTGATATGTTAAGGAGTTAATGTAATTTTTAGACACATGTATTATGTATTTAAGTCAAGTCAAATATATGTTTCCTCAACCATTCATCCTTTCTATATACGGACAATTTCCAGCATCTCCTAACCTTTTGAGATGTCTAGTTCATTACTGTCACCCTTCTGGGTGACAGGAGTGAGAACGAAGGAAGGTCTCACAGTAACTTAGTAGTCCTTTGTTAAATTCCTCACCTCTCCCTGCTTCCTCACCCCCAGCCTCATAAGCACCACTTCTCTTTCAAGTCCTCTGAGATAACTCTTTCAGATGACACCTATGAGTGGAATTCTGTAGTATCAGTCTTGTCATGCCTGGTTCATTTCATGTAATGTTTCATGTCTGCTGTGATGGAAGGACTCCATTCTTTCTGTGACTGAACTGCATTCACCTGTCACAGATTGTTTATGTTTCTTGACTAGTCTGAAGAGTGCTGCCATGAACATGGTGTTCATGGCACACTGACTTCATTACCTGTGGATATACAACTAGCAGAGCTTTGCTGGATTATAAGGCTCCTTTACCTGCTGACTTGCCAGCCCCCAATTTTAGTTTCTGAGAAACCCCATATTTTTTAACATGTAGGGAGGGGGCCTTGAGTTTGATTCCTAAAACTGCTAATATCTACTATCTAAGTGTTTTTGAGCCCTAACTGAAACAAGTTCAGCTTAAATTATTTGGAGACTATGCTTGACACCAATGCTGTACTTTAAAGATCTTTTAAAAGTTCTAATGCTAAAAAGAGAATTGTCTTTTCATATGATGATCTTTAACAGTATTCTGATCACTAAAACATCCAGCCACTTACTTGCAAGATAGGAACAATTGTAGTTGCTGCCTAAAGAGGTTTTCTGGGTATTTCAGTGTGTCTGACATACAGAATTCAGCAATAGTAAGTTTTTATTGTTGTCTTTTGCATCACTATAAAGATAAAATCTGCTCATTTAATTAAATATGTACACCCTTAACCACATGCCCTTCATTTACTAAATCATGTCTTATTGAAGTTAATGTATTTGCAAATCATTGATTTTTTTCACTTTAATTAGCTAACAATTGATTTTAAGATAACAAAGTTGAAGTTTTATCTATTTATGTATTTATGAATCCATTAATTAATTAATTAATTAATTTATTTATTAAGTTAGAAAACAATGTACTAAGACCTTCAGGACGGTACCCTATGCTAGCGTCCTGTGGGTGGGTCCGGAACTCCAGGGGTTTTTCAGGTTGTTTTTGTTGTGTGTATTAAACACATGCATTTGGCACAAATGGCATGAATCAGTGAGCCTTGCCACAAGGATCCAGAGGTGATTGGTCAGTTGCTACCTCCAGCTCTGTGAACCACTCCTCCACTATGCTCCAGGTGGGCTCAACTGGCATAGCCAAGGATGCTTCCCCCTGGGATATGGCCTGTTTTTACAAGACTGTTCTCCATCAACTAGAATGGCATGTGATCACAAGGCCACCAGATCAGGCCTTTCAGGTGAACTAGAGCTGTTCATTTGTCTATTTTCATTGTGTGCTGTGGAAATGTTTTTAATACAGCTTATTGAAATATAATCTCTTGCTACCTGGGGGGGGCCTGTCCCCAGCAGTGCAGGGCTCAAAGGAAATCCACGGAGTCGGCACGTACTAGACTTTTCTATCTGAGGGGGTTAGGGAAAAAGACATTCACACTCTCTCTAGATGGTTTCCTTCTTTATTCTTCTGTGTTCTTCTGTAGTCTTTCTGCTGTATACTTTTTTTTTCTACTGCTTATATACCCCAACAAAGCTTTTCAGGCAATATAAGAATTATAATGTGTGTACCTCCCCATGGAAGGCCTTGCCTTCTTGTAGGGGGGAAGTGGAGAGTGAGTTGGGAGGGGGAGGCTGGGGAGATAGGAGGAGGGAAGAGGAGGATCTCTGATTGGTGTGTAAAATGGATGAAAATTTTTTCTTTATTAAAAAAAGAATTACAATGTGATTACATTCTGTTTTTCAAGTGAATGATTACAATAAATACAAAATAAATAGTAAAAAAAAAAGCATGCTTTCCATATCCCTTACATGATTAAACATTTTATGTATTACAGGTGAAAAACAAACTGTCCCAAGAACCCACATACATTCATACCCAAGCATTTTGTTATAGATTAACTGTATGGGCAAGAAAGATATTCTTCTCAGTCAGGTCTTTTGCTGACAGGCTGTATTTTGCAACTACAAAGAAAGAACTAATTACTTTATTACTTATCTTGAAAGGTAATCTTATAAGGAATCTTAAAGGAGTCACAAACCTAAGCTTTTATATGAAAAGGAACCAGTCAGCTCTACTTTAAATCTTTAGAGTATGTACCCACTCATCAATAGATTTTATATCAGGAGATTGAAGGCAAAAATGGGAACAGGGAATTAATCAGCACCTTTGGTCATCAACCAACCCTAGCAAGAAAGGTGTGTCAGCTAATGATAATTGGACTGCTTTGTTCTTGTTCCCTGACCTTAAGAAGTTCCTCATTCGGATGTGGAGCTAGGGGAACTCTCCTCCACTGCTGGTGGGAATGCAAGCTTGTACAACCACTTTGGAAATCAATATGGCGCTTTCTTAGAAAATTGGGAATCAATCTCCCCCAAGATCCAGCTATACCACTCTTGGGCATATACCCAAGAAATGCTCAACCACACCATAAGAGCACTTGTTCAGTTATGTTCATATCAGCATTGTTTGTAATAGCCAGAACATGGAAACAACCCAGATGCCCTTCAACTGAAGAATGGATAAACAAAATGTGGTACATATACACAATGGAATACTACTCAGCAGAGAAAAACAATGGCATCATGAGGTTTGCAGACAAATGGATGGATCTAGAAAAAATCATCCTGAGTGAGGTAACCCAGACTCAGAAAGACAAACATGGTATGTACTCACTCATAGCAGGATACTAGACATGAAACAAGGATGACTTGTCTGCTACTCACATCACCAGGGAGGCTACCTGGAAAACAGGACCCCAAGAAAGACACAGGGATCACCCAATGACAGAGAAATGGAATGAGATCTACATGAACAGCCTGGACATGAGTGGGGGTAATGAAAGGCGAGGGTTGAGGGAAAGAGAGCTTGGGGGAGCGGGAGATCCCAGCTGGATCAACAACAGAGAGGGAGAACAAGGAATAGGAGACCATGGTAAATAAAGACCACATGAGAATAGGAAGAAGCAAAGTGCTAGAGAGGCCCACAGAAATCCACAAAGATACCCACACAACAGACTGCTGGCAGAGGTCGAGAGACAGCATGAACTGACCTACTCTGGTGATGGGATGGCCAAACACCCTAATTGTTGTGCTAGAAACCCCATCCAACTACTGAGGGATCTGGATGCAGAGATCCATGACTAGGCCCCGGGTGGATCTCTGGGAGTCCAATTAGCGAGAATGAGGAGGGTTTATATGAGCGAGAGTTGTTGAGACCAAGGTTGGATAAAGCACAGGGACAAATGGCCAAATGAATGGAAACACATGAACTATGAACCAATGGCTGAGGGGTCCCCACTGGATCAGGCCCTCTGAATGGATGAGACAGTTGATTGGCTTGATCTGTTTGGGAGGCACCCAGGCAGTGGGACCAGATCTTGTGCTCATTGCATGAGTTGGCTGTTTGAAACCTGGGGCCTATGCAGGATCGCTTGGCTCGGCCTGGGAGGAGGGGACTAGACCTACCTGGACTGAGTCTACCAGGTTGACCTCAGTCTGTGGGGAAGGCTTTGCCCTGGAGGAGATGGGAATGGGGGGGGGGGGTGTTGAGGGGAAGGTGAGGGGGACGGGAGGGGGGAGAACAAGGGAATCCGTGGCTGATATGTAGAACTGAATTGTATTGCAAAATAAATTAATAAAAAAAAAAAAAAAAAGAAAAAAAAAAAAAAAAAAAAAAAAAAAAAAAAAAAAAAAGAAGTTCCTCATTCAACTATGTGCCCTTCTGAAATTTTAGATAGTCTTCTTGGGTTTTTCACCTCAAAGCTATTTAACAAAAACATCTTAGTCTAACTTTAAGTTATTGTCAAAGCTTTGTTTCAGCTCTGATGCACTCCAAAACCTGTGAACACATCTCCCAAAATTAAGGTTAAAAGAATTAAGATATCTGGGCTACTGGGACTCACTTGTTTTTCTTAATCATTAACCTAAGCCACAGTCTATACGGCACTTCAATAGAAACTCATGTGTTCTAGCTGTGTGACTCTTTCTCCTTATATATATTTTTATTCATCAAAACTTTGTATAAACTGATATTATTATTATCAATCAGACAGTACAGTTTAGGAAGGAATCATCTTCCTAATAATCCACAGGTAAAAAATGCCCAGTAGAACACTCCATTACAGGCAGTGGGAATCTCACCATTCACACCTTGCCAGATACCAGAGAAGGATGGCAGCAGCAGACACGTAAAGGCACAGCAGAAGCAAAGACATTCTGGGATCTGTGGTTTCAGCGTCTTCCCTATCTGAGATTCACCCATCAGGGAGTTTCCTCCTGTGAGCTGACACCTTGAACTTCAAGCCCCTCTGACAAGGCCACCAGCAATAATTTATATACTTTACAGTTCACCCACTTTAAATGTATAATTTTTGTTTTTCAGTAAATTTGTAGACTGTAAAGCATGACCACTTGTGTTTGTACCCTCAGTTAAAAAAAAATCATGTGCAATCAGTCTGGATTCCTTTCCTGCCCACACCTTTCTGGCACAAAGCAACCACTAATGCACTATCTCCCAAGTTTTGTGGCAAATGTGTTATTTTTAACTTGTGATAGGACACCCCTGGCCAACAGCAGCCTAGCTGTTGGATATGCTCACCTCTGGGAACCTCAACTCTTTCCATCTCCCATGCATATTCTTCACCTTTCACTCTATTCTCTCCTCCTCTCCACCAACCCTGTCGTGGCTTTGTTCTCGGTGTTCCTGCCACACTGGGGATGCCCATTTTTCTCTTCTGCACTCTGGTCCGTATTCTCAACATCCACTGCAACTTCAAGTCATCTCTACTTTAACAGTTGTTGGGTCGCACAAATCAAGAACCCCAAAACCTATGTAGTTCAAGGAGGAGGAGTGTGGGGAGGCCTAGGAAACCTAACTATGGGCATTGAGTGAACTGTCACCTGTTGAGCCTGCTGAACCTGCCGGGCCTATCTCATCTGCTTTTCATGGTCTTTCTTCTCCCTCACTCTCTCTTTCATGTCTACCCCCATCCATAGCACACCTCTTTTCAGGTTTCCTTCCCCTAGTCTATCAGCAGTGGTTCCCAGTACAGCCTGTAAGACATTCAAATCTCAGAATCACAAGGACAGGCTCAAAATAAAGAAAACAGATTGGACCAAATTTGGCTCTGGATCTGTGAATTCTAACAGACAGAGCTGGAGTGGTCTGGGTACTCCCTACACTCCTCTCCCACTGGTGATTTCCTGGTTGGAGCAGCCTTAAGCTTCCATCCCAAAGGGTGACAAGATCACCCTAGGTTGTCCTGAGGTGAGGGCTTGACTCACATTCCCTTGCTGTCTTTTTGGCCTTACAGAGTTACAGGGTTTTCCAGCTACTGAGAAGTAAAATTTTTCTCCTCTTTACCCTCCTGCCTCAGGAGCCTCAGAGCACTGAACCCCAGAATTCTTAGCACTGCGTCTTTTATGTTGCTCCACTATTGGGCAGTGGGGTTCTCAGACTCTTCTTTCTCTCCCTCCTTTTCTCACAAGTACAGAAAGTCTCCATTCTCCTGGAAACTGCAGAGGGAAGAGCATAACGCTCTCTCTCCTTAGGCACCCCGCTGACCACTTTTCTTCTTCCCTCCTTGCCCTTGTCAACGGCCATCTCCCTTCCCTCAACTCTCTCCTGGGTTCCATATGGCATCCTCGAGGTGAGGTTTTCAGTGGCCTAGTTTCTCCCTCCTGGGCTCTCCCTAAGGGAAAGCTTCAGGTCTGTTGTGCAACATAAAAGCCAAAAATTGCCTCAAAGTGTCTTCACTTTCTTTTGATTTCTGTATTTTGAAATTTTGATGTTTTAATGTTCATTTCTAAGGCACATCCTTCTCACTCCAGGACTGAATTATTGCAATAACCTGATGGTATTTTCCTAAACTCTGTCTTCTGTCATCACTGATGTATCTCAGTGGTTTATTACTCATTTTGCATCTCTTCTGCTCAATTTTCTTCAATAGAGGTTGTACAACAAATACCGAGGGGAAGGTAATAAAAATAAAAATGGCTTTTGCATGTTCATAAATTAGCAAAGTTCTTTAAGTATATAAATAATGTTTTCTACTTCCCCAGAAAGCTAGGGACTTCTTGGTCTACAATTCATCTTTCTAATTTTATAGTGTTCACAAGAAAATTTCACTTCCCTTTTAACATTACTGACAATGAGAAAACCAACTATATGTGTTCTCCTAGAGATAATAGCAACCAAGGAGAGCACAGTGAAAGAGAACTGTTAAGATCTCCTCCCATTCTTCCAACACTTATTCCATTTAGGCACACTGCCATCTCTCTTGATTCCTTCATGGAACGAGTCCTCTCATGCCTGTGTCCATCCTTGCTCATTTTAGAGGCTAACTCCCTCGTGTTTTGTGCTACCATTTATTCCTTTCCCTTCTCTCCTGCATGCTGAGCCAACATTATGTTTTACCCATGCAGTCAAGCATACTGTTGAGTGTTAAGCTTGAACACTCTTTGTCTGAACAAACTATACTTAACATAGGTATATTTAATATCACAGATAAATACACCTAACAGTCAAATTAAAGATGAAGGAATTTAATTGCCTGAACATAACTGTTTGCTTTCATGCTTTAGGTCCACTTAGTAGCACTCTTCCTCCCAGCAATATTTGTTGCCATTTGGGGCATTGTAGAGAGGGTTGGCTCGCCTAAATGATTTAAATGAACTAAAAAATAGTGTCTACAGTACATCAAAACAATTGATACATTTTAGCAAGTATTTGGTTAGTTATGGTACATATATAATTTTAACTCAAGATGTTTTGTTTGCTACTTGAAAACCCAAAAGAGATTTAAATAGTATGGATTTTTAAAAATTAACTTCCTTATTTATATGTATGGTCATAAAAGTACCTTTTTCATATGAAGTCCTCATAGCTGCTTCTTTCTCTGGTATGATTATTATGTGCAGGAAATGCAGAAAGAATGCATATTGTTAGCCAGTTCACTACAGAGTTTCATGAAGAAATTTGAGTAATTTCATTATTGGAAACAGATGAATCTGTGGAACCAAGACTTTTTGGAAAGAATACTTTTGACTCATGTCAACATTATCTTTGATGATTTAGCTCATTACCTGACATGCCAAGCAAAGCTGCTGCTTTGGAAATGTGAACTATGAAAGGACATTAACTTGGGCTGCCAGTGTACATGAATGTGGTGTAAGATCACAGCGCTTCTATGAGACTTTTATGCTTTGTTGGTGACTTCACTAGGGGTATTCAAAGAGGTCCTGGTGTAGCATTCCTTACCCACTCTAGAGAAAGGCAAGAGTTTATAGGACCCCTGCTAACCAGCAGCCATTAGCTTAAGCAGAGAATACCAGAAGAGCCAATTCAAATGAAAGAGACTGTGTGGTAAAAGTATGTAATAACTGCAACAATGCTCAAACAAGCTTCCAGTTTGACAGTCTCATTCAATTGTGAAATTCCTCATTTGCAAGAATTGAACTTTCTATTGTAAAAGTTTGTGATGATGGATCTGTGCTGTTCGACCTATTTATTTGCACCATTGACATATGGCAAATGCAGCAGCTGTGCAGAACTTTTTAAAAAATTAACTTTAATGTGGAAAGCCACATGCTGTGGCCACTGTACTGAACAACACAGTGCTGGAAAGACTTCATCTGTGTCTTTAGAGGGGACTCAGAATACCTTTTGCTCTTCTGTTTGAATCAAAGACCAACAGTCTTCAAAGTCTCTATTTACTTCTCCATTTCAAGGTGAAGAGTCCCTAGGAAGAAATAGGGCATCGGAGCTCTGAATATAAGGCAGAGCTACTGTGAAGGAAGGGAGAGGGCAGTATGTCCTCTGTCCTCTGTCACTGTCCACTCATGCCTTCTGGTCTGCCAGAGCCGGGGCAGATGTGATTTAGAGAGAATGCACATAATATCCAACTCAAGGAAATGCTGTTTTTAAAAATAACTTAGGCGTTTTATTAAGTCACAACAACACATTTCATAGATCACAACATTAAACAGTCATGCTCATCATTACAGAGATATTGAGTCTCTAAAGCCATGTGTGTTTGCATCTCTGTAGTGGTAAGATTTAGGCATACAAGAAAAACAAGGTTCATTGAGCTCTCCTCTAATTCTAAACAAAACTGGTTGAAGGATCATTTTGGGAGAAAATTGCTATTCATGAAATAACAAAATAAAGTAAACAATCAAATAACATAATAAATAACCTTCAGTAAGGTTTGGAGAAAGACCTGGAGTCAGTGACTAGTTACTTCACCTCAAGAATGAGTTAGAGGGTACAGGAGCCACTAAAGAAAGGGCAGTTTCTCCTATGCTAATGACCCATAGCTAATAACTTCTTCCAATAATCACCATCTTCTGATGAGGAGCATCCTATCCTATTTTGTGCTGAATACCGTGATTCAGATTTTAATTTACACGACCTTCAGATTCTCCAAACTCTTCAACAAACCAAGTAACTCTTCATGGACTGGGGAGAATCTGTGGCTTTCTATGCTTCACAGAGTGAGAGCCCTGTCATGTGGGAGGGGGAGGGGCTCTCAGCAACTTTCCAGTTCTCATTCGTTAAAATGTGGGTTCTAATAGGACACACTGAGGTCTAGATTTGCAGAGAATATCTGTGAACAAAAAATAGGCGATAGCAAGCAGATAAGTTATCATAAAATAAGCAAAAAGCAAAACACTAACACTATGGCCCAGAAAAATTGTGTCGATAAGTAAAAACACAACCTCAACAATGACATAAACCAACATAATCAAGGCCACTACAAGTGTGAGACAAGATAGTTACACTGTGAGAAAGTTGTAGGTTTCCCAATTCAGGAGGACAGTGCTCAGTATTTGAGTAGAAAGGGACAAGAGCTTGGCCTTCTCTCCATTTCTCATTTCCTCACCTGTCACAGAGGACTTGGTTTCATTGGCAGCTCATGGCCTTATGCTACATGTTAACGTATGATAGCAAATGCTCAGATAGTTCCATAAATCCTACATCTCTCATACTTACTTACTTTTATTCATTCATTCATTCACTCATTCATTCATTCATTTTTGAGACAAGATTTCACTTTGTAGTACAGATTGGATTTGAAGCAGTGATAGACATATACAGGTTGTCTATGAACTCTGAATTACAGGTGTTAGGATTACACATATGTGCTACTGTGCCTAGTTTTGATATGTAGATTGTCAGGGAAAACACTTCTAAACAGGCAGATAGTGTCTATTCTTAATAATTAACTCAGGTTAGGTTGACTAGAAGTTGATGAGTCTCTGTCCTCTATGGAGAAGGTGTCATGCCCACAAGTGTGCCTTTCTCTTGCAAATCATCAGGTCAAATCTAGACACAAAGCATAAAATATTTTAAAATTCCAGCCTCTTGTGTATTCTCTATCAAAAACCATTAAATTCTATTCAATTAAATTATCTACAAGATTATAATTTATCATTTATCTCTGAAATTAAGTTCATTTTCTCTTATTTCCCTTCACAATTATTGTTCACACCCAAACTCATGAAGTGGTCTTGGATCTTTGGTAGGGGCTAAAGCTGTGTATCCACATCTCAAAGTTTATGTTAGTTTTATTTTCCAGAACTTGACTGTCCACTTTCTTGGCTCTTCCACGTAAAAATTATCTAACATGGAATGGGTTTCCCATTAAGACTTTTGCCTTTTGACTCTTAACCCATATGTCCTTGAGAATAAGGGTAGTAAGCTCACAGACCTTTTCGTGAACTTGGGTGTGGCCATTAATTATGAAGGAAAATAAGAGAAAATAAATTTATTTCAGATATAAATTACAAATTATAATTATGCAGATAAATTAATTGAATAGAATTTAATGCTTTTTGTTAGACAGTATATGAGAGGCCAGAATTTAAAATTTGAAACATCTTAACAGGGTATGGATACAAATTAGCCAAATCCACATGACTCAATTAGGGGACACTCAAGAATTACTCCTCTGGAAATACACTATCCTCTTTTGTTTTCATTCCTCAGTTATTAACCTCTAAAGTCAATCCTATTTAATTTTTTCCTGAGAAATAGGTTCATAATGATTGTATTTTGGTAACAGACAGGACAGCTTTAGGGAAGAGTCTAGACCATTCAATGTCTGTGATGAGTTTATACTGTACTTGACTTGCCCAGGTATCTGATTGTCCACTGAGTCTCCTTAGTACCCCTGTCACTTCCCTCTGCCAGTTGGTCCTTTTTTGCCCTATGACCTTCTTTTTTTTTCAGGTGCTAGTGGGAGACAAAAATATGGTATTGTCAGGAAGAGCTGTCAGGAAGAGCGGCCTCAGGTAAAGAAAGAAACTTCTGAGAGCCAAAGGTGGATGTAGGAGCAGAGAGGTAGTCTGTGTGAAAGGCTTAGCACACAAGTGAGAGAGAAAAGGAAATGGAAGAAAAGGAATAGGAACATGGGGAGTGACTTGAGAAGAAGTTTAAATTTATATATTACATAATGCTCATCAGGGTGGCACAGCAATGCAAGTCTCGTTTTTGATAGCTGATAGACTGGCGGATTTTAGAACGGTCTCCAACTTGGAAGAGCATTTCAGAAGGTGCCACAAGCTCTGCTCTTTAGAGTATTTATAGCTAGGCTGAATGCACAGACATGGGCAGTAAGTAAGACCTTAGCTCCTGTGTTGGAGTCAGTTCTTTGTTGCCTAATGTAGCAGAAAATGCCCCTGAAGATCTAACTTATGAACACACTTCTTTTTTCCATTGGTTGGTCTTTGTTAATTTGCAATAATATTTATTAAGAATGATCTATATACAATAAGTGTACAAATAAGTAGAACATATTCATAACCCCATTTTCCTCCTTCTGTTTCCTGGTTTTTCTCCTTCCCCTGGTAACCACCAGTCTGTGCCTATTCACAATCACTTGCCTTTTCAAGTACTTTGGAAACAGAGCTATTTGGCATATATTACTTTTGTTTATCTTTGTTTTTTTTCCGAATGTGGTGCTGGTGATTGAAACCCAGGGCCTCACCTATGCTAGGCTAGATGTCTCGCACTATGTTAGTGATACCCCAGTCCTGACATGTGTTCCGAAGTGTCAAACCTCTTTGACTCACATTGTTAGATTCCTGCATGGTATAATCTGCAGTAGTGGTTGGCTTACATTTGTTTTTGTTTTTGTTTTTCGAGACAGGTTTTCTCTGTGTAGTTTTACGCCTTTCCTGGAACTCACTCTGTAACCCAGGCTGGCCTCGAACTCACAGAGATCTGCATAGCTATGTCTCCTGAGTGCTGGGATTAAAGGCATGCACCATCACTGCCCAGCCGGTTGGCTTACTTTTAATAACCTATTCAGTTCATTTGGAATAATTTTACCATTTTTCCTGATACAGCATTTTCAATTTTGCTGCAGTTCAAGTTATTGAGGAATCTTAATTGAGAAAATACTTCCATCAGGCTACCTGTGAGCAAGTCTGTGAGGCATTTTGTTGATTGATGATTGATGTGGTAGGGCCAAACCCACTGTGAGTGGAACAACCCCAAGTCAGGAGGTCCTAAGTTGTATAAGAAGACAGGATGATCAAGCCAAGAACGGCATGCCAATAAGCAGCATTACTCCATGGCATCTGCTTTTCAGTTCTTGCCTTTAGATTCCTGCCTTGAGTTCCTGTCCTGAGGATAAATCATTTTTTTCCAAAGTTGATTTTGATCATGGTGTTTTATCACAGAAATAAAACCCAAATTATTTTATGCTTTCATTTTACATAATGCTGTAATGCAGTGCTTTTTTTTTTTATTTTGCAATACAATTCAGTTCTACATATCAGCCACGGATTCCCTTGTTCTCCCCACTTCTGCCCCCCTTCACCTTCTCCCCAGCCCACCCCCCATTCCCACCTCCTCCAGGGAAAAGCCTCCCCCAAGGACTGAGATCAACCTGGTAGACTCAGTCCAGGCAGGTCCAGTCCCCTCCTCCCAGGCCGGGCCAAGCGACCCTGCATAGGCCCCAGGTTTCAAACAGCCAACTCATGGAATGAGCACAGGACCCAGTCCCACTGCCTGGATGCCTCCCAAACAGATCAAGCCAATCAACTGTCTCACCCATTCAGAGGGCCTGATCCAGTTGGAGACTCCTCAGCCATTGGTTCATAGTTCATGTGTTTCCATTCGTTTGGCTATTTGTCCCTGTGCTTTATCCAACCTTGGTCTCAACAATTCTGGCTCATATAAACCCTCCTCTTTCTCGCTAATTGGACTCCCAGAGATCCACCCGGGTCTTAGCCATGGATCTCTGCATCCAGATCCCTCAGTCGTTGGATGGGGTTTCTAGCACGACAGTTAGGGTGTTTGGCCATCCCATCACCAGAGTAGGTCAGTTTGGGCTGTCTCTCGACCATTGCCAGCAGTCTGTTGTGGGGGGTATCTTTGTGGATTTCTGTGGGCCTCTCTAGCACTTTGCTTCTTCCTATTCTCATGTGGTCTTCATTTACCATGGTCTCCTATTCCTTGTTCTCCCTCTCTGTTGTTGATCCAGCTGGGATCTCCCACTCCCCCAAGCTCTCTTTCCCTCGACCTTCGCCCTTCATTACCCCCACTCATGTCCAGGCTGTTCATGTAGATCTCATTCCATTTCTCTGTCATTGGACGATCCCCGTGTCTTTCTTGGGGTCCTGTTTTCCGGGTAGCCTCCCTGGTGATGTGAGTAGCAGTCCAGTCATCCTTGTTCCACATCTAGTATCCTCCTATGAGTGAGTTTAGGGCTGGGCGGTGATGCAGTGCTTTTTAATTGCTGTATCTAATGCTACATTTTGGGATATGCCACAGCTTTTTAACCTAATTCTCTGTCAATAGCAACTAGTTTAGTTTTCTAATTTTTCCTCATTTTAAACAAGTCTACAACAGTAATCTTTGGACATCGAGTTACTCTAGTTCATATCTACAGTGAAGGCCAATTTTTAGACTGTTAGTGTCTTGTCCTCTCCAAGGCTGTGGTTACAGTTTCCTTCATGGCCAGTAGGGCTGAGAGGGCTCTGTAGCTCAGCATCCTCACCAGTGTGCAGTGTGGCCTGGCTTTCAATGTCATGCTTGTCTGTGAGCGACAATCTAGTCTCTTGTCATTCTGTTTCTCTGTGTGTGTTTCTTTGACTGTTATTTTGCCATAGTCATATACGTTTAGATTTCATTTTAGTGAACTGGTTACCTTTTGTCCACTTTTTCATAGGATGATATGTCTTTTACTGATGTGTGGGAGTCTTTATATATTCTGGATATTAATTCGTTACTGGTTAGCTTTCTTAGTAACTTCTATTAACTCTGGTATCTTTTTTATGCAATAATTATTTCTTTCCAAGCATGGTTGTGCATGCCTGTGATCACAGTACTTGTGAGGCTGTGGCAAGAAAATTGTTGCAAGTTCATGTCCAGCCTGAGCTGCAGAGTGGGACTCTATGTAAAAAAATAAACCAAGCCAAACAACCAAACAAAACCAACACACCCAATAAATCAATAAATAAACACAAAGATAATTATAAAGTGGCAACATTTAACAACTTTTCCTCTATATCATCTAAATGAGCAAATTTCTTAGCATCCTGGGTGCTGGATCTGAGGAAATAGGCCCATTCAAACTCACAATGGCTCCACTAATTTTTGGTTTTAAAAATCATGCAAAACAAAGACATTTGACTTACTGTTTATTTTGGAAATGTTGTCCTCCAAAGGTGCACCATGGGATATTAAAAAAAAAAACAAAACCGGTTTTCAGGCTGAAAGGTACACACACAAATACTATTGTCTACCTCTGTCCACAGTCCTGCACAATTCAGAGGAAAGGCTTAGCTTTTCATTGTAAAATGTGGATCAATATCATCTTAATTATGTATTGTGTAAGATTCTGTAAACACTGTTTCATGCATTACTTACTACAGCTGTCATTGGGCTTCATAACTGAGTTTTGAAACTAAGCTGAGAACTGCTTTAAGCATCCAACTTTCTGAGTAATTATTACTGTGTCTCTTTGTCATTTCTTTCTCTTGTTGGGGTTCAGTTTGTTTTCAAATCTTTGCTTGTGAGGAAAGCGATGAATTTCTTGTAGGCTGATGCTAGTATGCTTTAGTAGATTATTGAACCTACTGAGGAAGGAAGTAGAAAGAGAAAGTTGTTAATTGAGGGTTAGATTTAGCTATTCTTGACTACATAGATAAATATAATTTGAACATCCAGTGCTGGCAGAATCATCTTGGTGAAGGTAAACTTAGCAAGCCACTCATGATCCTTCTTAATTATTTCATTTTCATCCAAGCTGAACTGCCCCAATCGGCATCACGTGTGTCCTGACCGTGCCACAGTGTTTGTGTTCTACCAGCATGTCATATGTCTTCCTGCCTCTTAGACCCATGCGTAACATGCTGTCTGTCTACAATATTTTATATTTTATGGATCTTTTCCCCTTTTTATGTTCCACACACTCCTTATCCCAGGGAAACTCAGTTCAGGTTTCACCAGGTAATTAAATGTTTGTTTGTTTTTTTCTTCTGGGGTTGTAGCTCCTATATAACAAAATTTCATACATAACATAGGCTCAAAAATAGTGATAATGAATAAAGTGGTTTAAATTTTCATAAATTTAAATTTTTATAGAAAATACATTTTATACTTAAGAAATTAAATATTCTTCTTAAGCATCCTCCAAGTTATCATGGTCATTATCATAGTATCATAGTATTACAATGATCACAGTATCATCATCAAATTATTGTAGTATTATTTATGTTCCTTTCCTTCTCATCCCACCTCAGATCTCTCAGGAACAGATATTCCAGATAATGTGTTTGGTTGGAAATAAATCTCAGTATAGAAATTACTAAACTTGTGTTCAATATTTAAAGGAAGTTTAAGAATATTCATCAATTAATACTTTTTCTCAATGTAGCAACCATCTGTCAAAACACAGGTCATATACACCACTACCAGCTACAGATGGACAAAGCAATAGGAGCAACATATTAATATTTAGAGTGCAAGATAGTGGTGCTGTCTTACATGGAGAATTCTGGCCTCCATTTCTGACCTCCTGGGTAAATTTCACAAGCCACTGCCTGCCTTAATAATCATATGATTTAACACCAGACTGGAAAAAGAAAGAAGTAAGAGAAACTGTGGCTGGAGGAAGAGAACTGGGGATATGAGGTGGATTTCTACCCTCGGCTCCGTCAGAAGCGAGAGGTGTGATGTCAGTCACACTTCAAGCTGTCTCCTCATTGTCTCAGCCATGATCAGTGAATATGACAATTCAGGCACCATGCCAAATGGACTTCTAACACAAGAGTTTTGCTACATGGCAAAAATAAGACCATAGAAATTTGTAATGTATGTAAAACATTTAAATATATTTTTTCATAAACATAAACATATTATAAAATTAAGAAGATGCCGGGCGGTGGTGGCGCACGCCTTTAATCCCAGCACTCGGGAGGCAGAGCCAGGCGGATCTCTGTGAGTTCGAGGCCAGTCTGGGCTACAGAGTGAGTTCCAGGAGAGGCGCAAAGCTACACAGAGAAACCCTGTCTCGAAAAACCAAAAAAAAAAAAAAAAAGAAGTTTAGGAAAATTTAATCCATTCTACTCATCACTCTTTTGTATCTTTTAAAAATTGAAATAAAAAGATGGAGATTGAGAGTTATAGAAAGAATTAGAATCAAACCTCAAAGTGGTTCTGAGCCCCACTGTTCCCACTTAAAGGTTCATTGTGAGCTTTGGTTCATATCATCAAACAGTTCTCTGGAACATGATTTAATCCCATTTAATGCTTCAGTGAGCAAATTTGCCATGGTTTATTTAACCATGCACCAAACGACTCCACTATTTTTTTACTGTCAAAATACAATGAAGTATTTTGTGAATAATTCTTTATAGATATCTTCATTTTTTTAAACTAAATTCCCAGAAGTATAATTACTGGGTCAGAATATGAAGATTGCTAAGGCCTCATGAGAGAGGGACCAAACTGCCCATCTTATCTCACATGTATTCTAACAGCAGCAATGTCTACTTAAACAAAAATAATTTCTGTTCTTATGACAAAAAAAAACCAAACAAAAAAAACCCGGAGTTTTGAAATTCACCTTAGCTGGAAAGTTTTTGTGAGCAGGAAATACTAGGACTACAGAGTGCTTTTGCAAGAACTGATAAGCAAGAACACAGCCTCAGCAGAGGTTACTGGGGTTGGAGTTTCCTGGTAATATTATCTCTCCAGAGAGTGTTAAGGTCTGAAATCTGGTAAGATGTTCACTCAATACCACTTCTATTCCCTTTGAAGGAACAAAGTGGTAGATTTTAAATGAAATATTCTAGTGAAGTAAAAACTGAAAAATATACCAGCTGTGAAAATTCTGTATTGTTTTTCAGGAATGACTATTGAATGCCCAGTTATCTTTTAGACTCTTAATTCTTTTGTGTTTTGAGTTTTTTGTTTGTTTGGTTGGTTGGTTGGTTTGGTTTTTCAAGATGAGGTTTCTCTGTAACAGCCTTGGCTGTCCTGGAACTCACTCTGTAGACCAGGCAGGCCTCGAACTCACAGAAATCCACTCACATCTGCCTCCCAAGTGCTGGGATTAAAGGCGTGTGCCACTGCACCCAGTTCAAAATTCTTATTCTTATGAAAAATAAGGACTTGTTAATTGATTCTGTCCAACTTTCACATTAAATCTAATAATGGTATTTAACCAAACAAAATAATGAAAATGATTACAAATGCTGTGTGAACCGGAACCATCAAGATCGTTTACTAAGAAGTGGAGAGGCAGCACTCGGGAGGCAGAGCCAGGCGGATCTCTGTGAGTTCGAGGCCAGCCTGGGCTACCAAGTGAGTTCCAGGAAAGGCGCAAAGCTACACAGAGAAACCCTGTCTCGAAAAACCAAAAAAAAAAAAAAAAAAAAAAAAAAAAGAAGTGGAGAGGAGGCTGGAGGTATAGCTCAGTAGCAGAGCTCTTTCCCAGAATGCATGAGGGCTTAGGTTCAGACCCGCATTAGAGAGAGGATTTTCTATAAGCCCATTCATCACCTAAGAAGAGACTATGTGACTGACACTGAGATCCAATTCCTGCTCGTCCTTAGCTAGATTTGATCCTCGGCCTGTTACTTTAGTGTCACAAGCTTCAGTTGCTCTCACGTGAAATCAGATGTCTGTTATTTAGAACATGAACTCAGAGCTTTGGGATCGAAATGGAAGAAGGAGAACAGAGGCTCCTGTTTAGGGCCCTGTCTCTCAACCACTCATTTTCTGTCCCTTCTCCCCTGGGAGAGTCCAGGCTTCTGCTGAGTTGATCTTCCTGTGCTCACATGATTGGGAATGACCAAAACTCAAGGTACACATGAGGAGGAACCATGGCTGTCTTAATTGAAATTATAGTATCAAAGTAGTGGCCTTTCCAGTATCCACTTCCCATGATCCACCCCACACCCCCAAGTTCATCCAGGATGGTTTCTTTGTGTTTTACTAGCTTACAAGCAGTTCTTAGTCCAAGTGTGTTATAGGAAATCTTTGCTAGTAAAACCATCAAAGAATTGACACTTTTAGTGTTCTCACTGTACAGCATTTCTCCCAAGGGAAAAGGTAATGGCAAATGGGCTCCTTATTCCTCAAAACACCAGAACCTTAATGGGAGAAATATCCAAAGACTATTCAATAACCTGAGTATTTTCAAAGAGCATACACATCAGTACTTTGGTCTCCTAGGGAGAAAAGAGGAAAATTAGCATTTGTTCCTAAGAGGACTATCTTATGCCAATATGTATGTGTATATTGTGGTAAAGATGAAAACCATGTGAATTTAATGAAATCTCTTCTTTGTTTAGACTTTACTGCACATGACACATCCTGAGTACATTCTACAAGTTTCAATACAAAAGCAACACACCTGGACTAGTAGCACCTTCTCTTTTCCTAACGATTTATTTTGATGCCAAATTTTAAATACCCATTAACTGCTGAGATCTGATACCCTTCTTAACACGGAGCCAAAGATCAAGTCTTTGGTGTGGATGGATCAAATATTTGCTTTGCTACTAATGGGCAAGTTCAGTGTTTTCTTAATTCTGTATAAATTTACTCGGAAAAAGGAAAGTCATGATTTTAATGCATAGAGATATTAAAATTACAGGCAAATCAAAGATACTGTGGAACTGAGAGATCATATTGGCTTAGTGTATACTCTTGATGAGAGTGTATTCCCAGGGAAGGTAAACACATTGATAAACTCATTGTCCTTGATCTGCCAACATGGTTTCTATTGAATTTCTTTCAGCTTCAGGCACAGATTAAAGAATATATGGCTATTGACTGTGTTGAGGGCTCTCGATGACAAGGGGATTGAATTTCTCTCTATGGACATAGGGGAAGTTAGTGGCATTGTTGTCCTAGCCTTAACATATACTTGGATTTGTAACTCAGTTTTTAGATTCTGTTTCCAGTTCAGTAATTACTTCGAGATGTGTTCATTATCCTTAAACATTTAATATTGTTGTTTTCAACATAACAATGCAAGTCATTGTTTTGAAATGTATACATTTCAAGAAGGTTGTTTGAAGAAACCTGGTATCATTTTTGCGTTGTAATGTTTTCTGTGTATATCCATCATGTGTGTTACACAAATCCCAGCCAAATACAATGTTCCCAAATACTGGTGAAATTTTTCTATTTATATTTTCTGTTACTTAAGGTTTTAGAAATCAAAGATCCATGAGAAAAAAAAATTAATGTAATATTAGATAGCAAGTTTCCTCCAAGTAAATAAACCATCTGATAGGAAATTCCTAACACTCCCCAGTTCTCATGTCTTGGGTTACTGGTCTCATATATATATATATATATATATATATATATATATATATGGAGCTAAGCAAAGTCTCCCCTGGAGATGCTTTCAGGAAAAATATACTGGAGCCAAAGTCCTACTCATCAAGACACTGTTCTTTATAGAGATAAGAAACCCATTCCCACCTTAAGTTATTAGCAGCAGCAAATAACCTAAACTCACTTAAAATACTTTAATCAGATGTCGTAGTAATTAATTAAAATGCAGCTGCACACTGGTCTGCAAGACTTCCATGCTTCCCACTCTCATGCTGCTAGAGAGTTTGAAGGTAGCTGTGGACTCCACAGTCATTCCTTGGAAAGGGAACAGCCCCAGAGAAATGAAATAACAGGTGCTTGAAATGAACAGACAGGTAAGGCTCAACAGAAGTAGAATACCCTCACTCTGAGAAATAGACACACACTATTTAAATGTAAGAGATTTCTTAGAGGAAACATGATAGAGGGTTATATAAAAAATTAAATTAAATGTATATCTTCAGTGGCGATATTGCTTACAATATAAATGTTAGATTCTATTGTAATAGCAATATCAGTTAATGATGAAAATACACAAAGATAAGATGTTAATGGATCTGACCACGTACATGCGTCTCCTATATAGTAGAATAAAAACTTACTTAGCTAAGTTAAATTAAAACTTTAAGAGAATCTGTTTGGGAGGTATCCAGGCAGTGGGACCGGGTCCTGTACTCAGTGCATGAGTTGGCTGTTTGAAACCTGGGGCTTTATACAAGGACACTTGGCTCAGCCTGGGAGGAAGGGACTGGACCTGCCTGGACTAAATCTACCAGGTTGAACTCAATCCTCAGGGGAGTCTTTGCCCTGAAGGAGATGGGAATGGGGTGTGGGCTGGGGGGAAGGGGGTGCTGGAGGGGGGAGAACAAGGGAATCCGTGGCTGATATGTAAAATTAAATTAAATTATAAAATAATAAAAAAAGAACAGTAGGCAAAAAAAAAACTTTAAGAAAAAGGAGGCATTTTTGATGATCATCTCAAAAAGTTTAGCATGAGTAACTGAACTCCCCTAGAAGAAACAGATAAAACCACAAGATAGTCAAGAAATACCATATGAAATTGTGAAGGATGTAGAATTCTAAATTTTTTAATTGACCACCAAATATTTAGTTCAACTAACAATAAAAACCCACAACCTAATCATTGTTAAATACAAGAATAACAAGAATAGTAATAAATCTTAAGTGTCAAAATGAAAGAGGGCGCATCTAAAAGGAGGAGGAGTCAATGTTTGTATCAGCATTAAGTAACAGAAACGTTACAGTGGGGACCTTAACATTCTGAGAGTTACATGATTTTTGATAAGAAATGCTTTGCTTAACCAAAAATATATCCTTCCAGCAAAAAAAGCAGACTGGATGCCTTCAGGTACTCAAGATCTTAACACTAATGCAAGCTACCTCTCACCCTATCTGAGAAACTTTAGGCAAATAAGGAACTTACCTGAGAATGAACAAGATCAGGAGACAGTTCTGAGCACAGGAGTGTGGCCTTTGGAAGAGAACTGTTTATTATCAGTTCTAAGAAGCATAAGTGTGGGAAAGCAGCATCCATGGGGAAATATGGGATACAGTATTATTGTTTAGTGGTTTTTGGAAAAAAATCTTGGAAGGTATTTGTTTCCATAGATTAAAAAACCCACATGGGTGACATAAACAATAGCTATGTAAGGAAACAACCCAATTTTAAAATGAGAAAATTTTGAGTTAAGCACAATGACTCACTAGTAAGGGCAGGCAATCATAGCACACTGAATCATAGACGTATATGCTACTTATGGAGTACATAAAACATAATGCACATGCAGAGGTCAGGAGAGGGCTAGGGCCCAAATCTTTACCTTCTGTAGTAGATAATCAATAGAAGGGTTGTTTTCTAGTCATGTATAAAATTCATAAGGCAACAAATGACAGCATAAAGAGTATGGAGAAAGTGCTTTAAGAAATAACTAAAAGGAGGTGAAAGTGAGCTTGGCCATCCAAGCTAGAAAGTAATGAAACATGAGCTTGCTTTTGTCCCCATTGTTTTCTGATGCTATTTAATTTTTTAAAACAAAGCTTTAAAATTCCTCAAAGAAATGTAGAGAAAGGAAAATTATGTTTACCCAGTGTGTTCATGGAGCCAAAATCTTGTTATACCTCTCTAGGCCAGGGTGTAGATTTCAACCTTACAAAGGTCTATACCAACATATTAAGTAAGTGTGCTGTGTAAGGCAGTCCCCAAGAAGGTTGTTCACAATGGAGACTACTCAAGCCTAGAATTCCAAATGTAGTTGTAGATTGTAAAACATACAGCAGATCTTCACAGACAAGCATCACATATTCTTCTAAGCAAGCCCACAGTAAATACTCTTTACTGTGCTTTAAGGTTTATGCTGTTCTGGTGGGTAATTCACTGTTCTGACATCTTAACTAAAATGCTAACTATCTGGAGAGCTAACAGATGGAATTATCCCTTGGCCATCTAGACAAGCAACCCATTGGCTAATGGACTGCCCTTGAAATGGAGGTTTTAGGGTTTCTGCTCACTTCATGGGAATTTTTAAATATCAGAATATGTGTAAGGTGTATGTTTAAGGTTTCTTTTGTCTTTTCTTCAGTGAATGATTCTTGTCAGCATTCACTTGAACAGTTATTCAAGGTGTCTATACTGCCAATTTAACAGTGGAAAAACAAGTAGAATAAGGCAGCCTCTATCTCACTCACCAAGGATGAGCTGACTTTCACTTTTTTGCAGTCTGTGTGATGCTCTTCTTGCTCCTCTTGCGGATAATGGGCAGGTAAATGCTGACTTCCCAGCATTCTAAATCACCTTGCCTACCTTGCTGGCCATCCATTCTGCAGGAAAATTTTTATCTCTGGGTTCTGGCACTCATATAATGAGATGTGATGCTTATTCCCACTGTATTCACGCTCACCATTCCATCGTTGACCTATCATGGACATTAATGGCACTGCACAGCAACTTGGCTTGGCATAGTCATTCTACAGAATTCAAGAACAAACCACCACCTACCATGTGTGACTTTGAACGAGTTATAAACTTAGCAATACTTCTTTCTCTGTTGAGCAAACATTGATCCGTCTCCTAATTATTTATAGAGGTATTTCTGAATAAGTTTAAAAATAGAAGTTGTTGGAGCTGTGAGGAAAAATTTATACAGTCATTGAAGAATGTGATTGATATCAAAAAAGAGTTGTGAGCCAGCTAAAAGAAAGATAATCCAGAAAGTGTTAAAATGTGCATAAGCATGATTGTGTTCACCAACATACCTGATGTTGCAGACAGCCTGTGTGAAATGAAGATTCACTAACTCATAGGAAGTATTCATATCTCCTTCTGTAGCTACCAAGGTATCTACAGCTGTTGCACTGATGCTTTGACCAATGCAGTACCATGGAAGGCCAGCATCCACCTCTGAAACACCTGCTGCTACCACTAGGCTAGAAGTCATCACATGACCACCACCTTCCTCAGGTGTTGAAGGAAGTAAAATTCTGTTATAGACAGAGAGAGGCAGTGCTCACTTGAAAAAGGACAATGCCTTGTAGGCATTCCTATCCTAATAGGACGCATTGGAAAATAATAAATTAAAACCAGCATATTAGCCAGACTCTCATCATTCTGACGGAATAGTTGAGAGACACAGGTGAGAAGAGGAGCTATTTCTTTGGATGACAGCTTCAGAGGATTCAGTCTAGAGTTGCTCAGCTGCATGTTCTTTGGCAGAATATTATGGCAATGGGACTATGTGTGAAAAGGTTGTCTTCACTTAATGACCATCTGGAAGCAGAGGAGGGAAAGGTACCTGAATCAGGTGTAGTCTTCAAAGACATGGCCTAGTGATTTATTTTCTTCAGATAGACTCCACTTCTAACACTTCCCAAAAGAGTGCTACAAATCAGGGACCAAATATTGAGCACTTGGACTTTTGAGGACAATTTCTATTCAAGCCATAATGCTTGGGATATGATGGTAGGCCATGGGGACCACTGGGCTATAAGTATTAGTGAGAACGCAGCATGTATGCTGAGCAAAGTTGCTCTATGTCTTCATTCCTATCCTTTTCTGTTTCTCTGATCAGTACAGAGTCAACACTGCAAGGGTTCAGCAGAGAGTTCATAAGAGGAGAAGGTCTTTGAGTATCACAGGGTGGAGATAAACCTGTCTGTACATATTCCTTAGTTGATAGCACCTGTACCCCAAAGATGGAATTTGGAATTGCTGTTTTGATAAATGATTTTCCAAGAGGCTCTTCAAATGCTTAGCACTTGGAAATATGAACACAGAAGTTGATAAATCACTTAAAATGTTAATTTAAACTGGATTTAGGGAAATACATTTTAAAATACTAAAATGTATCTCTTTTCCATGGTAAATTTAATGTATACTAAAAGCAAATTTTAAAATAAAGCAAAGTAACAATAACTTTATGTGATCATCACCTTGCTGTTTAAAGAGCTGTGGGTGTGACATTTATCCATGGTCTCTTATATCATTGAGATTCATTAAATATTTGCTGAGTAAATTAATGACAATTTACCAATAAAATCCATCTGAAATTTGAAAGGAATACTTGTCATATTCCAGTGGGTCAGGAGAAGCAGACAGCAGATGTCACAGAAAGACAAGGACATGGTGATTAGCAAGGAGGTGCAGTAACTCTCTTAATCCAAGCAAGATCTGTTAGCTGAGCTTCCACGTGCATGGATGCTTGATAATTCTTTACCTGGCCTGCCGTAGGACCCTGTTGTGACCAACCTAATATGGCCAATGCTTCTGAGGGTGGCAAACCTCATGACTGTGTGGTCCTGTAGTCACATGGCAAAGTACAGAAGCAACAACATTTTACACAGCCCCAGAAACAACACAGAGCCCAACTGGATTATCCCATTTCTACTTTCACAGACACATTCATTTCATCTGCTGACATGTTTTCACAATAAGACATAGCTTTTATCTTATTTAGATGTGACTGTGACTCTTTGTGTATGTGATGACATGATGGGCTTCCCTAATATCATGTGCATATATCATGACTTACATACAATCTCTCCACAAAGTCCCAGGGGCATAGTGAGCTGCTGAGGGTAGGACAGTGATGGGCCTTTACAGCCACAATCTGGAAGGAGGCAGAAGCACATCTCTCTCCAACTCTGCTTGCTGTCCAGCACAGAGGAGCTGTTTTCTTTTGTTAGATATGGCTGCAGAGTTTCCAGGCTGCATTATGGATTGCAGATAATAACTAGACAGTGTTTGGAAGCACCTGGTACCACCAATCAATTGCTCTAGTTAGCTAGTGATATACACACTCATCTTATCATGTCTTTTCTTCGTTAAACACTGACACAATGCAAAGTTAATATTCAATGTCTAAACAGCATTTTTGTCACATTCTTCCCTTAAATTATGCAGTATTTAGCAGTTTCAATAAACTTTTTTATGATGTGGTTTCTGTGCTTCCCCACTGCTTCCTTCTCTTCTACCTACCACAGGCCTTGGGTCTACAGAAGAGCTGATTTGCATATGGGAAGATCGTATGTATTCACTTTATATATTTCTGCCAGTCATTTATGCATTACTTTCAGAGAACCTTGTTTGTTGTCTTCTTCTGGCACTTGGCACAGTCTACTCTGTTTTTGGGAAGCAGAGACAGGGACTGGAAGTTTAAGGACATGAACCACTATGTATCATTATTTGTATCCTAACACTAGAATTTCCCATCATGTTACAGATGAGCATCAATCAGAGCCTATTAAAGTAAGTGAGTTAGGACCAGTGACATAGCTCATCTGTTAAGGACTCTTGCCTGTTACCAAGCCGGATGACCAAATGGGGGAAGGAGAGCATCAACTCCTGAACTTTGTCTTCAGACCTCCACATCCTCTTCATTACAATAAATAAATGAATGAATGTGAAAAAAATTAAAGCAAGTGAGCTAATGAATCCTTCCAGGGAGTGTGAATCTAGCATTCACATCACTTTTGAGGCTTTGTAGGTAAGTGAACTTTGCTTCTCAAATTCTTAGCTTTTTTTTTTTTGGTTTTTTGAGACAGGGTTTCTTTGTGTAGCTTTGCGCCTCTCCTGGAACTCACTTGGTAGCCCAGGCTGGCCTCGAACTCACAGAGATCCGCCTGGCTCTGCCTCCCAAGTGCTGGGATTAAAGGCGTGCGCCACAACCACCCGGCTGCTTCTCAAATTCTTAAAACATCATGTTTTTCATCCTCAAACTCAAGATAATGATGTCTTCTCTATAAAAGCTTTATGAGGATTTAATAAGACAGACTATGCTCACTCATACTAAGCACTACATATGGCATTATCATGATCACTTTTTTGAAAGCTGGCATTCAAACTTAGGATTGTTCTTTTTGCTACTGCTGAAATTCTCTTCTAGAAACAAGGTAGGACCTTTCTGTAGATGTAACCAACCGTCTTATTAAATAAGAAACACAGAGCCGATTCAGAGAAGAAAGCCAAGAGGTCAGAAATAAGAGCCTTACCCTTCCTGCTTCAGCCAAGAGAGCTCTCCAAAAAAGGAGCTACTTCCTGTGTGTTTGTCTTTATAAAGACTTTCGGTTCTGCCTTCTCATTGGTTGTAAACCCATGCCTCGTCACTGCCTGTCTATAAAGACTTCCAGGTCTTCTATGGTTGGGATTGAGATTAAAGGTGTGTGTCTCCAATGCTGGCTGTATCTTTTTACACACAGAGATCTACCTAGCTCTGTCTACCAAGTGCTGGGACTAAAGGCGTGCGCCACCACCACCACACTCTTGCTATGGCTCTAATAGCTCTGACCCCCAGGCTGGCCTTGAACTCGTGATCCTCCTGCCTCTGCCTCCTTCTGAGTGGCTGTGGGACTGGCAGGTGAAAGAGATTTGTCCTGACTGTGGACCAAGCAGGAAAACTCTAGCTACACCTTTCCATGCAGTTGGTCATGAAACTGTAGTCCTCATGGTTTTGAGAAATGCCTGTTCAGATTGTTTCCAATTTCTTAATTGTGTTACTTGTTTTCTTTCTGCAGAGTTGCTTACGATCCTTATGTGTTTTGAGGTTAATCCCTTTTCAGATGTATACTTTGAAAAGATTTTCTCCATGTTGGTAAATCAGCCCTTCACTTTGTTAATTACTATTCTTTTTGTACAGAAGTTTATAGCTTGATTTTATACTGTTTAATTTTGCTTTATTTGCCTATACTTTTGGGGGAGTCAAATCTATGAAACTTTTTTCCAGGACAGGTCATGTGGGTTTTTTTTTCCTTTCTCTGTATCTTCTAGAAGTTTTATACTTTCAGAGTTTCTGTTTAAGTGATTAGCTCATTTTGGGTTTATTTTCTTTTGTTGAAAATAGATTTTCTTACAATATATTTTGATTATGGTTTCCCTAAAATAACCTCCCTTTCTACAGTTGTACTGGGACACGGGAAGCTTCATTAATTGCTTAACTTTAGTAAACTCAAGTCTCCAATTTCTGCTAACAGGAGAGAACTCTGGGAGGAGAAGACTTATTATTTTGTAGGCTTTTAGGTGTGGCAGCTTGAAATCTGGCCATTATTATAAATCCATTTACTTAGAGTTTTAGGAAAAGAAGATTAAAGCTCCCATCCTTATGAGCCCAGGAAGAGACATGGAAACAAGTAATGATGCACAAAGGTCAGCTCCAGTTTTGTAAATGACCTATGGGGTCCCAGATACACTCTCACTCACTTTAGGTTGTTCTTAATTTGTCCTACATTATATAACTTACATTTTAATAAGTGATCAAAAATATTATATAAAGAATTTTAATTACATAAAATTAATTTTTATGCTCACTAAAGTAGAGTGAGAAAGCCAAAGTATACTAGTGCCTACATGTTCTCACTTTGTCCTGATCATGGCATGATTTATCCATTTGTCCAGGTACAGAGTATACACACTATATACGGCACCCCTCAGTGAGTCCCTTAGGAGACCCTTGTCAGATTGACTGTAATGGTATGTAATTGTGTTTAAGACATCTCATTATAATTAATCATGACCCAGAAGCATGTAAATAATGATGCAGGGAATTCTAAGCTAAATAGGAGCTATCAAGTGTTACCTTTAAGCCAAGAAGTAGAAGATAGGTACTTAATGAGTAGAGAAAAAAGTCACATGCTGAGGTTGTTGGGATCACCATGAAAATAAAAACTTGGAGTCTGGGAGATAGCACAATCAGAAAGTGCCTTTTACAGAAGTATGGGGACCAGAATTTAATCTGTATAACACATAGAAAAAGCCTAAGTCCAGGCATGGTAGTGTATTCTTGCAACCCCAGGGCTGTGGAGTCAGAGACAGGATAATTTCAGGGACTCACTAGCCAGACAGACTAGGCTAAAAGGTGAGTTACAGATCAATGAGAGACCTTGTCTAAAAATAAATTAGACTGTGTTCCAGGGATACAACCCATGGTACTGACCTCTGATCTTCAGGTAAGCATATATACTTGCACTCCTCCACACTCCTGCACACACATACACATGTACAAAGAATAAGTCTACCCATGGTATTTTGAAAAAGTAAAAGAATCTCATGGTAATTTTGCTGTCTTATCTCAGCTGCCAGAAGTTATAATCATAGTGTGTAGCAAGTGCTTCCTGATGCTAGAAGACTTTAACTATGTGGTTTAAAAGAGTAGATAGGTTTGGGACTAGTCATTACTTCAGGCATCAACTGAGAATCCTCATATATATCACACACACACACACACACACACACACACACACACACACACACACACATTCCTAAAGGGACCTTACCTGATCCCTCTGATATTCAAACCCCTCTCTATTTAGGCCACCACTCCAGGGCAGCTTCGCTGAGAGGCATGCCCTAACTACTTTTCTGCTGGTGGTCACAGGTACCTGCTTCCTCTTATTGCTGTTGTTCTGCTTCCATAGACTTAAGGAACCAACCTCTTCTGTATCTCCTTTCTGATAACACTTATTCACTATTCTGTTCTGCAGCTTGGTAGATGACCGCTGAGTCGAAGTAATTCTACGTTTGTGCATATGGGGAATCTAGCCTCTAACAAGCTGATGCCCCTGGTTCACTGGTTCACTCAAAAGCAGAATGGAAACATCTTGAAGGCAGAGGTGGATAAACTTACTGGGTGTTCTCCACAGCTGTGAAGACAATGTCTTGACAAGATCTTCTTTAAGTAACCATTAGGAGCCGTACTTTGCCTTAGAAATGTACATACAGGCAAAATGAATGGCCACTGGGCCATCCCCAGAGAGATGGACCATGAAGTATGGGAAAGGAGGGTGCAGGAAATTTTCTTTTCTTGTTTTTATTTACAATTTACAGAGGGAGGGGACTAAGAATAGAAAAATGAGGTCTAGAGAGATGGTACTGTGGTTAAGAGCACATAGCTTCTTTACCAGAGGATCTGGGTTTGACCACCAGCACCCATATGGCATCTCACAACCACATGTAATTCTAGTCTGAGGGGATCCTGACACCATTTCCTGATTTCTGTGGCCACCAGTCATGTACATAGCACATAAACATACATACAGGCCAAACACTCATACGCATGAAATAGAAATTTTTTTAAAAGGAAGGATGAGCCGAATTGACATTTTCTTACTTTATGTTTTATTGCATTTCAGCAAAAGTTTGCAGATGGTCCTCTGTGTCCAGTGGAAGACAGATGATATTTTTCAGAACTAAAGTAATGGATTCTTTAAAATTCTTCATAGAGCACTTGCTGATTACCCACTTCTCCTATATCCTTCGGGCCTGGAATTCAGGGGCAGTGTCTGAACTCACATGAAAGCAAAATGGTCATTTATTGTCAGAAGGCAAAAATCTGAGAAATAAAGTCCCATGGCAGGAAGGAAGCAGGAGGACCACGGCAGGCAGAACAGACAGGTTCTATAGAAGAGAAGACAATGAAAATTCAGTGTGCTTGTTCTTCTCAAGAGCCTTCTGGAATGAAGAGACAGAACTACTAACTAGTCTTTATTTGAAATTAGAGTGCTGATTTGTGACAGTGTCTCAATGTGGGGCTAATGACATGTTAAAGGTATATTAATGAACCCATGTAAAGGGAGATAAAGGAGGAATCAGGACTAATCAAAATGCCAGCTATTTTAAGACATTCCTTGACCATGTTATGACCTTCAGCCTTATTGTGCACCATTACCAATCATGACAATTATGTATCTTTAATTTTTTATGTATTATAAAATATTAATAATCAGTAACAGCAAATAAGGTTATTTTTGCCAGAATATTTTATATAAGATTTTGACAACACTAAACTTGAAAACATTATGAAACACATTTAAATAAGGACCCAAATTAAAAATAATGTATAAAATATTCACTATACATGAATACTTAGACAATAAACTTTTATATCATAGTTGGTGCCAACAAAAAATTATTTCAAAAATATAAGTGACTTGAGTATTTACTGGATACATGGTAATTGACAATCAACAAGATTTGTAGAAAAAATATGATGCCAATGATTATATCACTTTCTGCCGTCCAATCCAATTTAGTCAACAATGGGTCAACTGTTAGGTATTTAGAAATGACTTGAGATTACACTGAGAAAAATTAATGAGAATACATAAGAAAGGCAACTGAGCAAACCGGGAAGCAATCCAATAAGCAGTGATCCTCCACATCCTCTGCATCAGCTCCTGCTTCCAGCTTCCTGTTTGAATTCTTGGCTTGACTTCCCTCCCTGATGGACTGTGCATTGGAAGTGTAATCCAAACAAACCCTATCCTTCCTTGAACTGTTTTTGGTCATGGTTTTATGAAAGCAAAATATAAGCCAACTAAGACATAAATATATAGGAACAAATGTTAATAGCCAAATAATGCAGAAATCTCTAGATTTAGCTTATATTATGACTAAATTAAACATCCTACCAAAGACTGTATGTAACATGTATAATGATGAATGCTGTAAAGAAAACTTAAAGCAAATGCTGGCACAAGGTTTCTGAGTGTGGTGAGGAATGATTTGTCTCTTCGGAGAATGACATTGAAGAACTTCAAGTAGGTAGGCTATATATGTAGATCTTTGAAGGCATGTGCAAGGGCAGCAAGAAGCCCTGAGCTGTCTTAAATAGTCATCAGGCATGGCCACTGAAGCAGGACAACCCAGTTGTTGATACTCAGGATCACTCACAGCAAAATTAAAAAAAAGAATGGAGCTGATTGTTTAAAAAAAGCTAAAATACTGACCATTTCAGGTACTGTATATGAAGATAAGTTACAAGAGAATACACTACATTCCTAGAAGCTGTAAACTCTAGAATTTTAAAAATAATATTCAAATTTTATTGAACATCTATACTTGAGAAGAGTTGCTCTGAATAATGATTCAGTGAGATATTAATTTCTCATTTGCTACCCTAGTCTGTGTCTCAGTTGGACACACACTCCCTTGTTCATTAATGACCAAGTGAGACTTCCTGGGGTTTGTTTGTTTGGTTTATTTTTGTTTGTTTGTTTGTTTGGGGGATTATAATATAATCATATCCTTTCCCCCTACTCTTTCCTCCCCTCAACCTCTCCCTTGTCCCCTTTCAAATTCATGACCTTTTTTTCATTAATAGTTATTATGTGCATGCATGTATATTTCTGTACTATACATGTATATTCCTAATTATAACCTGCTCAGTCTGTATACTGTTACTTTTACATATGTTTTCGGGGAAGATCATTTGCTATTGGAAAACTATTTTTTGTGCTTTCCCCTGAAGAAGACTATTTCTTCCCCTCTCAGCATTTCCTATTTGCCTGTAGTTATTTCTGGATGGTAGAGGCTCTTTGGACCTTACCCTTCCATGTTAGCATGTCTATTACTGTTGTCCTTGTTCAGCTCATGTTTAGGCAGCCATGATGGTAAGACTTTATTGTTGGAGCTTCTGACATTCCTAGGAGACCCAATCTCACGGAAAACTTCATGATTCTCTGCTGTGGATATTGATCGCTCTGTATGCTGTGAATGTGTTGCTCTAATTGATTGATAAATAAAACGCTGATTGGCCATTAGCCAGGCAGGCAGTATAGTATAAGTGGGAAAAGCAGAGAGGAGAATTCTGGGAAGTGGAAGGCTGAGTCAGGAGATGCTGACAGCTGCCACTGCCATGAGAAGTAAGATGTAAAGTACCGGTAAGCCACAAGCCACATGGCAACTTATAGATTAATAGAAATGGGTTAATTTAAGATATAAGAACTAGATAGCAAGAAGCCTGCCACAGCCATACAGTTTATAAGTAATATAAGTTTCTGAGTGATTATTTTATAAGCACCTGTGGGGTCCTTGGTACCAGGCGAGCACAGGAAAAACTTCAGCTACAATCCTCTGGCTCATACAGTCCTTTTTACACTTTCTTCCATAATGCTACCTGAGTCTTAGGTGTGGGAATTGTTTTGTCAATGTATCCATTGGATTGGGCTCCACAACTCTGCATTTTGATTCGTTGTGGTTTTCTGTAATTATCTCTTTAAATAATGAACAACTTTCCTTGATGAGGAGTAAGGACAATATTTATCTGTGGTTATAAGGACAAATATTTAGTATGTGATTAGTGATTATGCTCGTTTAATACAGTGGTGGTTTTAGGTTCTTCTCCAAGACCCATGACTTTACTAGCCCTGGGTAGTTCATTATATTTCCAGTACCCCACACAGTTTCCTTCTTGTTGAATGAGTCTTAAGTCCAATTAGAGAACCACTTGTCACTATCAAGGTCTGAGTGTCACTACTGCACCCTTAGAGTTATTGTTACCATGCTGGTCATTATTGTGGTCATAGCTAGCCTGGATTGTTGGTTCCCTCCTTTGGAAGCTTGAATGGCACCTTCTGATACCATGAAAGCTAGTCCTCCAGGAGGAGACATTAATGTCAGTGCCAGTTTGGAGGCCCCTGGGACCTGAGCCTGAAGTTTATAGTGTCTTTAGCAATAGAAACTTATCTTCTACTTCTGGATCAATAGATACAGCAAAAGCCTTTGACAAAATCCAACATGGCTTCATGAAATGTCATAGAGAATGTAGGATAAGTGGGAACATACCTCAATTTAATACAAGTTATGTATGAGAAACTCACAGTCAACATCGTCCTAAAGGGAGAAAAGCTTGGTGCAACCACACTGAAGTCAGGAGAAAGACATGGATGTGTACAATCCCCACTCCATTTCAATATTGTGCTAGAAATAATAAGACAAGGGGAAGAAATGAGAGGAATACAAACAGGAAAAGAAGTCAAACTATTCCTCTAGATGACATGATATGATACATTAGAGATCTCCCAAACTCTACCAGAAAACTTCCAGAAATGATAAGGAAATTCAGCAGTATGGCAGGATACACAATCAATTTGCACAAATCAATAGCTTTTCTATACATCAACAACAAGCACACAGAGAAGGAGATCATGGACACAGTCTCATTCACAATAACCCCAAAGAAAACAAAATATCTAGAAGTAAACCTAACCAAGGAAGTGAAGGACATCTACAATGAAAATTTTAAACCTCTAAAGGACAGTGAAAGATACCAGAAAATGGAAAGACATCCCATGCTCATGGGTTGTTAGAATTAATATTGAGAAAATGAAATTTTACAAAAAGCTCTTTACAGACTCAATACAACCCCAGTCAAAATCCCTGTCTTATTCTTCACAGAACTAGAAATAGCTGCCCTAAAATTCATAAGGAACCACAAAATACTCAAGACAGCCTAATCAATCTTGTTTCTTAATTTAGTTTATTTATTTGCTCTCTCCCCTCCCTGCTCTGTGTGTGTGTGTGTGTGTGTGTGTGTGTGTGTGTGTGTGTGTGTGTATTTGACACTATGGCATGTGTGGAGGTCAGAGGATGACTTGTAATAGTTGTTCTTCTCTGGCACATGTTTTCAGGCTTGGTGGCCAGCATCCTTTTCCACAGAAATACCTTGCCAGCTTAGGGCTTTCAAAGAAGGGGTGCTGTCATTTTCTTTGCTCTTTTGTGTCATCGACAACATAGAGAACAGAATGGGTACTTCAAGTTGGAGAGCAGGGCAAATGGCTCCACAAACATACATTGAATTTATCATGCTGTCTTGTTTCACTTTAAGTAATATGAGATGTGGTAGATCATTACCACAAAATGATTTTTAACACTTTGTAAAATGTACCTGTTTTTCCACTTCCATGCCCTTTCTTGCATGGCTGCTCTTTATTTCATAGACCAGATACTCAGTCTAGAAATGTTGCTCTGAGAGTAATAATGAATTTACTAAGAGATATTTCCAATGTAATTTTTAATATTTATTTAATTAGGGGTGTGTGTGTGTGTGTGTGTGTGTGTGTGTGTATGCATGTTCACATGTATGCATGCAGGTACATGTATGTGTGTGTGTGGAGGCCAGAGGCCAACCTCTGGTACAATTTTTCAGGCTCTGTCCACATTATTATTATTATTATTATTATTATTATTATTATTATTATTTAGTTTTTATTTTTTGACAAAGATCTCTCATTGGATTGGAACTCACTAGACTAGGCTGGCTGGCGAGTTAGCTCCAGGGACCTGCCTGTCACTTCTCTAGTGCTGAAATCACAAGTGTACACTAACACATTTGGCTTTTTTTTTTTTGGTATTTTTGAGACAGAGTTTCTCTGTGTACTTTTGGTGCCTGTCCTGGATCCTGCTCTGTAGACCAGACTGGCCTTGAACTCACAGAGATCCGCCTGGCTCTGCCTCCCGAGTGCTGGGATTAAAGGTGTGCGCCACTACTGCTTGGCCCACATTTGGCTTTTTAACCATCTCTTTTGTTTGCATGGGTATAAGGAATCAAATTCTTGTCTGTTTGCTTGTGCAGTAAGTGTATATTGACTAAACTGTCTCCTCTGCATCTAATGGGTGATCTTGACCTTCATCCAGGAAGACAGGTTACCCTGGTGTTCACTTACCTTGTCTCATCTTATCTGTTTGCTTTGGTTTTAGTCTGCTATAATGTTGTCAAGTGCTAAGTATCTTAAAGCAAAATCAAGATTGTGAGAGTTGGGGAAATGGCTTAGAAGTTAAGAGCACACACTGTTATTTTGAAGGACTGGAGTTTGGTTCAAGCAGTCAGTCACCTGTAATTTCAGTTCTAGAGGATTCAGTGCCCTCTTCTGGCCTTGGCAGGGACACATGCATATGCACAGAGACATGCACACATACACATAAATAAAAACTAAATAAAAACTTTTTTAAAAAGTCAAGATTATTACAGATTATACTGGAGGGACATTTTTGAGACATTTCTCACTTTTTCTCAGCTTTCTGTGATGATGATCATCTTCTTTCTGATGAATAAGACATTACAGGGATTTTCACACATATTTTACAAATAAAGGCATGAGAGTATAGCCCAAAGGGCCTGTACTGAGAATGCTGGATCTGACCTTTTCTGAATCCAACTAACTGTGGTACAGTAGACAAGTTGAGTGAGCTGCAGACTTGTGGACATGCACTTTACCTTTTATAGACCATTTGTCAATGAGCATTTCAGAAATGAGTAATTCCTATAAAAATGTTTTTGGTGCATTATTTATTAGTTTATCATAAAATTTAAAAAGCAACTGGAATTTTGGCATCTGTGCTGACACATTGACAATATCAAAGCTCTAGTATCAGCAGCCACTTGTTAATGTCTTTATATGTAAGATGAGGCATAAAGCACATCCATTGGGTTGATATAATAGTGGACAGTGGCACAGGCCTTTAATCTTAGCAATCAGGAAGTAGAGGCAGGAAGATCACTGAAAATTCAAGGCTGGCTTGATTTACATAATGACTCCCAGGTCAGCCAGGGTTACATAATGAGACAATGTCTTACCATCTCCACCCCCCAAAAAAATCTAAGCAAAAATAACTCATCTTTATTATTTCCCATTACCTCTGTTCTGGGGATGGCTTAGTAGCTTTCTGAGCCTCTCTGCTAATATTGGATTCTAGCAAGTCTATTCCACAGAACGCTGGGGAAGGAAGGAGGGAAATGACAAAAGTGCCCATCAGTGGTTTCATCCCTTCACAAAGATCAAATCTGAGCAGTAGTGCCAAATCCAATATGGAGGTCAGCAGTTCGGGGTCACAGAAGGCCACCAACTTGTTACTTTCACAAGACCCTCTGTATTTTATGCCCCATTTCCAGAATAATGCCAGGTAGAAGAGGTTGCACTCTCAGGTTGTCAATTCCACAAAATCTTCAGATTTAAATCTTCAGAATCTATTGGGCATCCAGGCCAGGAAATCTCTCTTTTCTGTGACCAGAGACACAGGTGTAAAAAATCATTTATATTTCCTTGTGTTCTGTCTCACTACTCTGTTGATTTCAGAGTTAGTGGTGATAAACTCTTATCAACTAGATAAGGACTGGACGCCAAAGCATATAGTGAGCTCATTTTATTTGGCCTGTTTGCATGCTACATTGCATGAGAATGTTTAGGTAGCCAAAATGGTAGATGAAAGGGAGCCATTTTGTACAAGGAGTTCCTGCTGTACCAATACGGCTTCTTATAGGAGTAATCACCTTTATATAACTTATCTTGACCCCAGTTTAACTTTTATTAATCTGTTATTTTACAATGTCATGTAAATCTTGACTTACTACAGTAGCCAATTCTCTTACATCCCAATAGAGTGAATGTCCTTCTCCTTTGAATTCGTCCATATTCTTTAGTATACAAATGTAAGTTTGCAGAGTGTTCCAGCATAACCTCTTGGGTTATGAACAGTTAAACAGTTGATATGCAAAACACTATACTGGGCAGAATGATAAGTGAATTCTCTCCCCAGAAAGGGGTTACATAGTAACCCCTGAAACTTGTGACTATATTTGCTTTCAAAGCAAATGTACCTTAATTACAAAGATGAAATTAAGGTTACCTACCAATCAGCTGATTCCACTGCAGGGAAATTATTCTGAGCTAACCAATATAGACTCATTTTAAGAGTGATAGAACAGTTGGGTATGGAGCACATGTTTGTAATCCCAGAACATGGAAGGCTGAGACAGGAATATTACTATGAGTTCAAGACTAGACTGAAAAACATAGCAAGGCCCTATCTCAAATAAAAATAAAAATAAAAATGTGGGTTTTTTGTATCTTTTCTTTTTAAAGTAGAAGCATAAAGCAGAAATGGGAGCCAGAGAGATGCTGTGCCACCAGCTTTGGGCATGGAGGATCAGGACCTCTAGTCAGAAAATATGGGTGGATAGAACAGAATCAGATTCCTTTCCTGAGTCTGCAGAGGGGCATGACAATGCTGACATCTTGATTTAAATCAAGTTATTATACCAGATTACTGACCAAGAAAAGTATAAGAAAATAATGATGGTGCTTAAACCCCTGTCTGTGATAACATTTGACAGCAATGATAAGAAACGTAAGAAAACACCCATGTGGCATGTGTACCCATTTCTAATATGAACTGCTTGCACCCTCAATTGCCATGAACAGACTCTATGAAAGCATTTTGGTCACTTAGCAGAAAACAGAGCATTTGATGTAGCTGTGCTCCCCCACATGCTGGTTTCTTAGTCAGGATTTCTATTGCTGTAATAAACACCATGACCAAAAGCAGCTTGGGGACAAAGGGTTTATTTCATCTTGCACTTCCAGGTAACACTCTATCTCTGAGGGAAGTCAGGTCAGGAACTCAAGCAGTTCAGAAACCTGGAAGCAGGAACTGATGCAGAGGCCATGGAGGAACACTGCTCACTGGCTGTTCCCTCATGGCTTGCTTAGCCTACTTTGTTATACCATCTAGGACCATGTGCCTCAAGAATAGTACCATCGCCCCATGGGCTAAGCCTTCCTACATCCATCAAAACAATGTCCTAAGCCTTGCCTGCAGGCAATCTGATGATTGCATTTTTTTTTTCAATTTACATTACTTTTCCTAGATGTTAACCAGAACACTTGAGTTTCTTGGCTTTCCAACGTGTTTATTGCCAACAGCCATGTGGCCAGAAAAAGTTAAAATGAACAGCTTGCTATTTGCCTCTCAGATTGCAGAAGGTCAGAGACTCTCAACCCTCCCTAAAAATGAACTTCCTACTTCCTGTTAGCATTAGAATAGCCTGACAATTCTTCTGTAGAGGATTTGGTATCAGATCATTATATACTTGCTGGAAATTGATATGTTTACTTAATAAATTGAGTATTGCCTCTAGATAAGGGCATAAAATATGTCAAGGTTCATATATTAAACAGACCATGAAAAACTGGTTTTAAAACAGCAAAGGTGATTTTTGAAGTTATAATTGAGAAAATAAAAATGCATTTCTGAATGAGTAAAATTACTTGACAGGTGATTACACAGGCATTTTATTTAATAATGAGGTTTTCAATAACAAATGTATCTTTACTATCATCTATTAAAGCATGTAATTGAAAGAATGGGATAAAGAATGAAGGGAATTGAGACAGATGACCAGCTCCTAATACTTAGCAATGGACCCTCAAAAAAGTTTGTCAGCAGCTCAAAGGTCTGCAGGTCACCATGAAGATGTGACACGGGTCTTACCGCACAGGACCCCACGCCTTTCATCTCCTCACTTTCTTGTGTCTTTCCATTTGAAGCTCTGATGTGACTCAACTCTTTATCTAGATGCTCCCCAGGCACCCAATCACATTTCCAAGATGAAACTCTTCTCTCTTCCCTCTTTCTTTGCTTTTCCTGCCTTTGTTTGGACCCGACAGTCCTTACGTGCAGGTGCAGTCACCCACATACTCTCAGATAGCCCTCCTGCTCTCTTCCCCCTTCACATGGTAGTGCGGTAACAGGTAATGTTGATATTCAGTATTGCTGAATGACATATTCTGTTATATGCCATCTTTCTTAAGTTGAAGTCCACTGTTCGTCACCCAGACTGGGGCTGTCACTGGCCTCCTTGTCTCCACATCTAACTCCTTCTAGTCCATTCTCTCTGTTGGAAGCTTTATAGTATCACACATCTTTTCATCAGAATTCTTCAGCAGCACTTTCCACATGCAGAATGCAAACCTCAGGAGTTACTGCCATTTCTTCCTTCAATTTCATCTCTAAAATACAGATAACAGTAGTTTATTTTTAAGTATATAAATTATTTCGCACATGTATAGTCTTGTTCCCACATAGAACTACCCATCCAGTTATTTCCAGACTCCCAATTCATATAATTTTTAAGTATTTCCTTCTGCATCCTTTTTGAGTTTCTTCATGCAAATAAACTGTGCCTACACAAATACCGTTATAGAGTTACCTATGGAAATAATTTCCTATTTCTTTTGGTAGAATCAAAGCATTTAGAAATGAAAAACAAAACCACAAATATCTATTTGCATAAAAGTACAAAGAATATATCCAAATTTAAAATAGCATTAGTATTAGAAAATTATATTAGTACATTTTAATTTTCAAAAAATAAAAAAACTTACACAGGGTCTTAGCAAATTCATTATGTAGCTCATATAGAAAACTGGCCAATTTTTACATGATTATCCTATCCACAAAGTCTATGATATGTTTTTAGGCATCAGCAATGGAAAAGCCAAAGATAAGTGAGTTTTTCATAGTTTCAGCACTTTGGGGAATTATCTCATATTTCATTCTTTTGAGAGCCAGTGTTAGATGGTTGGCTCTTTGGGTTCTGTTTGTTAGTTAATTTAATTTGGATTCAGCATTCAATTCAGTTATTGTCTTTCTTTCTGAATGTGAAGCATGTTTTTTTATCATGGCATAAAGAAAAGATGGAAGTGTTGCTCCTCACACATTTTGCTTCTGAAGCAAAGACTTTCTTGCTTGCATTACTGTGAATGAGCATTTCATACCACCCCCTACTCATGAAGAATTGGATTGCTACTGTAGACATCAACTTCAACAGTTATTCTGTACAGATTAACCCCCTCCAATACATACAGATACTCAGCTAATAAACACACGTGTGCGTAGTGCTCCCATTGGTAAATCAGCACGTTCTAAGCACTGTGGCGAGAATGACACAGGTAAGGCATACACATACACATCTATTTCTGGCCGGTCACATGGGCTTAACAAATATTTGTTGTTACTGCTTAGAATGTGGGTGACTTACCAATGTAAAAGCTGTGTGTGACACACCACAACCTACAATGCCACTATTACAAATTACAAATGAAGATGTGGGAAAGATGGAGTGGAATGGTACATGAACTAAATACTGTGGTTGATGGAGAAGCAGGTTGTTGCCTAGAGGGGTCAACAAGACATTTTTTTTTGTTTTCGTTTTTACTAACTTTTGGAGAGAGTGGTACAAGGGTGGAGGGCAGATGTGGAAGGACGGGAAAATAATGGGATTGAGGTGCATGATGTGAAATACTCAAAGATCCAATAAAAATCGTATTAAAAATATAGATGAATGTACCTCCTCAGAGTCATGGCCCCTTAGTGTAATCTTGCTTGATAACGTGCTGCTCTGAATATATTAAATACATACCACCACTTTTCTTATGGACTATCAATTCATATAAGACTGAATATTTGGTTTAATGGAACTATAAGTTCTTGAGTATAATACTCAAGGCAAAAAAGAAAAAAAGGAAATGACAGGGAAGCTACACACATGATACCATAACAATGTGGCTAAATAAGATCTGAGAAATGCCAACACCAATAGACATGCTAATGTGGAGGTGAAATATAACAGGGTCCCACTCCTAGACACAGAACTATAGGCAGCTAATGACGACTGAAACAGAGAGAATCAATCTTCCTTAGGGATAGGTCTCTACTTGGTTACCCAATAAAAAGTGGTCAGTTATGAAATCTTGTACATACAAGCAACACTAAATAGATTGTATTTCTTGCTGTGTTTATATATTTGTGCACACACACACACACACACACACACGTATATATATATATATATATATATATATATATATATATATATAATCACAACAATAATTATAGAAAAAGAAGCCATGAATTTGAAAGGAAGTAAGGGTGTTGGAAGGAGAGAAGAGAAGAGTGAAGTGATGTAATTATATTTTAATTAAAAATAAATGAATAAAAGTGTCAAAAATGAAAATAAAAAAAGAATCAGAGATGGACACATTTGCACACTCAGGAATCCCATAAAAATACTAAACTAGAAACGATAAAATATATACAGAGGACCTGGTGCAAATCTGTGCAGACCCTGTGCATGCTGCTTCAGTTTCTGTGAGTTCATATGAGTTTTGATCATGTTTATTGGAGGTGTTCTCCATCCCCTGTGACTTTTACAATCTTTATCCCTCTTCTTCCCTGAACCCTGAGGAGAGGGATTTGATAGACATCCCATTTAGGGCTGAGTGTTCCCAGTTCTCTCTCTCTCTCTCTCTCTCTCTCTCTCTCTCTCTCTCTCTCTCTCTCTCTCTCTCTGAATAATGTCTGGCTTGAGATTTCTGTATTTTTTCCCATCTGATGCAGGAGGAAGCTTCTCTGATGATGGCTGAGCAAGACATTGATCTATTAGCAGAATGTCACTAGGGGTCATTTTACCACTACATATTTTTTAAGCCAGTATTATTTGGTTTTATCCTAGATCCCTCGGCTATCTAGAGACTTAGTAATTTATGCAAAACAAGTAGGAAAGTACAAAGTTAAAGAGACTACAGTTGGCCAAGGAAATTTTACTTATTCATCGATGTTGGAAGGTAGAATGACATGTGTAGCAGGCAGAAAGAGAAGTGATACCAAACTCATCTATGTTAGAAACTACTCAAAATCATTAAAGCACTCCAGTTAAAAAACACTAATCCATTTGGATCCCTGCTGATCTCAGCACTTTATACAAGTTTCACTTTCCAACACTGTCTCACTGAGTACTGTCTCCTACATGTGAACTCTAGGGGACAAACTTAAATCATAGCAACCCTTCTTTCTATTCTGGTATGGCTTCCAGTCCCTCCCAGCCCTGTGGTCCAGACAAATCCCTCCCACCCACAGTCCCACAGCCTTTATAAAATAATCACTCAGAGGCTTAATGTTAATTACAAACTGTATGGCCTATAGCTCAAGTTTCTTGCTAGTTAGCTCTTACACTTAACTCAACTCATTTCTATTAATCTGTGTATCGCCATGTGTTCTGTGGCTTTACCTGTGTCTCATTAAATGTTGCTTCTTGGATGGGCAGGCTGGCATCTCCCCCTACTCTGCCCTTCTTCTCTCTGTATCTGTGCTTGGATTTCCTGCCTGTCTCTAAGCTGCTTTGACATAGGCCAAAGCTGCTTTATTTATTAGCCAATGGGAGCAACATGTATGCACAGCATATAGAAAGGCATCCCACAGCACTTCCCTTTTCCTGTCTAATCAAAAAATTATATATAACAAAATAAATATAGTAAAATTATATGTAACAAAATAGTTATCAAACAAGAATTCCAGTTACAATATCTAGTCTATTTGTATTTGGTAAAATTAAAGAAAATATTCTATTATCCGTCCTATTTTTGTGAGTCTAAAGTTTCATATCTAATTTACCCTTTATCATGATTAAGGAAAACAATAATTATAACTATCCAGTCTTCAATTACATCAAAGATCCCAGAAGGATATAATATTACCTAAGTAAACGGGAAGAGCATTGTAAGCAACTTGCAGAATTCTAGAAATGACAGAGATATCTGCTGCCTGGACAGTCACCCAAAGTTCTTCTGCAACATTGGGCCATCCATATTCAGCCTAGAGGCATAGAGTCTCTGGCAGACTATTTTGTGAAGCAGGAAATTTGAAGGACTGTCTCTCCTATTGGCAGTGTTCATCAGTCACTTTCCTCTGTGTCCTGCAGAATGTAGGGCATTCTCCTCTACAAAGCAGGAACCTGAAGGACCATCTTGCCTGGCAAGTTCAGTGGTCACCTTCCTATGGTTCCTGAATGTCCAGTTTATATAGCATCCTGTCAAGCAGTCCAGGCAAGTGTAATTTTTTCCCAGTGGCTAACTTTTGCCACAAAGAAAGCAAACTCCATAATTAATTTCTTCAATGCCCATCATCCTCTTTGAAGCATTTGGTGCTGCCAAGAGCAGTCGTGTCTTACTGTCGAGAAAAATCTAAGTTTTTGAAACACTTTAAATGCCATATTCTGTCGATCTTTGAAGTGTTTGAAGATTACCTACTTAATTGAAATATGTTTATGTATACCTAGAAAACTTAGTTAACATGATTAGAAGTTTGATTATCATAGATGACTAATTATTCTGTATTTTAATTATATATTACAATTTTAAATGAGTTGCATAAACATAATACCTTAAACAAGAGTCGAAGTATATATACACAAAATTAACTTTAAATTTGTATCATACATTTCTAAATCATATCTCCCTTTCTTCTTCTAGAAAGAGATTGACTGTGACCAATAACAATTTGTTACCAAACCTCTAAACAAAGACAAACATCCGTTATCCATTTTGGGGAATGTGGGCATAGTATTCTAGGCTACTTCCTGCTGATTGGAGGTGCTATTAATCTTATGAGGACACTGAGAAAATTTAGGGTTATGGTCAAGTTCTGACTGGAGTAGTCTATGAGGCTGGATCATCTCAGCCAGTTGCCTTGAAGTTGTTCTGGATATTGAATCATCTGGAGACACCTCAGGGGGTCTTCATTGATGGAATCATATTAGCCTGAAAGGAATCCATAGCTTCTCACCTTCTGTGGCAAGAAAAGCAGAACCTCTTTTCCAAAGCAACATATCCTTAGACATAAATTTTGAAGTCAAGATACCTCTAATATACATATTGGTTTAACTTAGTAGCTCCTATAATCAAATGTCTCTCTGCAGTTAAAAATCCAAAAGACAATACAAAAAATGCAATATCCAGACACTTTATGTAATTTCCATCTTTATGTGGCTTATTGTATTTTTATATTACTTTTACTCTCTCTTTAAAGACTTTATTTTTTAAACTATTTGTTTCTTTATATAATTGTCTATATTTCTTTTCTCTCTCTTCCAATCCTATGCACATTTTTACACACACTGTAAACCGTTTAGAGTTTTATTCTGAATCTGTCTTATTGTGAACATGTAATCCTTTTCTGGCCAGAAGAGATTTTAAACTGCTAAGCTGTGTGGCTAGGATGAAAGCATCAGCCTTGACTGCTGACTCCTCCCCTCTCGAGTTTTTAACATGGCGGAGATATGTTTACTGCCAGCTCTGAGAGCCATACTCACTGCCAATGCTGGGAAGCAGTGGGTCTATGCCTTCATCAAGCAGAATGTAGCCCAGAAACTCCTTTTTTCCCCTGCATTGTCAAAAACTAAATCCACCACATAGTGCACTGCATGGCTTGGAGACGCTTCTGTGTACCACAGCGGGAATCCACCATGCTGTGCTCAAGCTTGAATGCTGCAGCATCTCTGTCCCATGGCCTGACCCACATGAGAGACACAGACTAGGAAGCTCGTCTTGGCTCTATTTCTGTGTATACAGAATCTTTTTTGAGGTTTTTCAGGTCTATGTGGATCAATGCCCTATATTGGGTGCCAAAATGTAGAGGGAAGTTTCTCCCACAGCTCTCTCTCTTTCCTCCATTATCTTATGTTCCATGTACCATCTACAGTTAAATGTGTTCATCTTTAAAATGTATGGCATGGCTTCATGTTTTCTGCCTTGATTGTTCTGTCTTCTGTTCTGGGACCACATTTCTCTACTCTTTATCCAATACTTTTCTGTTTATTCATGAAGAAATTGACTTTCCTTCTTATAGGGCTTCCTTCTATAACTCAATTGTCTAGCACACACACACACACGTGTGTGTGTGTGTGTGTGTGTGTGTGTGTGTGTGTGTGTGTGTGTGTATTTGCTTCTGAGAATATCCTCCAAAAGAATATAATCAGGTTACTATAGAGATAGTACATTCATATGACCATTCACAATAGCAAATTATGGAATAAACCGAGGAGCTCACTGACAAATGAATGGATAAAAAAAAAGTGTAAAATATAAGAAGGAGCTTTAGCTATAAAGAATTGAATTATGCCATTTCAAGGAAGATGCATCTTGCTAAAGATCGTCATGGTGAGTGCAATAAACATGATGCAGAGAGACAAGCATCACATGTTTTCTTTTGTTGTAGACTCCAGTTAGGGCAAAGAAAATAAACAGAAAACTACTCTGGATGTGGGAAGGGTATACAGCAGAATGATAGAGTGGATACATTAAGTAGATCAAGTATGTTAAGTTATATTCTTGCATGGAAATATTGCAAGGAAGTGCTGACTCTGTGCAACTTACATGTCATCATGAAAAGTCATAATAATAATTCCCCCAGAATGTCTGGCTTAGAGGGCTATACCACCAACAGACATGCAGACAATGTTTGATCCCATGACAGGTTTCATATTTCATGGTAGATATGTTTTTATTAGCAGTGAGGATATTTTAGGGATTTTGTACATTTTCTGCATTATCTCATTATGCTAAGATGTTATCCACCCAGCTTTTATGGGACAGCTTCCATTTATGATGCTAGCACTGGGGCAAATGATGCATTCTTTCACCTCAGAGAAGAACAAAACTGAGTTCATTCCATCCTGTGTTGTTCTCATTCCAAAGAAAGTAAGAAAAATGCTTGCCTTAAAGATGTTGGGGATGCATTTCTTACATGTGTCTACAACTTTGTCCAGTGCTGGGCACATGGCATTTAGAAATTTTTGTTTCCTTCTGAAACAGTACATCAGTTCCTACCACCTTCCTTCTGTAGCCAAATGGGTTCTTATTATAAAGTGTTGGTCAGTACATATTTAAAGATGGAAAGGCCTGGGGCTTTGACCTCATTCAATCCTATTTTATCAGGTAGTTAAAGTAGTAAGTGTGCATCCCGAGGCCATCTCAGTTGACAGGGAAATCTTAGAACAGTTGAAGGTAATTCAGGGATGCTTTGTCATTAAGGAGGCTTAAGATAGGATGGAAGAGGCATGGTCAAAAATGTTTCACAGAGAGGCATGAGACACAGAGTTATTGATACCATGTCATGGCCTGTTTATCTCAGTTTCCTTCCCTGGATCTCAGGAGTCCTGGTTTTCACTTCTGAAAAGAAGATAATTAAAGACCAAGGTGACTAAGACAATATGATTTTTTTGTTTGTTTGTTTTTCGAGACAGGGTTTCTCTGTGTAGCTTTGCTCCTGTCCTGGATCTCACTCTGTAGACCAGGTTGGCCTCTAACTCACAGAGATTCACCTGGCTCTGCCTCCCAAGTGCTGGGATTAAAGGTGTGCACCACCACCACCCAGCAATATGGGGTTTTTTAGTGATAATATGGGAGAAAAGTAAATTTATTACTAGATTTAAGATTTTCACATGTACACTCATTAATAAACAATGGTGATACTCAAAATAGCAGATGATAAAATGCCATTGCATTCTGCTAAGAATGTGCTGAAAAATGGGATTTTAACCACTACCATCATCTGTATGTGATTTGGCAGGGTTCCCAGGAGATGGTGGTCTACCAAGAATAATGAGAGACCTAGAAGCAAATATTCTGACTGTTAAAGACCTACCTAAGTTATTTTTATAAGCGGTTTGGAGTTTGCAACTCAAAACTTTCATAGAAATTGCCTTTGTCAAGAGGTAGATCTAGGTTGACTTTTATTGTTTTGAATCTTTTTTAAGCATATTATGTATAATACAAGAATAACACAAGGTCTGCCTTCCAATGACTTGGTGCCAGGTTTGAGAGATGCAGCTATTTGACACATGATTGTTGATTCCCTTTTTAAATGTCCAGTTTTGCAATTGGCAATACTTGCTGACACTATCAAGATTTATGTTTGCTCATTCAATGACTCAAGAAGCCTTTTTTGGTACTTAACAATACACCCAGAGTTATATCATGATGCTGATTCCACAAAGACATCACATCATAACCAGAGCTTCAGCTTCCTTGATGACTGTGTCAATGCTGAGCAAATTGGCACACCAAAGACTATCAGTTCTGTCAAAACAGGGACAAAGCATTATGTTTGCTTAAGCTCTACTATGTAAGGTTCTATTTATAAAGAAGTGGTCTGTCTTTTAGTCACTGGTAGATAAGAAAGACTATACTAATATGTAAAAATATTTAACTGCACTTGAAATTAGCATATATTCATTATGCAAATGAGACATGAATTTCTAGGAAAGTGAATATTTAGATATTTGTGAGTGTGTGTGTTCCCTTCTTGCTAGTTACTATAGCTAGGAGAAATGGATTGTCACATAATTACTTCGTACTCCATAGAAAGAAATTCTCTGTAGCCATAAAGATGTGAGGGTTTGTTTTTTTCTTTTTTTTACTCAGCAAATGAGAAATTGAGTTTCTCTTGAAACGCCAAAGATAAGAACACATCTTCCTCCTGAGTTACCTAATGAAGTAAATAATCATTATACGTGCAGCCTGCGGCACAATGCAGATCTGTATTTTCAGAACAAATGAACAAAGTGTGCATATCTATGGCATGTGGAATTTATACTATATCATATTTCAAGGAACTCAGAAGTCCCTGTTCCAAAGTCACAGCATCTCAGGATGGGGTGTGACCGCTGTCGCAAAGGAATATTGTTTCTTTTGATAGTTCATGATGTTGGGTTATGTTAGCTTTGTGTCCTCAGCAGCCCCCAGCATCTGCTTTAGGAAATTGCATGTTTTAAAGGCAAAGCCCTATTCACAAAGCTTGGAATTGGCACGGGTGCCTCGTGTGTGTGTGTGTGTGTGTGTGTGTGTGTGTGTGTGTGTGTGTGTGTGTTGTGTGTGTTTCTGGTTGTCAGGACTGGAAGTGCAGCATGAAGCCATTCTTGCTAAAGCATGCCCATTTGATTTATGGTAGGCACAAGATATGCACAGCAGTTATTCCTGTAGACCACTTACATGCTCAAATACTCACCAATGGAAAGGCTCTGACTTTGATCTCATTTTTGTTCTGTTGAGAATCATGTGTTTCTTGTTTACAAGCATTTTTGTGTAATTTAATATAATTTTCACATTCACTGAAATTTCCTCCCAAAACATGGCTGTATTCATATGCATATGTGTTTGCCTCTGTGTGTGTGTGTGTGTGTGTGTGTGTGTGTGTGTGTGTATTTATGCTCAGCAAAATAGCAAAACTATCTAGACACTTAAAATAACTACAGTCAGACATATTAAATACATAAAGGTCAATAGTCTACCCCAGTTTTACTAATTTAGAAAAATTTAAGAGAATTTCATCCATGGGTACTGTCTTTATATAATTTCCATCTTTCCTTCTCACCTTTCTGACTTCTTTTATGTTTCTTAGTACTCCCTCTCAAATGAATGACTTCTTTTTAAATTATTATTATTACATTGATCTATCAATCATCTGTATCTATCAACCATCTGTCTGTCTGTCTGTCAAACCTAATGAGTCCATTTAATGTTGCTCATGTATGGATATATTTATGGCTGATCATGTAGGACTAGATAATCTATCATGGAGTTCATCTCTGAATAAAACTGAGTTTTCCTCTCTTGGCACCCATTGGCTCCCTGTAGCTTTTCACTTAGGGGTGAAAACTCGTGATATGTTCCCCATCCACACTGGTAATTCAGCTGATATAGTCATTATGCAGGTCTTATTTGGAGAAATGTATTGTTGAGATTTCATGGATGTAGCTTTCCTGTTAAGGACTATAAGATGCTATCTAGTAGATGGTGTCCTGGTCCTCTCTTACAATCTTCCCAACCCCACATAACACCTTGAAACATATTTGTACTGATGCTCCTAACACAAATGTAGAGCTGAACCCGGCGTCCTTCTCTGGCAAAAACTGAGTGAAATAGCCCAGGAGAATGTTAGCCAGTTACAGGGTCCTAGATTCACCTTTAAATTTTGTCTTTTATATAACCTATGCAGAGATCCCAACTCATGTTAGAACCATAGGTCACAAAGTATGCAGCCCTGTAATCATGGAAGTTACAGGCCTGCTGTAGAGACATATATTTGCTTATCATCCTTATAGTTAGCATCCACTGGCACCAACTGTAGGGTATCATGCTTCTGAAGTTTAAATGTCATATTACTTATCTTTCTGATGATTGAGTTTTAAAGCATAGCTACTGTGGACATTAAAATGATTGTTTTTACATTGTTTATTTATTTATTTGTTTAGCTTTCTTTCTTGAGACAGTGTCTCGTACAGCCCAGGCTTATCTTGAACTTGCTTTGCAGCAGACTGGTCTTGCATTCTCTTCTTTTCTTCTTACAATATCCTTTTTACTTTCTCTCTCTCTCTCTCTCTCTCTCTCTCTCTCTCTCTCTCTCTCTCTCTCTCTCCCCCCGTCTTTCTCTGTCTCTGTCTCTGTCTCTCCGTCTCTCTGTCTCTCTGTCTCTGTGTGTGTGTGTGTGTCTGTCTGTCTGTCTGTCTGTCTGTCTGTTTGTGTCTGTGCTTCCGTATGTCATGTATTTGTGGTTACTTACAGAGGTCAGAAGAGGGCATCAGATTTCCTGGAAATGGAGTTACAGGCAGTTGTAAGCTGCCCAAAGTGGGTGCTTGGAACCAAACTCATGTCCTTTGGAATCGCAGCAAGTGCTCTTAACTGCTGAACCACCTCTCCATCCTCATGCCTTGAACTCCTTGTCCTTTCTGTCCTGACTTCTCAAGCCCTGTGTATAGGCATGTACCACCACTTGAAAGCTAGCTTATAGAAGATGTACTGTCTATAATTTTTTCTACTCAATGTTAGTGCTTTTTATCTCAATGCCCTTGGCCTATCCAGAATTATGCAGATCCCAAGGGATTAATGTCCTCTTAGGTCCAGCATTAGCTTATTTGGTGATATTCACTACATGGTAGAGGCACTGTGGGACAAACCTCTTTGAAGACTTAGCCCTTTAAGAACAGCAATTTCTAGGGAAAAGTAATCACAATCAGCAATTTTTGCAATGCTATCTGATTTTTAATCAAGGTTGTACAGACTCTTGTGCTGTGTGTATACAGATGGACTCAATGAAAAAACAAAATGGCTATGAAGCACATAGCATTGTTCTTCCATTCAATGACCTCATGTATGGGTTCTTAGAGGTAACAGAGCTTAATCTTGATGCTGTTGTGGCTGTCATAGCTTTGAGAATTAAACAATCTAGTCGTTCAGATTCAAAGACTAACTAAACTTAATTATTTTGTATTGTTCTGGTCTCCAAACTATGCCTTGATTTCTGATCCCCTCAGCAGTAAGACAGAAATGGTGATAGTTGTTATGGAGATTGAAAGGATATTGATATTGAACATCAAGTATTTGATATAGTGTCCATTATCTTTTAAACAATGTTCTCCATACAACTGTTACAATCGCTACTAAATGGGTCTTCCACTGGAAGGCTTCTTCTGTCATTCTGTCATGTGTTGTCTTCTCACAATATCCTACCCAGAGGTTATGCTCTGTGGCAAAGAAAGAGCCCTGAGCTGACCATGAGTGCTAGAACCCTGAATTCTATGCCTGTGGTGTTACAATGAGTCATGTGACCCCAGAAAAATTTGCCAAACTCCTTTGATCTCCATTTTCTCATATACAATGTCACAATCAGGAGACAGAAAATCCTTTGGACCTCTCCCAACCCTTGCTTTACAGATATGAAAAGATTCATTCCTAAATGCCCTGTCTTGCTTCTGGGTATTGGTTTTTACTGTGGCTCAACTGTTTCAGCATTTCCCAGAGAGAATCCAGTGTCATCCTTCCTCAGAGTGCATAATTCCTCATGTTACCATTTTACACTATGTCGGTGAATTATAATAAAGTAGCACAGATTTGCCTGAGTGCTAGGTAGACATGAGCAATAGTGAGAACCTGTTTATTTTCCTGAGAATTAGACAAGAGGATAGCTTGGATATGGCAAGGCAAGCTCAAGCTGGAAGTTGTGAAATTGAACACCGAGCTTGAAAAATAGAACATGAGCTTGTTATAGAAGAGAAAATGAGACAGGCTAATTTCCTGAGTTCGCTGAAAGACACGTCTGATAATGTCCTGTCAATCTGTTTATTCACTTAGCCTGCACAGCATGAGTGCCTCCATGCCAGTGCTGACTTTAAGACTTCTCAAAATCCCTTCATTCCTAGCCTTCTAGCTTATCATGAGGGATATTATTTTCCCCAAATGACAAACAATATTTCCCACTTGTGGATTTCTACCAGTTAATGGCTTTTTGCTGATGGTCATTGCAGAGTGGTATGGGGGTCTAAATATGATTGACTATAGAATCTGGTTCCTTAACTCTTTGTGAAGATTAAAGAAGTATGCTTTAATTGTTCATGCAGCTCTGTTAATATCAAAGACATGGAAGCTTGAGGCATGGCATCTATTTTCATATTTCTAGTTGGAAGGTACAGGCATCCATTTTTATTGCTAGCTTAGCTTTGTTCTTGGATGAGTAATCACCATACAGAATGGATGTAATGAACAATGGAGAGTTACTGAAGTCATGGAATATTGTACTAAGCCTCTCATGTTTGTTCTTTTTAGTTATCATTTGTCCTACTCCCATTGATATCATTATAATAAAATTGTATAAATGTAATTCTTTTCAATGAACACTACAAATTTTGAGAAGTGTTTCAAGGAGAGTTCTGTCCTGTCTTATCTGATGCTAGGGTAACCAGTGATATAGGATGAATTGCTAAATGGTCTTATTAATAAATAAAAAAACCCGGAGCCAGATATTGGGGTAAAAACTGAGAGTTCAGGGGAGCAGAAAGAATCCAGTCACACTCTTACCATTAGAAATCCTCAGCTGAAAGGAGAGCTACTTCCTGAATACTCACACCTACATGCCTTTCTGTCCCTGCCATCTCATTTCTTCTCTCCACCCAGCTACATCACTTCCTCTTCTGCCCAGCTCTGTCACTTCCTGTCTGTCTGTATAGACCTCCAGACCTTTATGGTTAACTTGTGTTGAAATTTAAAGGTATGTTGCCATCCAGGATGGCTCTGTTCCTAGTGTGGCCTTGAACTCACAGACATCCGGATGAATGTCTGCCTCCCAAATGCTAGGATTAAAGGAATTGCTACCATTGCTTGACTTCTATGTTTAATAGAGTGGCTGGCTTTTCCCTCTGATCTCCAAGTAAGCTTTATTTATTAGAGCACAAATAAGATATCACCACACAGTTCTCCTGGAAGACCTTGTGTATAATCACTCTTTGGGGAGGTAATGTTTGAATATAACATTATTATGGCTATGTGCACAGTAGGCTATAGCTTAATGTCAATACATGGATTATAAACATTTATAATTGAATTAAATACTGGCTCAGATGAGCTGAATCATCTTTGGATGTTAAGAAAAAGTGCTCTACCAAGACCATTAATTGCATAACATACTTCAGTATTTGTTGGCTCTTTATCTTGAGATTGCTTATATGGATGTGGCTCTATAGAGTGGTACATAAATATACTTGACTTAGAAACAATGCTGGTAGAATGGATATACAAGTCTTTGCTAAGGAAAATGAATACTAAATTTGACAATGCCAATGATGGATACCTCCTTAGGAGTTTTTTCCTACTGTATATTTTTATAAAATACCGTGTATTTTATGTAATTATTTATGTCTTCCCAGCCCCTCTTGTGTGCAAAAAAGAGAATTAATTTTGCTCTCAAATATTGAGCAGGTAACTGGCATAGGACCACAAGCTTGCAAAAGGAGTAATAAGTGGCACAGTTTCTAGTGTTAGGAGTGCAAGTTGGTTGAGTCTACTGACTAAAAATCTTGAAATACATATGGACATAGTATCTTATTGGCAAGTCTTCTGTAAAAACATCTGAGTTCTTACTGTCTCAAGGGGCAAATTTGAAACTCCATGGTCATAAACTAAGTGTAAGATGTCTTCCCTGATCTAGATTCTGAGGTTGTACTAGGACATAGTCTTCATTGTCAAGTAATCATCTTTATTTTCCAGATCATCCTTGGACAAATTGTTATATTTACCATTGTTTTCTCTTCTCCCTTCTCCTTCATTTCTCCTTTTCTTCCCCTTTCCCTCCCTTTCTACATCTGTTTTTCTCTATACGTCTCACCATGGCCTAAATACTCCAGCATCAGCATCTCTGTGCATGCCTTATGAGTCCCATCTGTGATTTCCTCTGATGACAATCCCAAAAAACCATAAAGCCCTTTCATCTGTGAACCTTCCTTTATAGCCCATATCTCCTCCTCTGTTTCCTTCCTGCTTTCTGCTCTTCTTATTTTCACTCTCTCAGAAAACACTGGGAAACCTGTATTCATAGATGGTGGATACAAATTTAGGGGACAAATTTTTTAATTCCTAGGTCATTTTAAAATATTCACCTGGGCATTAGCATACGGTTACAAGGAGTCCAGAAATGTGTTTCATCCCTACAGGCAGAAGGTAATGGCATTGACTTTGGGAACAGAGAGGCTGAAAAAAATTGAACAGAAAAGTTGAATGTGAAGTTGAGTTGGACTTGAGTTTTGTGCAAGAGTTCATGTACATAAAAACAGTGGGCATCACAAGGATGAGAACTTAATGTTCTGGATGGTTTAAGACCCAACAAGATTTGACATCTTCTTCCTGGCAATCTTTCCAGTCCACACACAGTGCTCTCCTCTCTTGATTGCACCTTAAATTGGAATTATTGTTTTCTGTAGATCTTTAGCATGTTAAAGTTATGACCAAGGCTGGAGCTGAATTTGATGCAATGCTGCATGCTCTGATGGCTTCAGATAATGAGTCACAGTCAGACACCCATGCAATGGGATTCCTGTTCTAGGCTGTGTGCACCATTTACACTTTTCTGTGAGAATGTAAAATACATTCCACTCCTGTGAATGTTTCAGGTTGCCATGCAGAGTGCATCAGAATTTCTCTAGTAATTTATATTTTTATTAGAAAAATTATTATAAACATGCAGCAGAGTTGAAAAGAAGGTACAGAGGTTCCTATATAGCACATATATTAGAGCATCCTTCTGTTGACATCATGCCTGGCCATGGCATAGTCATAAATATTTAAAAACAAATAATAAAAAATTAGTATAATATGTATAACTAGTTAATATAATTAATTAGTCATTCACATAAAGGCCATTCAATAAAATACAGATTCTATTAATGTTTTCCCAAATTTTCTCACCAATATCCTTTTTGTTTTAAAGTCCAAGAAAAGATATTGCAAATTATTTTTAAATTTATGTTGGTTCCCTCCAGTCTCTCCAAGCCCCTCAATCTTCACTTTTGAACTGGTGCTGACCAAGTACCTCAGTTTGACTTTGCCTGACATTTTCTATGATTAGGCTGAGATCCTGCTTTCGAGGGAAAAATAGCACAGGGGTGCATCATACAATGCCAGGAGTGCGTGCTGTTACCATGCCTTCTTACCAAGACATTAACCTGATCATTTGACCCAGACGATATGTACCAGATGTCTTGTGGCCTTGCAAAAGCTCCTTTTCTCCTCTTTTCAATCTGTGTCCTTTGTGACAGAAATCACTAAGTAAAGCTCATACTTAGGGCAAGAGGATTTAAATTCCAAGGATTTATGGACATATATTAAAACTGTTATAGAAATGAGTCCCATTTTGAAGGTGATACCATGAGACTGTATGTGTCTTAGGTTAACTCAAAAGTTTCACCACTAATTTTAATTTACCAATACATTTTTGTTTATAGTAACTGTTGTCATAACTATTTAAAGCATATTTCATCTCTTTTACTTACTTTCCATTTATTGATTAGAATAGAATTCTTATGTAAAGAACATACAGCCTTTCTCTTTCATTTGTTTATTTACTTCTATCTGCACAGCTCAAATCTACTTTACTGAGTTTTTTAAAATCCACCAATATCATGGATCAGTTTATGATAGCCTGCATATACAATGAAGTTCTATAAGATTACAACAGAGATAGAATTTCATATCACAGTATTTTATTGTACTCTTCTGTGTTTAGATGTGTTTATAGATACAAATATCACTGTATTGCAGTTGTCTACAGAATTCAACACAGTAACATGCTGTGCAGGTTTACAGGTTAGAAGCAACAAACTACAACACATAGCCTACCTGTGAGGTAGAACAGACCATGAAGGTTTGTGGACTTGCAATCTATATCAGTGCAAGAATAAAAAGGCCCATGGATACATCTACTGGGATGCATCCCATTGATAAAGTAATCTATGGCTATAACCTTGTTATTTATTTTATTGCTAAAATTGTTCTATCTTTATCCATAGGTGTGTTTTTGCAAGTAGTAGCCTTTTCATTCTTGGCTTCTTGCAACAATTAGAAAATATATGTATACTTAGCTATCCCCAGTAGCCACAAGGAATTGATTCCACTTCCATGTGGATGCCAAAACACATAGATGCTCAAGTCCCTTAAGTGATGCACTTCATATATCCTCCTGTAAACTCTCTAGCTTACTTATTTTTCTAATAATGTATATAAATGCTATATAAGTTGTTATTATCATGTACTGTTTAGGAAATAGTGACAAGAAGAACAAAGGTCTAAACAACTGTTTTCTAAATGTCAATCATGATAAAAATCAGTAGCTGTGTAATCTATAGATACTGATGATCAATTCTATATTAATGTATGTCCATAAATATATTTATGAGAAGGCCAGGCACATACCATGACAGGTCCCTATAACTCAGTTAAGAACTAGGCCTCAGTTCCTGCTCATTGAACCTGGACAGGCAGTTTCTGAGGAAGCCACAAACTTCCTCAATGCCCCTGACACCAGGTGTGAGAGAGACAGTACATACCAAGTCTGGGCCACTGGGCCAGCCCTCACAGTCAGTGGCTCAAGGTAATAACCAAATAAGGACAGGACCTGGGACTTGTCCAGACTTACCCAAAAATGGAAAAACTATAGCCCGAGCCAACCCCTGCTAGCCCTAACCAATCAGGAACATACTAATATGATTGTCACTCAAGTAAACCAGTCATATCTGAGATAATTTAACTGTCCCTGAAACTCCCCTTAGTTGTGCTTAAAAGGAGTCTGAGATCCTTTCTCAGGGTCACCATCCTGCCTTTGTGTAGGATGTGTGGCCCTAGCATGCTGGTACCTTTATTCTCGAGATAATAAACACTCTTGCTGATTGTATACATGGAAGTTGGTCTTTTGTGGGACTTCTCCAAGATTCTAACAATCTGCATTTCTGTCTTCATCAAAAGCCACCTTGTTATATGTTTTGGAAATTACTTCTGTGTACTATACTCTGTTCCAGATACATGTATACCTGTGTATTGACCAACACCCCACAGCCTTGATTATTGTAGATGTATAGGACACTGTTAAATTATGTAATCTGAGTGCTTCATCTTTACTTTTCTTTTAAAATAATTAGTTTAGCTATTCTTTATCTTCCACATAAATTTAAAATAAACTTGTAAATATCCCCCAAGGAAATTTGCTGGGTTTCTGTCTTTTGATCAATTGGAAAACAATTAGATGTCACCAATAACCTCTCTATCCAAGACTGTGGCACCTAGCTCCATTTATTTGACTTGAATGATTTTCGTTTGTAATGTGTGTGTGGCTTGAATGGACCATTCTTTCATGTTTCCTTCTTGTGCCTGCAGGCTTTTGTGCTTGCCCTTAGCTATTTAGAAGGGGGCCCTGTTCCCTACCCATTTCATTTCCTTATTTCTGGCATTTAGAAATAAAGTTCATGTTAAAACATTAACCTTATATTCTGTGACTTTGATAAACCCGCTTATTGGGCACCTGTAGACCAGTAAAGCCACCGTACAAGAAATTTCTTTTTTAAAAGATGTTTGTCAAGAATTCAGTCTCAATACATCAAGGGTATTCAAAGTATCTTTTCTTTTTCAATGACATTTGGTACTTTGTGTCTTTCAAGAATTGATTGATTCCACCCAGGTTGCCCCGTTTCTGAAGTTGGAGTTGCTCAGATTATCCCATTCTATTCTTATCCTTTAATGTCTGTAAAATGAATACGTGTTTCCTTTTTATTTCCAGTATTACCTATTGTGTTTTTATTTTCCTTGTTCAATCTTTCTTTAGTTTTATGAATTGTTGTGGTATCATGGATTTCCAAAATTATCTATTTTTAATTTCATTGATTTCTTCTCTAATATTTATTTTTATATTTCTTTTGCATACTTTGCACTCAAATTGATGTTTTTGCCTGGTTTCTTAGATGAAAATGCAGGTTGGAAACTTGAGACTTCTCTTCTATTTGAAAGTCACCTTCCATCTTCAGACCCATCTGTACTTTCTACTTTCACTCAACCCCACAAATTTTTTGTTAGATTTGCATTTTCGTTCAGTTCAAAGCACATTTAAATTTATCTTGAAATGTTCTTCTTAGTTCTCTGGTTATTTATGAGAAATTTTCTGTATTTTCATTTTAGATTGATTTAGAGTTTAATTCATTATGATCTGAGAGTACACATTGTATTATTCTTGTTCTTTTAAATTTGTCAAGTTTTTCTGTGTTTCACACCCTATTTTGTTGTGGTACTGCTCTGAGTGCACTTGAGAGGAATGTTTATTCTGCTGCTGTTTGGTGGAATGTTCTCTAAATGTTGACTTGGTTCAGTTATAGAGACCCATTCATGTCAACATTTAGCTCCCTCTTTACTGTCTACCCACTTGTCAAGCAAGAGTATAGTGCTGATGCCTCCAAATAGAGAGCATGGTTGTCTATCTCTCTTTCCCATTTTGTATAATGTGAATCTCTGTGCAGAGTTACACATGTAAGATAGCACTTCTGATTCAGTCCCCAAGACAGCTCCACTGAGGATTCACAGGACTCTTACCAAACTTCAGAGTGCCTCTAGAGTACCTGGAGTGAGGTCCTAGGGAAGAGTGTGGATATTCCTGCTCTGCCTCCCCATCACTTCACTTTCCATTCTAGCCCCTATTTAATCTGGACAAATTTGATACAAAAAGAATCTAGCTGAATCTCACCAGACTCCAAAGGTAATCAGCTGCTGGGTTCTGCTACTCCCTGTACACACCTGCACTTTTCTATCCCCAGTGTTTCTTTATTGATTGCTTCTAACTCCTGTCTTCCCACTATTTAAAAGCAGTACCTAGTTACCTAGTTACTGTTCCTTCTGCAGTCTTTTCCAGTTGTGAGAACATGCTTTATCTATCTTTAACCTCAAACCAGTCCTCAGAAATGTTTACAGATTTATTTTCTTTTGGGGGAATTTTAGAGAATCAAAACTTCTGTGATTTTGTTTGTTCGTTCTTTGCCTTCCATGTGAAAGTATGTGTGCATGTGTGTGTGTGTATGTGTGTGTGTGTGTGTGTGTGTGAGTGTGTACATGAGTATGAATGTGTGTATGTGAGGGGGTCGTGTGTGTGTGTGTGTGTGTGTGTGTGTGTGTGTTTCTTGTGCCACGTTATAGCTTGGCTTCCCCTGTTGGAGGAATCACTATCAGAGAATGGTCACCTCTGCCTGAATTTTATTTAAAGCTTCCTGTTCATTTTTAATCATTGATTTTTTTTTCACAGTGGAAATGCATATTTTTCTGCTTCTTTCTTCCATGTTAATGTGTATCTCTATGCTCTGTGCCCTATGTGTATGCAGTTGCATTGTAGAAGTGATTCTCCAGGCCGTGCTGCTACACTCTGAGTACAGGTTGAAGAAAGGGAGACACTATGATTAGTATTTGGGAACATAGTCTCCAAAGAACTATTTCTCCAGGATTAACTTCAGCTTGAGTGGCTTAAAGTCCCGGGCATGTGTTGTGCTTAGGTTGTAGAAACCTTGTTTGTTTGTTTGTTTGTTTTTCTAAGAACTATACCTGCTTTTTCTTGATCACAAATAACTATTCTCCAGGTCATTTTAGATGACTACTGGAGGATTGGTGAACTCCAAAAGGTGGAGATACCCAGTAACAAGTACCACTGGTACTTATGTTTAATTAAATTTTTGTGACTTAGAGTTCAGTACAATTATGAAATAAAACATGAGGACAGTCAAAACACAGCATTGAACTGTTAACTGACCTGAGACGTTGTAACATTAAGCAACAAAGTAGAACAAATTTATTTTCAATAGCTTTGCTTAATGGAAAGGGACGGGCAATATATATGGACCCTACTTTATTGCTGAAGGCAATCTGATTTGCAAAATCATTCAAACCAGAGTTCATCTATCACACTGAAAGTAAAACAGAGTAAATTTTTTTCAGTATTGATATGTTTAAATTAGAAATGTCACTTCTGCCTGGTGGCAACAGGAAATGATTCCCATTGGTAGGTCACATTCCACTATAATATATATATTGTGTGCCCACACTTCTTCTCAAGAAACTTCTCTTTATATCCACTGGGATTTCTAATGGATGAAGAAAGAAAACCACAAGTTGAATCACCTTTTAATATTTGTACGATTATTCAGAAGCTAATGAAAGGTCTTTTAAGCTAGTATCTCCATTAGTGCAATATTTAAAATAATAAGAATGAAACACCATCAATTTTGTATGAGAAGATGTTGTAAATAGTATTATTTGAGATTTGGGAGCATCTGAGCTCCTAAGTATTTGCTGGCACTTTCTGTAGTTAGGAAAAAGGCACCCAGCTAAATATGTAATCCTGAGCCAGTCTCAGTGGTGCAAACCTTTAATCCCAGCACACTGGAGGCAGAAGCAGGTGGATCTCTGTGAGTTGGAGGCCAATTGGGTCTACAAAGTGACTTCCAAGACAGCTAGGGCTACTTAGAGAGACTCTGTTTCAGAAAACAGACACAAAATAATGATAATAATAAAATATGTGATTCTGGGGGAAAGTTATGTGGTTTATGGCCACAGCTCAACTGACATTACTCTTCACTTATCAATGGATAATGGATGATGGAAATCTCAGAGGAACATACCCACTCACAGTGGACCCCCAAGTCTTAACCATCTTTATCAATTCTGTGGCCTTGATGCAGCTAAGTCATTCTTGTGTCCCTGTGAGCTTCCTAGGATTAGAAAATCTAATGGATGAAACCCAAGCAGAAAAATAAATTATCAAAAATTTGGGTGTTTTATTATGGATATTAAGTGTTCTCCATATATTGAAGCATTGGTAATAATCCTAACAATCTGTAGTGTAAGCTGGAGGTTGTTAAAGTTTGAGACCCAAGGCCTGATGAGAGTTCAGTCTGTAGTGGTGCATCCTCAAGAGGGGTATTAGGACCCCAGCCCCTTCTCTTTCCCATCCTAGCTGCCATGGGGTGAACACATTTGTTTGCCCATGGATTCCCTGACACAGTGTGCCCAACAAAACAACAAAACAAAACATAAAACACTGAGCTGAACTATGCTTTTTTCTCATTTTTGAGTTATTAAAGAAATTTTGTCTCAGTGACAAAAAGCTAACTAACATATATTGTAGCTGAAAGTTTTCCTGTGTCCTGCCCGGCCTGCAGTCAAGACAAATCTCTCTCACCCACTGGTCCTGCAGCCACTCAGACCTGAATAAACACACACAGGTTAATATTATTTTAAACTATGGCTGTAGCAGGCTTCATGTTATCTAGTTTTTATAATTTAAATTAACCCATTTCTATAAATCTATACTTTGCCACATGGCTCATGGCTTACTGGTATCTTTACATCTTGCTTCTTCTCACAGCAGCTAGCAGCATCTCCCTTGCTCTGTCTTCTTCCTTCCTCTCTCTCTCTCTAGAATGTCTCGCCTAACCTTATTCTGCCTCACCATTGGCCAAACAGCTTTATTTATCAACCAATCAGAGCAACACATTTTCACAGCATACAAAATGATATCACCCATCATTTCCTCTTTTCTTTCTATTCAAAAGGAAGGTTTCAGCTTCAACACAGCAAAATTACATATAACAAGACAGTTATCAAGCAAGAATTATAGTTATAATCTCTAGTCTATATGTATTTGACAAAATCAAAGAAGATATCCTATCTGTCCTACATTTGTGAGTCTAAAGTTTCATATCTAATTTAACTTTTATCATAACCAAGGAAAATTATAACTATAACTAACATGACTATAAGTTTGACTATCATAGACTAATTATTAATCTGTATTTCTTAATTATCCATTACAATTTAAATGAGTTACATAAACATAATACCTTAAACAAGAGTAAAAGTATACATACAGTATAACAAATTAACTTTAAACTTGTAGTAAACTAAAATCTATGGCAATGTAAAACATTTTACACAAGTTGTTGCTCTTTAGAAGTAGGTTCAATAATCTACCTTTTCATCCTATCGTATCTATATCCTATCCCCCTTTTTTCTTTAGATAGATATTGACTATGACCAATAACAATTTGTAACCAATCTCTAAACAAAGACAAATATCCATAATCCATTTTTTGGGAATGTGGGTGTAGTTTTCTGGGCTACTTCCTGCTGATAGAGGGTGCTGTATTCTTATCGGGACACAAAGAAAGTTTTAGGATTATGGTCAAGTCCTGACTGGAGTAGTCTGTGAGGCTGTATTCTCTGAGCCTTGAAGTTGATTTTTGGATGTTGGATGATCTGGGCCATGGTTTCACTGGAGACCTTTCACAGGGTCTTGGCTGGTCAAACCATACTGGGAACAGTCCACGGGTTCTCATCTTCTATGGAAACAAAAGCAGAACCTCTTGATTCATGTTACAATATATGACAGTCATAAAACTTATATTTACATTTACATTGAGATTAAGTTCCAGACATTTAGTGTACCACAAAGAGTGTGAAGAGGGAAGAGTTGGAAGTCCAATAATCTAACTGCCCAACCTGGTGATAGAGTGATTCACTTCTAAGAATAATGCAAGAGATCAGTGTAAGGACAGAGTTGACCTTTATAATAAAATTGTTAATTACATGTTCTTCCTACAGGACAGGGCAATGGTAGTTTAGAATTCTCCTCTGATTGTTTGCAGACTCACCCACTCAGTTATGTTATCAAAGTGCTAATTAATCCAAATAAATAGTAAAAATCAGTTAGAATTTAAAATACAATTTGGTTTTAAAAATCAATATAGGGCTGATCCATGTGACAAGATAGAGACACTATGAAGTCTTTTGCATTGAATATATATGTATATACATTTCACCCTCTGATGTGCTTCACTATAAAACTTGCTTTTCCTTAAGAAAACTATCCTTCCCACATTAAGAGAATAATAGTAATGAAATAATAGATTGTATTTGTAATCGGCAATTAGGTATTCACTGAATATGTGGCCAATATCTAGGGAATAAGTGATTATATGAGCTATAATTATGAAAGAAATAACAATGAAAGATAAATTTCTCTTAGCTGTGTTTTTTTCCTTTTATTAAAAATAACAATTTTCTCACATAATATATCCTGATTACAATCTACCCTCCCTCTATTCATCCTCGTTCTTCCCTACCTCCCCTCCCATCTGGAGCCACACCCTTTCTATCTCTCATTAGAAAACAAACAGGCTTCTAAGGGGTTGTAATATAATATAATATAATATAATATAATATAATATAATATAATATAAATAAAAACTAATACATTGGAATAGGAGAAAATAGACAGAATGAAAAGATCCCAAGAAAAGGCACATTAAACAAATATAAATGCAGAGACCCACTTGGTGGCACACTCAGGAATCCCATAAAAGCACTAAACTGGAAGTCATAATACATAATGCAAAAGTCTGAAGGGTAAAATGAGAGAGAGAGAGAGAGAGAGAGAGAGAGAGAGAGAGAGAGAGAGAGAGAGAGAGAGAGAGAATGTGAGTGTGTGATAAATTTTTTAAAAAATCACTGACACTACATTATGAGACAAGGAATCTCCAAAAATGCCATTGTTTGTTTTCTGTTGGCCGTCTCATATTAGGCATGGAGTTTACCCTAAAGAGTAGTTTGTTTCCCCAATGAGACTCCTATAGAAAAAGTTAATTTTCATTTGCAAGTGGTTATCAATTGGAGATAGCTTCCAGATTAGGGATGAAGCATGTGTCCATTTCTTTTTTCAGCTTAGGACCCCTTCTAGCTCAGATCTGTGCTGGCTCTGTGCATGCTCCTTCAGTCTCTATGAGTTCATATGAGCTTTGATCATATTGATTTAGAGGGCCTTGTTTTCTTGGTGTCTCCATCTCTTCTGACTCTTGCAATCTTCCTACCTCCTCTTCTACAAGGTTTCCTGAATCCTGAGATGGAAGGGTTTAACGGAGATGTCCATTTAGGGCTGAGTGTTCCAAGGTGTCTCACTCTCCACATAATGTCTGGCTGTGAGTATCTGTGTTTGTTTGCATCTGCTGCAGGAAGAAGCTTCTCTGATGATGGCTGAGCAAGGCACTGATCTATGAGTATGGCAAAATGCCATTACTAGTCATTTTATTGCTGTTTTCTTTTTATGTCAATAGTATTTGGTTTTCCCCTAGGTCCCTGGCTTATATAGTCTCAGGTTCTTGGTCACCCAGTGTCAGACATGGGTTTCATCTTGTGGAGTGGGCCTTAAGTCAAATCAGATATTGGTTGGTTACTACCACAAGATTTGTGCCACCATTGCCCTAGTATTGTAGGCAGTGCACAGCTATTGATCCAAGTGTTTGTGCCTGGGTTGGTGTTCACATTTCTATTTTCATAGCATGCAGAGTACCTTTCTGTACCAAAATGCTGGAAAGTAGTGGTGAATGCTCTGTGTAGGCATGAGCTTGACTTTTCCATGTTCAATGAGTTGTGTAGACGTTGTGTTCAGCAATGAGACCTTAACATCAGTTTGTGGAGAACAACCTGTAGTCTTGGCAAGTGTCTGTGTGTCTGGAGATTCTATTAAAACCCCTTTGTCCAGCAGCTCAGTTAGATGTAATCCATTCTGGGTACTGGAACAATCATTTGGTACCAAGAGTTTTCCAGTTGGGAATTTGTCTTCCCCACGATTTGGCAATTTCATTTAGAACCCCTCCATATATGTATATATTTTATGAAGCTTTTGTTATATTAGGTTTTCATACTACTTCTCAAATGGTTCTTAGTTTCAGGGATCAATCCATATATTCTCTCCCTCTTCCCTCTTTGCTCTCCCCATCCCCACTGATCCTTCTATTCCAGTTCCCCTTCAATCCACCTATAAATGTTTATTCTATTTCCTTTTCCTAAGGAGATCTGTCACCCCTTCCCCAGCCCCTTACTCTATACTTAACCTATGTAGTTATATGGATTGTAGCTTGTTTATCATTGACTTAATAATATCCATATATAGGCATGTACATACTATATTGGGCATTCTGGGCCTAGATTACCTCACTCAAGATAATTTTTTTTCTAGTTCCATCTATCTACCTGTGAATTTCATTTATTTTGTGACAGTTGAGTATACACCATTGTATAAATATACCACATTTTTCTTATCCATTCATCTGTTGAGGGACATCTAAGTTGATTAGTTTCTCGATACTAGGAATAGAGCAGCAATAAACATGGCTGAGCAAATATCTCTGTGGTTGGACGAGGCATCCTTTGGGTGTATGCCCGAGTGCTATAGATGGATCTTGAGGTAGATAGATTCCTATCTTCCTAAGGAATTTCCATACTGTTTTCCATAATAGCTGTACAAATTTGCATTACCATCAGCTATGATAAGTGTTCTACTTACTCCCTGTTCCAACCAGCATGAGCTATCATTTGTGTTACTGATTTAAGCCAATCTGACAGGTATAAGATAGCATCTCAAAGTGGTTTTGATTTGCATTTCCATGGTGACTAAGGATATTGAACATTTCTTTAGGTGTGTCTCTGCCATTTGAGTTTCCTCTTTGGAGAATTCTATTATTATATCAGTACACCATTTTTAATTGTGTTATTGAGTTTCTTGATATCTTATTTTTAAGTTCTTTATGTATTTTGGATATTATCATTCTATCAGATGTGTAGTTGGTAAAAATCTTTTTTTATTGTAGGTTGCTGCTTTGTCCAAATGACAATGTCCTCTGCCTTACAGAAGCTTTTCAGTTTCATGAGGTCCCATTTATTAATTGCTGATTTAAATGCCTATGCTGATGAGATTCTATTCAGAAAGTCTTTTCCAATACCAATGAGTTCAAGGCTATTCCCCACTTTCTTTTCTATCATGTTCAGCATATCTGGCTTTATGTTGAGGTCTTTAATACATTTGGAGTTGAGTTTTGTTCAGTATGATGAGCATGGATCTATTTGAAATCTTATATGTACAGCAACTCAATTTGACCAGCACCATTTGTTGAAGATGCTATCTCTTTTTCAGTGTGTATTTCTGGCTTCTTAATTAAAATCAGGTACCCATAGATGTATGGACTTTTGTCTGGGTATTCAATATAAATCCATTGATCAAAATGGGTTTTTTTGTGCCAATACCATGATGTTTTTATAACCATAACTCTACAGTACAACATAAAATCAATCAGAGATTGTAATATCTCCATCAGTTCTTTTATTATTCAGGATTGTTTTCATTATCCTGTTGCTTTTCTGTTTGTCTCTTTGTTTTTTATATATTTGTGTGTTTCTATATGAAGCTAAAAATTGTCCTTTCATGATCTGTGAAGATTTGTTAGAATTTTGATGAGGATTGCCTTGAATCTGTAGTTTGTTTTTGGTAGGATGGCCCTTTTTACTATATTAATCCTGCCAATCCGTGAACATAGGAGAGCTTTCCATCTTTCATATCTTCTTCAATTTCTTTCATCAATGTCTTAAGGTTTTTAATCATACAAGTCTTTCACTTGCTTAGTTATACTTACCCTGAGATATTTTATTATTTGAGACTATTGTAAAATATATTATTTATCTGATTACTTTCTCAGTGTGATTGTTATTTGTATGTAGAAAGGCTACTCTTTGTGTATGAGTTAATTTCATATCTAGTTACTTTGCTAAAAGTGTTTATTAGCTGTAGGATTTCCCAATGGAATTTTTAGGGTCACTTTTATATACTATCATATCATCTGCAAATAGATACTTTGACTTCTTCCTTTTCAATTTGTATTCCCTTCATCTCCTTCAGTTGTCTTACTGCTTACTGGAGAGAGTGGACAACCTTGTCTTGTTCCTTTATTGTTGTTATTTTAGTGGAATTTCTTTGAGTTTTTCTCCATTCAAGTGGATATTGGCTATGGGCTTACCATAAATGGCATTTATTATGTTCATGTATGTCCCTTGTATCCCTAATATCTCCAGCACTTTTTATCATGAAAAGGTGTTAAGTTTTGTCAAAGGCCTTTTATGATCATGTGCTTTTTGCCTTTTAGACTGATTATACAGTGAATTATATTTATCAATTTACATATGTTGAACCATCCCTGAATCTCTTGGATTAAGCCTACTTGATCATGGTGGTTAATCTTTTTGATGTGTTCTTGGATTTGATTTGCAAGTATTTTATGGAGAATTGTTGCATCTATGCTCATAAGGGAAACTGCTCTGTAATTCTCTTTCTTTGAGGTTTACATGGTTTAGTTATTGAGATAATAGTGGCCTCATAAAATGAATTGGGCAATGTCCCTCCTGCTTCTATTTTGTGGAATAATTTGAACAGTATTGGCATTAACTCTTTTTAAAAATCTGGTAGATTTCGGCACTGAATCATGTGGCCCTGCACTTTTTTTGTTAGGAGACTTTTAATGACTGCTTCTATGTCACTAGGGATAGTGATTATGGATAAACTGCTTATCTGGTGCTGGTTTAACTTTGGTAGATGGTATGTATTGAGGAAATTATCCATTTTGTTCAGATTTTCCAATTTGGTGGGCTACAGGTTTTTTAATTATGTCCTTATGATTCTTTGCATTTCTTCAGTGTCTGTTATACCCTCTTTTCAACTCTAATTTTGGATATTTGATAAGATAGTCTCTCTCTTCCTTTTACTTAATTTAGCTAATGGTTTGTCAATTATATTGGTTTTGTCAAAGAATCAATTCCTTATTTCATTAAGTCTTTGTAATTTTTTTGTTCCTATTTCATTGATTCCAGGCCCAAGTTTGATTATTTCTTGCCATCTACTTTTTTTGGATATGATTATTTCTTTTTGTTCTAGAGCTTTCAGATGTGATGTTAAGTTGCTATTATATCTTTCCAGTTTGCTGTTGTTGTTGATGTTTGTTGGTTTGTTTGTTTGTTTTGTGTAGGCGCTTAATGCTATGATCTTGCCTCTTAGAACAATTTTTATTATTTCCCTTAAGACTGAGTATGGCTGTATTTTAATTTTCATTCAATTCTAAGAAGTCTTTTATTTCTTTCCTAATTTCTGTCTTGACCCATTTTTCATTTACTTTCAGTAGTGAGATGTTCGGTTTCCATGAGTTTGTAAGCTTTCTGTTGGTTGGGTTGTTGATATCCAGTTTAATCTGTGGTTGTCAAGTAGAATGGAGAGTTTATTTACACTTTCTTGTATCTGTTGAGACTTGCTTTGAGGTCAGTTTTGGAGAAAGTTACATGAGGTACTGAGAAGAAGGTATATTCTTTTGTGTTTGAGTGAAATATTATGTAAATATCTGTTAGGTCCATTTGGTTTATAATATCAGTTAACTGTAGCATTTCTCTGTTAAGTTTCCTCTAGATGATCTATGTATTGGTGAGAGTTGTGCATTGAAGTCTCCCACTATCCATGTGTGAGAATCAACATGTGATTTAAGCTGTAGTAGTATTTCTTTTATGAACTTGAATGGCCCTGTGTTTGGTGCATAGATGGTAAGAATAGCAATGTCATCTCAGTGGATTTTTTTCTTTGATGAGTATATAGTGTCTTTGGTAGGTGGACTTGCTGTAAATGGTTTGAAGTCTATTTTGACAGATATTAAAATGACTACATAAGCTTGCTTCTTAGGTCCATTTACTTGGAATTTCTTTTTCCACCCCTTTACTCTGAGATTATGTCTATGTTTGATGTGAAGATGTGTTACTTGGATGCAGCAAAAAGATGGATGCTATTTTCATGTCCATTTTGTTAGTCTGTGTCTTTTTACTGGGGAACTAAAACCATTGATGTTGAGAGATAGCAATGAGCAGTTTTGGTTTTCTTGTTGATTTGTGTGTGGGGTGTGTGTGGGTGTGTGTGTGTGTGTGTGTGTGTGTGTTTGATTTGCTCATTTGATTTTATTTATTCCTTGTGTTTATTTGGGTGTAGTTAATCTCTTTAGGTTGGAGTTTTCCTTCTGTATGTAGATAGATTTGTAGGTAGATATTGCTATCTATAGATCTGTAGATAAATATTGCTTAAATTTGGTTTTATCATGAACTGTTCTATTTTCTCCATCTATGGTGATTGAAAGTTTTTCTGGGTATAGTAGTCTGTGCTGACATATGTGGTTTCTTGGAATCTGTAGCACATCTCTCCAGGCCCTACTGGCTTTTAAAGCCTCCATTAAGAAATCCAATATTATTCTAATACGTTTGTCTTTATACGTTTCTTGATCTTTTTCCCTTTCTAATTTTAATATTCTTTTCTTTGTGTTCTGTATATTTTGTGTTTTGATTATTATGTGCCAAAAGGAAGTTCTTTTCTGGTCCAGTTTATTTGGTATTCTGTATGCTTCCTGTACCTTGATAAGCATCTCTTTCTTTAGTTAAGGAATTTTCTCTTATGATTTTGTTAAAAATATTTTTTGTGCCTTTGACCTGGGTTTCTTCTCCCTCCTTTATTCCTATTATTCTCAGATTTGGTCTTTTCATAGTGTCCCATATTTTCTGTGCCAGGATTTTTTTTTTTTAGATTTAACATATATTATGACCAAAGTTTCCGTTTCTTCTTTCATGTCTTCAGTGACTGATAGTCTCTCTTCCTTCTTTTGTATTCTGTTGGTGAAACTTGCCTCTGTTGTTCTTGTTTGAGTTCCTAAATTTTTCATTTCCAAAATTCCCTCAGTTTGGGTTTTCATTATTGATTCTACTTTCAGGTCTTGAACTATTTTATTCATTCCTTTATACTACTTGTTTTTTGTATGTGTTTTCATAGATTTCTTCAAGGGATTTATTCATTTCCTCTTTAAGGACCTCTATCATATCCATAAATGCTATTTTAAGGTCTTTGTATCATGCTTCAGCTATGTTGTAGTTCTCAAGGCATACTGTGGTGGGGCTGCTGGGCTCTAGTGGAGATACATCTCCCTGGCTATTATTGTGATTTTATGCTGGCATCTAGGCATCTGGATTTAGGATGATTGCAGTTCTAGGTGCTGATATCTGGCTTTGTCTGTTGGGTTGGTGTTTTGTTCCTTGATTTCTGTCTGTGGTTCTTAGGAGGGTGTGTTGACTGTGTGTTTCCTGATAGAGAATTCTTCTGGGATCCTGCTAGCTGAGACCAATAGTAGTTCCTGGTAAAATGTGTTTCTAGGTATTAGGAGCTGGAACTTAAGAATGGAGATGTACAAGGAGGGGCCTGTGTGTGTCCACAGGTAGGAGAAAAGCTATACTCTTCCAGGATCTGCTTAGTCCACTTGGAATGCGGGCAGGGAGGCCGTAACAGGTAGTCTGCTACAGAGCTGGGGATGAAGCTGGGAGTTGGATATGGAGGAGAGGAGAGAAAGTGAAAATCTGGAGCTACCTGGTTTGCTGGCCTGCTTGCTGCTCCACCAGGCTTGGCTGGGGGTTTCTCCAGGAATGCCTGTTGGATTTGGGGGCTGAGATAACAGGATAAATAGTAAGGAAGGTTGAAGGAGAGTTGCTTAATCCAATATAGATGGGGGTCAGAGATGGGTAAGATCATAACAGGTGTTCTGATACAAAGATGAGGGTGTTACTGGGTAATTGGACTTGGAGGAACAGGGGGAAAAGTGAAGATCTGCATTTAGGCTACCTGCTTCTCTGGCCAGTGTGGCCGGGGGCTTCCAGGTAATGCCTGCTGAATTTGAGGACTGGGATAAAGCAATGAGTGGGCAGAAGCAAGTCTGGGCACAAGTGGAGGCTATCTCAGGTTTTCTGCTATAGAGATAGGGATGAGACAGGGGAATTGATTTAAAGAAGATGAGGAAGGAGTGAAGATCTAAAGTTAGCCTACCTACTTACTTGGCTTTAGTGTTGTGTGTCTTTTTTAATATTACCACTTTTATGACTCATTTTCTAATCCATAGAGAACGTTTGTATTTGAGAGAATGTATATCTGCCATGCACAACTTTGAATAGGAACCTGTGACACTCATAATATGTGATGATAGAGCATCCACAAGAGTGAATGATGCTGGTACTCATATGGATGTTTCTTCTTATCCAGTCCAGGTGCCAGCCCAAGTGATTTTGTGACCCTATTCAGTGTAGGTATTCTCACCTCTTTTAACCCAATTTAAAAACTCACAGACATGCTCAGATATTTGTTTTCATGGTGATTATATATCTCATGGGTTGACAAAAAATATTAACTATCACAAATCTACTTTTGACATCTAAACATACCACTTTCAAGCCATGCCCTTCTGCTCTCAGTCCCAAATGTCTCAATTTCATCTCATTGTGCACAGTGCATTTAGTACATCTCTAAACACACCCATGGTGTTTTTGACAGTCCTCACAATGTCTGAAAGCCTAAAGTCTCTTCTGATACTATACATGATTTGAAAAATCCAGACCCTCTGTACAATTGTGGCAGGGTCCTGTGCTGTTGTTCCCTTTGGGGGAGGGGGCCAAGTAGGCACAGAGTCAATGACACAGACTCTGGAAGAATGTTGAAACAGCAAGCTCAGCTTATTCAGGAAGAGGCAAGCCTTATATACCCTCCATTCCACCCTGGGGGGAGGTCTGATGAATATGCATCTGCTAGTGTGACATGGCTGCCTCTCATTGGTCCAGGTCATCTCCAGATCATGTCTCAGCTGCTATTGCTAAGGCCTTTCGGCAAACCAGGTTGGCTTTCAGAAAGTATCTTTTTTACTGGTTTGGGCTGGCTGGCCCTCAAGCTTGTTAGGGATGAGTCATCCCACATACAATAAAAAAAACCTAAATATTTTCTCCATATATTGTCAGAGTAAATGTACCTGTTCCAAAGGAGAAGCATAGGAGCATGGCAAGGAAAGATCAGACCAAAGCAAGACTGAAACCCAGCAGAGAAAACATCAACCCATGCAGCTTCATATAGGCATCTGGGGCTGGAAATGGAAACATATAGGCTCATACATGTGTGAGTTCCTCTGCCACTCCAGCTCTGCTTTTTTTTGGGCTAGCTCCTCTCCATGCACTCTGCTTTCCTCAGTGTCCCATGCATCTGGAGCATTCACCATCTGAGAGGTCTCTATAGCAACTTAGGTTGAACCTCCACAGCTTCACACAGTGGTCTTTCAGGATATCCTGGCAGGAGCCCTGATCTCTCTCCCTCCACCTCCTCTCTCTCTCTCTCTCTCTCTCTCTCTCTCTCTCTCTCTCTCTCTCTCTCACACACACACACACACACACACACACACACACACACACACACACACACAAGTGCACACACACCAATTAAAGCAATGGCTCTCTGGAATAGTGGCACAAGAAAGGCTCCATGAATCCCTCAGTCTTTCATCTTTTTTATTCTTGAAAAATCAATGCCACATGGACAATGTTGCCACATTCTGCTGCTTCCTCAGGATGAAGCAGGCCGTGTAGGCCAGCCTCTGTGTGCTGATCCTGGGGAACATTTTCCTAAGTGGCTTTATTGAACAAGGAACCCTTCCAGCAGCATTTTTAGTATAGGCTCTCTCCTTTCAAATAAACTTTTATTTTCACAAGATGGAACCTTCCATTGGTAGACCTTGCCTCAGGGTACCTCTCCTGTTACTGCAGGGCAGAGACCTACAATTCTCTTTAATGGCATTAATCTCATTAACAACTAGTTGCTCTCAAATCTTTATTGTGTGTAACTTTGAACTTGTTCCTTTACCCACTTCATATTTTTCATGTATTTTGCTTCTCTTATTGCTCTCTCTCATTCTGCACTAGAATGCTATGCTGTCCTGAAAGTTCATTCACCAAAAAAATTAATCATTACTTTTAAATTCAACCTTGCCCAAATTATCAGGAAACATGAATGATGCAGACAGATTCTTTTGAGGAGTATAAAGTTGAATGTTCTATAGCCTAGTTCTTGATAGAGTCATTGTTACCTTCTGAAATTATATGAGCTGGGCTTGCACTGTCTACATTTCTCTAGGCATTCTGGCCTTTCAAACTCCATGCACAATGGCCCATTGAACTCCACTTATCACATTGTGGGGTTTTTCTGGCCCAAAGTTCCAAACTCTTCCTCGTTAATCCTGAAAGGCATAAGAACCTTAAGATCCAAAGGCATAAGAGGCATAAGAACCACATGGTCAAGCTAGGCGGTGGTGGTGCACGCCTTTAATCCCAGCACTCAGGAGGCAGAGCCAGGCGGATCTCTGTGAGTTCGAGGCCAGCCTGGGCTACCAAGTGAGTTCCAGGAAAGGCGCAAAGCTACACAGAGAAACCCTGTCTCGAAAAACCAAAAAAAAAAAAATAAAAAAGAACCACATGGTCAGTTTTATCAGAATGAGAACCCTATTCTTTGTACCAGTTGTCTGTATTAGTTACTCTCCTCACTGTTGTAGAAAAATAACTGACAAAAGAACTTTCAAAAGGAAGAATTTACTTAGGCTCACACTTTGAGAGCAGTCCATCATGGCAGAGAAGGCATTGTTGCAGCAGGAGTATGAGGGATCTGATTGGATTTCCCATCAATAAGCAGAGAGGGATGCATGCTAGTGTTCAGCTGGATTACTCTTCTTTTATTCAGCCCAAGATCTCAGGTCAGGGGACAGTGCTGTCCACATTTAGAGTGTATCTTACAAATATACTCATTTTTTTCCACAGTGATTTTAAATCCCATCGAGCTGATATTAACCATAAGAGAGGTGTTAGCGAACTTTTTACATATTTGAACCAAGTTCAATAAACACCTCTTTCCAGAAATCTGGCTGTCCACTATCAGAAGGAATTGAGAGCTAGAACTTAAAGTATACAATTGTCACTCAAGGTCCACACTTAGAAAAATAGGAGCGGACTCTTGATCACCTTCTGCCCAGACCCCTAAGAGCTCATTTTCATTTCAGTAAAATTGGGACCACTGTGAAGTGTGTAGCTAATTTTAAAGATTTTTTCCCTGAAAAGGGGAGACTCTGAGCTCATAAAAGAGACTCATGTGACCTGCAGAAGGCTAAACCTTCTGGTTATCCATCTTCTTGCATTTCCTGTTAGGCTGAAGGTGTTCTCAGATTCCTTAAATAGTGTCTGCCAAGTTCTGAGTTACAAATGATAGAAACAATGTTGGTGTGCTGTTTTACAGAGTGGGGAGTTCATAGACTCAACCTATAGAGTGCCAGTGAGAGTACTCAGTGCATAAACATGCCTGAGCGGCAAGGCTGACAATGTGAGTTCAAGTCCAAGAATCTGTATATAGTTTGAAGGTGAGATTCACCTCCACATAACTGTCCTTTGACCTCTACCTGTATGGCATGCATGTGCATGTATATATACATGTGCACACATGTAAACACAGACACATACACAATAAATAAATAAATGAATAGTCATTTTAAAACATCTTAAAAACTGCACAGCATTAGTAAGGATTAGTTACAAATCTTTGTGTGTGTGTGTGTGTGTGTGTGTGTGTGTGTGTGTGCATGTGCATAGGCACACATGCAAAAGTGTACATGTAGAGATCAGAGTATAACTTTGGAGAGTTCTTTAAAATATCCAGTTTCTTTCTCAGTTCAAGCCTCTCTAAAATATCCAACATTTCTACAAAATTCCAAAGTCTCTCAACTATAAGTTCTTGTGAAGTCAAAATAATTTACATATTTTCTTATTCTTTTTTTTCATTTTCAAATTAACTTTTGTTTGAATTTTAGGATCCTTTCCTATACAATAACCCACGAAACCAATAACCAACCAATACCAAAATTTCTAACAGCAAGTTATACAATTGTTCTAGGTAATAAATAAAGGTTTTCCTTCAGTGATTAAGAGAATAGTTAAGTTTCTGTTAATTTAACATAAAAAATCACACTTTAAGTTTATAAGGTTTAACATGTAACTTCAACTATAACAAGTTTTACAGGAATCTACAAGCTTTTAATTCCTAAAAGGTGACTTAATTTTTTAGGTCTAAAGTTACATTCTTCATATTTTCTCCTACAGCTTCAAACTTTCTACACTCACCTAATCCACTGTTCCATGCCACTCCAGACAAACTTGACATGACTGATCTACTTCAAGTGTTATTTATCTTTCCCCAAAGAAGGTTAAAAAGCAGTTTGTTATAACTGCAGATTTCTAATAAAAGGACATCTACTACAATATCCGTCACAAAAGCTTTCAAAAGATCATTTTTTCCTCATAGTAAAGGCAGAGAAGAACCACAAAGTCTAACACTGGGCTCCTTTTTACTCAGATGTTCAATGACTTAAATGACAATTTCACCTTTAAGAGTATAACAAAGGGTGGAAAACAGCAACACAACTGGCCACACTATAGATGAAACAAACCAGGTTTTTGTTTTGTTTTTAGGACTAGTAAGCATTGGAAGCTTGGAAATCCAGAATCAAAGGGGAAAGGGAAAAAAAGGGGAGGGGGAGTCCTTGGCCACAATCACTCCGTTATCAATAGCGTCTTGGGCTTTAGGAACGAGATCTTGACCGTGACCTGTATCTACTGTAATAAGGAGAAGGTGACCTTCTTCTGTACCGGTAATCATAATTTTCATATCTGTCATAGCCTCGATCATATCCTATATCATAGTAAGAATCTCATCGTCTACCACCACCACCGCCTCCTCCTTCTCCACCACTGCCTCCTCCTCCTCCACCACCACTGAGTCGGTCTGCCCATGTAAATGCCTGGTGTAGGCGTGTGTGCTCTCTTGGTGATAGAACAATCCACACGAATTCCTCTACCATCCAGCTCCATCCCATTTGCCCTTTCCATAGCCTCCTTAGAGTCATCTATCCTCTCAAAATGCTCAAAAGCAAATCCACGTTACCTTCCAGTTCACAGATCATAAACTACTACATTGACACCACTCATTGTCCATATCGAGAGAATACTTCACGAAGATCTCTCTCTGTTGTGTACAAACTGAGGCCAAATATACCCAGGCATGTGTTGGGATCTGGATTTGCCCTGCTGCCTCTATGTCTTCTGCGATTAGACATTGGAGAGTGACTCTGGCTTCTTCGTCAGCGACTCGGGCGTATAAGATCTTCTATGAGAGTGGGACCGGGACTGAGTGTAGCATCTATGAGAATGACTCCTCAACCTTGACCCGGATTTTGATCTTGATCGAGAATGGGATTCAGAATGTTTGGAAACTGCCGGGCGGTGGTGGCGCACGCCTTTAATCCCAGCACTCGGGAGGCAGAGCCAGGCGGATCTCTGTGAGTTCGAGGCCAGCCTGGGCTACCAAGTGAGTTCCAGGAAAAGGCGCAAAGCTACACAGAGAAACCCTGTCTCGAAAAAACCAAAAAAACAAACAAACAGAATGTTTGGAAACTGTTGATGGACTATGATATCCTGACCTGCTCTCTGATTTTACGCGAGCAGGAGTTCCCGTTGGAGATTTTGACTGAGAGCGAGACTCTCTGCCCTCGAAGTTGTTCTCCTCTACATCACTCATGTTGGCCAGGAGTTCTCGAGAACTAAATAAGAGACAAGCCTCAGCTCGAGGGCCGAAGGCTTAGTCACCCCGCTGTCTGGAATGTGGGGAGGAGGAAGGCGACGGCGACAACGGCCAGTGCGCTCCACCGTATTTTCTTATTCTAAAAGAGAAAAATCAGGACACAGTCACAATCAGACCAAAGCAAAACCCAAGTCCAATTGTGTAAAAGTCAGTGCCAGACTGCTGGGACTCAGCGATCTAGGCTCCAAAGGGACGCAGTGGTGCTTCTCCAGCTCTGCCCTCCGCAGCAATGCGGCTTGTTTTCATCCCGGTGGCTCAGGCCAGCTCCACTCCACAGCTGCTGCTGTCGTCTGTGAGCATCTCATGTGATTGACATCTCAAAACTGAGGAGTCTCAGCTGCTACTGGGTTGCACCTTCAACCAGAGAATAAGCAAAAGTCATAGGTGGAATCAGATATAATTTACCTACATAATTGAAATATTGGAAAAAAAATAGGAAAACAACTGAACTTAAATAATCAGAAGAAGCCATGTATGGTGGTACACACCTGTAATCCCAACACTTAGAAGGTTGAAGCAGGAAGATTATTGTGTGTTCAATACAAAATTGAGCTGCATAGTAAGTTCTCGGGATGCAGCATAAGACCCTCTGTCAAAGAAACAAACAAAAAGAATCAGAAGAAAAATATTATCTATATCTAACTTTCTTTTGTATCAAATGGACATTAAGAGCCTGGAGAGAGGGCTCTATAGTTATGAGGGTGCATGTTCATACACACACACACACACACACACACACACACACGCACACACACACACACACACACGAGATAGAGATAGACAGAGACAGAGACACACAGAAAGAGAGAACATGAATGAACCAGAGACTGGGGAAATGACGTTGAATATTGCTTACGGCAATATATTTGGTCCTTTACAGTTGCTAAAACTGGGTGCTTTATGTTAAAAAGATGCTGACTTATCACCATTTTTAGCTAGAAGTCTAAGATCAGATGCCCATCTATTTAGTCTCTCATGAACTCCTTCTCAGCTATTTCCTATTTCCTATTTCCAACACATGACTCTGGGAGATACCCATACCATAGAAGACTGCAGAGAGTGTGAGGAAGACAGGGTGGCCCTGGCTTTCCCTGGGACCATCTCTCCTTGCACAAAGCAGGTGGTATGGTTACCTAGAAGATATGTGGTGCAGGGTCAGTAAGCATGTCCAGCTGCTGCCTCTTCAGTCATCACTGGATTCAAGACAAGTGTCATCACTCATGATAAAGGTGTGAGCGCATGGCACATATGTGTGCGTGCCTGTGTGCATGTGTGTGTATGTACATGATGAGGATGAGCACCTGTGATGACTGGCTTGGGTTTTCCCTGCTGTGATGATGCCACTTAGACTTGAGAGTGACAAAGTTACAGACATTGTGATGCTAATTCAGTTCAGTCATTGTCTCAGTCACTTAGATGTTTTAAATCTGATTCTCTTGTGCTCTGTGAGACTTTGACAGACTCCTCTCTAGGTAAGACTTTGTTGGCATATCAATACCATTTGATAAGAAGTATCCTCAACCATAGCAACTGTTAAAGAGCTAGGACAAAAAGTGGAGTTTGGGGCTTTACTCTTTTATAGATACAAAGTATTATCTTTGGAGTATCTTTGATGTGATTAAACAAATGTATAAAATAAGTTTCTTATGAGAATTACAATTTAAATTTTAAAATGGGATCTGCCAAGGCCTTAGCTAAATTTTAACAATCTCTGATTTAAATTGCAGGAAGTTTTCACCAAAGCCCTAATGTGAAAGTGGCCTACAAGTCCTGCCACTCAGAAAAAGTAAATTCCCAACCTAAATGCATTGAAATGTATCCTAAATGTGGCTTCAGTGAGACAAAGCTGCTGCTATACACCAGTGTCAGAACCACTCCTCTGGACGTCTTCCATGCAGTGTGAGGGTATCTCTGTGCTGATTGCGGTAGATTCCAAATGTAGCAGCCAAAAGTAATGCAGTATCTGCCATCCATAGCAGTTAGATTAGGTCTCTGTGACCTGAAAGCTACCAGCCTTCTGCTGCTGTGAACAGGATGGACCCTCTTCCCTGGTGGTGGGAAGTAAAGCAACCAGACAGCAGTTATATCCTGTGGGTCACACATTAGCCAAGCACCACTCCCTTCTCAAACAAAGAGTGACCACTGTCATGTAGCATTGGTCACGGTTAACTAGGCCTGCTTCCTTACTATGCAAGAGCTTCCTCTCTCAGAAACAATTAAGAATAGACACCTTGCTTTTCTGCTGGTAGTGAAAGTTCTTATTTTAGAACCCTGTGTTCTGTGTGGTCTTATAAGTTAACAAAGCTCTTACCTAAAGGACAATGGCCTCAGAACTTTCCTTTCCAACCCAGGCCCCCGCCTCTGTCTGCTCAAAATGTTACACTTCGTTGTCCTGATGATTTATAGAAGTAATGACTATTCAGTGAAATTAAGCTCCATCTGATCTTCTTGCCTGGGTAGCTTATAGCTTGATGTCAAATCTAAAACACAATGTCTTGGATGTCAATATATTCTTTAGGAAACATCACAGAGATGGTGAAATCAGTTAAAAATAAGCAAAGTATCACGGCTTATGATTGTGAACCAATTCTTGGGAGACTGAGACAGGAGGATAGCTATGAGGCCAATGCCAGTCTGAGCTACAGGAGTTCCAGACCTTGTCTCAAAAAAAATCAATAAAAGCGTAAAACAATTTAAAACTAATAATGAGATTTGAATTATGTAGGGTTTATGCTGAGAAATATGTTTATGTTATAAATAAAATTTTATAGATAATTTTTACATTTATAGGTAAAAATATTCATGCATATTTATGTATGTAAATATAACACATAATTGTCTTTGTATAAATTAAGAAATGCTTCCAACTTTTGAATATACATTATTTGTCATCAGTTAGGAAATTAAAGAAAAATAATGATTTTGTTAGAAAAACCAGACTCCTATTTTATAAAATATTAGAAAATATATTCCTATCAATTACAAATTTGTGATAATAGCCATTATAAAATGAACCATAACCTGTAGTTGCACAATATACAACTTCAAAATGTAAGTGGAGGCTATGATATTTCTGGAAAATTAGTATATAAACAGCAAATGCCCTAGTCCTCTGTGAATGTGTTATGGTGGGGGATATTATGGGAACACAAAACAGTCTTGGACCTTAAGGTTAACAAATTAGCAGTCTAACTGTTCAACAAGACACAAAAGCCTCAGCTTCTGCAGTTGGAGATAGATGGCAGATAAAATAAAGAGAAACTGTCATTCAGCCCACATGAGAAAACGTAAACAGTTTTGGAGGCAACAAGATGTAGTAGTGTGTGCAGTCACAGACTGCTTCTTACACATTTGCAAAGAATGGTCTTTATATTGCTAGAGGTGGAGCACACAAGGCCCAAGGCTCCTAACGAAACTGCTGTAGACTGGTTAACGCTGTTAAAAAGTAAATAAAGAAAGTTTCAAATCAACAATCAGCGATTCAGATTGCAGAACTGGGTAATTTCTTTTCTCAGTTACTCTTATCAGTAGGTTATACACCCAAAGTATTTTACACTGTGTCTGGATGACAGAAAACAGTAAGTTGTTGTTGGTTATTTTTGCTCTTTGGCTCTTTTGGGGGGCCTGCCACCCAGCTCCCAAATAAATACACAAAGAGATTTCTTCTTAATTATAAATGCACAGCCTTAGCTTGGCTTGTTTCTTGTCAGTTTTTCTTAACTTAAATTATCCTGTCTATCTTTGGCCTCTGGGCTTTTACCTTTCACTTACATCTTTATATCTTATTTTCACTCTTACTCTGTGACTGGTTGTGTAGCAGGGTGGCTGGCCCATGGCATCCTCCTCTCCTTGTTCTCCTTCTTTTTACTCTTCTTCCAGATTTCTCCTTCTATATATTCTCTCTGCCTACCAGCCTCACCTATCCTTTCTCCTGCCTTGCTACTTGGCTGTTCAGTTCTTTATTAGACCATCAGGTGTTTTACACAGGCACAGTAACACAGTTTCACAGAGTTAAACAAATGCAACATAAACAAAAGTAACACAACTTAAAATAGTATACTACAACAGTAAGTAATTTATTCACTATCAACTTCATCATATCCACTTATTTTAAATGTTCATTAGTAACAATTTCCACCTCTCAGGTGCTGTGCAATTTTGTGAAAAACTTTTGTGCATGTTGTTTTACTTCATCGCTACCCTGGACCTGTTTGCAGGTCTTATTTCCATTGTGCTGAGAAGGAAACAGGCTCAGAGACACTGATGAGCTGCAGTTAGAAAGTGATGGATCACAATTGTTGTTAAACTCTGAATTTATAGTCTGTTTTGCATCCTGGTCTCCTGATCATAGCAGTGGACCAGTAATACTGGAATAGCAAACAAAATTTCCTCTCTCCAAATCAATGGAGAATTTGGTGGGGACAAAGAGAGCCACTGGAAAACAACATCCAACATTTCTCTAGGACTTAGCATGTGGTGTGTATTGTACCAAACATTTCAAACACTGGTCCTTAACCTTTGTGATGTGGATTTGAGGCAGGTGGCAGTGCCTGCACTTTTCACATGGAAAAACTGAGGTTTTAGGAAGTTACGTTACTTCCTGAAGTCCCATGGCAGACAGGCCATGGAAACTTGTATCAAACACGGTGCCTCATTCCAGAGTGCTCAGTTCTTACTTCTTCTCTGTGTTGCTTACAATAGACAGTTCTGAGAGGATAAAGCCTATCCCATTTCTAGCTGAGGAAGAGATGGTCAGGAGAAAGGCAGCCAGGAAATCACGAACAAATATAAGTTAATGCTCCAAACCCTTGGTATGGAATTTAGGTAACCCAACAGTTTATACTTGATCAAATTAGCAAGAAAGTTAAATATGAAAATATCAGTAAAAGTGTTTCTGGAAATAGAAGCAACCGTGCTTTTCCAAGCACTACAGGCTTGCAGTTTTAAATTATTTTACCTATCCAATGAATCCATTTCTTTTTCTAATTCAGTTTGCAATATGTTGTCACAGTGACGTGGCTCGGCATTGTATTTTACTATTAAATAGAAACAGTGTTGTGTGTGACAGGTGTATGTGGCATGGTTACCTCTGTGCCTGAGTGTTACCTGCTTGTTTCCATGGTACATATCATGTTTTTATGTTTTAAGAATGGATAAAACAATTAAATATGAGGTGGAAAATTCAGACAGAACTTTATATTCTGAACTTCCTCTAAGCTATGCCAATATTGAATCCTAGTCAACAACAGAGAGCAGACTTAACTAAAACGTTATATTAGCATGTATTAACTAACAAGTTACTACTTGGATGCCATTTTCTATGGAAAGCAACATGGCATGGCTCTCTTTAGAGGTTCTATTGTTGCTGTTTTAATGATTTGCATTGTCTCCAGCTAAGGCAATGAAACAAATATGAATTTTCACATAAATCAAATTAATGAAGCTGACTTTAGATCTCTTGGGCAAAAACCTTGAAGAGACTATGATTTGTACTCTCAGTATTTTCAACATATATCTAGACAGTACAGACAAAAAGGAATCAAAAGCAGTCCTGGCTGCAGTCAAATTGAAAAGACAATGCTGCTGGATGATTGTCACATCACTGGGATGCTTCTATGTCAACAATTGCTATGTTGGTAGAGTCCTGCTGTGATAATGAAGCTTGGTTTAACCTGAGCACTGAGAAGAATACTATGCTATGTTTAAGTACCGCTGTCCTCTCTGGATTCCAGAGAAATAGAAACTGTCACTTGTCTCATAGCATTTCTAGGAATTTTTGTAACTTGGCACCAAGCACACCACTGCTGGACAGCCTGTAGCCTGCCTTCTAGTCTGTGTGTAGCCTCTCTCATGCTTCTTGTTTCCATGATGTCAATCTGTGACATTCTCAGGAGACTTCATAACTGTGAGCAACAGACATTCAAGCCTTAGACTTTTTCTGGAGATGCCCAGTGTTTCATGTGAAAGGAAGGACAATTGTAAGGCCATATTGAAAGCCAGCATTTGGGGGGTTCAGGAGAGGCTCTGCAATAGCCATGTGTGACTAGTCAATGCATCTAGGCTCTCGTTGCCTGCAGTAAAGACATTTGTAGGGAGCAGAATTCCAGTCATTACCTTAAGGTCTTATGCATGTTGCTTGATTTATTAATAAAAAGTCATGTAGTCAACAAGGCATTATTGGTCTTTGTCTGCTAAAACTGAGCCATGATTTCTTTATTTATAGGATTTGATGGTTTTGTTTTGCTCAGTATTGCCTCTTTAGACAGTAATGGCTCAAGAAATTTCCCCACTTAGACAAATAGTGAGATGAAGAAAGATCTGGTGCCCAGAACTATTCAGATTCTAGTAAACATGGAATCCTCACAAAAGAATTGATTCTGAATGTGCAGGACATTGATAACCAGAACTTAATCTTTCTCATGTTCTTAAATACATGGGGCTGAAGAGATGGCTTGCAGTTAAGAGCACTTGCTGCTCTAGCAGAGGACCCAGGTTTCGTTCCCAACGTATACATGGAGACTCACAAATTTAGGTAGCTTTAGTTCCAAGGATTCCAGCACCCTCTTCTGGCTTCTGAAGGCACTGCATGCACATGCAGACAAAACACTAATACACAGAAAAGAATAACTTTTGTAAAAATCTACGGTATATATAGTTTGCCATGAACAAAAGAATTTCAAGATTTAATATTCATTTCAACCAATTGGCTTACAGTCTTCCTGGATGTGATGACTATAGGACCTGAGCAAAGTAGCAGGTAAGGAAAACTCAGAGTTGCCTCAAAAAAAACTGGAAGCAAAGGCTCATCAATGCAGACTTTAGGCTGGACCAATGCCCTGAAATGCTTCTTCATAGAGTTAATTCACTTCCAATGCTGCTCCAGCGACTCTGGACAAACATCGAACATTCTGAGTGTTACTAGTCATGGAACATTTATGCTTCTCTGGATGATTGATTTGCTGCTCAGGACTTTCTATTTTTTGTCAGTGGGGGACTAGCCCTTGCTCAGCTTTTAGCTTACCAGTGACCTCCTTTAACATACGTTCCAGCTCACCTGGAAATGTTCTGTCTTTCTATCTAAGAATTTATTTTGCTGTGCAGATACTTTTTAATTGCATGTAATCCCATTTGTCAATTCTGCTTATAAAATCCAGTAGAGCAAACATAGGAAATAGAGATTTCCAAATTTTTGAAAGGTCTTCAGAATGGTGCTGCTTGCTCCCTGACCTTCAGAAGATAATCTTAGCAGCCAACCTGAAGTGAAGTAGTTATCCTGAAGGCTTGAGCTTTGAAATGACTGGGGAAACCACTCTGTAGGTGGAAGTTTCTGTCCCACCAGCAGCTCCTAAATAAACACACTGAGGCTTATATTAATTATAAATACTCAGCCAATAGCTCAGGCTTATTACTAACTAGTTCTTACATTTTAAGTTAACCCATATTCCTTATTTATACTTTGCCAGGTGGCAGCACCTTTATTAGAATGGCATGTCCATCTCCTGCTCCCTCTGCATCTGGCTGGTGACTCCAGTGACTCTGCCCTTCTTTCTCCCAGCATTTTCAGTTTAGCTCTCCCACCTAACCTTATTCTGATCAGCTATTGGTCAGTCAATTTGTTTATTAAACCAATCACAGCAACAAATCTTCCCAGTGTACAAAAGGATTATTCCACAGCACCACTCTATTGAGTTCTTATTGGGTATAGAAAATTCAAATAATTTCAGGCTTAATAATGTGAGGAGTAGAGCTTGGCATAGAGAGTAAGCTATCAGAGAGTTGAATAAAGTGACAAGCAAGTGGGATGCATGTCACAATTGGTCTCAGCTAGATTCATTGTAAAAATGAGCAGAGTTGATTGCCTGCCAGCCTTTGCCCTGTATCCAATAGCTGTCACTTGTGCATTATACCCCATGTTATCCTGTGCGTCTTGCTCCCCCAGTCCCTGTCTCAGTTAGGGTTTCTATTGCTGTGACAAAACACTATGACCAAAAGCAATGGGGGTGGAGTGTTTTGTTCACACTTCCACATCACAGTCCATCATTAAAAAGGAGGTCAGGGCAAGAATTCAAGAGAAGAAACTGGAAACAGGAACTGAAGAGAGACCATGCAGTAATGCCGCTTACTTGCTTGTTCCTCATGTCTTGCTCAACCTGGTTTCTTATACCTTCTAGGCACCACCAGTATCAATCATCAATAAATCATTAATCTGGTAAATACTCCCACAGACTTACCTATAGGTCAATCTCATGGAGCTGTGTTTTCAATTAAGATTCTCGCTTCCCAGATATGTCTAGTTTTGTGTCAAGTTGACAAAATCCAACCAGCACAATAGACCCTTTGTCAACTTGACACAGAACACATCAGTTATTAATCTATAAACTTTCCTTTCTTGTTCATCCCCAAGAATTTTAAAGAGACTTCGAATTGAAGAGATTGAACTTTTGCACAGTGGTGGCACACGCCTTTAATCCCAGCACTTGGGAGGCAGAGCCAGGCAGATCTCTATGAGTTTGAGGCCAGCCTGGTCTATAGAGTGAGATCCAGGACAGGCACCAAAACTACACACAGAAACCCTTTCTTGAAAACAAAACAAGAAACAAAAACAGTGAGAGAGATTTAAACTTTTAAAGCATTAGAATATTTTTAAACTGAGACTTTTAAAAGTTGGAATGTTTTTGTATTATGATGTTGATATTAATATGCACAGCCTGCAGCTTATGAGCACTACAGTCATGCCTGGCGCTGGGACCAAGAACAGGGTGGTGTACAGCAGCCTGGAGCTCCTGAAGAAACATGTCCTTACTGAATAGGGCCTATCCTAGGCCGACTAGCTCACACCCAACATGGAGCCACTGTGGCTGCAGCCCATGCTGGTTTCCCTGCTGGGAGGGGCACTGACCTTGGGCTACAAGCATTAAGGTCTAGTGTGGTGATCCTCCAGGTGGCAGACATTGAAGGCAGGGAGATGTGCAGCAGCCAGGAGCTCTCACTGAACCTGCCGCTAGATGTCCTGACTAGCCTCAGCATCACCCTGACTCTGGACAACAGCAGGATATCCTAGACAAGTCTCGGCAGTGGTTCAGTATTTATGGTGCTTCAGAAACCAGAAACCTTGAACCAGATCAAAGATCCATTGCAATGAATATTTGCATGTAAAGCTATTTGGGCAAAAATATATACTATATGACACACTGCAGTTTCTAATGCCACTAAAACAAATGAATATTGGATGGAGAGTTGGGAAAGATAGAGGAACAGAGCAGTGAGTGCTTGGTGGAGAGAAGTGGAACTAGAGACAGGAAATGGCAGGTTGAGTGAAGACTGGTGGATAGGGAAAACATGTTGCTGTTGAGCAGGGCCAAAAGGATGGTATGCAGCAGCCTGGAGCTTGTGCAGAGCAGACTCAGCCCCTGGACATGCTACCAAGCTACATGATTGCTCTGTTTCTGAGCAACGACAGGGTGTCTGAGATGAATAACAGTTCATTTTCTGGATTGGACCTCCTTGAAAGAACTCTATGGCCCCTGTCTCAGTGGAAATGACTTGTGTTTCTCTGTAACCTCCTCGTTTACTTGTTATAATTTGACATATAGAGAACATGAGTCTTTGGAACAGGTCAGACTACTGACTGGATAGATGACCTGCTCGGTACCCCTGTTAAAGGCTCCATCTTCAGATGGCAGGTTTAATCTGAGAGAGGTGATTGGACTATGTGGACTCTGACTTCATCAATGGGTTACCCATTGAAAAATTCACAATTTGATGACATTATTGTGAGTTTATAGGAGCTGGGACTGTTGGAGGAAGGAGGTCACTGAGAGTGTGCATTCAAAGAACACCTTGTCCCTGCCTCCTTTCTTCTCCCTGCTACCCAGCTACTGTGAGATAATCCATTCTGTTCTACTCTGTCTTCTTTACCATGACACTGTCCCTCATCCCAGCCCCATAATGATAGAGCAAGTGACCAGGGACCAGAACCTCTGAAATTGTGGAAGTAAATCTTTCCTCTTTTAAATTGACTTTTCACACATTTTATTACAGCAATAGAAACTGACTAACATATTAAATCCATCTTGGGGTTCCCAAGTTCTACAAGTGGCTTGTACTGGTAATCAGACCACAAAGCCAGGTATGTGTTGCTATATGTAGCTACATGGATGCTTCACTGGCCAGAAGTCCTTTTTCTCCTTTTAGTCACATGACATATACCCCTTAGGACAGTGCTCATCTCCTAGAGCAGTCCATTTCCCAAAGAGAGGTAAGGAGGGGCTTAGGTTCTTGCTACACCCTTAAAAATGACTTAAATGAAAGGTCTATTTTGAGACTTTTGAGTCTATGTAAATCTAAGTAGTTTTGACTCAAGAGTAGAGAATTGTTGGAAGGATGTGTGTTTCTGCAGATGTCATTATGGAAAGAGTTCCAGTGTTTCTTCATAGGTTGAACAACAAACCCACTCAGAAGCCTGGTCCAAGAATCACAGACTTCATTTGTTGTAGAATTTTTGTCTCCTACGTTTGTGCTGGACTTATCATTTGTATTTCTCTTTCTGACAAGACATGTACTCATGAGTAAGGTTTCCTAATGTGTTATCTAAAGCATCCCTATGATAATCATTACAGCTTTTGTATATTTTCATTTCTATTCAATAAATAAAAGGGCAAGTTAATAAGCAATGATTAAAATAATAAAAACCTGAGGAAATTCCAGTTTGATATTTAAAGTATTAGTTGGTTAGACAACTTAGCTTGGAGGTATAGAGGAGTCTTAATGGAACTAAGCTCAAAGTGTGTCCACATTTATCCTTTGAACTGTTGTAATTTTCCCTTTTATGTCTTTCATAGAAGATGAAAATTTGATTGAATCCTCTAAACTAGATATAGGCATGTAAGCTAATTAACTACATTAGGCCAAGTAATTTTTTTCAAAAGGACCGTTTTACAGATGAAGAGTCCAGGTACAGCCTCTTCAGCAGGTGGTTGTCAGGATGTCTGCAGATAGGAAGTCAATAATGCTACTTTCACACCACACTGCCCCCAACTGGTTCAGTTTCAGTTTTTCAGTTTTAGTAATTAGAAGATTTTCCTTTGATAATTTGGTTCATTTGATAATGTGAAAGAATTGGGAAAGTAGTTCTCTGTATTTAAAAGTTGTGTTTCCATTTTTGCAGTAAGCTTGATAGAGCCGTGTAGACCTGTGTTTGAAGTATGCCCCACTCAGTCCAATACCAGCATACTGGTTTTGGGTGCAGAAACCGAAAGGGGTATTCCCATAGGAATTCCTCATTGTCTTGTTACGTCAGCTTTGCACATCCAGATGCCAATATAAGCACTACTCATGACATCCATATAGAAGTAAGCCTTATCAAAGCAACATTGTGCTTGTTCTATGTTAGCTCCAACCTTTGGATAAAATTGCTACCTGCTCCTCACCCAGTATTTATATGAGATTTTAACAATAGCTAAACTATTAAAAAGCTTCATAATTACTGAGGAATGCTGAATTTTTAAAGATATGAGAACAATTTTTTAAAGAATGTTGAAATACTAAAGTACAGTTTTCTGAAAACAATTGCATATTATAAGATACAAATTAATGATTTTATATCTTGCAAACAATAAAGAATATCCAATAAAACTGGGATAGAAAACATGTATTTCTGTCTCAGAAGAAACAGATACATATTGACATTCCAGTTTTGCAATTCTTTTCTTATTTCCAGAGCCTGATGTGGGATTTACCATTTTCTTACAGTCTTTGCCAGTATGAGAATATCATGCATTCTTTTGCTGTTATGTTAATTACCATTGTGCAGCCATTTCCTATGGAGATTTGATCCTTCCAAGTTATTATGCAATGCTGGCTGCTCAACCTTCCCACCTCTAAACTTATGCTATCTGCTTGCTTGACCCTAACATCCTCACTAACCCAAGTGTGCTTCCTGTGTCTGTTGGTCTTATGTATCATTTGATCTATTCTATGTCTTAGGACTTTTTGTTTTCTACATAGTGAGCCAACTGAAAAATGCTGACCATTACAGATATATAAAGGCAAGACTGTTTCTAAACTAATCAATCAAGAGAAACAACAATACTGACATATTTAACTTCTTTATTTGCCTGTACTTGATCAAATTCTCACAATGAAATATTTTATTTATGCTTTATTTTGACACCTGGTGGGTTTTCATTTTAAAACCCTAAAATTAGGTAAGCAAGTCATGCAATCACATTGATCGTGAGGTTTTTATAATGTAATACCCTGGTACCTAAGCTGGAGGGTGAAGTGGTGAATGCTTTGTTTGTCTGCAGCTCACTGGGCAATAGTGTAGGAAAGGGGGGACATTCATGCTTTTCACTGGGAAAAATATCAAAATAGAGCAAAGCATCATTTATTGATAAGTTATTTTTCTTGATGTCCAAGAGAATTGAATTCATGAAGTACCCATATTTTAGAACAAAACATGAGAGAAGAATGCCAGACATATTTTCTCCAGGCTGTTCTTCAGTAGTATAAGATAGTAAATTGCAATCCACTATCAGTTTATATTTCCTATATTATGAATTCTAACATTTTTTGTTGTGACTGTTAAAATAACTGAGGGTTAAAGTATGATGTGATAATAAAATTCCTAATTCCCAGGCCAACTTTCCTAGTTCACTTATTCCTTATTCAAGTGGTGAAAGTGTCTCATGGGATAGATCAGAACTCCATCATCCTTTAGAAATTAAAATTGATTCTAAATGTTCAAAACATATAAAGAACATATAATTTATTCTGGTCCAGTGAAGTTTTTGAGGAATGTGTTGAACGACAATGCTTTCCTCTAGAATTAACAGCAAAGAAATATGTCAGCCTTACATTTTTCCATTGAAGGGTAACAAGTGATCGCACTCCTAATTCAATGTATGATATTGAAACTGTACAAGATCAAAATGTTACAGCCAAATTATACTCACAAATATATATGTAAAATTACTTTACCAAATATTTGCAAATCATATCTAATAAAAATTGGATTCATTTTAGAACACAAGAAAATTTTAATATTAGGAAATGTACAAATATAACTTCTGTAATAATAGACAATGGAGTTTTAAAATCTCTGATTCTTGGAATTCTAGCTTTAAAACCTTTATTTAATAATCCTCTAGTAGGATGTAAAAATGTATTAAGTTCAACAACTAATCATAATTGAAAAGTTCTCAGAGTTAAGCACAAAAACATTCTACCTTATCTTGTTAAGGGCATTTACTAGAAACCTACAGCATGCTTTTAATAGTGAAATATTAGAAATATTTCCTTTAAAACCAAAACAAAATATCCAAATATCCAATATTATTGAGTTTGCTTAAGAATGCTTTTGAGGTGTTGATTAATCCAAAACATCACTCAAAACTAATTAATAGGCTCAAAGCCAGTAGAGTGGTTCATGCCTGGAATCCCAGCAATCAAGATGCTAAGGTAAAAAGACTGCCATGAATTTTAGGATTACCCTAGGCTACACAATGAGTTTCAGTACGGTCTGGACTCCAAAATGAGGCCCCACCTCCAAAAGCAAATGCAGAATCACAAAACTAAGACTCGATCATCTATAGCATTTTTATCTAAAAGCTAAAATTTTGTCTAAAATTAAAAGAAATCGTGTCAATATCTGTAACTGGCTTGTAGCTGTGATTCATTCGCTTATAGTTACTAGTAATTCATTTTCTTTGGTCAATAATCTATTGTTTGGATTATACCACAAAATTCCATGATATCTTTGCATTATACATCCACTCAGGAATAGACAAGTTCAGACAGCACTCACAGGCTCAGTTTTAAGAGATATTACTATATCAGTTTATAACAATACTAGAGCTAAGTTACATACCACTGGTGGTATATATAATCCCCCATATACCATTTAATATCCTCTGGTTAAAACTGAAGAATTCGAGTGATACTGAGCCCTGGGAGAAATTATGTAATGTAATGGAGCAAAGATAAACATAAAAGAGGTTTTTCTAGAGGGTGTTTGAGCAACAAAAACAAACAACAGACCACCATTCTAACTCTCCCTGCTTCTTTCCTTTTCTTTTGCATCAGCTGTTTTCAAACCCTTTTCTCTCAAAAAGTAACAAGTAGTGCAGGAAGGGAACTGTAGGTCTGTGCTCAACAGTGCAACTGCATTTACTTCTCAGAAGGTCCAGTAAGCTGTATGTTACTTTACTGTCTCTAAAGATAGAAAAATCAGAGCCAAGAAAGTGTAATTATCTGCACAGTGTCTCACAGCTTTGAAAGAGTGGAATTAAGGCTTGGGTTCACATGTTTATGAAAGCCCATTTTTGTAACAAGTGATACAATTATGCCACAAGATGTGCTTTAAGATCAAAGAGCATCTTCTTCTATGAAGAAGAATTCTGTTTAACTTTTATACAGAAACTAAACAGTAGAAAATGACCTAAAATTTAAGGAGATATCAAAATCATCACCTTTCAAATGTAAGAGACAGGAAAATTCCACATCTGTTTTGAAACAGGCTTTCAATAATTCCCACATCCCTGGTCACAGATGCTGCATTTCTTCACTAGGTGAACCTTCATTCAGAACATTTCCATTTTCAGCTGCAATACATTTTTATGTAAACCATCATATAATTTTGATGCAGTTGAGAATTTGAACAAACAATAGGCAATAATTCCATAATTTTAAGATATTACATTCTTGTAAAAAGAAGTATCCTTCTTTCATGCCCTGAGTCCTGGTTTGGCTTATTGAGGAGCTTTTGGTGCTGTGGAGAAATGAGTCTCACTTCTGAGGCACAAGGGGCAGGCTTCCCAGCACCCTGCATTCAAAGACACACTAGTCTTAAAGATGGTGAGATTCACCAAGCAAAATTTCAAAGCACATACCAAACTCTAGGAGTAATTATCCTCTTTCTTTGTAAACAGACAGGGTTTATTCTGACATAAGCTTTGCAAAGCAGGAGAGCTGTGAACTCCTTGTTAGAATCTGGCATTCTTCAAGCTGCTTCTCGAGCACTCAAGACTCACTATCTTCTCAAGTATTCACAGGAGGCAGTATCTAAGGTGCCTCTTGACAGCTCTGTGGTTTTGCTGGTTCTCACATAGTAAATGCTAGCTCATTTACCCATGGTCCTGCCAATGGTCTTTGTCCCTTTCCCATTCAGAATCTGTCCTTCTCATTTCACACGGGATGTTTGTAGTTCACGCCAAGCAGCAAATTGTTGGCAGAGGACCCCTGAGATTTGGATTGCACAGGTCCCCTGCAGCGGAGATGAGCAGAAGTGTAGTCAGTGGAAGTGGAGTGGAGCAAGTGGGCCACACTGACTTTAATTTTCCAAGCTTTCTCAAAATTGATCTGTCTAGCAAAGAGCTCAGGAAAATCAAAATATCTCAGTTTTGGCTGGACTCTGAAAAGGATATCTCTGTTTGCATAATGAGTGATGGCCCATGTCCAGTCACTTTCAGGGAAATTAGAAAACATCAGAACCCTAAGCTTGCAAACCTGTAAGCTCTCAGAGCCCATCAAGTGTTGAATCCCTCTCAAGTACATATCCTTTTAGAAAGCCAAATCAGAGGCACAGAGGAGTGTAAACTACTCAATGACTTCCCTTTTCTGAGAAATAGCTTCCACTGTATCTTTCTGTGAATGACAAGTGCATGAAACTAAAATTAACTTCTTATTCTCCTGTCTCTGGGAACCTCAAGGATAAAGGAAAGCTACAATTTTCTGCTGTGGGATGGTCTGTATGTCAAGTGTGTTGCTGATTGGTCAATAAATAAATCACTGATTGGCCAGTGGCCAGGCAGGAAGTATAGGCGGGACAAGGAGGAGAATAAAGCTGGGAAGTAGAAGGCTGAGTCAGAGACACTGCCAGCCGCCACGATGACAAACAACATGTGAAGATGCCAGTAAGCCATGAGCCACGTGGCAAGGTATAGATTCATAGAAATGGATTAATTTAAGCTGCAAGAACAGTTAGCAAGAAGCCTGCCATGGCCATACAGTTTGTAACCAATATAAGTCTCTGTGTTTACTTGGTTGGGTCTGAGCGGCTATGGGACTGGCAGGTGAGAGAGATTTGTCCTGACTGTGGGCCAGGCAGAAAAACTCTAGCTACATTTTCCTTTTTTTGTTGTTTATCTATATATTTTTAACATGTCTATGCTCCATAAAATATGTAGGATTTAATTTTTTAATTAACATTTTTTACAAAATATTTTTTCCATTTTAAAATCTGTGTGTACATGTAGGTACGTGTGTGCACATGTGGTTTCATGTGTGAGGGGTGTTCACATGTGTGTGCATGTGTTTATAGGCATGCACATGTATATGTGGTTATGCACATGTATGTATGTATAGGGGTGTGCACATGTGTGCATGCATGCAGAGGCCAGAAGATGGTGGTGTGTATCCTTCTGTGTCACTCTTGCCACCTATTCCTTTGAGGCAAGCTTTCTTCCTGAAATGTGGACTTGCTCTCAGTCAGCAATCCTCCCATCTCTGCCCCCACCCCAGAACTGGAGTTATAGGTGTTTAGGGGGATACCCAGAGTCTCTGAGCATGTTGATATCTATCTGGACATTCTCCTCATGACTGAGAGATGCCTGCTCTTAACTACAGAGCCATTTCTCTGGCCCTATTAATTAACATTTTATGGGCATATACTCAGTGTGTGTAGTACTGATTTCCATAAAGATAGTCTTTCTCAAGTGTGTTATATACTAGGACCTTATTTACTCCTCATGCTCTTCCCTCTCTCACCCCACCCTGTTTTCCCAGTTTCTTCGCTCCCTCCATCTCCTTTCTGCTTCCCTACATGTGTATACATATATAGAGAGGGAGTGTATGTGTGTGTGTGTGTGTGTGTGTGTGTGTGTGTGTGTGTGTGTGTACATGTGTGTGTGTACGTGTGTGTGAAGTTGCATGTCTCTATATAGTCTAGGATCAGCAAATGAGATCATTTTTTTTTTCAAAATGGGGATTCATTTGCCTAATACAGTGATTTCTAGTTGCATCTATTTTCCAGTAAAGACAATTTCACTATTTTTCATGGCTAGATGATATATACATGCCCATGTTTTAGCAATGTGCAGATATACCACACTTTCTTATCTATTCCTGTTGGTGGCACCTAGGTTGAATGTCAGTCTCTAGGCTTAGGACACCAGGCTTGATGTCTAGCAGTACTGGAAGAGAACTAACTGCAAAAGCGACCACTGCTGACTGATGGACGCAGGATGGAAATGCAGTGACATCAGTTTACAATAGTTGCCTCTTCAAATCTGGTAATTGGGATTGGTGTACAGAAACGGGGATAAGACAGTGTTTGTGAGCTATTAGATACCAAGGGCAGAAATGTAAAGAAAAGAGGCACAGTAAGACTGTTGATTAGCTCTGAGCAACAGGCCAAAATAGGAGTGCAAATAAACAGAAGGTGAGAACAGAAGATGAAGGGAAGAGATGAGTCAGCTTTAGCCAAATCAGAGTGAAAAGAGAAAGAAATGCAACTGAAAACAAAAAACTCAGCACTGAGGAGCCTCAGGCAGGACGACGACCTCTAATTCCAAGTCCTTTGGAAAAGGCAAAATAGTAATAATAATAATGACAATGATAATAATAATAATAATAATAATACACAAAAGGAAAAGGAGAATAGGGAAGCAAAAGTTGTTTTAATAAATTGAAAGTAGGTCTTCAACATGTTAGGTATAAAACTGCAGAATGAAGAACTGGGCAGAGGTGGAAAGAGAGTCTGTCTGCGGTCACTTACTAGGAACAGTTGAGGGCTATCTTTAAGTCATCAGTTCCTTGGGCAGAGGCACAGTGACTGCCGGCATGTGGTCCCTCACATATGCAGGTGTGGGTCTCTATGTGTTTCCTTACATGGACACATGGGAATCTTCTTGCTGTGTATATGTATAGATGATAAACAGTACATTTTACTGTATAAATATATACCCAACAACTTCATTTGCCAATTAAAAATAAAAAGGATGTATGCCTTGAGAACTATAAATTTCAGATCTTGGTTGATATAATCAAACAAATAAGATAAACATGTGATTTGGTGTAACAAGTATAAATACTGTGAATATGGTCCTCAAGGGAAAGGAAACACATAAGTTTTCTTGAACATTAAACATGATAAACATACATTGCAATACCAAGGAAAATGAAAATAAATATTTAACTTCCATGGCATAGAAGAAAAGTTTTAAAAATGCTTGAAAGGAGCCAAGTATGGTATCCTATAGCAACAGTACTTGATAGGCTGAGGCAGGAGGATAAGGAGTGAGTCCCAAGCTACTAGCCTGAACAAAACAAACAACAACAACAACGTGCTTAACAGGATAAGAATCTCTGTCTGATTTAGTACCACCTAGTTCCATGGAACAGACCTACAATCCTTGAAGTTCAGCTCTGGGGAAGGGGGGAAGTGCTTGGTTTGGACTGGCTCTGTGGTCCCCACAGCCCTATAGAAGGCCTCTCCTGTTGAACTCCACATATTCTACAGCTGACCCAGACTGCCTGAGTTCTAGCCAGCTTCTAGATCTTGGCACATCTTTTATCCTCTGGGGACTGTAAGCTACATATTCTACTTCCATACCTGGTTTTAGCTTCACCAATTACAATCATAAGCAAATCATTTAATCTCAATTTTTAATTTTTTAAAATAAAAATACTTAATGATAGAATTGTACTAAGAATTAAATGTGAAGTTTCAGTCTAATGCTACATGCAATGTGTTCATGCCTAAGTGCAGGTTGCCCTATCTTTGCCTGTAGTACATGTTTATCCTGTTATTATATTATCACCTCTGCCCAAGGATACATGTTGTCCTCTCCTGTAGTGGGTAGCTGTTCTAGCTATGACCTTCACTGTCACTAGTGAAGTAGCAGGTAACTGTTACACCTGCCTATGACTTTGAAGTACACGTCCCTGGGGCATGGCCCCTGGGGAACCCTTAAGACCTGGAATGCACTTATGCAGCCCTTACTTCACTCCCTTGTGGTTTTGGATGCTGGAGACAGACCAGGCGAAAGAACAGGATGGTATTGTGCCGCATCTTTCCAGGACCCTGCAATAATTCCTATGTTCTATATCATGAGTTTCCCTTCTCCAAAAAATGCCTTTGCCCATTAAGCAGACTTTGTGGATTGCTAGCAATATCTTTACCCAATATTCTCCTGCCTTCATTGACTCTAACATATTTTATGTCATTGTCAACTATGGTCAGTTCTCACTTAAAGCTTTTGTCCTAGCTGGGTTCATGGTTGTGGGCATAGTCATTGTGGAAAGAACTTTTTTATGGGATCATGTTTTCAAACTCCTTTAGCTATGGCCCATAGTTACAAAAGCTTTGTTATGCATGATACCCTCTTAATATTTTCTATTCTAGTAGGGTCATTTGCACCTTTAAAAGACTGGCCTCAGCATATTAAATTGATTTTTTTTTACTTGTAAATAAGTCACAACCCATAGTTTGAAAAGACTCCTCTGTAATGAGAGTATTTACGTAAAATTCTTGGCTAATTGTCATAATGTACTACAGCAATCTGGAATCACAGAATCAAAAATAAATTCATATTCATTTTTATCATAAAACTTTGCTAATTATCTTTATAACTTTTACAGAAACCAATTGCTCTATGTTCATTTAGCTATCCCCTATTTCTATGTTCCCAAAACAAGAGACATAGCACAAAGTCTCTGGAGATTTTGGTTGAATTATTGAAAGAGTAAATGAAACCCTCTATACATGTGTAAATAGTAGGAAGTTTGGCTCACTAAGATCATTTTGATCATGTTAACTGTACTTAGCTGGTTCCAGATATTTTAAAGGAAGATGATGTTGTAGGGGACACAGTAATGACATTTATGCCACAGAAAAGACAGGAACAAAGACATCTTCAGGGATCAGAGCAGTGGATACAGGGGGATACGAATCTTCAAGCAATACCATAAACTTGAACTTGTGTCTCATGTCCCTCCCTAGTCCAAGCAAGGCTTGGACTGTGACCACACATACAATGGGCAGGCAGAACTAGCAGGTGCCCGTTATATGTAGGCTTTTCATACCTGTTGTTGTAGTAAAGAGTTAACAGCATGTTTTAGTAGTAGTTAACAGAGGAGTATGATGTTGGGCAAGTAACACAATTTGTACCGAATAGGCTTCTAAGCTCTTTGAAACTGCAAATCACAGGCACTGAAGAAGTTTCCACAGAGTTCTTCTCATGTTCTCTGGTTTTGCATTATTGGTATTAATGGTGTTGATCCACATATCCTAAAGAACCATTTTGTATTCAGCAATGTGTGGGACACTGTGGAAACTTAATAATAAAAATGAGATCTTGGGCCGGGCGGTGGTGGCGCACGCCTTTAATCCCAGCACTCGGGAGGCAGAGCCAGGCGGATCTCTGTGAGTTCGAGGCCAGCCTGGACTACCAAGTGAGTTCCAGGAAAGGCGCAAAGCTACACAGAGAAACCCTGTCTCAAAAAACGAAAAAAAAAAAAAAAAAGTGAGATCTTGGACTTCCTTTCCTTTCACGTCTCACTGACAATAAGGCAGTGACATTGGAAGGGAGCAATGGAGCATTCTATTAAACTTTGTAAAAGCTTATGATTACATTTTTATTCTGTATTTCTAGAAACACACTGTGCCTTCCCAATGGACTTCTAGAAAATAGATAAAATTCATTTAAATTCCTTCTTTGCATTAGTTACAATAAAACAGTTGTCCTTTACTGCAAACATCCCTAAACCATTGCTTGAGCTATTAAGTGAGCTAACTCCTGGGTACAGAAGGAGGTGGTCAGGCAAGGCCAGACCTCCAACAGATGCTTGTGGACAGACATTAGCTTGGCTTGGAGGACTCAGATTTCTGGCTCCCAGGGTTGATGGCTGAATTGTGGAGCCAGTATAGCTAGACTACTTGGTCTTCCTCCACACTTCACTTTTAATGCCAAATATACATACATATATATATATATATATATATATATATATATATATATATATATATATATATATATATATATAATTTCCCAGCAGATAAGTAAAGGAATCAGAGAAAGAGAGGCAGAGCACTAAAAGATAAACTCAGAAAAATAATTTCTTAAATCCACTTCTATTATATTTAGTCAATACATTACATTCATGAGCTTTGATAAATTTGCTCGTTTCTTCTAATTTTCTTCTCCACTCCTCTCTCCCTCCTTTTTCATCTTTATTTCTTCCCTGGGAGTTTCTCTTGTTCTGTACTGTACTGAACACCTCTCTCTTCATCTCATAATAGTCTTCATTTGTTCAGATATGATGGCTTTCTACCACATGAAATTAACTTCAACTTAGCAAATTTTCCAAATAAAGACCATCAAAATTATGGTTGTATTGTGTTAGAAGGTTTACTTTTCTTATTATCAGTTTGAAAATATATAAGTTGAAATACTGAGGTAGAAATTTAAATGAGGTTTGTTCCTGAGAAGTGTACAAGATCTTCAGTGGTTTTATTGCAGGTTTTTGTTGACTCTCAACTTTTGCTTTTACTATTAACTCGCCACAGCTGACCTGGATTATAAAATATCTTAGAAATACACTTCTCAAGGTACACTATATTCAGCTACATCTTCATGTGAATTTAATTTTCCATTACAAGAGGACATGAAATATGGGGGAAATACCAGGTTACACAGATTTAACAAATGTTATTTCTCAAATGCATGGTATTCATGAAGATAAGATGTAGTATATAAAACCTTTTAAAGTTACTTAACTACACATTCTTTCTGTTTTTTACAAGGAATATTTGGAAAATGTTTTGCTAAATGCTACTTTATCCACTTCTTCAAAAAATTATTTCAAGTGTGACATTTGCATAATGTTTTCAAAAGCATTAAATAACTATAAATTTATTTGGGGGAAAATAAAGGGACTTTTCTGATGCTGATTAGTTACAGTAAAACAGTTGTCCTTTACTGCAAACATCCCTAAACCATTGCTTGAGCTATTAAGTGAGCTAACTCCTGGGTTATATTCCTGCAGCCTGTGACATGGGGATGATTACCTCCTCACAAATAAAGCTCTTCTACTCCTAAAAAAATCTCTCTCTCTCTCTCTCTCTCTCTCTCTCTCTCTCTCTCTCTCTCTCTCTCTCTCTCTCTCTCTCTCTCATTTTTAAAGCTTTATTCTAGATTCCTTCCTCTTCCTGATGTCCAATAAATCATCCAGTACCCTGTCCTACTTTCTAACTATCTGACAGTTCTGATTTTCCTCCATCTCCACTGCTGCTCCACTAGGTCAGCCCATTCTGATTTCTCTCCATCTCCACTGCTGCCCCACTAGATCCAACCCATTCTGATTTTCCTCCATCTCCACTGCTGCCCCACTAGGTCAGCCCATTCTGATTTCCCTCCATCTCCACTGCTGCCCCACTAGGTCAGCCCATTCTGATTTCCCTCCATCTCCACTGCTGCTCCACTAGATCCAGCCCATTCTGATTTCCCTCCATCTCCACTGCTGCCCCACTAGGTCCAGCCCATTCTGATTTCCCTCCATCTCCACTGCTGCCCCACTAGATCCAGCCCATTCTGATTTCCCTCCATCTCCACTGCTGCCCCACTAGGTCAGCCCATTCTGATTTCCCTCTATCTCCACTGCTGCTCCACTAGGTCAGCCCATTCTGTTTTCCTCCATCTCCACTGCTGCTCCACTAGGTCAGCCCATTCTGATTTCCCTCCATCTCCACTGCTGCTCCACTAGGTCAGCCCATTCTGATTTCCCTCCATCTCCACTGCTGCCCCACTAGGTCAGCCCATTCTGATTTCCCTCCATCTCCACTGCTGCTCCACTAGGTCCAGCCCTCATCGTTCTTGCCCAGAAGACTGACGTCACTTTCTAACATATCTTGTCCTCCCACTTCATTTCAACATCTCTTGTTTGTAAGCATAGTGAACTTTCTAAAACATGAATCTGATCCCTTCAGTTTGATGCTCAGGACCTGGCTATCGATCACGCTAAAGGTGTGAGTCATGAACCAGAACGAGACATGTGAGGATATATATTTCCTTGTTCCTTTCTGGCCGCTTCGTAAACTGTGCCTCACATACATTGTCACTTATCTTTGGGAAGTCTCAAATATCATTGTCTGGCATGAAAAAGCCCTTAGGAAACAGCCAGTACTATGTGCCCTCCAGTGCATAATAGGAGCCCCGTACTACTTCTAGGGCACCCTGTGTAATGTTTTCATGACATCGGTTGCATGCAACCACAACTGTCTCTGTTCTTATTTGTGTCCATACTCAGCCCATGAGTAGTTCTGCCATTTGGTAGCTTCAACAGCTACTGATATTATTATTACACATGAATGATTCAGCAGTCACACTTGAAATACTCCACTCATGTATTTCACAAGTATGATTCCCAGGACATGGTTTTATTCAATCAATAACCCGTGAAGAGCCAACACGAGCACAGGACTAAAGGTAGCATATGCATTTGCTACCTTTGCCTTCCCCCTACCAAAGGGATTGAATGGTTAAAATGCTCATTCCTTCATAAGGTGAAAAGTGGAGGCCTCACCCAATCTGATAAGAGAATCAGTGAACCCACCATGTATGCTGGAGTTTAAACCTACACTCAGCCTACCTCTGATCGAGGCTGATCAATGTCACCTCTGTAAATCGTGGAAGCAAAGTTAGTACTGAGCTCAGAAGCTACGAAAAGGTCCTAGCTGAGTTGTCTAACTCATGCATGGAACGGCTTGGTGGCACTTCTGCGGAAACAGACTGAGACCCTGTAGAGACCGATGGAGAAAGAGAGGACATTTGCCACTGCACCTCCAGGGCGCTTTACCGCAGGCAGCAGCTCCTCCCAACTTGCACAGGCACAACCTGGGATGAAGCCTCGGAGCCTTCTGCAGGGGTTCCTTTCATTGGCTCTGCATTTACCACATAATGCTATCTCTACTAAAAGCAGTTCCACCCTGTGAAAATGGAGGGAGTCAGAGGCAGATTCAAGAGGCACATGTGGCTCACAACCTGGCAGATCTTACAACACAGTAATTGTGTGAAATTTGTCATAATTATTAAATATCAAAAGATACCTTTTGAAAAATAAGGATAACTCTATATGAAGGGGTAACTGTTAAAAGAAGACCAAATTTAGACCTAATAAATTTGTTTAATATGCATTATTTACATATTAGAAGTTCTCATTTCTCAAAAGCCAAAAGTACACATGTGAAATAGAAATGAAATAATTAGTTTTTGAAGTCTGATTGAAGAAACTACTTAACAGATGTAAAAGCCATGGAATTTAGTAAAGCTTCTCTCATGGTCTGCAGAATGAAGAGACTGGCCTGGTCCCCCTCGTAGCTCACCGCAGCTGCACTTACACTAAATGTTTTCTTTATGTGTACATACTTGTACATGTGTGTATGTGTATGCATGGTACAAAGCATTGAATGAGCACACATGTATATCAAATCCAAGTATATATACATCAACCATACAAAATGCATATGTGTTTTTTCTAGTTCTGGATTTAGACTGTGAGTCTAGATTGGGAATTATTAAAAGAAAAGCCCCTGTCTTGGTTACTTTTTCTATTGCTGTGTTAAAATACCTTCCGAGCTGCTCACAGAGAGTTCATTTTATTTCACACTGAAAGAGTACAGTCCATGATGACAGCAAATCCTAGGAGGAACTTGAGGAAGCACCTGGTCATATGAATCTGTACCACAAAGTAAGCTTTGCCCATCCCTATGTAACTCACAATCCCTTTGGGCAGCTGGACTTAGGACCACTGAGCCCCTCACCTCCTCTCCTTGGCACCCTGCTCATGTTTTAGCATGTGTGGTGAATGATTGCTTTCACCCCACTCTCCTTTTAGTAAAATCCAGGACCCCATGCCAGGTAATGGTGCTGCCCAGAGTGGACCAGTCTTCCTATCTAATCAAGACCGTCTCCCACAGGAATCCCAGAGGCCTGCTGCCCAGGTGATTTTTGACAATTGATGTGAACCACCACAGCCACCAAAAAGCACAAATAACTGGTCTTTTTCACATCCAAGTGATATTGGGTTACAGAAAAATCATTTTAGTTGTCAGAATTTCTGTTTCTCACTATTCAGTTTATTCTGAAGAACTTACAACAGTCCTGTCTTTGTGGAGAACAAGGTAGTGCTCCTGTCCTGGACTGCACACCACTCTGCTCTCTCCACTTTGTCTCTTTTATTTTGCAGTGAGGGAGGTGAGTTTGAGACAGAGTTTCTCTGTGTATCCCTGGTTGTCCTGGAACTCACTATGTATACTAGCCTGGTCCTGATCTCACAGAGATCTGCCGGCCTCTGCTTCCTGAAGTAGGTATTAAAGGCATGTACCACCATCGTCTGGCTCACTGTCTTCTTTGGGTCCTTAACATCTGCTCTTACCTGGGAACATTGATCAATTGTTGAGCCAAAGTCAACAAGATATAGAAAGTGAGTGCCAATAGTCAACTGTCCCTTTTATCATGTAAGACAGCCTTCTATCAGAGATGTATCACAGGCAGAATGGATTTAAGCAAGGGCCACTGGGATCCTCACAGATCATGTAAGCTCAGGTTGGGAACCTGGCCATGCACATCAGACAGAAAACACCCTTTGTATGTGTCGCCCATCTTGAGTTTCTCTTGAGGATCACTTTGACAACCTATGGAAATGTAGTCTTGCATTGCCAACTCCAGTTGGGTTTTTTCACTAATGCTGCTACCATTCTCAATCCAAAGATAGCCACACCCAAATGAATCTAATTTTTAATTTTGCCACGCTCCGTCCATCTGTCCCAGTGTAAATCCCAGTCCCTTTGTGCAGCTGGACACAGGACCACCAAGTCACTCTCCTGCTGTCCTCAGTACCCTGCTCTTGTTTCAGGCTGTGCTATCTTCCTGCTGGTTCATCCCTCCCACTCCAAATAGCTTGTGTTGCCCTGGTTTTCTAAGCAGGCTTCATGTCTCCCTCTTCTTCCCACTAAAGTTGATACTATCCACAAAAGCACAATTAATTTTACTAAATTACTTCTCTGCTCATGTTAATCCCTGGTTTAAAAATCTCCAGTGCCTTGTTATGGCTTAAGGCAGTGACTTCCCAAAATGTTAGATATGACAGAGCAGTAAATAAAGAAATTCTAAAAAAAAATCAAAACTAGAAAACAATTAAGAAGGTAAATCACTTTTTAAAAAGAAGGTAAATCATTTATTACAAATAATAGTTTTTTTTTTCAAATTGCCACCTAAAATAGCGATATTTGCACATAGGAAAAGGCAGCTTAAACCTATGATGTATGAGTGATAACATCTGAATAGAACACAATCTGGAACAATGAAACAATAACAATCAGTGTAAACTACCTTTTTGGGAAAGCTTAAACAGAGGTCACAATCATCTCCATGCTCTTCAGACTAAGAAGGCACAAGATTTCCTGCTGAGTCTCTGGCTTGGGGGAGAAGGGAGCTGCAGTGAGCGTCCACAGAGCTGTCTCTCCCGACTTTCAGCTTCTCATTCCAACCATGTCTGAGCTCTGGGGAATCTTGCTTCAGAAGCAAATTGTGTGTTGCCTAACTCATTTAGGACTCAGATTCCTCTACTATGACTAGGTGGAAACTGACAAGGAGGTTCTTTCCAGTACTATCAGTTGATTGACTTGCTCAGTGGTGGTGGCTATTATTCATTTAAATCTGGCTTTCTCTTTCATAAACTCAATTTAAAATGCTGAGGATTAGAGGCAGCCTTTTTGTCATTGGAGCATGAAGGATAACTCAAAGGATGCAGCCCAAAACCTTTTATTCACTCCTGGTTAGCTTGGCACTGCAGGGAATAGAGTGGGTAACAAAAATTCCTGTTCCACACTCAACAATTTGATGTGTGCTGGGAGCACAGGAGAGTATCTGCCCTTCGTTCTAGTTAGCTATAAAAAAGCTGCTGGCTTGGATTCTATTGGTCTTGGATTTATTCATCACACACTATACCTATCCTTCTCACCCAAAAGTAGAGTTCAAAGAGACATAGCCATGACAGAAGAGTACACGGATAATCACTTGATCATATCAGTTTATTTTATTTGTTGGTTTGTTTTGGCAATGGAATTTATCAAGCTTGGGATTTTGCATCTTGGAGGATGGACAAAATCTAGTGAGTCTGAGTTGGAGACTTGGAATGCCATCCAAAACAAGCCAAATGAAAACAGTAGCAGAGAAACACAAATACAGGGATTAGCATGGAAAATGTTACCTTCAGAGTATTACTTACAAACCTGCCCTAATTCCTCATTTTCAAAGACTCTACTGTGTGTATGTGACAAGTAGAGATGGGAGAGCTTCATATACTAGGCTGCAATGTATCCACATCCATTTCCCTTACCTGACAGCCAATCACCATCTCCTCATGACTGAGAATTTCCCAAATGCTTCTTTGATATTGACATCACTATTAAACTGACAGATGGGCTCATGAAAGGAAGCCTTTGTCCTTTCCCATTTTACATCTCTCTGACAAGTCATTTCTAGTTCAAAATAGAATTCCCTCCCAGTGTTTCCATTCTGACCACAAATCACATCTGGCCTTGACAATGTCATTTTCTAGTGCACTGCATATCCAAGTCCCTTGGTTTTTGTGGCCAAGTGGAGGGTCTTCTAGGTGGCTCTCTGCAAATATGAAAGTGTCATTCTCACTTTAGGAGTGGGTAGGCAACTTGCTAGCCATTAGTGATGCTTGACTGAGTGCCAGAAAGAAGCCATTAGCTGGCGCATTGCTGGGAAGAACCCATTAGCATCCAGCTACCCGGCACGGTTTAGAATGTGGAGCATCCCATATATTCACAGCCTAGAAATGGTGCTTCTCTCGCTGTACTGCAGATGGCTTGGAAAGCATGAAAGATGAATTTCTTCTGTGTGCACTGTGATACTTTAGTTCCTAAGACATGGAAAAGGTAGAAGAAAAAAAGGAAATGTTGTTATATTCCCAGACATTTCATTTATATGAGGATGCATAGGAATCATATAGTGTTTTTTTTTTAAATCTTTGTGAACATACAGAGAGAATCAATTTGGAAGTTGCTTGCATACCCATAATATGTTTTGCCCATAACAAAATTTTTGTTTAATACAAACCCACACTCTAAAAAATTACTGTGAGCAAATAAAAATGATAATAACAATATTTTGAAATTTTGGTGACCCCTGCCCATATTCAGGAGATGGCAAGTTTTGCCCTCCAGGTCTGTGGTCTCATTTACTCAGGCATTTCTAATGAGATGAGGGATGCCTCCACTTGTGTGCATTCTCTTGGCTACTGAACCCTCCTTCTAGGCCCTGATTCACTGTGTTCCAAAAATCTTGGTCTCTTTTGCTCTCTGTTCTGGTTCTATGTAATCTCTGGTCCTTCACTGCCTTCACTGTGCCCACATCCTTTTCAAGCTGTATCTATCTGCCTTTGCTGCCCCTTGGATAGGCAATAGGAACACTGCGTGGGTAAAAAAGGAAAAGAGTGTGAGGAGGTATGTACTGGTTATTTAAAGGGCACTTTACAGTCTGTGTTCCCATGCAGGCAATTGACTGCATATTCAATGTACTCAATTGAAAATGGTGGCTCACCAAAAAGATACAGAAGTGCTTTGCAGAAATCCAGAAGGCAAAACACCTGGCACCAGAAAAGGCAGGAAGCAGAGCATGTTTGCTGATCTCGGCAGGCGTGGTTTACAATTTCACACTAGTTTTCCACCATGAATGGAATTTGTTTGTATTTCTCGTGTTTTCTGTTTTCCTGACTGCTACCAATTTACTCTTTCATCCTCTGCCAGGAGGAAAGCATGGCCCATTCTACCTTCTTGTCACCAGACGAGAGTTATAGCCAGTCTGTCAGTCGTTTATTTCAGCTCAGGAGAATCGTATTTGGTCTCATCAACCACGCATGAGCAGCAAGGGGCCTCATGTGTATAAGCATTCCACAGGCTTGAGAAAGAATAGGGGTCCTTAAACGTGTCTAGGCATGCTAGGCACGCTACACAAGCAGAACATATATAATTATGTCCACGAGCCATGATCTTGCTATACTGCTGTGTACTGGTTTATCCAGTCATAGAGTGCACTTTGAGATATGAAAGAATGCCCCATGTATGCAGATGCCTGAACTATGACTTTAAGAGAAACATACAAAAATATGAAATCAGGCATTTGTTTTATCTCTTTTATCCAACACAAACACCCTACTTTAATATTGCACCAAGAAATATGAAAGAAAATGCAACATGCATATACTTGTTTTAAGCGTACTCCGTACAATGGGCTTATAAAAAATGCTGCAGTAAAACATGGCGTTTTGCAGACTCTAAGTATTACATTTGTGGGCTTACAGATGAAATACAAACATCAAACAAGAAAACTTGTCCCAATTAAGAAACTGTGGGTCAGAGCCAGAAAGAGCAAAGGGGTGAGTATCTGAGTCAATTTCATTATCAGTCCCCAGAAGTCCAAATTAATGGCACACTGGACTTAGGAACTTGCAGTCAAGATTGATAATAGGAAAATTTAATTCCTGTAGACCAGAGAGAGGTCTTCATTCCCACACAGGCAGCTTCCAGTTTCACACTGGTGTAACTTTAACAGCCAAGGGCTGCACAGACCCACAAGTACTGCCAGCCTTGTACACAGGCCAGTCTTCTACTTCCTCCACCCCTAGCCTTCTGCTGGACCCACCAGTTTGAATCTTCTTTGAAACTATGTTGCTGCTAATGTATCCAAAGCGATACAAAGTCAATTTTTTAAATAAGAAAACTTGTTTTCCATTCTTGTCAGTTTCCAGAAACCTTGAAAATATTTCTCATTAAAGATAATTGATGAAAGCAAATGCAGAGATTCACATTCAAGTGCTGGGCAGAGCTCCGGGAGTCCTGCTGAAGGAAGGAAGGAGGGATTGTAGGAGTCCCAGGAGTCAAGGTCATGACAGGGAAACCCACAGAAACAGCTAACCTGAGCTCCTGGGAGCTCATGGACTCTGAAACAGCAGTTAGGTGACCTGCATGGGACCGACCCAGACCCTTTACATGTGTGTGACAGTTGTGTAGCTTGGTCTGTTTGTAAGGCTCCTTCCTAGGAGTGAGATCAGGACTTGTACCCATCACGTGCTTAGTTGGCTTTTTTTTTTTTTTTTAAGATATTTGCTATGTATACAACATTCTGCCTCCATGTATGCCTGCACGCCAGAAGAGGGCACCAGATCTCATCATAGATGGCTGTGAGCCACCATGTGGTTGCTGGGAATTGAACTCAGGACCTCTGGAAGAACAGCCAGTGTTCTTAACCTCTGAGCCATCTCTCCAGGCCCCAACTTAGGAACCTGTTCCCCATGCTGGATTACCTAGCTCAGCCTTGATGCAGAAGGGGGAGCTTGCCTCAACTTGATATCCCATGCTTTGTTCAAGCCCTGGGGAGGCCAGCCCCTTTCGGAATGAAGATGGAGGAGGAGTGGATAGGGAGGAGGGTAGATGGGAAGTGGGGAAGGGGGTGTGCACCAGAGGAGAGGAGGAAGGGTAAACTGTGGTGGGGATGTGAAATAAATGAAAAAATGTTTATTCAATAAAATAAAATAAATAAAAAATAAAAAAGAGAAGGCCACTATTACTACTATTAAGCATTTAAACCCTGACTTCTAAACCATCATCAGTGTTTTTTTGTTTTGTTTTGTTTTTAAAGAACATGAATGGTGACTTAAAATGGTTAATAAAACAGAAGTTGCAGAGTTTTCCAGGTCACCACATATTGAGTACATATTTACAGGCCAAATCTGAGGACTACTTTTGAACTGGGATTTTTTTCAGGCTCAGTCAGACAGGAGTAACTGTCTTAAACTGAAATCATTGGACATTACACCTCTCACAAAGCCTTACTACCTCCTAATCCAAAGTTTTGTTAAAATTTGTAGTGTATCAGTAGTTTTACACAGCAGGAACACTGACAATGTTGAGTGACTTTAATGTAGCTGAAATATATTTATTTTAATAAGTGTTGTAGCCTGGCAGCCAGGGAAGCAAATGTAAGACTATTTCAGCAGATCATGTTATAGAACATTTTATCATTAAGCATATAACAAGCAAATGCTTAAATGGCATGTGAAATCCAAGCATAAAGGCTCCAGGGAGCCTCTGAGGACACAGCTGTCCTTCCAAAGCAAAGGAGATGAAGCAGAGAGCCCAGGAACGTGGAGTTAGGATTCAGAGAACTTGTTTTGTATTAAGAGCCCCATGTCTTTGGGCAAGAGACTCAGTTGTTTGCATTAACTTTCTATGACTGCCATACAAGTTATATAAAGTGGGTGAGTTAAAAAAATTTTTTTAAATGTATTCTTTTTTTTTTTTTTTTTTTTTTTGGTTTTTTCGAGACAGGGTTTCTCTGTGCAGTTTTGCGCCTTTCCTGGGACTCGCTTGGTAGCCCAGGCTGGCCTCGAACTCACAGAGATCCACCTGGCTCTGCCTCCCGAGTGCTGGGATTAAAGGCGTGTGCCACCACCGCCCGGCTAAATGTATTCTTTAACAGTGCAGGGCCAGATGACCTTTGTCTTTTCTCTTCTTTCTCGCAGTTGCTGCATCTATTGATGTTTCTTGGCTTATAAATGCATCTGCCTTCATCCACATAACCTTCATTGGAGCCCTGTCTTCCCCCTCCTCTTTATATATAGAATGGATGAAAAGTATACCCAAATCTATAATGCTTTCACCATCATCCTTGCTTTTATTATGTCTGCAAAACTTCTTTCTAAATGACTTTATGTTCTGAGATTTCTGGTAGACATGAATTTGGAATGGTCATGATCCAACTCTGTAAAGTTGCCTTAGCTATACATTATGTGCACTAATAACATGTCTTCCAAATTGTTGTAATATGTCAGTTGATGAAGCAAAATGCTTAGAACAGGAATTGATTAGTGTTAATCTCTCTCTCTCTCTCTCTCTCTCTCTCTCTCTCTCTCTGTGTGTGTGTGTGTGTGTGTGTGTGTGTGTGTGTGTGTGTGTGTGTGATTAAAAAGAATAATAATAGTAAGTTGAAAGATCAGCTTTCCAGAATCCATGTAGGTTTGTTTTGATTGTGGAATCATTGCCAGTACATTTCTAGGTGCATCACCTGTCACTCAAGTACCAAACATTTCCCTCTCCCCTCTCCTTTACCTACAAACCCTCTATGTTTGTTTATTTGTTTGTTTGTTTATTCCTTGTGTCTTTCGCATTATGCATCTTGATCCCATTCTTCTCCCATTCATCTTTACTTGCAAGTGTTCATTGCAAAGTGTCATTGGTCTGGTTCGAGGCCTCTGGTTACATTTATAGATGCTGGGCCATCACTGGGCCTCTTGGATATCCTGTTGTTCTCCAGTGTTGTGCAGATCCTGCAGCTTTGGAGTTGCAGGACCGGCCCCTTCATTTGTTCCAGCAGGTCATAGATGAGGTGGATGTTGGGGTGGGCCAACTTATAACCCTGATTCTGGGCCTGGGTAGTTGCAGGGTTGGTCAGCCCACCAGATGTCCCCCATCCTCACCACCAGGGTAAGCTCTCCAATGGGGCCCTGGCTAGTTAACCCCTTGCAGTAATGAGCAAGGTGCAGGACAAGTTCTCTTGCTTTTATTCCCTCAGGGTCAGCTCTCCCACACCTACACCAACAGGGCCAGCTCTGCTGTGTTGCTCAAGTGAGGTTCAGGGGCTACTCTCCTGAATGCTGCAGCAGATGAGGGCAAGGACAACTCTCCAACTCTTATGACCTCAAGGCCAGCTCTCTCAATAGCCACAAGCAGAGAGAGGGGAGGGCATCTCCCCCTCACCCATGCCATCATTATGGCAAATGAGGGGTGTAGGACCTACTTTCCCATTCTCATGCCTTCAGGGCCAGCTCACCCACACCCCTGTGAACAGGGTCAGTTCTATTGTACTGCCCAGGTGAGGTGCAAGACCCACTCTCCAGAGTGCTACAGACAGTGAGGGGCAGGACCAGTTCTCCCTAGTGTTTCAGCCAGTGAGGCACAGGGCCAACTCTGGGCAGCCCTATCCTCTTTGCCTTCAGTGATATCAAGAGCCACAGACATCAGCACAGACTGCAGCTGCAGCAGGGCCATGGACCCAGACATGGGCCCTGGCAGCATCCCAGGCCCAGACATCACCATGGCCCTGGGCGGCAAGGAAGCCATCCACCTCAGTCACCTCCATGCCACTTTCATGTCTCCAGATCTCCCTCTCCACAGGACATGAGCCACTCCACCTCTCTCTCTCTCTCTCTCTCTCTCTCTCTCTCTCTCTCTCTCTCTCTCTCTCTCTCTCTCTCTCCTATACCATACCATACATTTGCTCACCATAATAGTTGCCCACGTTTTCTCCTCTTCCTCGAGGCATATTACCCCCAGGCAAGCATGAGTGTGGGTCTCCTTGTCCCTCCCAGTCCAGTCATAATCCTCTCCATGTTTTCTGTTTGTTTGTCTGTTTTGTTTTAAATTAGAAGCTGAAGGAAAATCTTGGCACAAAATGATGTCACAACAGTAGCAAGGAGAAAGTGAGCCAAACCAATGTACAGCCTTGTCCTGGATGACAGGGAACCCAGAATTCATTAAAAAAAAAAAAGCCCTCATGGCTGAAGGTTGCCAAGTAACAAATTGGCAAGCCTTGTTGGGCCTAGATCACCAACTCATTTTAATTAAATTGTCTCTGATTGAGCTTTGGGCTATGACTTTTCATATTGAATGTGGCTCTGTGGTAAGCCAGCTTGGGCCTCTTTGTGTTAAAATGTTCAAAGGTGTGTTCATTGAACCATATTTTCAGCCCCCCTCAACTTGATTCACTCCAGGCTCACATCCCTGGTGTCACCAACAGATACGTCGTAATGATCAAGCAGTGTGGTGTGTTTCCAGGAGGACACCATCCATCAGGGGATGTAGAGAGGCCTAACCATCTACTGAATTAGAAGCAACTAGCTAGCAATGGGAGCTTTTCTCCCTTCTCACTGCTGTGAGAGAGGTGCTGTGAAGGTAAGGTGTAGGGTGTGGCACTGCAGCTGCTGTTGCTGGCCTGGCTTCCTGTGCACTCAGCCTTCTCTCTTTCAGTCTGCATGAATGAGCACTTTGCTCTGCAGAGATAATCCATCTGATTTTACTCCAGTGCAGTCCAGATGGGGCTGGAGATCTTTCCAAATGCAGATGTAAGGGAGCCACCTGCTCCTACTGTCCGCAGAAAAACCAATCAAGTGGGAGACGCAGAGAGCGGGCCTTGGGTGTACTGCCTGTCTTCAAATACTGCATGATAATAAGCCTTGTCCCCAAACTCTGAGTGACCATCACTGACTAGTGAAAATCAATACAGTACTTTGATGCACCAAGGCTCCTGTCCGTACTTCTGCCCCACCTCCTCTCAGTGCACCCTTCCTCTGACTGTCCACTAAACAGCCTTTTCTCATTGTTGTTTTGTTAATGTCCCTGCTACTTTTCACCTGGAAAATTGCTATTTCTTTTTAAAGCAGAAGTTTGGGGGGAAGAATTTCATATCTCAGAGAATGAGCCAGAGGAAGGGTTGGCTGAAAGCAAGACATTCCTTATCTGACCTGCCTACACTCTGTCTCTTTCTAGTCACACTGTCAATTGCTGTCCCTGCTGCTGCTCTTAATGACCCTGCTCCTGAAAGACTCATGTCAAACTGTTAGCCATCCATTGTTGAGAAGTGCACACTCGGACTCAGGAAGGAACTCACCCTTGATGTCCTCTGTAATTATTCTTTGTCTCAAGTTCAAGATTTGAACTGTTCTTCAAAGGAATCTTCTTCTTCTTCTTCTTCTCCTTCTTCTTCTTCTTCTTCTTCTCCTTCTTCTTCTTCTTCTTCTTCTTCTTCTTCTTCTTCTTCTTCTTCTTCTTCTTCTTCTTCTTCTCTTCCTCCTCCTCCTTCTCTTTCTCCTCCTCCTTTTCTCTCTCCTTCTTCTCCTCCTCCTCCTACTTCTCCTTCCCCTCCTTCTCCTTTTCCTTCTTCTCTTCTTCCTCCTTCTCCTGCTCCTCATCCTCCTGCTCCTCCTCCTCTTCTTTTGTTCTTCATTTTCTTCTTTTTCTTTTTCTTCCTCCTCCACCCCTGGGTCCACAGGACTGTGACTGCCATACTCTCTTCGCAAACTTTGACTGGAGGTGAGTGTCCACCCTCTGGACACTGGTACCGTTTCAGTAGTGGAGGTTCTTTCTGCCTCTTGCCCTCAGGAGCCATGCTCCTCCCACAGGATTCTGAGGGACCCAGCCTAGTGCTGTGGTCTGGGCTGCCAGACTCCTTTGTCCCCTTCTCCATGACCAAGAGAAATGTTTTTCTTAATTTTGGCTGAGCTAGGGGAAATAATTTAAGAGCTTCTTCCTATGCTAGGTTTTCTTTTCTTTTTTAAAAATTTACAATAGGTTCGTTCTTCTCTCAGACAATACATCTATTCCACAGGACCACAGTTTCCCCTCCCTTAACTCCTCTCAATTCCTCTCACCTCCCCAGATCCACTCTCCCTCAGTTTCCCTTCCATGTCCTGCAGAAGAGGGGGTTTTTAGGAGCCAGAGGGGATGAAGGACACTGAATCAATTTAACAGGGCTCATGTGGGTCTGCATAGGTCTGTGCTACATTTTCAAGACACACCTTCTTTTCTATTACAGAATCCTTTTCTGTAGCTGAAGTTTTCTCTGGTCCTGTTCATCCTCACAGACCCTGCAACTGCTTATAAAATAATCACTCAGAAGCTTATATTAATTAAAACTGCTCGGCCATTAGCTCAGGCCTACCACCGACTAGCTCTTACATTTAAACTAACCCATAATTCTTATCTGTATTTAGCCACGTGGCTTGGTACCTTTTCTCAGTTCTGCCTTATCATCTTGCTTCCTCTGTGTCTGGCTGTCGACTCCTGACTCAGCCTTCCCTTTTCTGTCTAATTCAATTATATCTATATCCTATGCCCCTTTTTCGGTTGAGAGATTCTTCTGTCCCATATCAGACTTTTCTGGTTTTTGTCCCCTTCAAAAATCTTCCAAGAGCTAAGAAATTAAACTTTTGACCAACAAGAGAAAGAAAAACTAAGAGAAGACATATAACAACAGTTAAAGAAAAGGAAGCCATGAGTTGGAAAGACAGCAAGGGAGATCACACAGGAGGGTTTGGAGGGCAGAAAGGGAAGGAGGAATGAAATATCATATTGTGATACTGAAGTAAATAAAAATATTATAAAACAAGTGAAGGAAAAGGGAGAAAGGATCATGTGAACTTCCTGTAGCAGTAATGTATAGAACTGATTTGATTTGGGGAAGCCAGTGGACAAACGACAGTTAGCCAATAAGCAAAGCAGCTTCCAGCACATTGGCTTGACTCAACACCCTTTTTTCATTAAAATAAAAAAGGTCAGGAGCTAGGTGGGCCACCTGCTGCATAAACACCAGCTTCACACAGAGCTGTGAATCACAAGGTCAATGGCATCTCTGCAGCCTCCATTTCTGCATCCAAGGCTACTGTTTCAACGGCCACCTTATACTCCAAACAGCAAGGAAAAAGCAGCCTGATTCAGGCCAAGCATAGCCAGGACAAGGTGATAACCAAGAGCTACACACATTTGTACTCGCTTCTATGAGCCAAGACTTCAGTTTGAGTACTCAACTGCAAGATTGGGATAGAGGGAAAGAAGTTGATAGCCCTGAGCTCAGCCTAGGCCCACATGACAAAACAATTCTCTCAGTAAAAGGAGAGAAGTCATACAACAATCCATAGTTAACACAGAGAGATCAAGACTGCACACATTACATATCACATGTCACCCTGCTGTGCTGACAGCAAGGCTGTCTGGTTTATTTTGGAGATGATAAATGGAGATCAGAAACGAAGAAATCATTTTTGTCTGTACAGGCAACTCGGTGATAGAGTCAAGACTCAGTGCTAACCCTGGCTTTGATGCCGCTGCTTCCTTATACTTCAGTGGTCATCGTGCTTCAGGGAGTCAATTCTACGCTTATCTTAGTTTCTGTGGATAGCTAACAGACTTCTTCTTCATATCAAGATACAGAAAGTGGTAATAATTGGGGCTGTATTTTTGATATTCTCTTTTAGAATGATATACTTTATTAGTACAGAGGTATTTGATGTATCAATAAATTTTCAGGGTATTAGGCCTTGGAAGACAATTAACTTTAGTGTTCCATGTTGGGTAGAGAGGTCATGAATCTATGTCACTTCTTACATGAAATATGATGTTTGGTCATGAGTGAGAGCATGAATGATGTTCAAACAGAACAGAAACTCAAAAGATCAATATTAATAAACTACATGATCTTATATACAAAATTTTATATACAAAAGGCACAGTGCCTGCAGCCCAGAGCCACTTAGACATGCCACTTGTTCAGTAAGACCTGGCAGCACGTTTGTGCTAACTGTTGGACCTGCAGCACAAGGATGCATCTTGCTGCTTAACCTGTGCTGGCTCCTGTGTGTCTTCTTCCCCGGCATGTGCTGAGTCTATCTCACTCCCTTCCTTCTCCATTCTTTCCCTGTGGTCCTTATTGTAACAATCTCACCTTGGACAAATGCTTCATTCTTATTCAGTAGTTTGGAAATTTTTCCAAATTCATTTATCTAGCCATCCCCCCTCCTGACAAAATTATCTTTTGATTACCTTCCTTGAATTTTTGTGTCCAAACTCCCCCTCCATCCTTCAGCATTGGGAAATGGAACCCTGCACCCTGGATCCATGGAAGCTGGCACTTAAACACAACCGTCCAGAAGAGTAGTTTTCTAATGTGCTTCTGATTCACCCCAGGATAAATATCCTGTTTTTACAGATGTACAGATGTATCAGTACCTGAACACGAAGAATGTATATATGCATACATTGTAAATGGAAGCAGGGCCTTTGGTTCTGATACCCAACCCCAAATACCTGGCAGATGCTTCCCAAATTACCACACAGAGGCTTATATTAATTATAAGTGCTTGGCTGATGGCTCAGTCTTATTATTAACTAGCTCTTATATTTAAATTAACCCATTCCAGAAATATACATACAGCAAAACAAAATTAACTTTAAATTTATATTTATAAACTAAAATCCATACCAATGTAAAATATTTATGATTAACAGTTGCTGTTTGGATTAGATTCAATAACTACTCTTTTTTCCCATCATAATAATCTACCCTTTTCCTGTCATTTTTTATCATATTCTCCTTTCCTTTTTTTAGAAAGAGATTGGCTATGACTAATAACAATTTATAAGCAACCCCCTGAAATGAAAACAAACATTTATAACTAATATTTTGGGAATATGGGTGTAGTTTTCTGAGTACTTCCTGCTGGTTGGAGGGCACTGGTAATCTTTGAGGGATGCTGAGAAAATCAGGCTAATTGTTAAGTCTGGCTAGAGTATTCTGTGAGGCTGGATCATCTCAGCTTTGAAGCTGTCTTGAATGTTAGATCATCTGGGCCATTTTTATTGGTATCTGGTCCCCTTGTTCTGAAAATACATAAGCTTCTTTAGGGTAACATACAGATCTGTATTAATAGAAATACAAACTGTGTATTGTATACAAGCCAGCCGAAGATAATTTTTTGTTTTATGTTTGAGCTGGTAAAATATATGTTGCTTGTCTTGTAGTTACTTTACATTTATTTTTCCATGTCTGTAGTTAGGATGTTCAGGGGGTCTTCCTCAATAAAACCTGATTTTCCTTAACCTAGAATGAATCTATAGCCTCTCATTTCCTGCAGAAACAAAAACACAACATCTCCCCACGAAGTGGCATACCTTTTGACTTAAATTTTGGAGTCAAGATATTTTTAAAAAATAGAGGTTGGTTTCATTTAGCAGCCTCCATAATCAAACATCTCATAGCAGTCAAAAAATTTAAAGACGACACATAATATACATAATCAGACTCTCTGTGCATTTTTCATCTCTATGTGGCTCATTTCCTTTATATTACTTTATTCCCCTTTCCAAGGATTTTATTTTATTATTTTAAATCTATATTTTGATCTAAACCTGTATATATTTTTTCTCTTTTTCCTCTCAAGCCCACACACAGCCTTCAAACATACCATGACCTTCCTAGAGGCCTCCTTGTCTGTATCTGTCCACAGTGTGTATCCGTAACCCTTTCTGTCTGGATGAATTAAAGTCCTAATTCCAGTGCACTCTGTACTGTGGCTTGTGTGAGACTGTGAGAATATGCCATGTGAGCTACACACCTTGGCCAGGGAACGCAATACAGCCACATGAGAGACACAAATTAGGAAGTTGCTCTAGGCTCAGTTTTAGAACCTTTTTTTAAACTCTATCAGGTTTTATGTGGATGGAGTTGCTGAATGCTGGGTGTCATATGTAAACAAAGGTGGAGAATCCAAGGCTAGGAGTGAATAACTAAGTCTAATTTATTGGTGGTCAGGTGCACTGACAGATATATCAAATGACCAGATAAGCTTGGTGACATAGCATTTGTAGAACAAAAAGTATCCTCATCCAAACCCCTGGAAAAGGTTTCTCCTTGTGAAGTACATAATTGTTAGTAAGTCTGTATGCTCCCCTTTGTTCTTCAAGCTGGAATGAATTCTGTAGGGTTCCTGGGCTTCAAAAAGAAAGATCTCATTAAATCATACTTGAGTCCAAAGCAAAAAGACATGGCTTCCATTTCAGATCCATCAACGACTCTGGGTGGTTCTTGAAATTTGACAGTCAGCTCTTTAGCTGCTCCTTCCTCATCTGCAACATGGGAATGGTGGGAACTGTTACAGATTCCTCTTTGTTTGCTGTGCTCTGGACTTCTCGGAGGATCATCTCTGGGGTGGTCTGAGTAGAGGCTAAAGAAGGAGAGAGACATGGCTTAGCATCTAGAGGCTGTGGAGATAATTTTGTCTTGAGAACTTGAATCCCATCCCCAACATCAGTATAAAAGGCCACGTAAGGTTGTGTGAATGTCTATGATGCCAGTGCCAGGGAGATCCTGAGGAGATCTAACTGAGATCCTGAGATCCAGGGGGATCTAACTGAACTGGTGAGTTCTTGGTTCCTTAAGAGACCTTCTCAAAAATAAGGTGGAGAGTAAGGTGGAGAGTAATTAAGAGATCAGATATCAACCTATGGCCTCCACAAGCACATGCACGCACACACACACACACACACACACACACAAAAAAAAAAAAAAAAAAAAAAAAAACCTTATCATTTAGAGGAAGGTTGTAGACAATGTGGCCATGAAGATGAGGAAACAACATTTCTCAGGAGGGCATTCTGATAATGAATTATTTGCTGCTTCTTCCCCTCACTGTGATATTTGAAATCAAAAGAAGAGAAATGGTATTAATATTCTAAAATCAAAAATGTGCCTTCAGTTGGCAAGTGAAGCCTTGGCTTCCAGGGTTAAGTATGGGTAAAGATGGAGGGACTCTGATGTAGCAGCTTTCCTAGAACTATGTGGAAAAATGAATCCTTTGTTTTCTGCTACTTAAACTACTTCCCAAGCATTCTGACTCAAATATTGCTCAAGAATTTCTAAATGGATTTTTTTTCATTTTTTATAAATGTATGATTATTTCATTCATTTTAAGATTATAATATAATTACATCATCTCCCCCTTTCCTTTCCTCCATCCAAGCCCTCCCATATACCATTGTTTGCTCTCTTTCAAATTCATAGCCTTTTTTTTCATTAATTGCTGTTGCATGCATATGTGTATATACATATATGTTACTAAGTACATAAATACAACTTGCTTAGTCTGTGTAATATTACTTGTATGTATGTTTCTGGATTGACCATTTGGGACTAACTGATGTGCTCTCCCCTGGGGAAGACTATTTCTCACACTCTTAGCATTCCTCAGTTGCCTGTGGTTCTTTGTGTATGGCTGAGATCTCTTGGGTTTTCCTGTCCACTTCAGCATGTCTTGAATGGAATTTTTTTTAATTTATTTTAATTTATTTTGCAATACAATTCAGTTCTACATATCAGCCACGGATTCCCTTGTTCTCCCCACTCCCGTCCCCCTCACCTTTCCCCCAACTCCCCCCCCCATTCCCATCTCCTCCAGGGCAAAGCCTTCCCCACAGACTGAGGTCAACCTGGTAGACTCAGTCCAGGTAGGTCTAGTCCCCTCCTCCCAGGCCGAGCCAAACAATCCTGCATAGGCCCCAGGTTTCAAACAGCCAACTCATGCAATGAGCACAAGACCTGGTCCCACTGCCTGGATGCCTCCCAAACAGATCAAGCCAATCAACTGTCTCACCCATTCAGAGGGCCTGATCCAGTGGGGACCCCTCAGCCATTGGTTCATAGTTCATTTGAATGGAATTTTTTAGGTGATGGGTTTAATATGACACCAACTTTGAAAGCACTTTCATGAGCATTAATACAAGTCCTTACTTGGCGAAAAAGCCTTTATTATCATTTTAATGAGGAACACCTGAAGTTTGGAGTGATCAAACACCATGCTGGGTTCCAGATGACCATGTGACAGGGCCAACAGACTTCCAATAGTCTTCCAACTCTGAATCCAATGTTCTCTTGAAACAAAGTAAATGCTCACAGAGTTGGAGATGGACTTCCAGCCACCTTCTTGTCTCTGTTCACTTTCTTTTCTGTCTGTCTGCAGAGAAGGTCTCTCCTGCATTTCATGATGACAAAACCAGTCCTCTTTCCTTCCTCTTGTGGGTCACCGAGCTCAACAGTTAACTGAGGACTATTTACATTATTTTTTTATTGCTTACCTCTAGCAAGGATCTAGTGGGTGGATCTGGAAACACTAAGACTTTTATTATCCATCAATGAAGCCCAGCTTCCAGTAAGATTCTCTTCTCTCCTTTCCATAAACATGCAATAACGTACGTGCTTTCAAAATAGCTGCTTGATCTGCCCCAAAGAGACTATCTTCTGTTACATAATTGTCTGCCCTTTGACACCAGTGTACCTTTGTGGTTGCCTCTAGTAACACCATAACTCAGTTAGTGACATTCCAACCAAATCAGATTGTCATGCACATGGCTACTCCCTTCATGGCCAGCATTTAGTGGTGAATATTTCAGTGTATATAAAAAATATATAACAGTAACAGCACCTTGTTTTATACAGGGTCTCTGTTACTCAAAATGCTCATGTATTTGCCCTGTCTCATTTATCTTCACAGGGTTTTCGATTTTTGTTGTTGTTGTTGTTGTTTTGCATATTTCACAGAGCTGCCATGCTACACATTATTTAAGTGTTCTGTATAGGCAGATATACATAACAGCATATTTTCAAATATAATATTATTTCATGTAGAACAAACCTTTTGTATTTTAGAAATTTTTGAGATTATAATATAATTACATCATCTCTCCCTTTCCCTTTCCTCCAGTTCCTATCATATACACCCCCCCCCCCAATTCTCTTTCAATTCATGGCTTCTTTTTCTTTTATTCTCTCTCTCTCTCTCTCTCTCTCTCTCTCTCTCTCTCTCTCTCTCTCTCTCTCTCTCTCCTCAGTCTGTATAATGTTACTTGTATGTAGGATAAAATTTTCTTTTCTTCTAGAAGCTGGAATCTATCCTGTCTTCTTCCCCTGTTAATTGAAAAGCTCCTGCTTGGTTTGGGTGTGATTTGTCTCCAAGAGTTTCCTCTGCTGGAAGATTGGGTCCTGTCCAGCAGTGTTAAGGGTTAAGATGCTGGAACATTAAGGGGTGGAGCCTAGTGGGAGATTGGTCATGATAGTTCCTCCTCAAGAGTGGTTTCAAGCTGGTCTGCAGGAGGAGCTTAAGTTTCATAGGAGCAAACTATTTCTCAGGTGAATGTGCTAAAATGTGAGGCCTTCCTGCAGGCTGAATTTCTCTATGTGCCTGTTTCTCTTCCACTTCTCTGCCTTGCTGTCATGTCAAGAAAGACTTCGTCAGAACACCAGACATGCTGTTTGGATGCATTGATTACTTTGCTGCTTTTCTCTTTCCTGTGACTCAATACCTAATAAAAATCAAAGAGGAAAATGATATATACTGGTTCATGGTTTAAGAAGGTCCAGTCAATCATTACAGTGAAGTCATGGCAGAGTTTACAGTAGCAGAAGCATATGACCATATGAGCAGACCAGGAATCACAGGCCATGCTTTTTTTTTTTTATGCAGTCCTGGCCTCTGACCATGGATAATGCTGCCTACATCCGTGATGAGTCTTCCCAGTTAAATCTCTTTGGAAATGTCTGTATAGAAACATCAATGGGTGTGTCTTCCTCGTGACTCTAATAGTCAAGTTGACAATTAATATTAAGTATCACACTGGCCTTCTAGTCAACAGAATTATTAACTACTTTTCTTATAATGTAACTGACCTTGGGTATAATGTAACTGACCTCAGGTATTTTGCTATAAGACACAAAATGAACAAAGACATATAAAAAGTGCTGCCGTGACAGAGATCGGCAGGCCCAGGGCTCAGAACAGTCTAGTATGGTGTGATCTCACATGGACTTCTTAGATGTCCTTTCCTTGCACTGCTTTATTATCAAATATCAATGGCGACATAAAGATAACCTAGAACCTAGAGTTAACAGAGGAGGATGACAGTGCTGTGGGATGCCATTCTGTATGCCATGAATGTGTTGTCCTGATTGGTTGATAAATAAAATGCTGATTGGCCAGTAGCCAGGCAGGAGGCATAGGCAGGCAAGCAGATGAAGAGAATTCTGGGAAGAGGAAGGACTGAGTCAAGAGTCACCAGCCAGGCACAGAAGAAGCAAGATGTCAAGACAGAACTGAGAAAAGGTACCAAGCCAAGTGGCTAAACATAGATAAGAATTATGGGTTAATTTAAGTGTAAGAGCCAGTCAGTAATAAGCCTGAGCTAATGGCCAAGCAGTTATAAATAATATTAAGCCTCTGTGTGATTATTTTATAAAGGCTACAGGACTATGGGTGAGAGATTTGTCCAACCATGGGCCAAGTAGGACACTGGAAAACTTCCAGCTACATGACAACCTCACTGTCTAGTCCTCTTAGATTTTTTGGCAGAATATTTCTTTTTGTGTGTTTCTCTGTCTCTCTGTGTGTCTTGCTGTCTCTCTCTCAACAGTTTCGGTTCAATCAGCAATCCTTTCTGATTGCTAAGTCTGGTTCTTTAACTGTATTAAAAAGAGAGAATCTCTGATTATAAGGCTCCTACTTTGTCCAGAAATTGTTGTGGTATAAGAAAATATAACCCACTCCAGGTTATTTGAGCCAAATCAAAACAAAGAAAAATTATACAAAAACATTCTTGAACATTGAATGTCTTATACAATTCAGGAGTATAAATATAACCAATATTTATGAAAATCTAGAATCTGAAGTCAAAGGTCAGGCATGATGACTAGATTTTATAACCTCAGCACTCAGAAGGATGAAGCAGGAGGACTGTGATGAGTTTGAGTCCAAACTGGGTTACAGAATAAATTCTATGCCAGCTTAATCTACAAAGTGAGGCTCTGTCTCAAAAACACACATAGAACAATTCAAACCCCAAAGACCAATCATCACTGGAGCCAGAGCAAAAACTGACTTTCCTGCCTGTTGCTGTAGCCCTGTGGGCATTTGTGCCCTCATTTCCAGGCAGTGTCGTACTCTGCCCTGTTCAAAGACTTCCTGGACTTGAGGTATGCACAGTCAAAATAGTTGCCTTGATGTGGTATCAATTGACCTCCTTGTAGACTCTCTGGATTCCCAGTTTAACTCATGAATCAAACAGCAGTGAGCCAATGCTTCTTTCATCAGGACTCTCTCTGTTCCTGGCCCAAGTGCATGCTCCTGTTCATGTGGTCCTTGTAGAAACATGCCAAATTGCCATCAAATCTCAAGTTTGTGGACTTCTGTAATAGGAGACTATACTTTTTCCAAGCATTTGACAACTTATCCTGCTACATGTCAGTTGAAAATGCACCATAAAAATGTAGGAAAACCTATATAAATATCAAATGGAAAGACTTATTTATGATCAACTTATGATGTATAGCCACAAGCCAATGCAGTTATCTACAGAATTAATGTGTAGCTCTTATAATTTGCATATCTATATTGACTATTTTCTTTTACGTATATAATTACATGTTGTTAAATAGCATTAATGGATTAAAGGAAGTCTTACGTATGGATAGGTGTGGGCAGGAAACTACAAACTTCGGTAGCCTCACTGTACTTTTTAAATGTCCTTTGAAGCAAGGAACTTACATGAAAAATTACATATAAGCCATTTCTCTTAGTACTGGCAGATGGTATAAACATTTTCATATACATTAAAATCTTAATGATCTTCAAGTGTGTGTGTGTGTGTGTGTGTGTGTGTGTGTGTGTGTGTGTGTAAAATCATTTAGTTTGTTGCAATTTTACAAACAGTATCTTAGGTTAACTATACTAGAAAGTCTTATATAATAAATATGAACTTCAAAGGCATCTGAAGGATGCTATGCACACAATCAAAAGAGCTATATCAGGTTAGATTCCTCATATAAGGTTAAAACATCAAATTATTTCTTTACCAGCAACAACAGGGGGAAATGACATGCTTATTTTAAACACATCCAGATACCATACAATTTTCCTTTATTCGTTTACTTATTTCTCACATTCCATTTCTGAGTGCTACAATACTGTCCTTGGTCTAACTTAAGGCTTTAGTAGAGACTATTCTTTCTCTGTTCAGGACATCTCAAATGCCCTTGCCTAGGCCCTATCTATATCTTATTTTCAGTTTGCTCCACATATTATACTTAGCCCCAACTGTGAACTTTCCTCAACTGAAAATATTCTTAAATAAACATAATCTTGCATCTGTACTTTCTGCTATCTCTGGTGTTCTTTGGCTGGTAATCATCTAATTTGACACTGAAAAATGTGATATCAATGTCAATAACAGTTTTAAGATGCCCAATTAAAATCAGAGTTGAAATGGTACTTAGTATGTACTAAGTGTTCCCTCATTTTTTGAATAATTCAAACGCTAAGTGAATCTTTACCTTAACACCACGCAAACACTTGTGTTTGGCTTGTTGAAAGAAGGGGATTGTCACTTTCTACGGCCATCGCAGACATCCCATGTACTCACAGACTCGACAGACTCTCTATGCAGTGCACCCTGCGGTGCTGCAGGCCCACTGGGGAGGGGCAAATGCAGGAGTCGATGTAGGTGTGGATGTAGGTGATGAGGTTGTGACTTCCTGTAACATCACTGTTATTACTGTTGAGTTATAGTCTCGACCTTTGTGCATTAAGATTAGGAATGCTGGAGTCATCGATAACTTTTCAGCCACTGAGTCAAACAGGGATAATGAATTTCAAGTCCATGTAAGCGGCAGCAGCTCCTCTTCAGGTTTATGTAGGAATTTGTCACTGCCACAACTGTCTGTCTATTAACTGTCTGTAAACATAAATAGTACCAAGTGAGATAATTAGGTGAATAAAAGATTTTGTTTTGTTTTGTTTTTCAAGACAGAGTTTCTCTGTGTAGCTTTGTGCCTTTCCTGGAACTCACTCTGTAGCCCAGGTTGGCCTCGAACTCACAGAGATCTGCCTGACTCTGCCTCCCGAGTGCTGGGATTAAAGGCATGTACCACCACCGCATGGCTCAGATTTTTTTTTTATCTAGAAACTGTTAGGACTAAATCTATAAACTGTGATCAAGCCCATTATTCCTTCTTTGATTTTAGCACTATAGGATTGGAGGATAAGAATGAGTAGAGTCCATGTGTTCTCATTCTCTTGTTTCCGTGCTGCTTCTCAACTGCAGCAGTGTTAGTGAACATTCACGTGACTGTAGGGACTTCACAGATCTCAGGCAGCACAGTGTGTCGGTCTCTAGAAAAAGCATCTTGCCCTTCTTGTCCTCAAGGACACCTCCCTCCAAAATCTGGTGATTTTTCATATAGGCTCATGCTGTTTGTCATTATTGCTGAAGTCAATCATTTTTCAAAACACATTCTACTAACTGTCAACCCCATGAATACCAGGATTCTTGGATTTCTATACAAATGGCACCTTCCTCCAAAATTTGTCCTATGTTGGGCTAGACTGGATAACCTTTGTAAAAAAGTCATACTTTGGCCAACAGATTGAAATCATGTGCATTTGTGGAATACTTCGTTCAGATCATGTCCCAGTTGTTATGACAGAAGACCTTTCAGTGGCAGCAACTGCACACTGAGCATATGTGAAAAGCAATTTGCTGATGGCAGTGATGGCTTGGTTATGGTTAAGTTCTTGATAGCATAGTGGCAATATCTGCTTAAACCTCTTACCCAAAACTTTAAGTGCAGATGTGAAATGGTATAAAACATTCACTATCAAATATGCACCCTAAAAGGCAAGGACTATTCTTAGTTCCCATTGCGTTTTGGCTGCCTGTGTTTGAAAACAAGCAGATATTGACATACTGCTGAAGGCAGGAGTAGCTGGCTGGGGGGAGTGTGTAAATGGGATGGATGATCTAAATAATTTCCATAGGCAGATCATGAGCATGCTCTGCAAATTCTGACGCATTCTTAGGAATAAATAGACAAGGGTGTGCTGCCTTAAGGGCATATAAAAGTAAAAATATTCTTGTGTTGATTATGTCAGAAAGTTTGTTGGTTATTGCTTGCTAATGGGCCCTTGTGTAGGATATCCTTCCCAGAAGGATTTCCAGGGTCACAGAAACAGTGAGGAACTAGAGTTCAGCTTATTCAAGGTTCTGGGAGTCCTGCAGTAGATAACATGGTGAAGGGAGTGTGGGTCAAAATCAGGCAGAGCAGAGAGCACAAGAGAGTGCAGCTATTTCTGGAGTTCCCTGCCTCTGGCTTGGCCTGTCTCATACTAAATTTAGGTGAAGGATAGAAGAGGGTGAAGTCATCCTGACTCCAAGTTTCCTAAAATCAGAGCAACTAGAATCTGATACAAAGAAGCAAATGGGGGTAGGAAAAGTCAAGAACAGAGAACAGGAATCAAGTAAGTGTGTGTGATTTTAAATGTTCGGGAGTTCTGTAAGCTGAAACAGAATCTATTTGCAGAAAATGGAATCTTTCTGTTACCTTATTTTAGCTTCTATTCTATACTGTTCCTTCCTGTATAATGATTTACTTCCTTCCTTGGCTCCATGGAAGCTGAAAACCTCCTCTAAAATTTCTCTCCCTGGTGGGTACCAAATGAAAGTCAGTGGTGGTGTTCTACCATACTGTAGGCCTGAGTTGATGGATTGGATTCTTTTTATCAGAGGGATTCTACACTTCATAATTTTCATTTACAGTTTTTAGCAGGCTTACTTATATAGTTGGAATTTAAGTCACAGTAGACTGGTTTCTGGATTATTTTTTTCAGACACTAGCCTCTATGAAAACCCAAAGGCCAGTACATTAATATGGTGTTTGTTTTCCAAGACAGCCTAACTATTCCAAGATCTTAACAGCTAGGTTTCAGATGATCCTTAGTGCAAGGCCCAAGTCATTTCTTATTCTAAAAAGATCAAAGCCCAGGACAGAAGGGACTTTATTATATTTATGACATGATGTTGGTCTGACCAAGCTCTCTCAAAGCTTATTTTATATTTACTGATCAGTACACACACACACACACACACACACACACACACACACACACACACACACTACTTCTGCTTGGTCTTACCAATGTGTAACACTACCTGGGGTGAAGTTGTTAAGCTGATAAAATTTTTCAACCAAGCCTTTCTTTCTTACTCTGTGATTCCAAGAAGACAAGGTTAGGCATGAAGGGTGAGTTATGCTTTCTGCTATCAGTGTCATTATTTTCCTCTCCAAATAGGAAAAGTTATTACTCACCCATACAGTGCCTATCAGAACAAACCTGAACAAATTTTAAATTCACAGTAACAGCTTATCCCCATCAAATCATCAGTGCATTACTCTTGTCTACAGTTGTCAGACTGTGTCACAGCTCAAAGGGTATAAAAGGAAGCAGAACTTCAGGTGGCTTCTCTTCCTTCAGGCAATGCCCATGGATCTGTCAATTCCCCATTCGATGCCTTGCCATAGAACTTCATAAGAACAGATATTCTTTGCTAGAATGCAAAACAATGTTTATGATTTGCTAAAGAAATCACCAACACCATAATTGTCCATAGACTATGTTACAGCACAGAGACATTAGGCATTTGTTAGAGGCTCAGGTTTTACCTGCAGACTAGAAAGAGTATGCCAAACCGAACTCATGAGCCCTGAGAGCCAAGTGCTCTCTGGAGTCCGTCGGTCATTCTACCACTGTGCCCTGAACCAAGGATTGGATCTCCTAGACATCTCAGTAGCCTTATTTACTCGCTGAAAATTTCCTAAGACTCCTCCTCCTGTTTCTCTATGACATAGTCGCTCCTCACATGGAAGTATTTGTTGTAACAGCAAATTGTGTTTCTGAAGTAATAGCCTGCCATGTACTAGTGAATGTCATACATGACAGCCAACACAAGCTTCCGGGAGCCAAAGAGTAGATTTTTAATTATTCTTCAAAACTTCCACAGTGGACACCTGTACCTCAGGCATTGCTGAACTTCGTTGAGAAATTGACCTATGTAGTTTTGCCTTCCTCTGGATAGTGAAAGTCTTGCTCTTTAAATTTAACAGACTTTGTTTGATATTTTTCTAGCTGTGTGACCTTTAATGGATGATTTTACTTCTCAGTGCCTGTAGGAAGAACTGAAGACATGATATATTAAGTGCTTATAACTAACTCTACTTGGTACATTATGAACACTCAAGGCATGCAGCAATTGAAAAAACTAGCTAGGGATTATTTATTAACTACCACTATCAGTTACCATACAATTCCTCGCACACAGTGCTATATCTTTATTATCATGAAGTCAGAAAAACTGACATAATAAACTTCCTAGGGAATGATTCCTCTTGTGGTAGGTGGGTCTTTACTACTAAGCAGGACAATCTTCTACAAACATGTTAGCTGGCTAAGCTAATCCAGACAGTGACTCACTGAGACTCTTTTCTCAGGGGATTCTAGATTTTGTCAGGTAGACCACTAACACTAACCACCACAACTTTTACTATAACATTCCTGAGGGCAGACACTGAATTTTTAATCTTTAGAGTCTCATCAGTTAGAGTGGTGTGTACAATGAAAAGCAGAAATCAGTGTATGTTTGTTGAATGAGTGAATGACCAACTGTAAAGAATAATGTTACATAATAATTACAGTTATATACTTTATATGCACAGTATTCATAATAAAACATAAGAATGAATCACTTAATGAGAGCTATAAGAACAGGAGGTATTTAATTTTCATTTGTTATTAAAAGACTCTGTGTTTAAGTTTATGGAGGTCATAAATTAGCTGCCATAGAGAAATTAATAAATGAGGTTACATTATATATTGGCTTGCTTCTTAGCTTGCAGGTTTGACCCTCATTCTCCTTGGTGTTACAGACTTGGGGTTTTCCCCAGGATAGGCTGTCACTCATTGTGCTTTCTGAATCCTACCTGGCTGTACTTGGAGAAGGTATTGATATTCATTCCCCTAGTATGAGTCCTGGGGCAATACAATCTGTTCATTATAATTTCAATGACAAATTTTACCCATGAAAAGATCTCCTTATGGCTTTTCAGGGCTTTATTTGGGACATAGAGAAGTAAGTTTCTCCCAGACCGCTTAGAGAGACATGAATAACCTTTCTAAAAAGGAGCTTTAGCAGGGGAGGTTTTACATGTCTGGCATTGTACTCCATATGGCAGGACCCACATTTTATAGAAATAGATTCATAGCTGGAGTCAGATATAACCTAAAAGCACAGCTAACTTTTGTGTGGATTCTAGGAAACAATAAATGATTTATCTGAAGAATTCTGAGGTTCTGAGCTTCATCTGAAGAATTTACTAAGTTCTTCTGTGTGCAGAGATATGGGGACCAAGGGACAGGGACCTCTCCTGTCTTGTTGACATCTCCATTAGGCTCTCTAAACATTTTCTTCCTTGATCTTTCCCGACCTCTTCCCCATTTTGATGCACAGAAGGACCTGACATTCACATTTTAAAATAACATTTGGTTTCAGCTTAACTCTGGTAGGATTACAGGAAAACCAACAACTTCTTTGATCCTTTGAACTCTGAATTACACAAGAGGTTTGAAGTCACTGCAAGCCCTTCTTGTGTCCATATATCTTCATCGTTTTTCTAGATCAGAGTCCAGACGTCAGGAACATTGAGCAGATACACTGACCATTTGACTGATCTTACATGTTCTTTTATTGGTATTAACGATACTTACATGAGCACAAGGATCTCCCCGCAGGTTGATGGCCACATTACTTGAGCTTTTCACTATAAGGATCCACTGGCTGCAGGGAGGGGCTAAGTTTAGTAAGTTTCTGTGACTCTGCTCACAGAAGCACTCATATTTGGGAAACTTCTGATAGTCTTTAAGCAATTTTACTCACTGCTGCAGTGAACAGGGAGGGAAGAGATGGAGGTAATGTTGAACAAGTACCCTTGCAGCTGCACATCCTTTGATGCTACTGCATCCATAGAAAGAATGTCTGACTGCAGTGTGGCTGAGAACAAACCCCAGAGCTTCAGATGCCTGACTCAGGATTCAGGTCCTTTTAGACCTGAATATTAATTTAATTTTAATTTTAATTAATATTGAATATTAATATTAATTTAAATTAATAAAAATATTAATTTTTCTAATTTTTGGCTTTAATATATGAAGTGGTAATGAGATTGCTGAGTTCCAATTGAGAAGATTAAATAACATGCTGTATGTTAGGTGCTTAGTACTGTGCAGTTTTTAGACATGATACACAAGTTGGTTTACTCTTTCTTAAATGTAGTGTTTGAATGAATGCTGCCGCAGTAACAGATCTGTTATGAAATAAATGAGGCCAGGGTTTGTTTTCAAGTATCTGTAACCTCAGAGGCCACTCTCCAAAGCCATGGAAGCAGGATTTTAAATGTGTGAGGAGTCCCACTTGGTGGGTGAGGATGAAGTGTCCAGGAAGTTGAGAAAGTGGCTTTTTTCCTGCAAGGCTTCTACACAGAAAGACTGTAAATCATTAGCCCTATTGATCTTCCCATTTGATCATTTTTATAGCACATTTCAGTGCAGAACATGAATACAAATACTAATTAATAAATCTGGATTCTAACAGGCTGTCTGACACTTAGAAATAGGAGTCTACTATTAAACATAATTGAACCTAATTCCCTTCTGCCCTATATTCAAATAGTGCTTCTGTGATTCCCCATTCCAGCCATTCCATCTAAAATTTCAGAAAACACATGGGCATGCATACATATATACCTTCAGTGCAGGAAAAATCCAGTGCCCTGCCCTTCCTCATGTCCCTTTCGTGCCCTTCAGTGTCTAGGATTCTCTGCTTTACCTAGTTCCTTGCTTGCATTTCTCCTCTCCTAGAATACAAATCCTGCAGGGGTGTGCATGTACTTACACCTGCCACATCAACACCTGCAACAGAATGATTGTATAAAAGACACCCTAAATCTGTTCACTCTTCCTTACAACTTCATGATAGAAACCCAATTTTCCAGCTGATTAAGCACTCCACCATTTTTACAATTTGCTCCTGGTCTTCCTGGTGTTCCATCTCTGCTCTGTTAATCATTGTGACATCAGCTGAACCAGTAAATAAATATCACAGATCTTGGTTTCTTTAGTGATGCTTAAATTATTTGGTGGAATGGGATTACTTAATATTTCTATTATCCTACCTGAAAGATGAGATGTTAGAGAAATCATATAACAGTGAAAGGAAAAGGAGAGGAGGAAAAGATACAGGGGGAAGAATAGTAGACAGAGGTAGAAAAATGGTTCCTGTCTAGACTGTCCAGTCCCAAATAACCACACAGAGACTGAATATTACTTATAATTCTTGGTTAATAGCTCAGGCTTGTTAGTAGCTAACTCTTAGATTTAAATTAGCACATATTTCTATTTATGCTTTGCCACATGGTGGTACCTTTGTTAGCATAGCATATTCATCTCCTATTCCCTCTGCATCTGACTGGAGACTCCAGACTCTGTCCTTTTCCTTCCCAGCATTCTCAGTTTGGCTTTCCCACCTAACTTCATCCTGTTCATCTATTGGCCAGTCAGCTCCTTTATTAAACAAATCACAGTGACAAATCTTCACACTGTACAAAAGGATTATTCCACAGCATTTCCCCCTTTTTGTTTAACAAAAAAGATTTTAATTTTAAGATAGTAAATTATATACAATAAAAACAGTTATTAAGTAAAAATCACAGTTACAATATCCAGTCTATTGGCATTTGGCAAATTTAGAGGAAATAATTACCTATTTTATCTTGATGAGTCTAAAGTTTTATATCTAATTTACTCTTTTATCATAACTAAAAAAATTGTAACTATGACTATCTAGTCTTCAACTCCATCAAAGACTTCAGAAGGATGAAATATTACCTAATGACAGGGACATCAGGCAGCCTAGACAGTCATCCAAAGTTTCTCAGCAACATTGGAGAATCCAACTCTGGTCTACAGGCCTAGCATATCTGACAGACTTTTCTGTGAAGCAGGAAATTTTGAAGGACTGTCCTACCTTGTCTTGGCAAAGTTCAATAGTCACCTTTCTTGCTGGTCCAGTTTAGACAGTAACTGTCAACAATTGAGGTAAGGGCAGTTTCTTTGCCCACATGGCTAGCTTTTGACATAAAGAAAACAAACTCCATATGGAGTTTCCTCAATGCCCATCATCCTTTTTGAAATAATTGGTGCTGCCAAGAGAAGACCTATCTCACTGTCAAGAAAAATCTAAGTTCTTAAAACATTTTAAATGCCATATTCTGTAGGTTCTTGAAGTATTTGAAGATTGTCTATCTGAAATATATCTCTGTATGACTTAGAAAACCTAACTAACGTGACTATAAGTGGTGTCTCCAATCCTCACAGAGCACTCCATGGCAGATTTAACATTTTCTAGTTTCAAAAAAAAGGTTTCTGGGATACAATGCTGGATGGAGCATGGACCCATCACCTCCCAGAGTCAGCTGACAGCATGGCTCCCTGAGCTGCATTTTAAATGTTTTAAAAACTTAAGACTTTCTGGACAGTGAGACATGTCTGCCCCTGGCAGGACTGAATTATTTCAAAGAGGAGGATGGGCATCAAAGACACTCCATATGGAGTTTATCTTCTTTTTGGCAAAAATAGCCATTTGGGCAAGAAACTGTTCTTGCCTAGACTGCTTGACAAAATGTTCTATTGACTGGACACTCAGGAATCACAGGAAGGTGACCACTGAACTTTGTAAGGCAAAATGGTCCTTCAGGTTCCTGCTTTGCAGAAGAAACTGCCAGATATTCTGCAGGACACAGAGAGAAGCATCTGAGAGACTCTAGGCCTGTTGGCTAAAGAATGGATGCCTAATGTTACAGAAGAACTTTAGATAACTGTTCAGGTATTCAGCTGTCTCTGTCATTCTGGATTTTTGGAAGTTGCTTGCAATGTTCTTCCTGCTTACTTAGGTAATATTATATCCTTCTGGAGTCTTTGATGTAGTTGAAGACTAGATAGTTATAATTTTCCTTGGTTATGATAAAAGATAAATTGGATATGAGACTTTAGACTCACAAATATAGAATAAATAGAATATTTTCTTTGAATTTGCCAAATATAAATAGACTAGATATTGTAACTGTAATTCTTGCTAGATAATTGTTTTGTTATATGTAATTTTACTATGTTTAAGTTAAAACATTCCTTTTAAATAGAAAGAAAAGGTTATACTGGAGGGTGATATTGCTCCGTATGCTGTGAATGTGTTGTTCTGATTGATAAATAAAATGCTGATTGGCCAGTAGGCAGGCAGGAAGTATAGGTGGGATAAACATACAAGAATTTTGGGAAATGGAGGGCTGAGTCAGTAGATGCCAGCCCACCATCCAGGGAGCTGCATTTAATGGCACACATGTAAAGCCACGGAACACATGGCAACATAAAGATTAACAAAATGGGCTGAGTTTAAGTGTAAGCTAGTCAGTGGTAGACCTGAGCTAATGGCCAAGCAGTTTTAGTTAATATAAGCTTCTGAGTGATTATTTTATAAGTGGCTGTGGGGTCTGTAGGGCTGGGCAGGGCCAGAGAAAACTTGAGCTACATTTGCTGTTATAGATAACTATTAATCTATATTTCTTAATTATATATTATATTTTTAAATGAGCTGCATGAACATAATACCCTAAACAAGACTAGAAATATACATACAGGTTCACAAAGTTAACTTTAAATTTGTATCAATAAACCAAAATCCATACTAATATAAAATATATAAAATTAATATGTTTTTTGGATTAAAGTAGATTCAATAATCTACCCTTTTATCCTATCATTTCTTTTTTTAAATAAATTTTTTATTTTATAATTAATTTAATTTTACATATCAGCCACAGATTCCCCTGTCCTCCCTCCTCCCACCCCCCAGCCTTCTCTCCCAATCTACCCCCCATTCCTACCTCCTCCAAGGCAAGGTCTCCCCTGAGGATTCAGCCCAGCCTGGTAGATTCAGTTGAGGCAGGTCCAGTCCCCTCCTCCCTGCACCAAGGCTGAGCAAAGTGTCTCAGAATAGGCCCTAGGTTCCAAAAAGCCAGCTCATGCACCAAAGACAGGTCCCAGTCCCACTGCCTGAGGGCCTCCTAAATAGTTCAAGCTCATCAACTGTCTCACTTAACCAGAGGGCCTGGTCCAGTTCCATGGGGGCTCCTCAACTATTGGTTCACAGTTCATGTGTTTCCACTAGTTTGGCTATTTGTCCCTGTGCTTTTTCCAATCATGGTCTCGATATCTCTTGCTCATAGAATCCCTCCTCTCTCTCGCCAGTTGGATTCCTGAAGCTCCACCTTGGGTTTGGCCGTGGACCTCTGCATCTGCTTCCACCAGTCACTGGATGAGAGTTCTATCATGACAGTTAGGATGTTCAGCCATCTGATCACCAGAGTAGGTCAGCTCAGGCACTCTCTCGACCATTGCCACTAGTCCATAGTGGAGGTATGTAGATAGAGTTTTCCTGCCTGGCCCACAGTCAGGACAAATCTCTGTCACCCGCCAGTCCCACAGCAGCTCAGACCCGACCAAGTAAACACAGAGACTTATATTGGTTACAAACTGTATGGCCGTGGCAGGCTTCTTGCTAACTGTTCTTACAGCTTAAATTAATCCATTTCCACAAATCTATACCAGCATCTTCACATGCTGCTTGTCATCATGGCGGCTGGCAGTGTCTCTCTGACTCAGCCTTCCACTTCCCAGCTTTATTCTCCTCCTTTCCCACCTACACTTCCTGCCTAGCCAATGGCCAATCAGTGTTTTATTTATTGACTAATCAGCAACACATTTGCCATACAGAACATCCCACAGCAGAGGTATCTTTGTGAATTTCTGGGGACCTCTCTAGCACTCTGCTTCTTCCTATTCCCATGGGGTCTTCATTTATCATGGTGTCTCTTTCCTTGTTCTCCCTCTCTGTTCCTGATCCAGCTGGGACCTCCTGCTCCCCTAAGATCACTTTCCCCCAACTCTTGCCCTCCATTACACCTCCTCATTCCCAGTTTGCTGATGTAGATTTCATCCATTTCTCTGCCACTGGGTGATCCCTGTGTCTTTCTTAGGGTCCTCTTTACTAGGTAACCTTCCTGGAGTTGTGAGTTGCAGTCTGGTTATCCTTTGCTTTATATCTATTATCCACTTATGAGTGAGTACATACCATGTTTGTCTTTCTGAGTCTGGGTTACCTCACTCAGGATGATTTTTTCTAGTTCATCCATTTACCTGCAAACCTCATGATGCCATTGGTTTTCTCTGCTGAGTAGTATTCCATTGTGTATATGTACCACATTTTATTTATCCATTCTTCAGTTGAAGGGCATCTAGGTTGTTTTCAGGTTCTGGCTATTACAAATAATGTGGCTGTGAACATAATTGAGCATGTGTCCTTGTGGTATGATTGAGCATTCCTTGGGTATATGCCCAAGGGTGGTATAGCTGGATCTTGAGGGAGGTTGATTCCCAATTTTCTTAGAAAGCGCCATAGTGATTTCCAAAGTGGCTGTACAAGTTTGCATTCCCACCAATAGTGTAGGAGTGTTCCCATTTTTTTTTTTCAGAACAAGATTCCTGAATCTAATCTCCATTGTTTAGCTTTTTTTTCAACCATTATCAATAACAACTTGTAACTAAGCTCCCCTAAACAATAACAGACATTCATAATTTATTTTTTGGGATTGTGGGCATAGTTCTCTAGACTACTTCCTGCACTGGTAATCTTTGTGGGGACCCTGAGAAAATTTAGAGATTATGGTCAATTCCTGATTGCAATAGTTTGTGAGGCTAGATCATCTCAGGCAGCAACCTTGAAGCTGTTCTGGATGCAAAACTCAGAGGAAACTGTAGTGAGTAGCCATTCCAGCTTTGATCTGGAAGTTCCAACCCCCATTGAGGCTTCGGCAACTGTCACGCCTACAAGGCGGGGCCAAGGGAGGTGCCGAGAGACCCGAGATCTGGATGGGCCAGCGCTCTCTCTGTTCTTGGACCCTGGACGGTGGAGGTGGGCCAAGCAGAGCTCCAGAGAACACCGCTGGACTGTGATACACCTTCCCCAGACCCCACGACCTATCTATCCCTTAATTTGTAAGTTACACCATTAAATAAATCTCCTTTTAACTACGTGGAGTGGTCTTAATAATTTTGTCAATAGGAAACTGCAACAGAGGCACTCTGAAACATTGGATCATCTGGGCCATCCATTCCCATTAGAGATTTTTCAGGGGGTCTTCTTTGATCAAATCTGATTTTTCTTAACTCAGCGTAAATTCACAGCCTCTTGTTTCATGTAGAAATAGAAGCAGAATCTCTTTGTCAAAGTAACATATCTTATGATTTAAATTTTGAAGTCAAGATGTTTTTAAAATATATAGGTAGGTTTAATCTAGCAGTTTTATAATCAAATGTCTCTCAGCAGTTATAATTTGTTCAGTAGCAGCCAAAAAATTTAAAGACAATGCAATAACATATAGTATCCAGACTCTCTGTATTTTCCATCTTTATGTGGCTTATTATTTGTTTTATTACTCTAGTTCTCTTTTAAGGACTTTCTCTACTCTTTTTCTTTTCTCTCCCAAGCCTGCATATATTTTTAAACACACTTGTAGTTGAAATTTTCCTGTGTCCCACCTGGCCTGCGTTCAGGACAAATCTCTCTCACCCGCCAGTCCTACAGCCGCTTAGACCCAAGTAAACACACAGAGGCTTATATTAATTAAAACTGTTTGGTCTAATGGCTCAGGCTTCTTGCTAGCTAGATCTTAAATCTTAAATTAACCCATTTTGATAAATCTATACCTTGCCATGTGACTTGTGCCTTACCAGTATCTTTACATCTTGATTCCTCTGTGTCTGGCTGGCAACTCCTGACTCAGCCTTCCTGTTCCCAGAATTCTCCTCTCTCTTTGTCCCACCTATACTTCCTGCCTGGCTACTGGCCAATCAGCACTTTATTTGTGAACCAATCAGAGCAACACATTCACAGCATACAGAATGATATCCACAGCATACACTGTGACCTGTTTAGAGACTCTTTAGTCTGAATCTGTCCTTATTGTGCATCTGTAAACTTTTCTGTCTGCATGAGCAAAAAAAAAAAAAAAACCCTGCTGTGCAGCTTAGATTGTGGTTTGCTGGTGCTAGCTCCTCCCCTTGACTCCCTAAGAGGCTAGTCTCATGGTGGAGGTACATTTTCTGTCAGCTCTGGGAGACATGTTTACTGCCCCAATTCTGAGAAGTGTTTAGGTCCATGCTGCCACCCAGTAGTGTGTGTCACCAGCTTCTCATAAATACCCTACAAGTGTTTGGTAATAAGACTTCTGAAAAGAATGATGTGGCTTTTGCCACTAACACTGAGTCAGGAAGCCATTTCTTAAAGGGACCTCACCTCTGCTTGCTGCTAGCAAACAGAGCCTACACAAGAAAAATCAGTTACCAATAACTCAAGTTTGACTCCATTTTTTTGTGTTTATGATCCCTTTTTTAAGCTTTGTCAGGTTTTATGTAGAAATTTAAGCCCTACATTGGGCATCATATGTAGTTGGACATTTGTTTCCTGTCTGCCTATTCCCAAATACCCAGCCGCCACTTCCCAAATAATTGAATTGGAGGCTTAATATAAATTATTTACATTCTTTGTCAAAAGCTCAGGCTTGTTACTAGTTCACTCATACATTTAAATTAACCCATATTTCTATTTATGCTCTGCCACGTGGTGGTACCTTTACCAGCATGGCACATTCATCTGTTGCTCCCTCTGTGTCTGGCTGGTGTCTCCTGACTCCTTCCTTCCCTTTCCCTGCATTCTTAGTTTGACTCTCCTGCCTAACCTTATTCAGCTATTGGCCAGTCAGCTTGTTTATTAAACCAATCACAATGATAAATCTTCACAGTGTACAAAAGGATTATTCCACAGCAGACAGAGAATGTGGAGAATCACTAACTGGTAACTACTTACCATGTGGTCTTGGAAAAGCAATGAACCAAGTTTCCTTCTTGGAAAAACCCTCTCCAAAGTACTTCCATTTTAGGTCAGCCCATTAGTAGATCTGATCAGCTCTAATGTACTAACTCAGGGGGCTGGTGAGACAGCTTAGCAACTAAGAGCACTGATTACTCTTCCAGGAGACTGGGTTTGATTTGCAGTAACCATATGGGGAGCCCATAACCACCTGTAACTCCAGTTACAGATTTTTCATTTGACACCTGCTTCTGGCCTCCGAGGGCACCAGACATGCAAGTGATGCACAGATATTCATACAAGCAAAACATCTATATTCATATAATAATAAAAATAAACATGTGAATTTAATTTAACATTTTGTTAAATTAAAATTTAACATTTTACAATGTCAAAATGCATTCAGGTTTTCTCTCTCTCCCTTTTTCTCCTTCCCTCTCTCTCTCTCTCTCTCCCCTGCCTCTGTGTGTGTGTGTGTGTGTGTGTGTGTGTGTGTGTGTGTGTGTGTGAAACACTAAGGGAATTATTGTCCTTGTGCAGGTATTAGCCTTGATCCCACAAGGTTTTAAAATATATTTTTATTTTGTACCTTTGTACCTAACCCTTTATTTCTAAAGACTAATAAAAGTAAACTATCAGGATTCTCAAAATTGATAGAAGGTGGCCTTTGGCAATCTTTTAAATTTGTTCTCTAGGCTCATGCAAAATAAGCTTCAAGCTGGCTTTAGAATTAAAATTGGCTTTCAAATAATAGGAATCTGGAAATAGGCAGCTGAGGAGACTCTTCATGAGGTAATGGAAATGCAAAGAATTTTAAAAATAGGTTCTGGTTAGTAGTAAGCCAAAGAGTCACTAACATTGCTGGTGATATCAAGTTCTTTCCATAGAAGACAAGAAACCATGAGGCTTTTTGTTTGTTTTGTCTTTTCTTCTTAAACTATATCCAGACTAATTGTCACTTTTATACTATAATCAGTATCTATGACCTATAAAAAAAAACAAAAAAAACAAAAACAAAAAACAGGATTGTTAATTTTAATAAGATGAGAAGTCTTAAAGCACTGAGTTTGGAAACTTTGTTGAACAATGCCCTTCCCAGGCATCATCAGATAAACTTGAAAATGGCTTTGACTTTGGGTAAGATTGAAGAGAAAGTTTATATAAATATTTTGTGAGCCTTAACAAATAGGCAGGATACTGATAAATTAATTCGTTATTGAAAAAAGTTAAGCAGAATGACATTGATATGATTGAGGCAAGATCTTCATAGAAATTGCCAAAAGTAACCCATGCAATAAATATATGAGGGAGAGTTTGTTTGCCCATCAAAGTCATGAAAAAAAATCTTCTGGAAGCTCAGCAATTTGCCTAAATTAACATAATAGCAGTGCCTGCAAGAATTCTTATGTTGAGGAATCACCCCCAAATGTGATGGAATTATAAGGTGGAGCTTTGGTGGACTAAGTAGGTTCCATGAAATGAGCCCTTATGATGAAGAAGGAAGAAGGACAAGAACCACCTCTCCAACACACAGACACAGAAAACATGCCATCTAAAATGTATCAAGAGTGTGATTTTATACAAGCCAGGAGCAGTCGCCAGAAATAGTGTTTGGCATCTTTATCTTGGAATTTCTAGCCTTCAGAACTATGAAACATCAATGTCTATGGATCAGTCCATAAGGTCTGTGGTACTTTGTTATAGAAGCCCAAGTTAAGTGGCAGAGCTGACAGTGGAACTTTGCCCTGTCCATGCTGATAAGGTCCATGCTGTATGATGCAGAGAATGATCTATAATAGCCATGCTTTGGGTTTTTAGTGAATGAGTTTTTCAAGTATATGGATTCCCTTTGTTTTTACAGCAGTTAACACAGGGAGGCTGGGTTTCTATAGGGACATCCTCACTCCCTTCATCATTGGCCTTATCATCATTCTATATGTTCCCGTTTAGTTTGTATAATAGTCACTCCTTCAAAATAGAAATAGCATCTCATAGATCCTGCTGACTGTGCAATTATGTTAGGGACATAGAATGATTCACAATAACCAGGCATTAATTTTGGATGAGTGAGTTTATTAAGTACAAAGTAAGCAGGAATGAAACAATAAAACTGTATGCAGCATACAAATAGTAGAGCATCAGATCAGATGTGTATATTACCCAACAGGCACTGACTGGAGAAAAACCCCTAAATCAGAGATTCTCAACATGTGGGCTGTGAACCTTTGGGGGTTGAATGACCTTTTCACAAGGGTAGACTAAGACCATCAGAAAACACAGATATTTACATTATGGTTCATAACAATAGCTAAATTACAGTTATGAAGTAGCAATAAAAATAATTTTACGGTTGGAAGTCCATGATATGCAGAACTATATTAAAGAGTTGCAGCATTAGGAAGGTTGGGAGGCACTGCCCTAAATATAATAGTCAACTAGAGACCTAGAGATCCTGATTGACAAAGAGGGTCACACTCAGAATGTATTACCGCTGGACAAGACTTCCAATTAGCTGTTTCTACTGCAGGCCTTTATTTTTTTTAGTATCATGAAACACATAGTAGTTGATCCTTTTGCTCTGGGGATGTAATTGGAATTAATTTGCCCTCCAGCTGTGTTCAGGGACACAATGTTTTTACTGTTTGGCTGTTCTCTTTCCCCTGTCACAAAGTTGGCACCAACCTGGCATAAGACTTGGGATTGGGGAGGACACTTGACATAAAAAATGCTTGGGTCTAATGTGGAAGGGTCTACCCCACTTCCAGAGCCAGATTCTCAGTGAGTTCAAACAGCACATGATAATCTACCAATATACTATACTTTATGTAAATTTTTGCATAAAAGAGGGTAGAACAGATGTGGGTAGATAAATTGATAAATTGACCAAAGGACTGTGAATCTTTTCATTGTAATGGGTAAAAACATGATAGAAGTGGCCACTCTCCTACAGAAATAAACTTCCAGAAAGGGGACTGTAGTGGGTAGCTGTCCCAGCTTTGACCTTGGAGCACAACCCCAGTGAGGAAGCTGGTAACTGCAATGCCTACTTAGGACCTGCCCCTGGGGTGTGGCCAGGACAGAAGCCCTTCCGACCTGAGATCCGGACATGCTGTCCCTCTTGGTTCTTTGTGATCCTGGCTGGTGGATGGCAGGCCAAGTCAGAGTTCTCCAGAGAATCCTGCTGGACTGTACCTCACCTCTCCTGGACCCTGTAACCAACCCCTTTTACTAGCTGTAAGTTACCCAAAATAAACCTCCTTTTAACTACATGGACTTGCCTTGTTAAATCTCCACAATAGGGAACAATGCCTTCCTGTTTCTTGCTTTCCCAGGTTCCTGATTCCTACAGCATCTTCTTTCCTGTCTTCACATCTGTACTCAAGCATCCCTTGTCTTCATGCCTCAGGGCTAGCACATGCTGCCTTCATTTACTCTTTAACCTTTGGCTGACACTTTAGGCCCATCTTAATTCAAGAATGATCATCTTAAAATTATTTATGCTGTTTCTGTGCTTCAAGTCCCCTATATGTCCAAGGAAAGGGGACATAGTAATAATAATGGGATATTAACCAATATAGGAGTTAACAGTGTTTCTACTCTAAAAAGAACATATGGATAGAAATACTGTAGCTATTGCTGGTGTCAAATGTAGTGCTGAGGACTGAGTTCTATATATTAACCCAAGTACCATGAGATGAAAGACCAGGTATAGTCCATGATACCCCCTTCATATGACCTGATAGTATTCTTCTCAAACTTTCCTCTGCTTTTCTTCTCAAGATCATTTAAGTTTAGTCAGAAAATATGCTAAGCACGTAGGTTTTTCTAGAAATAAATGGAGAAATAAATATAAAAGAGATCATCAAGATTTTGTAGCTGAAATTGTATGCAAATATAAACAGTGCATATTTAAATTAATCACTGTAATGCTATTTATATGACATCTTTTTGATGATTTATTTTTTTATTTTTATTTTACGTATACAAGTATTTAGCCTCCATGTATGTGTGCACCATGCACATGTTTGTAGAGTCCAGAAGAGGATGCTAGATTCCCTGGAACTGGATTTATAGATGGTTGTGAGCTCTGTGGGTTCTACAAATCAAACCCAGGTCCTTTGGAAAAACAGCCAGTGTTCTTAATAGCTAAGACATTTCTCCAGGCCTTTATATAGCATTTTTTTTCACCCAAAATTGCAAAGCAGTTTACACATAGTCTCCATTCATCAGTAGATTATTCTGTCCATATTTGTTTTGAACCATAAATCTTTTTATTACCTTCACCTATCTACCAAATGATCGTGTGGTAATTTGTTGTGTTAACAAAGGGGCTACATTCAGAGCTAATGCCTTTGTTGATGTATACTGAAGTACATCTGGGTGTCTAGAAGAATTGCAGTCATCAGTCTACACTTAGGTTTGCAGAAATTTATTGTATATCTATCAAAGCCAGTTCTAATTTTCTTGATTGAAACTAGATAAATGATTACTTTGAAGGTATTGAAGGTTGTGGAATCTCTGTGCATTTACTGTTTTAAGGGCACAGTTCTCCATCTATCTACGGGAGTGTGCCACATGCCTTCACACACTGTCTTACCTTGTCCTCTGTGCCTATTTGACTCAATGCCAGATCCACTCTGCAGCCAGGACTGGTGTGAACTCATTGACTCTAGGCTCTTCTCACATGTTGTCTCAACTCCCTCCCTCTGTTTGAGTTCAAAGCAGTGTCTTTGAACTAAAGACTAAACTAAACAACCTTAGTCTCCCCTAATCCTATGTTGTATTTTGATTTCACCTTTTTCAACCCATGCAGACTTTTTATTAGCTTGTTATTATTTTTTTCTTTCTCATGTTACACTTTGAATCTGAACAGAGACTTTGAATCTTCTCTGTCTGCCACTACCAAAGACAATGCTTGAAACATAAAAAACATCAAGAAATGTTTTATGAATGAGCAAACAAGTAGATGAGCAACTGCCTTGGCTAATATTGATGGGGCAGGAATAATCAGCGTAATTATTTACAGCTGTAGTTGCTAGCCACACTAAAGTATTAAACTCACTGTTTCAGCTGCAGTGAGTACCTTAGTGTTTGAGGTTCCATACGTACAGATGTATTTGAGGCTCCATAAGGCTTCTAATTTTAAATAAATAGTCCTATAAAGGGAAATAGTTTCATGGTCTGCAAGCTGTCATTAAGCAGAAACTCTTAACTTCCATGCAGATAGAGGATAAACTTGAATGGCAAACTACTGGGCATCAATCATCATTCCTTTTCTGTCGATGATTGCCTCTGTCTGCATAGCATCTGAGACAGAAGATATCTGCATAGCACATACATCACATGCAGGCTTTTTAGCTGCTTCTGAAAACACAGCAGTAATATAGTTGTGATATATGTAGTATATGTATACAATTTTAAAGTCTTTCTAAACCAAACCAAATGGAAAGTCTCTTCCAACTGCTAGATGCCAGATGGTTCTGTGTGTTGCAGCTGTTTCCCAAAATTCCACAGGCTATCGGCATTGTCTTCAATGATGACTTTGATGCATTTCATTTGACCACTCTGTTCACAATCACCATAGAACATCTGCTTCTATATTCTATTGTCAGCTCCCATACAGCTAAGATCCAAACAAGCAGAAAATACTGTACCAAATGGATAAGATTGCAAATCTCATTCCTGCTGGTTCATCCAATTCCATTGACCACAGAGGAAAAAACTAGCTTTCATATGAATTTTGGCCATTAGTAGGACCACTAGCCAACTACCCATTCTGCTGAGTGTTTTCCAACTTATTAGGAGACACCTTATACAAAGAGGAAAAGAAAACAGAGGGTGTAAATATTACATTCAAGCTATAAACAAAAAAAGAAAACTTCTAAGTCAGATTCTAGACTGATGGGGCATCCATGAGTGTGTACATGAGGTACAATGAGGAGCTGGGAGAGAGTAGTCAGAACAAGTCAGAGAAGAGGCATGAAGCATTCTACTATTCTCGGAGGCCTGTGTTCCGAGCCACATCCCTCCCTGTCTTAGTACATAGTGTGGCCCTAGACAGGTCTGACTTAAAGTCTGAAGAAAGTTGGACCCAGACTTCATCCAAAAAGTAGCATAATAGAGCAGAAAGAATGACTATCACATTGCACAAAGAAAGAATGAATGTTTGGTCCTTTCAGAGAGAAGGATAGAAATTCAATACACATTTGGAAAAGTTGAAGAGATGATCCATTGTCAAATACAAGAGGTACAGGAAGAGAGAAGGAAAAGCAATTTGCTCAAACACAAGATTAGAAATGAAAGATTTTGTGACTTTCTGGATGGTGTGACTGTATATTGTTATTAAAGCACCAGAAACCTGAGATCTATGATCAGCAACTCTCTACTTCACATGTTTGAGCCAGGGGATGTGGTCCTCTTAAAAAGACATGGCCTCTTCCTCTTCTAATTACAAACAAATAGAAATCACTGAGTGCAAAGGTACAAACCCTGAGTTACCATCTTTAGCATCACCATGCCTATGGGATAAACTAAACATCACATGTCGTGCTGAGAAAATAAATATGGAGCTCATGTGCATAGACAGTGATTTCCAAGGTGAATTTTTTCTGTCTGTTCTACTGACAAACAGGTAAAGTATCAGAACTTAAAGATATTTTAATAAGTGCTAGAAAAAAGAAAGATGGAAAACTCCAGTGGGATTGAGGTAAGAGCTCTTTGGAGGTTTTAGTGTACCTAGGACCTGAGAGGTCAGAGTATGAGATGAGGATGGGAAAGGCAATCATCTGGAGGTCAGCAGGGTTAATTTAAGGCTTAGACAAAAGTAAGACAGCTGGGGTTATTCCAGATAGAAAATATCTGAATTATCTCAGGTGATAATCTGTATCTTCTCTCTATTGGTTATGACAAAGAAAATAAAATTCCACCCTGCAAGGAGCCTGATGCTGATGAAACAAAGATACCCAAGCAAAGAAACTTGATAAGGCATATTCTTTGCAATAAATAAATAAATGCAGCGGTAAGCTGTAAGTATCATATTAACAATAGTTGAGATATTTTGGTGAAGTTAGGGGTTTTATTACTTTTGCTTTTTTTCTATTTTTATAATTCAGTTTTATTATTTTATAATGACTATCATATTATGAATGATGATGCATGACTAGTTCAGTAGAAGATATTACCACTCTGAATGGAAGGTTAGGCCAATCTGGAACTTCCCTCTGTTTGGGCATTATTCTACAGGTTTCTGAAAGAGGTCAGCTGGGAAATAATAAATTCCATAAAATGTTGTAGCCCTACTAGATAGTTCATGGCTTTAAGTAACTGAGACAACCTTAATTTCCTTTTAGAATATATTAATTTAGAAGAAGAATCCTGACCAAGAAATGGAAGAAGAGGTAAGGTAATGAATGGAAATAAAAGATTGAAAGATTAATATTAGAGAAAACACCCAGAACCATTTGCCTCTGCCTGGTTTAGGATGTTCATTACACCAACAAATGGACAATATATAATGATGAAAAGTCATTGTGGAAACAGCACACAAGTATATTGATTTGGCCATCATGAGTACATTGCACTCCTCCATTCAAGAAACTGAAATGAATGGAGAGAATAACAAGATTCTCCATAAATTAAAGTCGTTCATTTTCATTTTGAGATTAAAAAAGAATACCATATTATTAGCATTTTAATTGAGATCTAGCAGATGAGAACTTTACAAAGTAACTATTCTAAAAGGAATTTATTTCCAGCTCAAAAATAAATAGGTCTAGTGATAGCGATATTAGCCAGGAGGTACAATGTTGAGGAAATTGCACTGGCACCCATACTTTAATACTTGTTAGGTACAATTGTATATTAGAAAATCAATTTTTAATGTTAGAGATAATACAAATAGTGTAGTACAAATATACCGAAAGCAAGCCCCACTTCTAATTAGTTTAAGAAGTAAAAAAGAATTTTAGTGTGTGGTTCTTGCCATTGGAAAGGTAACATTGGTAGAGCTCTGGGCTTGGTCCCAGTTCAACAACTTGCTCGGCATAGGCTGTACACATAAAGTGTTTCTATTGCACTAGCCTTGCACTGGTTCCTTTTCTCAGTGTCATGCCTGCTGCCTGGGACATGTCCTGCCCAGGTGGAGATAGTACTCCCATGTATAGTTGGCTCTGCCAACCCAACAAGAAAACAGTTTTGATTAAGTGAAGTTCCAGAGAAGTGAGTGCCAAGGAATGCCGAAGAGATCACACCGTGCAACAGACTTTACCCGAGAGATTTATTGGGGGAAGGAGGACCACTGAGCAGGAATAGGAGAGGGAGAAAGCGAGGGGGTTGGTGTCCGTGATGGCATGGGCTTTATACAGGGTATGCAACTAGAGGCTACCGGTGGAAATGAGTTGGATTTGGCTGCTGGTGATGACATGTCTGCTGGTACTCACGCACTGAAGCTGTGCTGGGTAGCACCTATTCCTGGAATATGAGTGGTTCTTGGTTTTCCAACACATTTTGTACTCTGCATGTTCTGAGTACTTCTACATATTTTAATCATTTTAACCAAACTTAGGCGCAAACAATAGAACTGTGGCAATCCTCACATTTCTGTTGGTTTGAAATTCGGTGTTTGAGGGCTGCAACATCTTCCCTGATTAGTGACAACCTGACAAACAGAAGATAAGAGCATATGGAAAAGATGAAACCCCTGCGAAATGACTCCAAGTAGTGTGTGTGGGCAGGGGCAGAGGTCTTTATCATTTCTCACCTTTTTTGAAAGTGATGAACCTATAGCTCACAGGTCGGCCCCTAGATCCACCCATATCTGTCTCCTAGCACTGAGGTTACACATGCATGTCCCTAGTCTTTGTGTGGGTCATTGAGATCTGAACCTGCTGAACCATCTTCCCAGCCTTCAAGTAACATTTTTGAAACAAACTATTTAGGGTTGTTCTGGGACTTTATTCTCTTGTTTGCTTGAGTTGATCTCTATTTTGCATTCTGTTCTGAGGTATTAGGTCTGGAAAAAGAGGATGCTGTGGAATGTACTGCAAAAAGAAAGTATAAGCAATGTTTGTACCTAAATTCATTTAGGATGGCTAAATTTTGCATAGTTTGTAAAATGTTTAAACTGAGACCTTGCTGTCAATGAAGGGACCCATGCACCTTGGGGTGCTCCCTTATGGACTCAGACTAGACACAGACCACATCCAAACACCAATTTCCAGCACAAAGTCATCCTTTATTATGCAAGATAGAGAGACAGGGTAACTGAATCTGAATCAGGAAGAAACAGCAGCAGCTAGCTCTGCAGGAGTCGTTTTTTTACGGAGGAAAAGGGGGAGGTCCATGCTAAGATGCCTTGGTAAGTACTGATTGGAAGTATTGTTTAATGTAGCCAAATAAGGAATGTTGACAGCTGGGCTTTGGTAGTAAGCCTCAGGAAGTGGCCAAATGAAGGAGTCTGGTGGTTTAGCAATAGAAAGAAGGAGGGAGGGCAGGACCCAAAGTTGACATGTTTGGGCCTGTTAGAGCCCTCAGTCAATGTTAGCCTTCACGACAAAAATGTGGGCTTTTATGTGCACAGTGTGACCAGAGTTGTAGAAGGTGGGTAAATACTCCTCTCCCAGAAGCCTGACAATGGAGATATGTTTAGAATTCACACTTAGGTGATTTTGTCATCATGTGAGCATCACAGATCAGCACACATACAGACCAAAGCAGCTAGAGTTTCGCAGAGATGATACCATGTGACAAGAGGTTACCATGGCTGCAGTCCTGTGCTGATTTGATCATTATACACACAGGTAACTACATTTCAATGGAATGAGACAGGACTGAAATACAAACTGTACTGTCAACCATATCCACCTTCTAGCCAGTTCCCCGCCTCTCTCTCTCACTAGCCCTGTCAGATACTTTCATTCTACTCTATCTAATTGACATTTTAGCTTCCAATGGGAAGGGCAGCTCTAGTGTCCTATAATTCTTTGGGGACTACTATAAACTACAATTTAATTACACATTGCAGAATAATTCAAGATGTCAGTTGTAAACACATGCCTGTAGGTTGCAGGTACTTAGAAGGCTGGGGTAGAAAGATTGTGAGTTTGAGAACATTCTGAGCAACTCAGTAAGGTCCTTTCTCAAAATAAAACAAAGAGAAAAGGTCATAGATGCCAATAACTCCAAAACAGCACTTCCCAAACAACACCATTGTCACACCAAGCTGCCTCAGTGAGACTGTCCTGGCCCTTCAGTTCAGAACATTTTATTATTGACATTTCTATACCGGAGTTCCAGATTTCCTTCCTTCCACGTTGACAACAGTGGACCAAGTGTGAATTCATCACTCTCACTTCATTAGCCGCTTGTTTAATTCAGTATAAATGGGAATGTGTTGCAGGAATCTTCCGAGAATAAGCACTTCACCACCAGTGTCATGACCCACAGGTTGAGAACTGTTTTATGTGCTGTTTTAAATGCATACGTTATAGTTGGCAAGGGTAAGCTTTTGTGGTCAGGTTGTAAGGGCAAGAGCCCATTGTTTCAGCTGTTTCCACAGGTCATTCTGTTCCAAGTAGCACGCAGAATCATGTTTGGAAATGGGCAGTACATTCAGTGCTTTAAGTAAGCCTATAAAATAAATCAATAAATCAATATCTAGTAATTGTTCTTTTTTTAACCTTATTTTACTTCAAATGTCCCACATTTAGGCATTTTTAACAGGACAGAGAAACTTCCTTGGTCCACTGTGCTGCCTCCTGCATGGAGCTCTAGGAGAATGGATGCCACAAGGTTAACCAGGGGTCTGGGCAACAGATGTAGTGGATGAAATCACTTTTGAAGTTTGGCATCCACGAGCGTTCCTACCTTTGTCTTGAATGCTCTGCCTCAGTTGTAATTTCCTATACTTTAATCCTTCATTCCCTCCCTTGCTCCCTCCCTCTTCTTCCCTCCCTCCTTCCCTCCCTACCTTCCTTCTTTCTTTACTCCCTCCCTCTCTCTCTCCCTCCCTCCTTTCTTCACTCCCTCCCTCCTGTCCTTCCCTCCCTTCTTTCCACCATTCCTTTCAAAATTGAGGACATGCTGAACTTTCCAGACTAGTCTCAAACTCCTGCATTTTACCCATCATTCTACCCCGGTCCCTGAGTATGTGGGGCTACAGATATACATTCCCTCTCTCAGCTCTTGGCTGCTCTCTTATCTCTGCTGTGAGGTCTTGGCTGCTTAGCAACTTTCTAATCATCCATTGAGTGACAGCTCACGGTCTCAACACTCCTACCACTTGCCCTGGAAGAATTAAGCATTTCCTCATGACATGCCTCATGTATTTGACCCAATTTTACTGGGGCATTGGTCATGTCCTGTTGCTGCCCTCTGGTGCTTACCACCGTGAGCCTCCCACAAGGGGTGCCGTGTGTTAATCAGACCTATGTCCCTGTATTTTAACAGAGTGTCTGTGATGTTTCGGAACCCAAGTAACATTATTTGATCTTTGGTGTGTTCCTCCCCAAGAACACAATGAGGCCTCTGAATCTCTAGAGCCCACTTCCAGAGATTCAACCAAATGTAAATGAAATATTCAGAACAACTTGGCACCTACACTGGTGTGTACATATTTCATCTTATAGTTATTTCTTAAATAATACACTATAATTACTTACATATCATTTGTATTGCAGTAGACATCATAAGAAATTCTAAAGGGAATCTGAAATCTCTAAGAGAACTGTGTAGGTTTTATGTGGGACTTGATCATCCAAGGGGAGCTTATCCCAGAACTGACCTCCACAGCCACTGAGGAACAACAAAATATTCACATGCATCCACATTAAATGATATGGAGACACTGCTATAACAGGAAACCCTAAGTGACCTGGTGTTGAAGAGTATGGGATTTTATTTTCCCAGTAACAAAGCATAACAAGTACTCCACTTTGTGGATAGCTCCCTTCCAATACCTTGTCCATTTGAACATGTGACTTTCTGACCATTGTGCATATGGCCATTTGGAGCAGAGGAAGAGGAGAATAGGCAGGCTTGGAGTGGGCAGAGCACTTGCCTCAATTCTGGTCCCCAGGGCATCATCATGAACCTCTACTAAGTGCTCTCAAGAGAATGAGGAGCACGCATTTGGAGGGAGAGCTGGCATTCTCAACTGTGAGGAATTTCTTTTGCCCTTGGTTCTTTACTTTTGGGGTGAACAATTAAATTTTTTTATATACTATATTAAGATCATGGTTTCCCTCCCCTAGTACCTCCTAGATCCTCTAAATATTCCTCATTCCACTCCTTTCCTCTCTCTTCAGAAAACAAACAAAAAAGGATTAAAAATGAAAAAGAAACACACACATACACACACAAACCCATATAACTGTAAAATCAAAAACCATAATATACAAGCAAAAGACCAGCAAGTCAAAAAAAAATGCCCAAACAAAGCCATATGAGACAAAAAGTCTACAAGAATACCACTGATTTCATTTTGTGTTGCCCACCTCCTGCTGGGCATGGGGCAAACCCTTAAATGTGATTAATACACCCAGTGAGACTCCATTGAAGAAAACTAATTTTTCCCTTGTTGTCAATTGAAGAAAGCTTCAAGATTAGGGGTGAGAGCTGGTATCTACTTCTCCCATTCAATGCTGGGACCTCATCTGGCTTGAACCTGTTAAGGCCCTGTGCATGCTGTCAGTCTCTGTGACATTGGCTATGGGATTGTCATATATAATCTTTATTATATTACATTATATTCCCTCCATCCCTAGCCTATCCATGACTCTTACCATTATGCAATGTTGCAATTTTCAAAAGCTTTCTCTGTGTCTGTTGTAAACAGAGGTGAAATTTTTCTGTCCAAGCTGCCTGGTCCCAAACAAACACACAAGACTTATATTAATTACAAAATGATTGGACAATAGCTCAGGCTTATTATTAACTAGCTCTTACATTAAATTAACACATTTCTGTTCATCTTTGTATTGCCATGTGGCCCATGGCTTTACTGGTCCTCTGGCATCTTGCTTCTTGGGCGGCTTGCTCGAATCTCTCCTGACTCCACCATTCTTCATCCCAGTCCTCAGTTTGGTTGTCCTGCCTAACTTTATCCTGCTTTGCTATAGGCCAAACAGCTTTGTTATCAACCAGTGAGAGTAACACATATTCACAGCATACAAAAGTATCATCCCACACAAGTCTATTAAGATTTTTGTGTGATTTTTAGTCCATTGATGTAATGAACTGCATTTATTGATTCTTATATGCTAAATAATTCCTGGTAACTACATTAAAATCAACCTGCTCATGATGAATGTTCTATTTAATCTGATCTAGAGTTTTATTTTCAAGTGTTTGTTGAGAATTTTTATATCATAGAGGTAAGTCTGTAATTTTCATTTTTTTAATGATGTCTTAGTCTGGTTTTAGTTTCAGGGCAATATTGGCTTCATAAAGGGGGTATGGAAACTGTTCCTCTTTTTCTACTGAATGGACTAATTTGAGTACGTTTGATGTAAAATCTCTGAAGTTCTGGTAAAATTCTGCATCTGGTCCTGGGTTTTCTTTAGTAAGCAGACTTCTATTACTGCTTCAACCTCGTTGCTCATAGAGTTCTATGTAGATTATTTATTTCAGCTTGTTTTAATTTTATATATTATATGCATCTAGAACTTCATCCATTTCTTTCAAGTTTTTCAGTTTAGTAAAGTACACATTTTAAAATATTCTCATGATTTTATGGATTTCATTGGTATCTGTTGTAATACTGTATCTCCCTTTTCACTGCAAATTTTATTAGGTTTTATTCTTCTCTCTCCTTTGGTTGCTTTGGCTAAGGATTTTTCAATTTTCCTTATCTTGTCAAGGAACCAACTCTTTGTCTCATTAATTTGTAATTTTTCCTTCCTCTTTCATTAATATCTGCCCTGATTTTGATCATTTATTTCAATCTACTGTTTTGGGTTTTGGTTTATTCTCATTTTTCATAGACCTTAAGGTGTATCATTAGTTTGTTTATTTAAAGTCTTTCAAATTTTTTCATGTAGGTACTTACACTTTCCTCTTAAGACTGTCTCCATTGTGTTCAACGGATTTCGATTTGTTGAGTCTCCCTCTCCATCCATTCTAGTAATGTTTTCATTTCCTTCTTGATGTCTTAGTGACTTGTAAATCATTCAGTAGTGTGTTGTTTAGTCTTCATGAGTTCATATACTTCTGTAGTTTCTGTTGCTGTTGACATCTAATTATTTCCCATGGTGACCAGATAGAATATATGTTGTGATTTCAATTCTCCTATATTTGCTGAGATTTGCTTTGTGTTCCTAATATGGGACCAATTGTGGTAAATGTTCCATAGACTGCCATACAGTATGTATATTCTTCCTTTCTCAGGCGAAAACTTCTGTGGGTGTCTGTTAGGTCCTTATAATTTAATGATGTTATTTAATACCAGCATTTCTCTGTTTATTTTTTGTTTGGATGAGCTGCCTATTGGTAACAGTTGGGTACTAATGTCACCTACATCATTGTGCTGGGATTATTAATATGTGTCTTACATAGAGTGTTTATTTTACAAAATTTGCTTCTTGAGTTTTTCATTTCAATCATCATTTCAATTTGGTTTCTCTTCAGCAATTAATTCTATCTTATTTTAAAAAATTCTATTTTCATATCTTGGATTGACTTCTTTGTTTTGACTAACTGAACCCTACTGGGATGGACTGTACTGCACTGTGCCAGACCACAGCAGATTTCACAGGACTGCACCATACAGCACTGGACTGAACCAGACCAGACCAGACCATGCTAGACCCTTACAACATTATCCATGTATCCACTGATGGGCACCACTGTTGATTCTGCATGTTAGCTGTTATGTATAGTGCTGTATTAACTTTACCCACAAAACTGTCCCTTTGGAATGCTGAGTTCTTTTCCCTCAGATATGTACTCAGCAGTAAAATAGCTGAATCATATATATTTATTTTCAGTTTTACCAGGAAACTCCATATGCTTCTCTACAATTGCTGCACTAGTTTACATTCCCATAAATTCTCCATTTTTCACATTTATAGTATTTATTTATATGTAATTATCTACTTATCTATAACATTCATTCTAATTGGGATGAGATGATAGTTCATCATAGTTTTGATATAGATTTATTGAGCACATTTTGTACTGAGTTTTGATATACCTAGTTTTATACTGAATTTTGATATAGATTTATATTGAGCATTTTATGTTTTCCACTTATTTCTTCTTTTGAGAATTTTGGTTTTGTTCTGGGGAGATGGTTCACTAGGTAAAAGGACTTTCTGAGGAAGCCTAATCACCTGAGTTTCATATGGGTAGAACTCAGTAGTTCTTGACACAGTAGTTCAAGAACCTGAAATTCTATTGTGCCCTTACAGGAAGTTGGAAAGTGAAAACATGAGAATCTTCAAAAGCTCATGGCCAGCTAGCATGGCTAACACACTGGAGGAAAAATACTGTCCTAAACAAGGTAGGAAGGCAAAGTTGACACCTAAAGGTTGTCCTCTGACCTCCATGTGTACACTGTGACACTTGAACAAGCTCACACATGAGCAAGCACCAAGCACACAACACACACACACACACACACACACACACACACACACACACACACACACCTGTAAAAAAAATCCCAATTCAGTATAGTGTTAAATTATTTATCCTATATAAAACTTGATTATTTGTTATCTAAATATAAATAATCAGCAAACATTTTCTTCCATCCTGTAGACTACTTTAGATATTTTCTTATATTTTCAGTTTCATATAATCCATTTTGTCTGTATTTCCTTTTGTTTTCTATGTGTTGGGGGTCATATTAAAAACTCATTGTCTATTCCTTTATCTTAAAGCATACCACAATGCTTTCTCCTAGTGGTTTAGTAATTTCAGAACTTATATGTAGATACTTAATCCATTTTGAGTTGATGTTCATAGAGGCAGGGGGATTGGCTTAGTTAGGGTTTCTATTGCTGTGAAAAGATACCATGACCATGGCAACTCTTATAAAGGAAAACATTTAATTGGGGTGGTTTACAGTTTCAGAGGTTTAATCCATTATCTTCATGGTAGGACATGACAGCATGCAGGCAGACATGGTGCTGGAGAAGAAGCTAAGAGTTCTACATCTTGATCAGTTGGCAACAGGAAATGAACTGTCTACCTCACTGAACATAGCTCGAGCAAAGGAGACATCAAAGCCCATCCCTATAGTGACATACTTTCTCCAATGAGTCCACACCTACTCCAACGAAGCCACACCTATTAGTAGTTCCACTTCCTTTAGGGGCCATTTTCTTTCAAACCACCACAGGGAAGAACATCAAATTTCATCCTTCTGTATGTGGATATCTCGTTTTCCCAGCACTATGTGTTGAAGAGGTTGCCCCTCCTCCAGCATGTGCTATGGAACCTTTGCAGAAAACCAGTTGGCAGTGGCTGCATGCTCTGACTTTGCCTCCGCTCTCTGCTCTCCTCCAGTGGTCTCATTTCATGTTAGCACCATGCTATTTGATGTACTATGATTCTGCACTAGGACTTAGATTCAGGCATGTGATGTCTCTAGCTTGGTTCTTTTATTTAAGATTACTTTGGTGTCATGGGGTCAGTCATGTTTCCATATGACTTTTAGGATCTAATCTAGTTCTAGTTCTGTGAAACTTGATTTGGTTTTGGTTTTGTCTTTTGTTTTTTGTTTACTTTAAAAAGAAATTCTTAACTTTTAATTTGTTTTGTTCTTTGTACACTTTTTTAAAATTAAAATTACATCATTCTCTCCTATCTTTTTCCCCCATCTAACCCTTCCCATGTCTTGGTATTTTTAATGGGATTGCATTAAACCTGTACATCTTTAGGTAATGTTAACATATGATATCTCCTTTCCTGATCCACTGCTTCCTTCTTAGACTAAGAGAGAACATGATATCTTAAGGTTCATCACTAATTCACATAAAGGTAATGAGAGAAGTAGAGTGCAGAGTAGCAATAAAAACTACTGCTAAGTATATTTAGACCCTGTGGTGGTTTGAATAGGAATGACTCCCACAGACTCATGTGTTTGAATGCTTGGCCCATAGGGAGTGGCACTATTAGGAGGTGTGGCCTTGTTAGAAGTGTGTCACTGAGGAGGTGGACTTTGAGGTCTCCTATACTGAAACTACACTCAGTGACACAGTTCACTTCCTGTTGCCTATGAATCAAGATGTTGAACTCTCAGCTTCTTCTCCAGCACCATGTCTGCCTGCACACTGCCATGCTTGCAGACATGAAAATAATGGATTAAATCTCTGAAACTGTAAGCCACCCCAGTTAAATATTTTTCCTTTATAAGAGTTGTTGTGGTCATTGTGTCTCTTCACAGCAATAGAAACCTTAACTAAGACAGACCTTAATTGGAAACAAAATTATGGAAAGGAAAGTTAAGTCAGCCTATCTTTCAATGATTTTATTGTTATTGTTTTTGTTGTTGTTGTAAGAACTCCTGCAAGAAACAATAAAGAGAGGAATTATTGAAGGAAAAGCTTGGAACTAACGAAAACCAACCAAGTGTAAAAGAAAAGACTACTGATTCTAAGTGTGGCAGAGTACTTGATCAGCCAGGTCACTGCAACTGACAGAGACTCACTGGCCAGCCAGCAGGAGTGGGAAGGTTTTGTGCTAGGGAAAGGACACTCTAGGTGAGCTCTGATTGGAGGTTATTAAGATGTAGAAGCTGTAAGAAATTATCTGAATGAAGATAGCTGTTAAATGATTAGAGTACATTTTGGCTTCAGCTAATTTATGTAAGTTGGAAATAGGAAAATAGATTAGGGAATTGTTAGTTGTAAATCAAGATCAGACCATGTGGGTTACTGAGGTCCTTGTATGGCTTCTCTGACTGTGACTCCAGATAGAAATCTGGCATCCTGAGAGTGGCTAAACACAGGCTGCCCTCTGGAGCTGTACACTGTCTATGAGGGAGGGTGGCTTCATGGCCAAATTGCTGTGTTGGAAGCCAAATCCTATTAGTAACATGGTCTGGTCATTGTCAGTTTGTATACCCACTCTCTCGAGATGAAATTTTGATCAAAGAGTTTGTAAGCTTGTGTCAATCCTGAGATTTGCAAGAGAAAAACTGGTTTCACAATTCTGAGGCAAATTTGAAGCAAACTTTAATTAAATATTAAAGACTGGCTAGATAGATGGACTTTGGCCAAGTCCACTCCCTGTAATCCCAGCGAGTGGTGGAGACACATGTTGTAGAGGGATTTTAAGGACAAAACCATATGGTCACGTTATGTCTCATGTGGGTTTATTAATTTCCAAGGACTACAACTCCCAGCATTCCAGGAAATCACCTGGTCCTTGGGCAAGTGGAGCTTACAGGTTGACTTTGGCTCTTACACTTGTGCATGAGAGTGGTGGTCACACTGGATGGAAGAGAGTTGAATATACAGATATTTAGGCAGAGCAAGACCCTAAGAGAAGCAAATTTTAAAAGAATGAAGACTAAAAGATGATATTCTGGGAGTTGGAGAGGTAGCTCAGTGGTCAACAGCACTTGATCCTCTTTTAGAGGACCTAGGTTTCATTCCCAGTGCCCACCTGACAGATCACAATTGTCTGTAACTTCTCTTTTAGGGAATACAACGACCTCTTATGGCCTTTTCAGGCACAAGACACAAAAAATGGTGCACAGACATATGTGCAGGAAGAAAACTCAAGCACATAAAACAATTTTTTAAAAAATCTTAACTAATTTGCTTCTGTCCATGACAAGCAGTTTCTCCAGTGGCTGGGGGCATTTCATCCAAGAATAGATCAAGTGCTACCACTGTCAGAGGAAGCACATAGCTGAAGGCTTTTGATCTTAAAAAGAAAAGGAGAAGGAAAGATAAGTTCAGGGTTCACTGGGAACCTGAGGTGAAAAGGGAGCTGGGTAGTAAGTGAAGTATAGAACTGAGCAAACTCTGTGTTAAAGATATTTCCCAATAGAGTGACTGTACAATAAGAGAACCCTAAAAATAGTGATGGCAAAGTTGAGACCTCTGCATTCCCTCTAAGATTCTTGCATTGTTTTTTGTTTGTTTGTTTGTTTGGTTGGTTGGTTGGTTGGTTGGTTAGTTGGTTGGTTTTTTCCAGTTTCCAGCTCTCCCTGGGCTGAACCAGCTCTCACTCAATCCATCTGTTGTGCCGCCCGATCCAACATTAACCTGAGTCAGCCTTGGTTTCCATCTCTTCTAACCCTAATCAGGACTCCACCAGCCCACCCAACCACCCAACCAGCACTAGTTTGTACATAGTAAACGTTCTCACGCCCTCAGATTTGCTCCAGATGGTATGCCACTGTTCAGCTGCTATTATGGCAAATAGTTGATTAATCTATTCTGTTCTTTAAAGAATTCCAAGAATTATGTTTCAGAATAAATTTTAATTAGCTGTGGAATGACTTACTTTCTACTATTAATTAATCATGTCTGGAGATATGTAAGCTATCGGGCATAAACTCTTCTGATAAACACCACTGCTCCCTTTGGCAGTTAGTTGAATTTTTGATTAAAATGTCTAGAATTCCTCTGCCTGTCTGGAATGGTGGGAAGTAGTGGTTTAATTCTATTCCATGGAAGAAAACAGTACAGTAAACATTAGCTTCATTTTTCCAGGGTCACTGTGACTAGCACAGGATCAAAGTAACATACTATTAGCAAAAGAAGGATGTATGTATAGGGTGAAATGGGTGGACACATCTGTGCATGTGTGGTTGTGTATATCTATGTGTTGCCATGACAACAATAAAGAATGCCATTGTTAGATTCTTTATGAGTCAGTAGCACCATGTTGTGAAGCTCAAAGAGGGGGTATTTGAGAGCCATTTAATTCTGTATTGTTTCCTTACTCTGAAAATTATAAAATGGGCATGTGGCACGTTTTTAATCTCAACACTGAGGAAGCTGAAGTGAGACAATTCGGAGTTTGAAATAGCCCACACAGCTGTTTCAAGCCTAGGCTATATAGCAAGATCCTACCTCAAAAAAAAAAAAAAAAAAAAAAAAAAAAAGAAAGAAAGAAAGAGAAAAACATAGAAATGGCCTTGTTTTCTCAGAACCATTTCCTTCTCTCTGCCCATGCATATTCCCAGAAACTGGCATGAAGACCCTGAACAATCTCAGGACTTGAAGGCACTCACAAATGATTAGGAGAGCCTTGACAGAGAAAGGGGAAGAGAAATGGATAGCAGTGTTTTCACTGGGAACATTTGTCACTAAGACTACCATGAGAAATGTCCTAAGCTGGGTGACTTGAGCAAGGCAGTTAGTTCTCTTGCAGTGTTGGGATCTACGAGACTAACATCAAAATACTGACAGGCAAGGCTTCTCCTGGGGCCTTGCTGATGCCAGCCTCTGTGCTAAGAGGTCATTTTCCTGCACATGCACAGGTTTGCTGCATGTCTTTCTATGTCCAAAGGACATCAGCTGTATTAGATTGGAGACCACCTCACACACTTCATTTTAACTTAGTGCCCTCATTGAAGACCCTGTATCCATTTAGAGTTTTGTCTAAAGTGTTGGTGATATCCAATTTGGGGATTAATGATTTGAAAATTTCAATCCATAGTAAATACAAATTCCAGTATAAGTACATTCCTTTCTGTGTGCCTGGGGTGAAAAACAGGATTCCAATATGAAAACTAATCTTAAACTACATTTTCTTTCCTAGGGAAAGATTTGAAAATTGGAATTTTAAAATCTTACTTTAAATTCATCAAGACTTTTATGTACTTTGCATAAAATCATTGCTACTAAAACATCTATATAAATATTTTGAAAATAATGTGATGTTTTCATTTTGAAGAAAATCATTTCAATTTAAAAACTTAAAATATTGATCACTCTAAGTCTCTATTTTTAAGATACTAAATGGAAATAAATTATCCAAGAACACTTTTAATGTGTGTGATTTTGGATGCCTTGGGAGATGGTTCACTCTGGAATCTGCTTGATGCACAGATGTGAGGACCTGAGCTCAGATCCCAAGTGCCCACGTAAAAAGCCAAATGTGGCAGTGCATTCTGATAATCTCAGTGCTGTGGAGGCAGAGTCATGTGGGTCCCTGGATTTCTCTGTAGAGTCAGTTTAGCCAAGTTGGTGAGCTCCAGGTTTAGTGAGAGATTCTGTCTCAAAAATAAGATATAGGGTAACCAGGGAAGACCTCAAGGCCATCCTCTGACTTCTACCATTTGTACACACACATTTGCATCTGCATGTACACAGCATGAGCTCCCTTACACACACAAAGGCACCCATATACCATATGCATGCATACATATGCACACATACACCATACATAGGCATATGCACACTCACATACACAAGCATGTGATCTCTAAAATCATGATATTGCCATAAGCTGTCCTCATCTATTGCTATAAAGAAAGTGAAAATTGATTTTATAATAACACGTAAAGGATAATTCAAATCAAACAATTGAAATGAAAGGGAATATAAAAATCAAACTTAATTTTCAATTACACAGGAGGAAGAAAATTGACATCATGTGAACATCTTTGGCTCTTTCAATGTATTATATAACAAACATATTCATTTAGAGATGAACAACATAAAAGCATTTTGGGTTAGATGTAACTAAGCTAGAGAATGTCAGAAAACAATCTTAATTATGTTAGACTACATGATATTTCTTCATAACTGGATCATTTAAAGGACAAATATATTTACCAACTGAAGACTTAGATCCAGAGTACAGATATTTTGTAATAAAATACGTTTTGGTATTTCAACAGAATGTTATGTCATCTTATGGATGTCTCTTTGATAAATTTGCTCTTCCAAGCAAATTTCAAAAGAGTTTGTTGAGTTCATACTAAGTTTATAGCAACTAATTAAAATCACATGGTACAGACAAAGTGAAATTGGGAAATGTTTTTCTTTTCCAAATTCCCCTTAGAATACAACATGCTCACTGGAGGATCATTGGCCAAGTCATGGACTTGAGCTAACCTTTTCTCTAGGTGGGACATCTGCTTCCTTCATTTTGTCCATTAAAAACAACAACAACAACTAATAGATACTCCATTAACATTTTCATGCTTCCTTTGAACATCACCTCTCCCATGCCTCTCTTCATAGTATTCCTCAAAGTGGGAATGTTTTCAAGGCCTCTGGAAAACTAATAATTTTTTCTTAAAGGATCAAAATCATTCCACACGATGCATCCCTACTAACAGACTACACGCTCTACAGTATTTAAAGTGCCATGATTCTCCTGGGCATCTGAGATTACATTAACATGACATCATCAGTGTACTCTTTGCTGGTGTTGCTATAGCAATGAATAATGTAAAATCAAAAGTACTTTTAGCAAGCTTCTCATCAATACATTATATATTCTACGACATAGAAGGTTCTGTGTGTTGTTCCAGTGGTCTGCAAAACATAAGATTATGCACCATTTTAATCCCATGTGTTCAAGTAGCTGCAGCATGGTATTAAACATCACAATATAAAAACTAGTGAAAAATTGAGAACTTAGTGTAGAAATCAATAACTGCCCTCTCCATCATCCAACTTTTGCAGAAGACAGCTTGAACACTGGCAGACTGAAATTTAGTTCTTCATGTTGACTTTTAGCGATCTGATGATAAAATGTATATTTATTTCCATTTACTGTTCATTCCTTAGAACGCTACAGATTCTGAGAGTCCTATTATAGAAACGAGCCATTTTTCTTAGTTTTTAAAGTAATAAGATAAATTTGACTTAAACTATTTTGGTAACTATTGAAAACATTGATTGCTGTTTTTGAAACTTCAAGACAGAAATAAATCATTATCTATAGTTCTGTTATGCAATCATTACAAGAGGGTAATTTTATTTTATTTTTTTTGTATATTCCCAAAAAGCATCAACATCCCGTATCTGAACTGGAAAGGGAACAATAAAATAAAGCCAATCAGACAACTGAAAAATAAAATGAAATAAATCATATTTAGGCAGAGCCATGCAAACTACAGTATTGACAGGAACATCCATTGTTTTGAAGCTATTTATGGAGGGTCTAATAGTAAGGACTGGGCTTCATCTACTGTCTTTGTGAATAGCTGAGGCTACAGCACTCAGAGGAAGCCCATGCAAAGGCAAGACGGCATATTGAGCTAACCTTGACAGAATGCTGTGACACATCCTGCTTGAAGACCTTGAAGACCTCACTGAAGTCAGCTTGAATGAACTACAGACATATGACCTTCAAAACAGTTATTGTGCAATTGCTACATCTCATAGATGTCATTAATTTTTATGGATCTGATACGCCAAGTTGCTATAATAAATGTGGTAAATGAATATTTAACAGAATAGAGAAGCACACCACTAGTATATTGATAATAGACAAAGGATGGCATAAGTACAAATATATGCTTACACATATACATGGTTCTATGACATTCTAGGTTGTAAGACAATACAGAGGGAGGCCAATCTATCATATCTAAATAGGTTTTAAAGATTCATTTTCTTTACGTGTGTGTTGGAGGGAGGATGGGGGAGGCTGCTCACAGAGGCCAGTATCAGACTTCAGATCCTTTTGAGGTGAAGTAGAATACTTTTGTGAGTCTCCTATTGTTGGTGCTGGGCTTCAAACTGGCCCTCTGACAGAGCAGCAAGCATTTGTTAACTGATGAGCCACCTCACCTTCCACCTTGTCTACATATTTTTAAGTCATACATAAAGTTTACAAATTGTGAAGTAAAATATGTCCTACTATATTCATCCTCTGACCTTGATAAAAGTGCCTTCAAATCTTCAAAATAAAAACGCATATAAGTATTACTTATATGGTGTATAAATGAGTGAAGGTCAGGGAAAGATCAATCAATTCTGAGTATAATTAATATCATGAAAGATTAAGCATTAGGCTTTGGATCAGAAGCACTTGCTAAGTAATAAATCAGACATAATTCACAAATTATTTTGTATTATTTGAAAATATTATCTTTCTTTGCTTTGTTTCAACAAAATCAGTAAACACCCTGCTATAATTAACATCTTCACAGTCTTATCCTAAAATAGCCTGTTTCCTTGTTTCACAGTAACTTTTGGAATTTGTTTTGCTAATTTCGATTTAAGAATCCTTATAAAGGTAGTACCACCTTAGATTGTTAATGAAAATTTATACCAGTAGTTAAGTTTAGAAATTGTATTAAAATATTATGAGGAATCATAGATGACAAATTATTATTAATTTACAAAATATGAACTACTTAAAATGTTATATAACTTGCTATCACACAGCTCATTTTCTTTTTTTCCATAAGCAAAATTAATTCTTATTTATTGGTGATAAAACAAAAATCTGTTGTTGGTTTTCATAGGTCTGCTCTCCCATCTCTTGTTTTTTCCTTTTATTGAAAACAAATCATTATCTCATGTAATATATCCTGGTTACAGTTTGCCCTCCCTCTTCTCCTCCCCACCCCCTCCCATTAAGTTCCACTCCCTTTCTATCTTTCATTAGAAAAGAACAGGCTTCTAAGAGATAATAACAAAACATAACAAAATAAAATATGCTAAGGTAAAACAAAAAGCATCATATCAAAATTAGACAAGGAGAACCAACAGACGGAAAAGAGCCTAAGAGCAAGCACAAGAATCAGAGACCCACTTGTGCACACACTCAAGAGTCACATGAAAACAATAAACTGGAAGCCATAATATACACACAGAGGACCTGGTGCAGACTCATACAGGCCTTGTACTACTTCATCTCTGTGAGTTCATGTGAGCCTTGCTTAATTGATTCAGAGGGCCTTGTTCTCTGGGTGTCCTCCATCCCCTCTGGATCTTATACTTTTTCTGCCTCCTTTTCCATGGAGTTCTCTGAGTTCTGAGGGGAGTGATTTGATGGAGACATCCCATTTAGAGCTGAGAGTCCCAAGCCCTGGCCCTCTCCCTCTTTCTCTCTCTAATGGCTGACTGTGGGGCTCTGTATTTGTTCCCATATGCTGCAAGAGGAAGCTTCTTTGATGATGGTTGAATAAGGCACTGATCTAAGTGTAGCAGAGTATCATTAGGAGTTATTTTATCACTGTTTTTTAAGACCAGTAGCATTTGGATTTACCATAGCTCTCTGGGATATCTCGTCTCTTGTTCTTGGTTATCCAAGCAGAGTTTGGTATGGGTTCCATCCCAAGGAGTAGGTCTTAAGTCTAAGCAGACATCACTTGGTTACTGTTGGGGTCCTGCCCTGCCCTGTCAAAGAGTCCTTGAAGAGGGGGAGTGAGGAATTGAGAAATGCTAGCTAGATAGGAAAATATATAGACGTAGATGAAGGAAAAGATAGAGACACAGGATAGCTTTGGGAGGGCCCTGGGTCAATATTCTGTTACCTCAAGTTTATTCCTAATGGGCTTTTCATACACCAGCAAAGGGAGAGTCAAAAGACCTCTTCCTTTCAGAATTAGTACAAAATACAAACAAGTGTAGACCCGTTCTTAATTCTCTAAACACCTCGTAACCTTGCTTTCTTGTAATTAGATCTTGAAGCATAAGATACCTGGTAACTATGCCTTTGGCCAAAACATCCTTTAATGCAGCCTTGGAGAGCAATATAAACTTTGACTCTCTGACCTTGAGTCAAAATGGAAACAAACCACAAGTTGGAATCTTTGTGGGTACCCACAGGTTGCTCTCACAAGCTTTGTGCCACCATTGCCCTCTCTTATTTTGCAGTCAGGACAGCATTGTAAATGGAAGGCTTTGTGGCTGGGTTGCTGTATACATTTCTCTTGCTAGCCTGCAGAGTAATTTCCCATACCGAAGACACAAGAACACAGGTGTGAAAGTTCTATGTAAGCACCAGCTCAACCTCTTTGTGTTCAATGAATTGTGTGGGTGCTCTCTTCAGCAATGGAACCCTGCTCTCAGTTTCTGGAGAGCAACTGACATTCATAGAAAATGATTGGGTTGTTTGGGGATTTCCATGGGACCCCTTTGGACAATAACTCAATTGGATGTAGCCCAGTTGGAGTATTGGAAGCTTCCTTTGGTGATAAGAGAAGGCCAGTTGGGACTCTATCACCCATTATTTGGAGACTTCATTATGATCGCCTTCATATATTTCAGGAAGTTCCACTGCACTAAGTTTCCATAGAACCCTTCAATGGCCCCTCAACTCCAGTTGTCCTTCTCTACACTCCCTCTCCTTTCCCACCTGACCTACCAGTTCCAGATCCCCCGGGCTTCATTCCATCTATAAAATCTATTTCACTTCCTCCTCCCAGGGAGCTCTATGTGTCCTTCATAGTCCCCGGGCTTCATTCCATCTATAAAATCTATTCCACTTCCTCCTCCCAGGGAGATCTATGTGTCCTTCATAGTCCCTGGGCTTCATTCCATCTATAAAATCTACTCCACTTCCTCCTCCCAGGGAGCTCTATGTGTCCTTCATAGTCCCTGGGCTTCATTCCATCTATAAAATCTATTCCACTTCCTCCTCCCAGGGAGATCTATGTGTCCTTCATAGTCCCTGGGCTTCATTCCATCTATAAAATCTACTCCACTTCCTCCTCCCAGGGAGATCTATGTGTCCTTCATAGTCCCTACCTCTATAGTTAACCTCTTCATGGAGCACATTTCAATTACTGCCTCTGGAAGGTATTGCTGGATCCACTGCCTAATGGTTACAATGTCTTAGCTTCCTGGTAATTCTGCGAGAATTAGTCTAACTTGTGGGTGCATCAAAGAAGCACATATTGGAACATGAGAACTGGAACTTTGGTCCCTGCTGGGAAGTCATGTTTACTTAAGAACCTGTTGTTCCCACTCCTCAGAGGAAGACTCCAAGACTATTGTTCTTCCTTTCTCTTGTTTAATGAATTCCACTGTTTAAATTCTCCTCACAAATTAAGGAACATCCAATTCCAAGGCTATCGTAGCACAAAACTTTAAGGTATCTCCTTGTGGTCTCCTACCTTGGGTAAAACATGGGCAACAAGGAAGCTTGAAAAGTGCCCTGATCTACCTTCCACATCCAGGGCTCTGCAAGGCACTGACTGAACTTCTGACCTGCAGAGTGTCTGCAAATCACACAGGAGACTGAGGCGGGGACATTCTCAAGTGCTCTCCTCTTCCTTGGCAGATGTAGTAGAATTGTCTTGACTGTGATGGACTCTGCTCTTTTGTGAAGTATCTAGCTACTGTCAAAATAAGCTTGAGATTTGCTCTTCCATAGTGTGATATACCAGAGCTGTGAAGGGTAGTGTTGGGACCAAATATCTGTCTCTAAATTAGTGAAAATTGTGGAACTGAAATGAAAATGGGTGGAAATGAGAGTCAGATAGTAAACTGGGGTAGTGGAGACTCCCTGTCTTTTATCTGTCCCAAGGCAGGAAGTTAATCCTCTTTCCTGAAGATGCCAGAGAAATCTGAAAGCAGGTTTACTTCATTAGTTTCTGTTTCCAGTTTTGCCAATTCCAAAAAGCAGGAATTACTCTCTCCATCTTGTCAGTGTTCTTGGATTTGCTCCTGTTCGGCTGCTATCTCAGTGAGGATCCTAGGCTACTGAGTTATTTGCCCATCCGTGATAAGCATGACACAGCTTGTTAAATCTGCTTAATTGTCTCTTCTAATGTATGTTTTGGGAGAGAGTCTCTTCTACAAACCTACAGGAGTTCAGGGGACAGTGAGACACTTTTGTTCCCTTCGGAAGCAAATTATATAGTTTTATTGTTAGAGGTGCTTGGAATGGAACTCAGGGCTTTATGCATGCTGAACAGGTACTCTACCACTGAGCTGCACCCCTAACTCTAATCGTATAATCTAGTGTAAGCTATTATCTCTTATTGGAGAGCCTTGGGACCAGAAGAGTTTCAGATTCCACTTATGGTATCATATCAATAGTCAGTCCTGATTTTGGAGTATTTGGGATTTCAGATCTATTGATTAAATTTGTTTAACCTAAGTGTCATAGCTTGCCAGTTTGAGGGGTGTCCTTGTCTAAGAAGAGCCTTTGCTTTCTGGTTAAAGCACCTACCGATGCAAATGCCAGGAGAATGAGTCCTATGCTGAGGAGTCTGCCCCTCTCAGTTTATCATCCTGTGTGGGCAAGTCTATGGTGAAGACCTATTGGCTATCACCAGAGAAGTGATAGTTGCTTGGTGTATTGTTCCCCCAGAGTCTTACATTTTGCAAACCAACAAATAATTAGATGAGTGAAACAGTGTGAACAGCTGTACTTTTCCACAGAACAGTCATATTCTTCTCCTTTCTCCAGTGTGAGCCGATAGTTAAGTAAGCATAAAGTGAACCAAAGTAGTGACATTACTACAGTAGGAAATGCTCTTTTTATTACCCTCTAGCCATGTGTGCATTCTTTCTTCCCCCCATTTTCATGACAATGAGACTATGTGACAATGACAAGGTTTTAATCTGTTTCTGGAACAATGCATCAAATGTGTAAAGATAGCAACATCATTACTAACATCCAAATTGGTTTTCCTGGCTTTATACTGTGCTTTTGATTTGTTCAAACTACCTGATATTAAGGCCATGCTTTGGAAACTGTATTGGGGGTATGTAAATGTGCATAGCAGCATCCCCCCTTGAGTGTTGCACTGAGATTCCTAGTGAGAATTAGCTAACAGGGGTATGTTTGTGACAACCATGTTCCTCTTTTCATCTGACCCCAAATGGAGTTTTCTCTCTAGACACTAAGGACTTGGCACCTGACTATGCTGTCAGCACTGAATAAATTTACAGATGGGAAAAACCCACTCGGTAAGCTCACTTAATCCAGATTGTCCTAAACACAAATGTTTGGTTAAAGATCCTGCTGTTATGTAGCTTGTACTTGCCCATGTTACAACAGTAGAGATTGACTCTCTCTCTCTAGTCCTCTCATTACATGCCCTAGCTCTCCTCACTTTTTTTGTGACATTGAAATCACTAAAAAGCACAACTTTAGCTAACAGTCTACTTGATTAATTTGATTAATCATGTGTTAACTTTCATCATTGTGACAGAATACCTGAAATAATCAATTTTTAAAGAAGAAAATAAAAACTTATGTTGGCATACAGTGTCAGAGGTTTCAATCCATTACATCATGCTGCTTCAGGTCTATGGTGAGACAGAATATCTTGGTGAAGCACATTAAGGAGTCAGAAAGTCAATATTCCAGTATCCCCTTCATAGGAATGCCTGCAATGACCTACTTCCTCCACCTTGTCCTCCTTCACCTCTCAGTAGCACCTGAGGCTAGAGACCAACCCTTCAGCCTGCTGAAAGAAAGCATGTAAGATACGACTACAACAGTACCAATGCTTCACCCTGGCCTGACTACAATAGCACCAATGCTTCACTTTGGCCTGGCTGTTTATAGTCATTGCTAAGGAGTTAGATTACTTTGAACTAATAGGATTTAGTTCTAATTTAGTTTAGAACTAATCTGAATTTTTAAAAAGTACTTGATTTGAGATGTAAAAACAACTATTGTTCAGATGCCATTATGTGAACCATGGCTTTACTGAAAATAAAAATGCAATTGGAAAACAGAACTAAGTAATCATTCTACTGGATAAAATATTATCATTCATTTAGGTCCAAAGACTCCAAAATTGTTCCCTAAAATCTCCATCCATTTCCCAGTGAGCATCAAACTGAAATCTCCCAATGAACAATTCTAAGTTGGTCTCAGAAGACTTTATGATGAATCTGAACTAAAGGTTTTGTCAAAATATACTATACAAAGGGTGTCTTGGTCTACCACCTTCTGATCTGTTCTGGGAGAAAACATAAGTCTTTAATGGTGTCTGTGTTTCAAATGTCAATGAGTACAGTGGAAAATGAAACCCTGATTTGCCTCTAAGAGACATCATAGAATTTCTTTGGGTTTTATTTTTACCCTCTCTTAGTATCTGGCTATTGTCTTTCCTAAGAATATTTGAAAATTAATTAATTATAAATCTGTAAAATTAATCATTAGGTTTATGGCAATAGTGATTTGGCCTAAATAATGATCCAAAGATCTCAACTGAGTTCTGTTGACAAAATTAAGTTATTCATTAATAGACACTCATGTCCATTAAAAGATGTTAACTGTTTTATTCAATAAAGTGATTGGTGGCTCAGTAGCAGGCATGTATTGTTAATATTCTGATCTCGCCCCTTGGGGCCACCCTGCGTCCTAACATAGAAGCCTCTTCTTAAGGAAGAACTCCTCCCATTTCTCTCTCTCTCCTCTCTCTCCACTCCCACAAGGTGTGCACCCCTCAACCCTTCCCTCTCTTTCCCTCTCTTTCTTTCTCTCTTCTTTATTATCTTCTCTTCATCTCTCTACTATAATAAACCATATCTGCGCAGATGTAGTGTCTGGGTTGTGAATGTCCACCAGCCCCCACAACCGCCATGCCCGCATGGAATAGGTCGCCTATCAGCCAGCTGCTGCATCTTCCCAGCATGTTTCCCTGCATGCGTGGGATACCCTGCAGGGGGCTGTAGCTGGAGAGCTTCTCTCCAGGTCCCACCAAGCCCCCGCAGTCCCACAACCCACATATAAAATAAACACACAGACGCTTATATTATTTAAACTGTTTGGCCTAATGGCTCAGGCTTCTTGTTAACTGTTCTTACATCTTAAATTAACCCATTTCTATAAATCTATACCTTGCCATGTGGCTCGTGGCTTACTGGCATCTTCACATGCTGCTTGTCATGGCAGCAGCTGGCAGTGTCTCCCTCTCTGCCTTCCTGTTCCCTCAATTTTCCTCTCTGTTAATCCCGCTTATACTTCCTGTCTGGCTACTGGCCAATCAGGGTTTTATTTATACAGAGCGATATCCACAGCAGGGGGCGCATAATAATAATTCATAACATGTATATCACCAGTCTAAAGGAATGTGTGTGCCCAGGAAGAGGGCAGAGGAGGAATTGGAGGTCTAAAATGGGAAGTTGAAACTTAGATGGGAAAAATGCTTACTGCAGGTGGGAACTTTAGAAAGTCCCCTATCATGAACTGTAAGCATTGTGGCCAATGTTGTTTCACTGGTGTGTTGAAAGGGAAGAGGAACATAGATTCATCAAGACTCATTCTTGACTTGAGGGGAACAGAAAATGTTTAGCTAAGAGATGTGTTAAGTCCCTTCTCTCTTTCCATGTTGTGGAATATTGGCTTGTTCCATTAAAAACTTCCCAAGCATCCTCAAGTGTATGTCCTCAGATAAGAAGTCTGTATGGACAAGTGACTCTGCCCAGGATTTCGTGAATAACACTGAATATTCCCAAATCAATCTGGCAAAGTAACTGTGGGGCTCCTCTTGCCTCTTCCTTGATGAAACAATTCTTCCCAGGAGGTGGGCAAGGCAAGCTGCATTCTGACATCAGCTCTGTGAAGTAGTTGACTCCACTCTAGTCAAGGAAGCTGGAGCCGCGGCACCACTTTTGTTCCTTGAACGCTCATGGTAAGGACTTGTGTTACCATTTTATGCTCAGTAGGGGGCTGAGAGCTTCACCTTTCATGACAGTTGGGAGACTTGGAGATGGCCTTAGACTAAGCAGAGTTGAAGGCCCTCTTTGCAGTATCAGCTTTGCCACCCACTGTGCTGAGGCACAAGCTTTTCTAAACTCCTCTGAGTCTCACAATCCTGTCTGTCAGCTTTACATGTCAACATGTCCTGACAAGTCTGATGCAGAAGACAAACCCCCTCATGTATGTGAAAGTACTTTAAAAAATGTAAAGTGCTGTACATATGTTAGCTGTGACTTTGATTAAAAGTATCTAGTAAATGAGCACCAGAATTAAAACCATGACCCCAACAGTCAGGGAAATGTTTGTGGAGCGGAAATGTCAGTTATACTTTCCTCTAGCTAAAAGACTTTGCAAACCCTTCTTTTTCATAGCTAAGCTCTAGTAAAATTATAATTAGCAAGGCATATTTCTGCACTTGAAACATGCATATATATTTATGTGATTGTAGGTGCTGTCCTTAAAGTCTGTGCACACCTCCTGCCTGTCGGCCTTGACCCAGGAGTGAGACCAGCCAACTTCACAATTGCTGATACTGAGACATTACTAAGAAAGAGAAAAGGGACAATACCAGGCATTGCCTCTGTCAAATTTTAATGTTTGTTTCTATGAGAATGAATTCCTACAGATGTTGTCAGATTATCTCCAGGCTCTGCACCTTAGGGCAGCAACTGTGAAATGGATGACTCTGAAAGGTGAAATGACAGAGTAAGAGAAAGCAGTCATCCCCACAAAGGGTATCTAAGAAGGTCTGAAGATGGAGGGGGTGGGAGGTAGAATTAGCCAATGAAGGAAAACAAGGACTTTAAAAAATGGGAAGTGAGTTCAGTTCCCTGGAAAACATGTCTCAGTAGGTGTCCCTGCTCCTGTGATAGAATGACATGATGAAAGAGCCATTACATAAAGAGTTAATTTCAGCTCAAAATTTAAGAGATGTTAGGGGATCAGAAGCTTGAAACAACTGAGCCTGTTATGTCCACAATTAGGAACAGAGAGCAATGCATGCATGCTGCTGCTCAACCCACTTTTGCTATTTTATGTAGTTCAAGAGCTCCTGTCCTGGGGATAATCCCACCCACAACTAAGATGGATCTTCCTACATTCATTAACCTAACCAAGACAATACCCACACTCCTGTCTTACAGTCTATTCCCTTGATCATTCTGTATTCAGCCAAGTGGACAGTACACACTAATCCTCACTGCCTGCTTCATCTCCAGGACTGCTACCTGACATTAGAATGTGGACATTCTCTCATTTTTTATTGTGAGGGCCAAAAGCAGGGGTCCATCAAAGGCTTTGCTCTAAGGGTTAACCTAAGCTTCACAGGGAGGTGGAAGAACACAATGACTGTGTCTTGCAGAGAGAGCCCACAGTGAGCCTGGGGGAGCGGCTCTGGAGGGAACAAACCAGCAAAGCTGGTAAAGATACCTGGCCACCAACCTCCTCCAAACGAAGCAGAGATGGACCTCTCTAATGACACAAAAAGATTTAGAAATTTTAAAATATGCAAGAAAAAATCACTACTTTTAACAAAAAATAAATTGAAATACCAAGAAGTAGATTAGAAATGCAGATGTGGGAGCTCAATCTCCATGTTTACTGATCAGGTGCTGGTCAGGAGTGAATTTCAAAGAGACCATCTGTGTGGCATTGTGAAGTTTAAGGCCATACTATACTCGGAAATGCATTTAGATCTGGGCACACTCAAGTGCTAGAGACTTCAGATCTGTGTACTCATTCTGACAAGCATGCAGCCATCAGCAACCTCAGCACACAAGATGCCTCCACTTCTCCTGAGAAAGCCCTGGGATTCCGGTCAGCAAACAAAAAGAAACTGGACATCCAGCTGTGCCCAGTGCTCCCCTGAGGCCTCTGTGCTGGCAAGCACAGAGTCCCTTGACAGGAGCTCCTGGTGCAGTCACACTGGTGGATTGCTTTTTGCAGGACAGTGACCTGCTGGGCTTTCCCCCTTTCACAGCTCCCCAAAGGTTTTCCACTTCCAAACCCAAGTTAGAAAACTGGAGAGCACTCTGCTTTACTGTTCGAACCCAAGAAAGCTCACTGCACAAGGCATATCCCCACCTCTTCTCTTTCCTCTTGTATGTCCAAGAAGATTAAGGGGAATTGCTATCCATTTTTAGGGCATTGTGTCCTCTCCATGGGAATGCTCGGCATTCAGTCACATACAAAGGCTGCAATTCAGCTTTCAAGGGCTAAGGGAAAGAGCTCTGTTGTGTGTGAAGAATACAATGCCTGGTGACTTAATTGTAGGCTTTGCTGTTTTTCGGTTAATTAAAAAATAATAGCCAAATGTGTTGCCAAGAAAAGTAAGGGATGTGAAATTCATTTAATTCACTTAAGAACTTTATGCTCAAATTTTCCAAAATAGTGCTTCTACAATGGATCCTGAAGGTGCTTTCTGGAATGAAACCAGATATTTTAATTCACTTGTAAAAGTAATTTCAGTCTCACCCTCATTTTGTGCCAAATAATAATGAATTTTATAGTTGGAGAATATTTAAGCTGAGTATAGAGCAAAATGTCTTAAAGTAGACATCCACTGGTTCCTCCAGCTGTCATTTTCTCTATTGTATTTTTAATTTGAAGAAAGTTGCAAACTGACATGCAGCTGTAAAAAATAATAGCGAGAAATTCTTGTTCCTTTTACTCAGTCGGCTCCAGTGGTCAAATCTTGAAAAGCTTGAACATGATATCCCAACAAGAGAGCTCCTCATGTTGCCCTTGGCAGCCATTCTCAAAGCGCCCCCCCTCCCACTCAGTTTGAATCATGGCAACAGTTAATCTGTTCTCCATACAAAACACAACAGTCGGCTGGAGAGATGACGGCATCTGTGAAGCGCTTATTGCCCAAGCATAAGAACCAGAGTTTGTATCCCCAGAAACCATATAGAGAGACGCGGACTTGCCACATGCTTGTAATCCCAACTCCGTGCAGGCAGATACGGGAATCTCTGGGGCTGATTGGCCAGCCAGTCAAACGAAACTGGTGAGTTCCAGGTGCAGCGAGATACCCTGATCCTCAAAACAATGTGGACAGATATTGAGGAAAATATCCCATACCAATCTTTGGCTGCCACATGCAGTACACACACATGCACTCACCTCCACGTGCTCTTGTGCATACAGGTGAATGTGCATACATGCACACACCACATGTATACACCACATGCACAATGTATAAATGAAGTTGAACAGTTTATAACTTTCGAGACTTGATGAATTTTTTCACCAAGCATAGTTGTTAAAATTTACAAATGGCCAGTGGCTGCCTTGGCAGGTTTGAGCCAAGGGCCCTAGGAAGTCACATCACACATAGAACTCACATGGAGAATTTATTGGAGGAGGAGAGGGAAGAGACCTAGAGTGTACATATGGAGATAAGAGATGAGGAGAGAGGAAGACGACAGGGGAAAAGAAGAGATGGGAAAAGGGTGCAGACCAGCCTGGGGTGGGGAGGGGGGCAGGTAAAAGGGGAGAGGGGAGAGATGGGGGAGAGGGGAGGGGTTTGCCTTTAATAAGGAATTTAGCGCCTGCACACAGACTCCGTAATGACTTAAGGCCATAGGACCCTAGGCTGACGAGGTATTTTCCTGGGTACTGACAGCATATGCGTGGCCATAGGACCCTGGGGCTAGCTAGGTGCCACGGGAAATGCAAACAATAGTTATCTGGAGATCCAACCAAGCTGCTGTACATTTGAACAGTCTGTTCTTTCTATTGCCCAGTGAATTTGGTTTATGTTTCTCAAAAGGGTTATGGTGATGGACATCTTTTCTCGCACTTATTTGGCATTTTTATATCTATATGGGTCGAAAGTCTCTTCAGGTTTACTAATTCTATCTATATTATTTTTTATTTAATATATATTCTAGATATTAGTTCTTGGCCAGATATTTAGTTTGTAAATACTTTATTTTAAATTTTACATGTATCGATTGATTTGACCTCCACTGCATGCTGGTGGAGGTAAAAGACAACTTGAAGAAATCAGTTCTGTCCACCATGTGTACCCTGGGAACAGAACTCCAATCATCAGACTGGGTGTCAGGAATCTTTACTCACACTGAGCTATCTCAACATCCCATCGCAAATACTTTCTCCTACATTATGGGTCCTTTGAAGAGTAAAATCTGTAACTTTGATGCAAGTTACTTCATTAATCTTCCTTTGTTTCTCACATCTCTGGTGTCAAATTTAAGAACCATTTGACTAATTCTAAATCCCAGAGAAAAATTTCTCCTTTGTTCAGTATAAATTTTCTGAATTTCATGTTCCACATTCAAAACTAAGATGCGTTTCAAATTGTTTTATTTGTTAGTTGTGAAATGTGATATGTAGGTTGAAGGGGGTTTTATTTTACTTTAGTGAATTTCTTTTGCCTTTTCTCAATATTGTATGGCTCAGTATGCTGCACCATCAATGTCTCTTTCTAGTGACACCCAACTGATTTCTAAAACTAAGCCTTCCTTGAAAATGAGTCAACAGACTCCACTAGCTGTAGTCTCTATTAGTACAGTGTCCAGCTATTCTGATTACTTTGCCTGTCCTTCTAAATGTTAGGGTGATCCTGTCTTAGCCACAAACAGTTCTACAGTGATATTTATAGCACTGTTTAAAACTATGGATCAATTTGGGGGAACAGTTGGCATCTTTGCTATGCCTTGTCTTCTAATGCACTGGCGTAGTCAGCCTTCCTCCTTGCCTAGGACATCGCTCTTAATAGTACCACGAAGTTCTAAACACTTTCACGTTTCATCATGAAGATCTAAAGATTTTTGGATACACACCTAGGTCTAGTCTAGCTTCATGTCTAGTGTTTATTGCTGCCAATTGGGAATGCTACTGATCTTTGTGTGTGGCCATGTGCCCTAGAACCAGCAAAACTGACTTCATAATTCAAGGAAGATTTGCTTTAGTATTCATTTTAGATTAAATGAGATTTTTCACTTAGAAAATGAACATGACATCTACAAATAGGGACCAAATAGATGTTTGTAGATGTTCACACCAAGTTATGGTAGTGTCTTTTATTCTGATTTTACCGAATTTTTCTTTTATATTATGAATGGATGCTGGCTTTTATAGATTGTTTTTGTGTATCACTTGACATAATTCTGACTCTTTATCTTTAAACTTTCAAACTGATTGTATTGATAGTCAAATATAAAACAATCTTACATCTCTAGAATAAACTCTATTGATTACAATGCATGATTTTTGTTCTGCTTAATTCTTTTTTTTTTTTTTTTTTTTTTTTTTTTGGTTTTTTGAAACAGGGTTTCTCTGTGTAGCTTTGTGCCTTTCCTGGAACTCACTTGGTAGCCCAGGCTGGCCTCGAACTCACAGAGATCCGCCTGGCTCTGCCTCCCGAGTGCTGGGATTAAAGGCGTGCGCCACCACCGCCCGGCCAATGCTGCTTAATTCTATTTGTCAATATTTTGCCAAAGAATTTGAGTCTATGTTTAAAAGGCATATTGATCTGTAATTTGACTTCTGTGTGTTCTAGCTCATCCCAATTCTGGAATAAGGTAGCACTAGTCTTATAAAGTGAACCAGGAGGTATTTTCTAAGTCATTGTATAGAACTGGTGTTAATTCTTTAAACCAAACAGTGACAGTGTCATGGCCTGGAGATTTCTTCACAGAAATAGGAAAGACAAACATCTTAAAATTTATATGGAATCACAAAAGACCCCATATAGCCAAAGCAATTCCAGAAAAAAAAGAATAATACTGGAGGGATTGCCATACATCATCTAAAGTTATACTCAAAACCATAGTAGTTTTTGGATGGCCTTTAAATTACAAATTTATTTTTTAAATAATTATAGGATTTTCAAATTATATTTCACTAGGTGACTTATGGAAGTTTCTCATGGATATAGTTCACTTCATCTTAGGTGTCAGACTTCATTGCATACACTGTTCATACCTTCTCTTTTCATCATGATACCTGTTCTCATTCTCTATTATATTTTATTGAGAATTTCATATGTAAATAGAATGTTCTGATCAAATCTACCTCTAGTCCTTCCCTTCTAATCCCTTTCTTATCCCTCTCCACTACTATTCCCTCCCAACATGTCTTCATTTTTAAAAATAAGTCAACTTCATTGAGTGTAACCTGTGCTTATGAGTGCAGGACTATCAGCTGGAACATTGGTAATCTTTCAGGGTCTGTATCCCTGAAGAAAATGTCCCTCCTCCCTGCTGTAGCCACCAATTGCCAATAGCTCTTCAGTAAGAGTGGAGCTTCATGAGCCCCTCCTTCATTCATTCTGGGATTTCAGCTAGCTTTATTGTGCATGTAGTCACAAATTTTGCGAGTTCATGTGTGCAACAACTCTGTCATATCCAGCAAATATTTTTGGGTTTTTGTTTTTTGTTTTGTTTTTTGTTTGTTAGCTTGTTTGTTTGTTTGTTTTGTTTGTTTTTTTTGCTGTGGATGTCCACTCCTTCTGGCTCTGATGAAGTTTTGCCCCCTCTTCCATGATTATTCTTAAGGTTGAGGTGTAGTACAGATGTCCCATTTGGAGCTGAGCACTGGAAAGTCTCTTATTCTCTGTACATTGACCACTTGGTGACAACACCATCTGGGGTATAATCTGTGGGTATCGTGTAACACTTAGGGGCCACCATTTACTGGGGTATACTCTGTGGGTATCATGTAACACTCAGGGGCCACTGTCTACTGGGGTATACTCTGTGGGTATCGTGTAACACTTAGGGGCCAATCACTGTTTCTTCTCTTTTCTGAAGAAGTGTCTTTGACATCCACTGGAGCAGCTGAACTGTCATACCATTACTGGCAAAAAATACAGATTAGTTATTGGGCAGAACCTAATAGCGTGGTCATAATTACTTGTTAAGACTCTAAACAACTCATTTCAGTGATAAAAGACTTTTATATCTTTTCCAATTCCTGAATTTTATTTTCCTTATGGAAGAAACAAATGTTGATGAAACCTAGATGCCCATTGCTGGAATCCATTTCCTTGAAAATTTAGAGAATTAATGAACAACAATGAATCATACTTGAGAGAAACTACTAACCTCTATCTCCTGCTATGATTAGAAGATAGATATTATATCTTTAAATAGAAAGAAATTTCTTAACACTGTATAATGCCAGTAGAGACCCCAAAACTGGGGAAATGAAAAAGAAAACTGAAATGCAGTCAGCAATTCTCACATTCACTGCAACTTTCCTTTGTGTCAAATACCCGTTTCTGGAGACAGGTGGCAGATACTTAAAGAAAGAATACAGCTTAGGTTGCAGAGATGGATAGAGGTTAAGATTGCGTACTGTTTTTGCACAGAATCTGAGTTAGGCTCCCACCACGACTGTCAGGTGACTCATAGTTGCCCTTAACTGCAGCTCCAAAGGAATCTGACATCTCTGGACTCCACAGGCACCTGCATCTCATGTGCACATATACACATATAATTAAAAATTAAAATTAATGTTTTCAAAAAATAAAGTACAAAATTACACATAAAAAGAACAATGGAATTGTTCCATTAAGAATTCTGGGTTCTCTGCCCCTAGACTTTCAGTTGTATGCCCCTGACCAATCTTCACTGTCTAGGCTATCAATTTCTTCATCTATGAAATAAGAAACAGAAAATGTCTTTTGAAGCATCTTCTGTGTTGAAGGACATTACAGATTAGTGCTTCAAGGAGCTCTGACTGTTTTGAATTGGAGCCCAGGATTGTCACAGACTAGTGATGGGACCGCTGCTATATTCTAGTCAAGGTGAGAGGAGAGGGACGCTCTGTGTTCTTGGGAAACAAACTCAGGAGGTATTGTGAAAACATCAGATCTGATGAATAAGCAATATAGGACTATAATTTTACTAATTAAGACAAGTCCAATATTAAACTAACATTTGCAGTCAACTTACAGGGAGAATAAAATGATCACTTAAGCCAAGATGGATTACCAGGATGCTATAGCTACATACTGTTAAAAGTTAGTATGTGCCTGATACTCAACAGAGGTTGGAACAGGAAGACTCTTGCCCTCAAAACCCCTACAACGACTGTTGCTATAGAGAATTCTCCATTTTGGACTTTTGAGATTTAGCATAGAGCATTATGTAATGTAATTGTGAATTACAGAATCATGTACTTATAGGGAAAAGATCAGGTTTGCATTTTATTGAGAAACTGATTAAAATAAAGGAGAATTGGAGAATTGTCATAATTTTTCAAACTATAAAATTTTGTGAATAGTTCTTTCTCTAAAAAATACAGGATCAGCCTCCTTAGATATATGGGCAGTCAAATAATCTAAGACATTTCTCAAGAGGGTTTTGTCTAGATAATTTTCATCCCTCAGACATCTCCAGCCAGACCTCTGGGGAGGATATATGTACAAGCTTGCTTTTCTTTATATTCATATTTACAGCATAATTTTCTGGCTTTTATCCAGAAACTTTTTGAAACTAAATACATTTTAGTAGATAACAAAATACAAAATAACTTTTCAGAAAACAGAAATATGTAGCTGGAGTTTTCTCCAGTCCTGCCCAGCCCTACAGATCCTACAACCACTTATAATCACCTAGAAGCTTATATTAATTAAACTGCTGGGCCATTAGCTCAGGCTTACCACTGACTAGATCTTACACTTAAACTCAGCCCATTTCTGTTAATCTATATGTCACCATGTGTTCTGTGGCTTTACCTGTTGCCTTTACATGCTGCTCCCTCGATGGCAGGCTGGCATCTCCTAAATCAGCCTTCTTCCACCCGCATTCCCTTCTCTCTTTGTCCCGCCTACACTATCCTTCCTGCCTGGCTACTGGCTAATCAGCATTTTATTTATCAATCAATCATAGCAACATATATTCACAGCATACAGGACATCCCACAGCACTAGGCAGGAAGTATAGGCAAGACAAAGAAAGAGGAGAATTCTGGGAAGTGGAAGGCTGAGTCAGGGAGACGCTGCCAGCCACCGCCATATCAAGCAACATGTAAGATATTGGTAAGCCACGAGCCATGTGGCAAGGTATAGATTTATAGAAATGGGTTAATTTAAGATATAAGAACTAGATATCAAGAAGCCTGAGCCACGGCCATACAGTTTATAAGTAATATAAGTCTCTGTGTGTTTAACTGGGCCTGAGCAGCTACAGGAGCTGGGTGGACACAGGAATACTCCAGTTATAGAAATATTTAATCCTTTTCCACACATTAGATTTTGCTTTGTCCTTAGAGCACGGTTTAGTACTCATAAGTGTGCACTCATGATTCATTCCTGTGTCGTCCACTACACCGGTACTGCAGTGAGCAGTGGAAGCAGAGCATCAGAGAGAAAAAGACACTACAAAGCCACATCTCAGAATAGTCATCCGGAAATCCAGAATTCCTTAAGTCGATCTTTTGACTTATTCAAAAGTATTCTTTATCATAATTTTGTTAATAGTGCTAGGAATGGAACTTTGGGCAATTAACACAGGTGCTGAGACCAACCTTCTGCCCACCGTGGTATTGCTTCTCAGGGTAGAGAAATACTGACAGAAGTGCATTATCCAGAAACCTTTCAAATGAAATATTTTTACTGTAAGAATTCTGTAGCACCTTTTAATTTTAGCTCTTATATGCCAAAAACATTGTTGAGAACAGAATCCCTCACATCTACTTAACCATCAGCACAAAGCTGGAATCAAAGAATCCTAGAATTCCTCTTTCAATTTTTATAAAAATAATTTCAAACTCACAGAAAAGTCACCAGAATACATAGATCTCTTGTGTATTTTCCCCAAAATTCACCAAAATTAATGCATTGCTCTTTCTCTCTCCCTCATTCTTGCTCCTGATCTCATACTCCCTTCATATTTATGTATTCACATATATTTATGCATGAATATGGTATAGACATATTTAGAATCATACAACTATATATGCACCTCTAATAATTCACACACACACACACACACACACACATATATATATATATGTATATATATATGTAATTTGTTTTGTCATGTCATAGATTTGAGATATCATGTACTTTTATCCTTTAATACTTGGTGAGTTTCTAAGGAAAAGTGTGTTCTCTAATGTGACAGTCATCTAAGAAATTAGCATTGATCCAAATCCAGCATGATCTGCACTAAAATTCTATGTTCTTCAGTTGTCCAAATCTTACAGCATCTTCTCTTGTTTAGGATGGTGTCCAGCCTGTACACACTTACTGCATTTAGTCCTCACATTTCTTCGATTTAAAATAGGTTTATCTCCCTGTCTCTCATTCCTGACATTTTGGAAAGCACCAGCCAGTGCTTTTACAGAATGATTCTCAAAACAGAATTGTCTGGCTCTGCTAATTTTAATAAGTAGGTGCTAATAAGTACCCACTGGAAAAAAATAGAGGATAAAAATATTCCTGGCAGCATGAACAGCACAAGACAAAGAAAGAAAAATAGCCTTGTCACAAATGAGAAGATGGTGGGGGCTGAGTGTACCCTGATTGTCATTTGAGGAGGGAAAGGGCCTAGGGAGGTACAATCCTTGAGACCAGAGGCTCCTCCTCTAGAGGCCAAAGTGGTAAGAATGTGAACTTGATCCTTGAAAGGGATGGGAATCACTAAGGAATGTCAGTTAAGGTTATGGTAGTTTTTGTTTCTGAGAAACAAATGTCTTAAAGGTAGTTGAGTGCCTAGAAATGAGTGAGAGTACAGCAGATGATACCAGAGTTCAGATAAAATAACTGTGGACTTAAGTGGATGGGATAAAAAGATGTAATGTATTGGGGAAAATGTAGGAAAAAAATTGGGGGGAAATGAGTAATGAATAAACATGACCATTGTGACTACTGGAATACCCCAGTGGGCAAAGGTCAGATTCATAATTCACCAAGACTGGGGACACACAGGAAGTCCCTTGGTGGCAGAAGAGGCTGGCAACTGTTTTGAACATTGTATCAGTTACTTTTCTGTTGCTGTGATAATAGGCTATAACCAAAAGAAACTTATAGATGAAAGTACTTATTTTGGCTTGAGTCTATCATGGAAGGTAGACATGGCAGCAGGAGAAGGAAGCTGCACATGCCACGAGTGGAAAGAACAAGCCAGATGTGGGGTGAGCCCATAAACTCTCAAAGCCCACTCCTAGTGACATACTTCCTACACTAAGGCTCCACATCTTAAAGGTTCATACAATCTCCACCACCAACCAGAGACCAAATGTCCAAATACATGAGCATCAGGGGGACATTTCTCATTTAAACCACAGTAGATACGTTTTTGAAGTGTATATGGGGAAAATCAGGGTGTCTTAGGAGAGGCATTTGAACAAGAGGGACAGATTTAGTCATCATGAACTCACAGTTACTGGAAAACTGAACTAGAGGAGATCCTCTGGGAAAGAGGCAACTTCCTGGAGAAGAGAACTAAAGGAGACTGAGGAGACCAGAAGCTCTAGTAGTTTTGATAGCCCAGGAACTTAAATAACCACAGTTTTGTGGCCACTAACGGTTGATCGAATAGCTTTTCCAGCATTACATTATAGCTCTGTAAGAGGGGAACAAGGCAGATCAATTGCTTTGGGCTGGAGGTCAGCCAAGTGAGAGACAGGGCTCAACAGAGGAAAAGAGTTGAAGCCATTGGTAAATGAACAACTTAAATGATGGAGAGCAGACTCCAGGCTGCATGGGAGGGATAGGAGATGGAGACAGATCCTGAAAACTGAGTGCTAGGAAGCTCTCATAGGTCAAACAAAAGTAGCAGGAGCTGTGTTTGAGTGGAAATGAGGGTGTTGCTTATAGGAAATAGGAGTCAGAGAACGGGGATGTATGTAGCATCTGGATTTCTTGAGTAGACTTTTCTGAGTGGTAGATAGTTTTAGGCTAGCTAGCTCCAGTGGAGTAATGTAAATTGCAAGATTAAATAGGTCAAGTGGGACTATAGTTTGAATGTGGTTTATATTCATATTAATGTGATCCCCTCTGGAATGGTGTTGAGAGGACGTAGAAACTAAAAGAGGGTTGCTCTTGTTATAAAGTAGAGCCAACCCTTGAGTTTTGTCTATTCTTTATAAATTTCTCAGTCTCAGAAATCCTGTTATAGTCATATAAAACAAATTAAGGCAATGGTGATAAAAATGGACAATAAAGGGTTTGGGAATAAAAAGGACATCTATGAATAAGTAACCAAAGACTTCAATGTATCATTGAAAGAAGAGGTAGTAGATTGGCATCTGGTCATAACAGTATGTTTCTAAAAAGAGGGGAGAGATGCTGGGCTGTCTTCCATGAGGCATCACCGAAGTGGGGTAATGAGATGTTACCTGAGAGCCTGCAAGCCAAAAGTCAAGGCCGCATAGTGACCTCCCACATGACAAGGATGATGACCCACACACACACACTCAAGAACTTCCAGGCAAATAAGACTTCTGGAAGGTCAGTGATAGTGTAGGAAGAGAAAACAGGAGTAAGACAAGGCTGACACCATGAGGCTAAGACCATACTTCAAGAATAATTGTGATGAGATGAGGTCCAAAATACTGTCTCTCACTTTCTCATCAATACTTTACTAACAGAGACAAAAGGGGTGAGCTTATAATGTCAGAGATAATAAAAGTGAGATTATTAAATACTTTAATAAAATTTAAATACTTTATTTGCATTTTTGAAAGGCTAGCAAATAAGATCAGAACAAGTAAAAAGTGAAGAGATGGTCAAATTCTGATCAGCAAATAAAGATAGGTAGACAAGGAGAAGGTCTAGACCCAGATACTCACATATAGCTTTCAAATTTGAATTTTAATTATCAGTAAAATTCTACTCCCACAGTGCCACATGTTGAGTTTTAAGTGGCTATACACAGCCTGCCACCATGTTGGGGAGCACAGACTTAAGCCATTTCACTCATGAAGAAGGAATGCTGAACAGTGCTGCCCCAGACCAAGAGCCCTGAACTGGGCAGGTTGGGCCCTGATGCTCCTGGAGTGAGGATTTCCAGAAATGTTATTCTTCTAGAGAATCTAGAGATGGTATAGAAAGTCAGAGCAGCTTTGGGGAGAAATTCTCATCTCTTCCAAATTAGCCTTAAACAAGGGCCTGATCACTAATGGACTGCATGTATGATGTAATCCCATAAAATTTTGTCTCCAAGGATATCATACCCATTTTTGCTCATAAAAATGCACTCTATATTGTGTACCACAAAGTCAGCTAACAGTGAATCTCTCAGGAAGTATCACCATGATTAAGCAATGCACAGCTCTATGGTTTAATACTGAAGATGCTGACTTTGTACTTTGGGTCATTTAGGAATTCCAGTTTTCAGAACTTATTTACCCAAATTGGATGTAATACTTCACAATGGTCATGAGAATATAAATTTTAAATATTGTGCAAAATTATTATCATCAAACATCAAACACATATAAGCATGTGACTAATGCTAGTAATACAGGAGAAAGAAGCCTGATGGGATCCAGCTATCTTGTTTCCAGTCAATCAAACCCAACAGCCCCTCAAGTCACTGTCAAGAAAAACACAATCTGATTCAGTTATGAAGATATGGCTCTTTTGGCATACTTTCCCCAGTATAAATACAATTCATATTTACTCTTTATACCTTAAAATGTTAAAGTATAAGCTAATGATAGAAATTACAAGAATAAAAAATATGAATATATCTTAATTCTAAGAGAATATGTGGTATAGATTCCCTCTTCTGAGATTGATCCAAACACTAATAAGTGAGGCTAGAAGGACAGGGTGAAGGAGGGAGCAAACTATAGATTCCAAAACTAGAGAAGGCAAGACCAGGTTTACAAGAAGGTATATTTACCTAGTTCTAAACAGGGAGGAATAAGCTGTGTGGATATTTACTAGAAAACTGTGCATGTAGGAAGATAAAGTTCCTATAATTTGGAAAGAATAGTAGTCTGCATTCATTAAGGAAGTTTTTATTGAGACATTATTATTATGTCTTGATATTCAGTATCTCCATCTTTTATGTAGGGATTCAACTTCCAGTATAGAGATACAGCAGAAAATTATAACACAATAGAATAACTCATTCCTTAGCAGTTCAAGGATCTATAAAGTGGCAAGACGTGGTTCAAGAATATTGTGGAACCAAACAAATGTGCTGAAATGATTGGAGTTTTTTACTTTCACTGTGACAAATATTTTAAGAATGAAATTAGAAACACATAGTCCAGGGACTACGTGATGGCCCAGTCAGCAACATACTTGTCATGTAAACATGAAGGACCTGAGTTCAGATCTCTAGCACTCACATAAAAAGCCAGACATGCCCTTGTATATTTTCATCCAATGCTGGGAAGGCAAAGAAAGAAGGATCTCTGGAGTTCACTGGTGTGCAAGGCTAGCCAAATTGGTATGCTCCAGGTTCAGTGAGAGTCCCTGTATCAAAAAGGAAAATCAAGAGTGACTGAAAAAGTTATCTGATATCTACCTCTTGTCTCCACATGCACAAGGAAATGTATAGTCCAGATCTACTTTGAGAATGAGCCACCAATAAACACAACATACTTACAAATTTTAGAGAATTCCCTTCAGATTGTGAAACTTACAAAGCATGCTGCATAATCTTATAGCAGGATATTGCATAAGTTGATTTTGAAAAGGCTATGAAAGTCAATGGAGGGAAGGATAGCTTCAAAGATGGAGAAATGTGGAAATTCTAGACTTCCACATGAAATACCAGTATTTCCTTGAATCACTAATCATGGTACTAGAACAATTACGCATTCCTATGCTAGGAATAAAAGTTTGATGCATGACCTAACTAAAATTAAATAACCTTCTGCTCTGTGGAAGACTTTGCTGAGGGAATGCTTATGCAGGTGTACCCAGGAAAATTTGGGGAAAGAAAAGTAGGACAGGGAAGAGATGATGCCAGTCTTGCTGTGAGATGGATCACATATGTCATCAGAATCATCCCTTCCTGGAAACTAGGGTATGGGCATTTCCTGCTCTGGGTATGAGTCTGTTCAGAAATTCTGGCCTCAGGTGATCTGCCCCAGGTAAAGAGATGTAAGTAGCTTTGGAGAGTGAACCACACAGGAGGCTTCTGTGCCTGAAATGGGAAAAGAGACCCAAGGGAATACAGGAGAATGTGAACATCATTGGCAAGATGGGGCCTAAATGGCTCTTATATATAAGAGACTGGGAAATAGGCCAGCAGCTCCCCCCTTACAATTAGAAAAAGGTAGGGATGAGGAGGCTAAGGATCACAGAGGAGAGTAACCTGTGCAGGGACAGTAACACAGGGCTTTCATCATTAGGTGAAGGAAGAGGGAATAATTTAGCAAAACAGAGGTAGTGAAAATGGTCTAGCCAAAGACAGAGAACATGACCTTGGGGAACTAAAAGAAACCCAGCTTGACAAGATCAGAGGAGAGAAGGTCCCTGGAGATGTAGTTGTGGAGAATGTGGGAGCCAGGTGCTAATTAAATTGCACGAACTGCTTGTTAGGGTCAAATGCAGTTTGGTAGAGATGAGCCACAGCCAGGAATAGAACTCCAGCTTCTCTGCCTAAGAGAAGATGCCTCCCATTAAGTCCCCACATTACAGAAGAAAGGGCACCAGGGACATGTGTTCTCTTTGAAAGAACCCATGTTAGGCAAGTTTAAGCTCCTTTTCATTTCCCTTGCATGTTGGATGGTAAAAGGAAAAGTTATAAAAGGACAATGACTGAAAACATCTCTGGGCTTTAGCTTTCACGAAAGACAGAAGAGCTTCCATGGTTCTGTACCCACAATGCTATGGGTTTTCCTCGTTTTGCCAAACAGAGTAGTCGAGCATCCACTAAACTAGATTCTGGTTGAGATGTGTTCTGAAACAGCCTGTTCTAGCACAATTTAATTTCATGGTCAAATGGGGATAATTATTCTAAAGGCTTTCAGCCGTGTGCCTCTTGTGACCTTTCCCCTCCCTTTTAGAGTAACATGTAACCTCTTCTAAACTGTGCTGTAGTTTTTAGGCACAGATTCAAGAAAGATTTTTATCTATGCTTACTATGACTTGTTTTTCATTCTGTTTGTTTATTTTCTTTCTTTTCAACTAGAAAAAAAATAGATATTTCAATTTGAAAATGGGAGACTAGCCCAGGGGGTTTCTGCTGCTTTAAATTCCTACACTATTTTCTCAAATTAGTTAGAGGTAACAAACAACAATTCGTACCTTTACAACCTATGACAAAAAAAAAAAGAAAAAAATAAATTGCCCTTTTTCAAGAATTAGAAAATGAGATTTTTAATAATAAATTTGTTGTCTACTCCATTTCTTTTTATGACCAATTACAACAGCATTATAATTGCCTTGCATAGTTAATAAGTTGATGTCTTCAAACTATTGCATCTCTGCCACCTCTGAGATCCCTGTTTAGGTAGGACTCCAAGTTAGCAGCTGAGGATGTGAACAATTAGTCTGTAAATTGTCAAAATTGCAAGCACTTTAGGATATGATCAATGGAATTTAATCTAATATCAATATTCTTATGTTAGAATATTAGAACAATAGTCTATCTTTAATGTCATTAACCCTAAAGGATCTTATTTAAAGATGTTCTCTTTCCATTGATTTCTGAAGATTACTTTTTATATAATGAAGGAATGCCTTGGTCCACTTTTTGTTGCTATAACAGGATGCTTAAGGCTGTATAATTGACAAAAGAGATTTGGGGTGGGCGTTGCGGGGCCTCATTGTTTTGAAAGCCAAGAGCTCCTTAGTGGGAGCTTCAGGGTGGAAAACCAGTATCCCAGAGCAGAAACAAGAGCAAGCCAGGGAATCAGCTCCCCTTAGAACAGACTGCTTTTCTGGGGGCTCACCCAGTACCGGGGGTTGGGGGAGCAAGAACTTACTCACAAATGGGGAAAAGCACAAATCCCTTCATGCAGTGTATATCTGGAGACCCCATACATCTCTTAGAAACTCCAACCCCTCTCAACATTATTACACTGGCCTTGAATGACTTTTCCTGCAGACATAAAAAGATTTCTTCAGTCTAAGCCCTGCTGAGAACCAGTAAATTTACTCGGATTGCTGACAGAAGCATGGGTGACTCACAACAACTTCATCATGAAAAAAATCCCACCTCACACTCAACCTTCCTTCTCCCTGTCTTCTAACACAACCCAGACTATGTGCAGATGGCCCAAAGGGAATCTTAACAAGAATCTCAGGTGTGGGTGTGATGACAACCCCCTCCACAAGGGAACACTAATAGCCTCCTTGTGATTACCTTTGATCAGGCTGTCACTGTTCATTTTGTCACCATGACTGTCCCTAGAGGCATTATCCTTCATATTAACAGTGGACATTTCCTCCCAGAGAAGACAGCAACACTCCATCATTTAGGAACAAGCCTCAAACTGAATTTGGTCAGGGACAAAGCAGATACAAACACCAGAACACAGTGTCTTTTTCCCTCTTTCTGTTACAGCTCTAGCCACTGGATTCCTAAGCATGCTAAGCTCCTCCGAGCTGTCTTCCTCCTGTGAGTGGATTAGAGACTAGAGACTAGACTCGAGTTAGTGGATTTCTATGTGGGATCTTCATTTCCCCCCTATTTTTAATTAAAAAATTAACATTAAAATATATTACCTGACTCCCCCCTTCCCTTTCCTTCCTCCATCCCCTTCCATGTCCCCTTCCTTTAAACTCCCTCCTTTACCCCCTCTCACTTCTCAAAGTAATAGTCTGGGGTTTTTTGCTTATTATTTTTACACATATATATGCATAAATATTCAAATACAACCTGCCAAGCCCATTGAGTGTGGCTTGTGTATATATGATTTCAAAAAAATGGTCAGAGCAAGAGGATTAGGAAATCAGCTGTGAGATTATGTATCCAATTGGAATCTTTTGGGATAGTTCCCTGTTTAGAGTCCTTAAATAAAATGGAGCTTTTGATTAGTTTTTTTTCCTTAAAGAATTTCACATAACACAGTTGTTTGGTTACATTATTCTGCTTCCTTTCTCTAGGTTTATAGCATTTTAATTGCTGTTTTAATCCTGTGTTTTATATAAAGCATCCATAATTCCCTTGGTGTATAAAACCCATAGAAGTAAAGTGTTATTATTATGCATTTCCCAGTCTGTTAGTGTTTTGATAGATTTCCTAATTCACTCTTCAAAATAAAATTGCTATATACATTGTGTTCTTTTTACAATGTTATTATCATGAGTAGGAAGAACATTTTAGGGTAGGCTAAGCAGTAATTGGCAAGGAGCTATATAACATTGATTTGTACAAGCTTCGTGTCCAACCCTTTCTGAGGATGCTATTAGAGTAATGGGTAAATCGAAGGAAAGGCTAATTTGTTAAAATTCACTTGAGGAAAATATCAAAGTGGTGTTTTGGTTTTGGAGGTGGTAGCCTTGGCAGATTCCTGACATTCTCTCTGTCTCTAGTCAAAATAAGTGTACAAGCTAACAGTGACAACATAATGTTTAGGCAGAAGAGACCCAACATCCTGTGAGTAACAGGGGACTGTCAAAACCACTAGATGGGGTATCTACTTACTTAGTCTGGTCAAGTAGTCCATAAACAAGCTGCCATTAAAGAAACAAGGGTTGAGCTTGGCTCATGGTTAAGAGCACTTGTTGTTGCAAAGAACCCAGGTTTGATGCCCAGCACCCATATCGACACTCACCACCTCTTCGGGCACCAGGTACACATGTGGTGCACAGATGTACATGCAGGTAAAACACTCATACACATAATAAAAATAAATCTAAAGAAACAAGGGTTACATTGAGGGCACATTCCATACTGCTCAATGCTATTCTTCTACAGAATATCAATAGTGACTTCAAGGTCAACCCAGTCAGCAACTGCTTCCAATGATGGACCCATGTGAAGGATTAGAATTGCATCTCACCCTGGGGTCACTGGTATTGTGGTAGAGTGTAGCATTCTCTGCAACCAGTGTATATAGAATGATGGATTCTAGCAGAGATAAGGCCTGGGTCTAGTTCCCCTATAATATTATTGTGAGTTATCCTGGCCTGGCATTTAAACCCTGTACACCTGCAGTTCTTTACCTTTCCAAATAATAGATTAATCCCTGTCAGTCATAACTGCCAAAGATGACAGTAAGTTATGACTGATGATAAGCAGGCTGCACATGTAGGAAGTCCTAAAATAAATGTGTCCAAGCAGCAGTAGCCACATCTCCAGACCCAGCAACACCAGGTGGAAATTTCATTCTTTGGTTAAAATTCTTGTAAGACCTTAGCCAACTGGCAAACTTGGCAGACCCAATTATTACAGCAATTAAGATTTTTCAATGTGACTCAAATTATGAGCCAGCTTCATGCCAAATGCTGGCAGGCAGATATCCTGAATTTAGGTCAGGAATATTGTCCCTCCTACCAGAGGTAATTCAATTACATCCAGCCCCAGGCATGCAGGTCAAACCCTGGGAGAGCAAAGAGTCATAATAGCTCTTCTCTGTCTGAAGGCACCCTGGTATACCCATCCTGCCTCAAGCATCCTTCCCTGGGAGGCACTGAACTAAAGAATAGCTGCAGATGCTGCCTTTTCTCCTGACATTCAGCTTACTGAGAAATTGTCACACTGAGATAAATGCCTGTGAGGGCCAAGTTTGCCTTGTTACAGTTACTACAGAGTCCTGGAGGGCTGCCTGTATCCCTATGAGAGCTTGAAATGAAAATTGTTTTCTTTGGGATGCAGACTTAGTTTTTACCATAGTATTTGCCTTTTAGCACTAAAAATTCTGCCTTTAAAGTACTATTACTTATTATTAATTATTGCCATTATTATTTAGTTGTCTTTATGACAAGACCTTTCATGTAGTAAAATTCTACATATCACTATACTAAAAGAAAGCTATTTTATATGATAGTGAGTACATAACTAAAAAGGTGTTCATATAATGACATTAATGCACAGTTGAAAATAAAAAGGACCAAGTTTGCTTTTCTTCTGTTAAGAATTTTAAAACATTTTACCTTTAATTTTTTTCATTATAATATGAAGGAAAAAATATGTAAAATATATGTTGAACGTTTGGAGGGTTTCTGTTTGTTTGTTGTTCTTAATGATGTTCAACACGTGTTCCTAAGATTTCCCCTTAAAGCAGTAACAAACAAAGGAAGGCAGGTGATTCTGAGAGGGAGAAGGAAGAACGGGGAGGGGGTAGCAGGAAGGAGAGGGAGAGAGAATGGATTACAGTCTGTTGAATTCTGAGGACCAATACTCTCCTCATTCAACAAGGGAGATTCCTAGAACTCTGAACATGGATTTTTTTTAATCCAGAAAATGACAAGATGAGGTGAATCAGGAGGAGAGGGTAGTTTCTTCTCTAGTTCCAGCTGCTGGAGAACAGGCATGGCATATGAAGGTCTCCAGTGAAGGAGAGTCCTGATACACCATTTTTGCTATTGGCTCTAAAGAGAAGAAATTAAAAATGCTTGGGAGTAACATTACTGAAATAGGTGATATCATGACGTCTTTTCATTGTGGAAACATTACTGGAATAGGTGATATCATGACGTCTTTTCATTGTGGAGAGTCTTCCAGATTGCATGTACACTTTCTGAATGTTCTAGTGAAAGGGCATCCCATGTTAGAACAATGTATTAACTGTACCTCCGAGTGGAACTGGACAGAGAGAACTGTTTGAAGTGGCATGTCCTGGCTTCGTGAGCAATGAGCTTCAGCACTCATGTGTGGACAACTGCTGTGTAGCCAAAATGCTGCTGCACTCCAAGGACACACAGAGAAGAGATTAGGGCACTAAATGTCAAGAGTTGACAGTTCAGTGGCTCCAGAGGAATTGAGGCATGCACATGTTTCTGTTTCCTCTCCAGCCTTGGTCATTGTCAGCAGTGAGCATGTCCCAGTCAGTGCTGAAGAATAGGCAGGCATGCCATGATGTCATCTCCTCCGTGCGGGGAGGGGGCTTTCTGGAGGGGACTGCTTCGGGTGACTACCAGTTAGGTTGTGCCACTCACAGCAGACACCTAGTGCCTAGTGAGAAGAGCTTTTCATTCCTCAAAGCCACATCTTATTCTTGTACCATGCCAGTACAGAAAATCCCTCAAATGTGCTTTACCAATGTTCTATAAAAAAAAAAGTGAGTATCCATTAAAAAAACACTGACATAATGAGTAAACTTTCCATATTTTCAGTGGTTTTTACCAAATGAAAACCTTACTGCAAAACATAGCAACATACCTCTAAAAATCCCCAAACTTCTGTGGGCCCTCATGGTCTAACGAAGGCACACTGGTGCATTGAAACAGAAAGCAGCTGGAAGCATACGTGAGGGGTCGCATTAGAAAACAGCCATGTTGAGTTTGATTTAGAAGTATGGCTCCCAGAACTCACAGGGTTATGAGGGCTCATATTGCAGCTCACCTTGATACCCCCTTTCTTCCTTCTTTTCTTTGCTCTTTTCTCTGGCTGCTTGTACCCCACCTCCGCAGCTAATCCATCTAAATCCCCATTTCCTCCTTCCTTTCATCTCTTACTCTGGTTTCACTCCACCAGTTCTCCATTTCAACCCTCAAATGCATTCCGTATGACTCAGAGCCAGCACAGTTTAGACTGAATTAAAAGGATGAAAGTGAAAAGAAAAGCTTACACTCTTTGTGTCTAATGAATTTCCCTAGTGTAAATTCAATATTCCAAGTAAATTACAGCCAAAATGGTTCTTAGGGGAATAACATAGATATCAGATTTTAAGAGAAGTGCTAATTGAGAAGACTATCTGGCTGGGAAGCTTTTAATAAACGTTTATTTTCTATGGCTTAAAAATTAAGGCTGGCAGAGCAGTGGGTGAAGTGTGGTAAGATGTCACGGGAAGAATATAACCCAAGACTGATTAATCTTACTGATGTACTTAAATACTTCATTTCTTCCTGGAGCCGTGAAAGGCACTTGTTTGGTCAGTAGATCAAGGAAATGGTTTCAGGAACATGAGTTGGCAGTAGCTGGTATCCTGTGCATGGCTCATTGGTATCACCTGGAATTTTATTTGCTACATGTTTGTTGCCTTTACAGTTTTCAACTTGAAACATCTTTGTACTCTATTTGTGGCAACGGCATTACATGTGTCCTCCCCTTCTTATGTACTTTCTTTGTGGCGTCATTTTTCCATTAGACAAAATGTCCTTGAAATTTCATTGACTGTGCCTATCCTCTATCCTACTTAGAATGGTAAACATTTCATTTGCCAGAAGTGCAATGTTTTATTGGAGAACTTTGACTTTAACCTTGAGGAAAGAGACCCAAATGTATAACAGCCTGAACATTTGAAAACCTCAAGCAGATGAATGTGGTAGCCAAGGGTCTTCCCAGGTCTCCAGAGATCTGAATTACAACTCTGTTGCTTCACCTGGTCACTGATCAAATTGGTATGTAGTGTCCTAAGATAAGAAGCTGGGATGAGATCAGGACAAATATTCCAAAGTCATCCTTGGAAAAGTATCTGTGGCTTTGTGGTATTGGCTTCTTAGACCCTAAAAGGCCGTTGTTTCACCATCGTGTGGGTAGAACAGTGGTCTAGCAGAAGAGGATAAGCACAACTCAGTTCATTGCACCTTAAAAACTAATTTTTGGTTTCCTAACTACAATTCATCCCCAACCCACATCACTGCTCACCAATCCTGCCTCTAAATTAGCAAAATAATTAGAAAAAAATAATCAAACTTTTTTTAATGCCCAAGTCTGTATAGACAGCATCTCTGCAAAGCTGCAGACTGGGGCATGGCCCCTGGAATGTTGATAATCTTTGTCTTGCTCGTTTAGGAAGGATTTTCTTCTCATTTACCTGAGTTCCTGGGCATTCTATCCAGATTACCACTGATAAGGCATCAAAACAATATCACCTTATATAAAACTCATCTGAGTTCCGGACTTAAATGTCTCTACAATGACCATTCACAGAACATCAAAGAAAAAGCACCCTGCTCCCTTCCAGTCAGTCATTGTAACCTCAGATTCATTGACTGGAGTTTCAGTCTAAGTTCTTTGAGGAAGAATTTAGTGAATTAAAGTAGCCCCATATTTCGTTGTCAATAGGAAACAATTCAGGGCTCTCAAGATGGTTCAGTGAGTAAAGAATGACAGTACATTTGTCCTCTGGAGTCCACATGTGCCCACATTGTAAAACAATTGGTTGTATAAGAATAAATACCAAGACTGCTTTCATTCTGAATAACAGTGATGACATAATTTTCTTCAGATTGTTTTATTTCCCTGCATTAAGTGTGAGGAAGATAAAGTGGCCTAGTAAAAAATATAATTATAGCACAACACTATCCTTTGTTTATATTATTTTGCTCTATATTTGTAATATTTTGCTAGATGAAGATAACTAGTTGATTTGATTCTTCTCTGAGGATGTTGCTATTTAATGAAAAGGAACATGGTAGCTAATGTTTTTCTTCCTGCTCTGCTTTCTGTTAACCATTGTTTTAATGCTTCTGTGTTCTTCAAAAAATTTAATGACTTGTTTTTGAATTGTTTCTAATACTGTATTTTGTCAGTGTTATACTACAACCTTTTTTATACATAAGTAAAAGAGCATTTAACGTTTACTCAGACTAGTCTGAAACTAAATCAGCCTATCTTTTGTCATTTTCTTTGAATAAAAGCCCATAACTGTCAAAAGAACAGAAAACCCTGAGATCAGTAAAGCCAGATGTAAAATTATAAATACATCAAGCATCAACAAGTGGCTGCTGTGAAATGCAGTTTGAGCATTCCAAATCTGAAAGCCTGAACTTCTCTGAAATCTAAAACTTTTGAGTGACCACATGACATCATAAGAGGGGAGTTTCACAACTGGCCTCGTGTGATATGTCACTGTCAAAATACAAGCACACTCAAAATATTATATAAAGTTATCTCCAAGCTAGGAGTGGTGATTCATGCCTATAATCTCAGCACTGGGAAGAATAAAGTCAGGGGGATTTCTGAGTTAGAGGCCAGCCTAGGCTACATAATGAATTCAAGGCCAACCTGGATATGAGTAAGGCTGTCGCAAAACAACGAAGTGGTTTTGTTTGATAGCCAAAAAAATTATCTTTGGCCTATGTTTTAAGTTATATGCAAAACATTAATGAACTTTACATTTGGATCTTTATAGTTCATTATATATGCACATATTCTCAAATCTAAACCATAAATCAATGTGACCTCAAATATTCCCCATATATTTTAGACAAGGGCTACATACACTGTACTGAGTACCTATTATTCAACTAGGGAAAGTGAAGGAAACTTTGATTATGCAAACAAAATGATTTGACGTTGGTGACTATTCTGTTCCCTTTAGTGCTTTGCGCCACCCTGAACCAATTCACAGGCCCAAATCAAGGAGCAGGCAAAACATGATGACAAAGGATTTGCGTGGCAGTTCTCTCCAGTGAGAAGCACCTCATCTGGGCTTTGCTCTTGCTCTCTGAAAGTGTTCACTGATATCCTGCTGTGCACTGAGCGTGATGCTGTGCTACAGTGTCTGGTGCAAAAATGAACACGGAATTGTTACTGGCCTGAAGCAGCTGCTGGTGCAGACAGGAAGGCACACCCCCAGGAGGCTGTCCGATGCAGGAGCAGGTGCCTCCTATCCCTGCTCCCACCTCTGCATTAGCATTTCATATAACTGCTGCTACCAGACTTGCAAGAAAAAGATTTTCTTTAAGTTCTTCTCTTATCAAATATGATAGATTCAGTAGTAAGACAACACAGATCCAAAGCAATGAAGAACATTTGAGGATAAAGTATTTGGTTTCAAAATTAAAAATAATATCATAGGATTGGAACGTTCTAGCATAGTACATTTTGTTGGAGGAGGAGATCAGGGATTACTAGGAAATTATTAAGTTGTCTGATTTTTTTTCCTTCTTTTTGTGACTTGCTCTCTCTGCAACTAATTTTTCCATATAAAACTATTAAGGTCATGGTGACATGGAATACTAGAGAAAAGGGAGAGAGAGAACTGCCTTAGGAAGACTCACAATCAAGTTATATCAAAGGAACTCTTATATAAGCTAGTTTTTCTCCGACGTTTTTATAAAAACTCTTCTAAAAAATAGTAAAACCTATACCTAGAAACATCAACTTCATACTGAGGAGAAAGAATGCTTCACTATTCCATATTCTTTGATGAATTTTCATTTTACTGCGAAAATAAAGCCAGGCAGTGGTGGCGCACACCTTTAATCCCATCACTCAGGAGGCAGAGCCAGGCGGATCTCTGTGAGTTCAAGGCCAGCCTGGACTACCAAGTGAGTTTCAGGAAAGGTGCAAAGCTACACAGAGAAACCCTGTCTCGAAAAACAAAAAAACAAAAAAAAGAAAAAAAAAAAAGAAAGAAAGGAAAAGTGCTATCTGGCCATCAGGAAAATATGTCATGAAATGTAAGTGGTCTTTGCACACATGAGCTTTGTCCCCTTTTAGCACATGCGCTGTTCCACCAAGCGAGTCACATGCTGAAGTCATCTGCCACGCTTCTCTTGGGTCATTCTCTTACAATAGTGGAGACAATGTTTCTCCTGTTTATATCAATTCCTGGGCACGAAACTATAATATGTGTCACCACTCTCCAAAGAAAGCTAAATTGTGATTCCTTCCCCTAAGGAGCTTACAGACTGCTGGAGTGCATCACACTGAAATTCAAGCAGTGTAAAATGCAACTATTTCTTATTATCCATGAGTTCCATGTCAGCAAATTCAACCAATCAGGAATATTTGAAGACAACATTCATTTACACTGGACATAGACAGATGTCTTTACTGGCCATTATTCCCTAAACAAAATAATGAGTATTTAAAAGGCATTTACACTGTGCTAGACATCTAAATCACCTAGAGTTGATTTAAAAGTGTACAGGAGTATATGTACAAGTTTTGTTCAAATACAATGCTATTTTATAGATGAGACTTCAGCATTCATGGATTTGGGTATCCAACAGACACCCTGGAACATATTCCCCATGGAAACACAGTGGCAACTGTACATACATAATACACACCACAAAGTATTAAATACCTACATTAGGCAGAACTCTCTTTTTTACTTATAATCGTAAGAAATATATCATTTTTCAGACCTAAAAATAATCGCCTAGTTTTCCCAGATAGGCAGTGGTGGAGTTAAATTTCGTATCTTTATGATCTCAAGCTGTAGAATCTGAGTTTCCCAGCTAAGCAGAGTGGCCAGGAGGAGGTAGCATCCACTGACAGAGCAGAACAAAGATGAGCTCTAACAGGAGTCATTATATACACACCCCCACGCTCAATTTCTTGCTGAAAAGATGAAACTTGACTTCTACCTTCTCCACATTCATTTCAGCACTCAATCTCCTTGTGCCATCTACTGCAGAATGCAAGGGCTTAATAGCCCAGCAACCAAGGCATTCGAAGGGTTCATTCTGGCTAGGCAGGCTAGAAAGCCTTATTAGTCATTGATTGAAAACACAGTGGTTGAAAAGCTGTGCTTTACCTGTGCAAAACAACAGATCTAATGGTCCACTCAAACAATGAATAATTTCAGTTGGGGAAAAAGGCAAACCACTTGATTGTCTTTCTGGTATCTTCTGAGCCCAGGAGGCACAAGGAGATTAAGTGCACACAGATAAAAAAAAAAAGGCATGAAAGCAGTGAGATGACTGACTGGGAAAAAGAGATTCAAAGAGGGTTGGCAGGAATATGATGCACAATGCATTAATACATGGGTAAAATTGAAAAAAATTAAAAACATTTAAAAACAAAAAACATTCGGTGTCAATCTGCTGAGCGGTCAGAGTTAGTTATGATGAAGAACTATAAAAATAAGGTAGCCAGGCTGAAGAGACGGCTCAGAGGATAAGAGCACTGACTGCTCTTCCAGAGGTCCTGAGTTCAATTAGCAGCAACCACATGGTGGCTCACAGCCACCTATAATGAGATCTGGTGCCCTCTTCTGAAATGCAGACATACATGCAGACAGAACACTGTATACATAATAAATAAATAAATAAATCTTTTTTTTTTTTTTTTTTGCAATACCATTCAGTTCTACATATCAGCCACGGATACCCTTGTTCTCCCCCCTCCCATCCCCCTCACCTTCCCCCCAGCCCCCCCCCCCCTCCATTCCCCTCCTCCAGTGCAAAGCCTTCCCCACAGACTGAGGTCAACCTGGTAGACTCAGTCCAGGTAGGTCTAGTCCCCTCCTCCCAGGCCGAGCCAATAAATAAATCTTTTTAAAAATATTAAAATAAAAATAGGGTAGCCACAATCTCCTTGAATGAAAGAACTATCAATCTGCCCTCGCTTTCCCAGACACTCCTTTGGACACTTGCAATTAACAAGTCTCCATCCTGTATGAACCCAACTCCTCAGGTGAACCAGACCACTGAGCATCACAATGTTTACAGCAGGACAAAGAGATCTAGTAGAAATCAGGGCCACTACCTGATGTGACTGCCAATGTTACTGGACACTACTGTAGCCTTTGACCAATTCAACTCCATATGCACAGGAATTATGTCAGTGTAAACAGCCTGCTCTACATATGAGAGTCAGGTTGGAATCCTTGGACTTCACATTGAACTTCTCTTTTCACTCCCTTTGCTTCATTGTCCCCTGATAATGAAGTGGAGAGGACAACCTCCCTCCCACAGGGTCTAGTTCTTCCACCTGGCTTCATTTGCCATGGCCTCCTCCTACCCTTTCATAAAACTTCTACATAGATTATCTCCCTTCCACCTTGTAGGTTTGAGTTCTTTGAACAGATTCCTTCTTGGTTTCAAAAAAAGTTCATTTCTCTCTCATCAAAATAAACAACCAATATTTCCTCAACAGCATATTGAACCTCTGATTCCCCAGGCCCCTCTAGCTATCTTCAGAGTATAACCTCATGATACTGTTTTCTATCCTCCTTGGTTCTGTTCCCTAACCCCACCTTCTCTTTCTGCTCCATGCACTACCTTTGTTAGCAATTTCACCCAGTAGTTTTCACTACAAAGGAACAAATGAGTTCCTCGCAGAAAACTGTGTGAGAACATGTCCTCATTTTGATGTGTTTAAGGCTGCATTTGAGATAGATGACCATGGCCTTGACATAGGTGCTGGGAACAAAACTTGGGTCCTCTACGAGAACAGTAAGGCTCTTTTTAATTGCTGAGCCATCTGTCTGGCCTCCAGACATTTTTAAATCGTTAATGTTACAAATTTATATTTTTATATTTTTAATGACCATGTGGGCAAAATGTATAAAGTACAGTGACAGTAAATGTATATGAATCTATCATCTGTTGTCTTAGTGTAAGTTTCTATTGTTGTGATAAGACATCATGACCAAAAAACTTGGGAAGAAAGTGTTTCTATTTCAGCTTTACAGCTCCACATCACAGTCCATTGCTTATGAAAGTCAGGACAGGAACTCAAACAGTAGAAACAAGAGGCAGGAGCTGATTCAGAGGCCATAGAGGAATGCTGCTTACTGGCTTGCTCCTCGCGACTTGCTCAGTTGTTTGTTTTTCTTATACATTCTACAGCCGCATTCCAAGGGTGGCACTGTTCACAATAGTCTGGGCCCTCCCACATCAATCATCAATCAGGAAAATGCCCTACAGAACTACTATAGGCCACTGCTCTGAAGGCATTCTCTTGGTAGAGATTCCTTCTCTCTAGATGACTCATGTTAAGTTGACCTATTAAAAACTACTCTCATGATTGTAAAATTTCTCTGATTTCTCCAATTCCATCTTGCTTTCCCCTACAGTAATAACTTCTTTTCTAAGTTTGTAATTCTTTATTCCTATACCGTTCATCACTATTCCTGTAACACTTTTTCTGAATTTTATACAAATGAAATGCAAGTGGAATACAAAGCCTGGGAAACTGCACTGACATGGAAAGGGAGAAAGACGCTCCCTCGGGAATCCGGTTCCATCTTCTCCCCACAGAGAAGCAAGAACTCCGGCACAATTGACACCTGCTCAAGGCTGTTCTCCTTTCTCAGTCGTAAACTTGCAGTTCACCCCCTTTGCAGCCCTAATGACTCGTGACTTTCATCTTATCAGATAATAATTCCATCCAAGACATCACTATAGCCACCCTACAATATCATTTATCAAAAGAAAAGGGGAAAAGGTTTTTTAGCAACGTTGTGATATGGAACTTCTGATCCTAAGACAATCAATTATACTCTGCCTTGAGGAAACTGTTCCTCAGTTGTTATGTCTCTCCCCTACAGTCCCTCAGGAAGTATGTAGCACTAGTTGGGTGTGTCTTACTCTGTGAGTCCTTCTCTTTCTCTTAACCCTCTTAAGTCTATATTAAAATAGCTATAACAAACTTCATGCTCTGCTTCAAACTGACTAGTATAGAAATGCTTTTTTTACACTGAAACTACAAATTCTGCATTTGGTCTGAGTTAAAAATCCCTGAAAGATTAGAGGAAGTCCCCAGGTTACTGAGGCTGATGTAGAGCTGTGTGTCTGTCCCTCATCACTGACACAATCATGTTCCAACATGATTTTTTCTCAAGTTGCTTTATTTACTCAATAATATATGTCCAAGTCTTATCCCCTCCAGTCTTGCTTCTAAATGTAACTCCGTTATCTTCAATGTGTAGTAATCCTATGTGTAGTAATCCTATTTTACTCTGATACACATTCTGTTCAAACCATTCACTATTAAAGCACAATGGCCATGAACATGCCTGCATTGTTGCTGTGACTTGATCAATGAGATTATAAATCAAATCTCAAGTATTTGAGTCTTGTTGTGTTGATCCCACACTTTCATTGCCTTCTTTCTCTCCCCTCCCCTCAAATTTTATATGACCTGACTAGATATTTTCATTTTTCTCAGGTATAAATTGACAAAAAAAAAGTGAAAAAAATATAGCCTGGTCTATTTCTGAGTCAAGTTTATCATACATTTGAGGACTGTGATCATTAGGTGAGAAATGTGGTCTTTAACCACCAGACATCTAAAGGCTTACTGAGTTATAACCTCCTGAGGTGAAGAGCAAGCAAAGCATGAGTTAGTCACTGGGATCCTTGAACTCAGTTTGGTCCCAGAACCTCATGCTGATATTTCTAGGAAGCACAATTTCTTGCCTAGTGACCATTTTGGTGGAAGGGGCCATGGACATCTATCTCAAAGAGGAGAATGTGGTGGCGCATTGCTATGACTCACAAAGATAATGGTAGGGGATGTGCTGGATCAGATAGGACCAAGAAGCCTTGAAAAATGGCTGGCTTTGGCTGTGTGTGCAGTGCTACAGTATGTAGACGGGCTTTGCTTGGAACTCAGGGGATGGCTCTTGGGATCTTCTGTCAAGAGAGTTTAGGTTGACGGGAATACAGCTGGAATCAGGAGACTGAGGTCCTGGTTCTTTCTAAATGGCTGGATGTGGGAAGGAAAAGCAAGCATCTCAAGGCAACTGAGAAAGCTGAAGACATCGTACAAACGTTGTTTAGTTACTGGTGACAGTTTGGGGACAGCTAGAGAAAGCAGGCTACCAGATGACAGTTGTTCCTCATTCCTTCTGCACTATGTGATAACTTTGAACCTGGAGCCTGCATGCGACAGATTCAATGGACAGAAACAGGAATGCATGCTTTCCTCAGGTTTGGATGACCCCATCACCACACCGTGCTTACATTTCTATTGCAAAGCTGCGTTTCATTTTCTGTTGCTGGAACCTCTATGACTTTGGCAATTGGCATCCTATTTTTCTGCTGACTCAAAGGTCAGGCATACTTATTTTTCTCTATTTAAAATGTCACAGAAGTCAATGTTATTATGGGAAATATTTGTTTCACTCACATATTTTGCTACAATCCTATGTCAAACACGGCTCTTTATGTCTAAAGAATGTTAATTTAAGATGAACACAATCACTGAAAAGGCATTTTGCTACATTTATATTTATTAAAGGAAACAGTTTTATTTGATTGCAAGGTCTTGTTGAAGAATGTTTCTGGTGAAGTATAACCTTCAGGCTATTCAAACCAACAATAACCTTAATTATGATGTACTGGAGAGGTTCATAAAAGTCCACTGTGACCTCCCAGCCATCTCCAGCAATGAATAGATGATATTGTTAGTTAAAAATTGAAGGGGACACTCGCTTAAACACAACGCTTTATCAGTGGTTCTGTTAAGGACACCTCTTTTCCTTTATTCCTTTGATGCAGGGGCAGTATAAAAGAGGCCTTAAAAACAAGAAATAGATTTCTGCCTTGCTTTCTTTAAAGCAAAAATACAGATATTTGGAAAATATTATACATATTTTTTTTCTAAATTGGAGGAAAACCTACTAAGTTCAATAAAATCACCCTGACATTTATGCTACATTTAGATGATGGTACAAATGATGACCCTGCTCATCTCTTATATCTCCTGCCTTAGTCTGCTTCCTGTTACTATAACGGAATTCCCAAGACTAGGTAATTTGTAAAACAAAAAGTCTTATTTTATCTTATGGTTCTGGAGGCTAGCTAGAATGTCTGAACTCTGTCACCTCCATCTAGTCAGGGCTGTTTTACTGTGGGATGTAGAAATAAACAAGTGTGTGCAGATGAGACCAAACATTAGGGTGAACTCTGTGACAGCCCACTTTCAGAATAATAAATCCAGTCCCGAATAAGGATGGACCTGGCCAGTGTCCGTGATCCTGACCAGTATTTCATAAAGCTTACTTCAAATTTGTCTCAGAAATTGTGGTAGTGTTCTTATGGTTCAATGGTGAAGAGCACTGACTATGCTTCCAAAGGACCTGGGTTCAATTCCCAGCACCCACATGGCAGTTCAAAACTGTCTGTAACTCCAGTTCCAGGGGATCCGACACCCTCACACCAATGCACATAAAATAAAATAAATTAGAAAAAAAGAGTTATTTTTAAAAAAGGAAGTGAGAGGAACAATCAGGTAGATATGAGAGAGAAAGAATGTACATAGAGTGGGGGCAGTGATAGAAAAATGGGTAGATATAATGGAGTGGCTGTAAAATGTTTGCCTGATCCAAAACCTTTAGTGAAATATGGGAGGCTTTCTAAAGGAAGTTATCAGCTTTTCCTAGCTTGTATGCCATAGTCCTCCTGAGAATAGGAAAATAGTTTACATTATTATTATTATTATTATTATTATTATTATTATTATTATTATTACTGACAGAAAAGAGAGGCTATTTATCTCACTGTGTTGTGAGAAAGTCCACCAGGTGATATCTGATACCTGGCTGTCCTATGCAATATGAGACTTCTTCATTTTGCTATGAATAGCATGTCTTCTGTTTTTTCTCCTGCTCACACTGCTTGCAAACAAAAGTGAGCCTCAGAACTAAGCAGAACTTGACATGCACTGTATGGTACAGTTAACTGAGCAGTAAGTTTTAAAATGTGAAGGCATGTAGAAAAAATGAAAGTTATATGGATGTGAGAGAGATTTGCCTTTAAAAATAAAAGGGAATCTGTTTTGCAAAATGCTAATTGTACTCCCATTTTTAAAAAATTTGCATCTTTAACTTGGGTGACTGTGGTTTTCCTCATTACCTTTCCCATAAAGCTCTTAAAAGAAATGAAGCTGTAGGTTCATTGAAGGTAGACATCTTAGCCTGTGTCCCTGCAAAGCAGGAGTCAGACAGAAGCAGAAGTGTAGTTTGTGTTGGGTGTTTCAGAGAGTGGGAGAGGAGTAAAAGTGGAGAGGAACAGCCATCCCACATTGCACAGCCCACCTGGTCATGACCATTGGAAACTGAGAAGACATACAGCAGAAAGAGGAAGAGAATAACTCCTTTCCCCACTAGTCACTAACTGGGTTAACTTCTGGTTTCTAAGAAGTCCTCAGACAAAAGAGCAGATGAGTCCAGAGTGCCGAGATTCTGGTAGATTACACCTGTGCAAAACTTGGCAAATGGCTGAGTAGAAGGTGGGCATGCTGGTAGGTGCTGGGAAGCACGATACAGTACAGTAAAATGTGTGCAGTACCTACATTCCATGGTTTGATTTAGAAAATTCATCCTTGATTGTTATCGTGTACTGAAGTTAAGATTCCTCAGATGATGCTTACAGTTGTTTCAGATAAAGTTGCATGAAGCGAGATGTCTCTGAAGCCGCTGCCTAGGTTTTAGGACCCATAGTCCAGTTACACCCTTGCCTTCCTGAAATCAGCATTTGAAAGGTGCCTCTGAACTATCCGGTGTATCAGGCTGGGTTGGGATCAAGACTGTTTGTACCCAAATATAATTGTAATGGAAGAAGGCCAAATGCCTGTTTTGGTATTTTCCCCCATCTATATGCTAGGCAGAATGTTACTGCGGCTTCCCAATGCTTGATCGTGTGTGTTCATCTGAAAGCTAAGTGGTATAGCAAATCTTGAGATTGTCCACATCCACACACTGCTCAGAAGAGTTCCTGGGGCTCCCCTCAGTGGCTAATCTATGCCAAGTTGATGTCTAGGTCTGGGTGGTATGGTAGCTTAATGTTTTAAATTTTCAGCAAGTTTAATTTTAATATACTGGGCCACAGTGAAACAACAGAAGGATGTAGGCAGTCTTTGTTATTTATACAGCTTGCTAAAAATTGTGTGCTAGACAGTAAATTACAAAAAGCTGCCCCGTAAATTTAAATTAATCTTACATTAATTTTAATATTTAACACATCACCATGAATCACTTTACCAAAATCTAAAACAGAAGTTTAGGAAAAAACTTATGAGTGTGTCAGATTTTTGCTATTATTATTTTTACTAACCAAAGCCATCCACTAAATCAAGTGGATTTTCCTTTATCATCTATAAAACAAAATCAAGTCTTAATTGATGTTGATGAGTTGGACACACAGTACAATGCCAAACCTAACACAAGTGACAGGAACAGTTTGGAATTCATCCTGAAAGAACTCCTGTTCACAGCCCTTCTTTCTTTCTTGATTTTGTGTGTCTAAAGAAAATCATTGAGGAGGTACTAGTTGATGATAAAATGCATATGACACAAAAAGGAGAAATCTCAGGAAAATCTGTATAGTAGAATGCACAGGAAAAGTTTAAAACCCTTTATATTCCATTGTACCTACAAGTAGCTGTGATCAGACAGCCAACAAAAGTGTAATTTCCACTCTGTCTACATGGTGTATAGTTTAAGTTGTTCTTAACACTGTATGTGTGTATGTATACATGTGTGTACATTTGAACTTCGTATGTCAACTTTAAGTTTTGATTACTGAATCAAGATTTTGACTAATTAGGTAGACTGAAGGAGAAGGAAGGCCTGTGCAATTGTATTACTATTTTAATGAGCCAGTAACATGAGAGAGTTAAAACTAAACACCACAAACGTGAGGTGAGTCAAGCCAAATCCTGCTACACTGGCTCCTGCTCACCCATGGGCAGTGTTCTCCCTGGTCCTGGGGAGCTCAGTGGCTACCCCAGAATTCTCTGGCTCCTGCTCATCAATGGGTAGTGTTACTCCCTGATCTTGGGAAGCTCTGTGGCTACCCCAGAATCCTCATCAGCTACCTGCAATGAATCAGAATCAGATTTCACAAGAAAGCTTCTTTGTTGCACTGAGTAAATATAATAGAAATTCCAGAATCCCTGTGGAAGGGACAGCAGTCAGATAAACTTGAGATAACTTGGAGGGAGGTTCTTGGGCCTTATGTAAATGGAGCCATCTCTAAGGAGAACAGGGAGTATGCAGAAGCCAGGGAAAGTATTCTGCATTGTAGATGAATTTCTAAATGATCTTATTAAATAAAAAACATAGAGCCAAATATAAGAGTAAAAGCCTTAGAGAGATCAGCGAAATAGGGAAAACCACCAACCAACCTTACCTCACCAACTCTACAGCTTCCAAATGTGAGCTACTTCCTGTCTTACCCATGCCTTTATTGCCTTACCATTCTGCCCTCTCATTGGCTATCTTAGCCCAGCTATCTCACTTCCTTGTCACTGCCTGTCTGTACAGACCTCCAGGTCTCTGTGGTTGGTACTGGGATTAAAGGCGTGTGTCACCATACTTGGCTCTGTTCCTCTGTATGACCTTGAACACACACACAGAGAGACCCTGCCTGTAAGTGATCAGATTAAGGGCGTGTGCTGCTTCACTTTGTTTACTTAAAATGGCTGGCCTTTTCCCCTGATCTCCAGGCAAGCTTTATTCATCAAAGCACAAATTAAATATCACCACATTTCAGCACAAATAAAATATCACCACACTGCATGGATAACACCAGAATCTCAGTGCAATGGGAAACCACTGATAGTAGACCTGATATTAGACAATCTGAAGAATCAAGATACAACCACAGAACTGAGAAATGCCTGAAGTTTTTTTTTTTTTTTTGGTTTGTTTGGTTGGTTTTGGTTTTTCGAGACAGGGTTTCTCTGTGTAGCTTTGCACCTTTCCTGGAACTCACTCTGTAGACCAGGCTGGCCTTGAACTCACAAAGATCCACCTGCCTCTGCCTCCTGAGTGCTGGGCTTAAAGGCGTGCGCCACCACCGCCCGGCATGTTTGAAGTTTTGAGCACCTCATTGACAGTATCAATGGGAATACTAGGTCCAAAGGGAGAAAATACACATTGTCTGTGCTTCTGGAAATATATAATTAATTAGTATAAAGATTTGTGTACAAGACATCTCTTTGAAGGTCATTCCATGCAAGGAAACATGGGGAAAGGCAATGTCACCACTGTGGGCAGCTAGAGCTCAAGCCCCTTGGGGACTCTTTGAGCTATTAGCTAATATCCATCAGAATTATATCATCTGATGGGTGGAGCATTGGTCCTCCCATTTCTACAAGCCCTTTGATGAGTGTTGTGCACTAAGCATTAACTCACACTCCTTCCAGGATGTCTTGCACATAGGCACAGACAAAGTTCTCAGAATATGAGTATGAAGAGGCCATGAGCCAGGCACCAGTATCTCAGTACACATTTGCCAGGAAGAAACCCCTTGATTCTTAATTTCCTTTTCTCATTTTTTAGTTAAGGTATTATCCTGCCAAATCTGACTACTCTAAAAAGAATTTTCTTAAACTACCCATGCCAATTTTATCAGCACACCCAAGGAAAGGTAGACAAAATGTCATCTTGGTTTAGATGCTATAGAAAACTCACCAAGTTAGTTTTAATCCTAAATCATTCCAAGCTAAAAATATCTAGTATCTGCATGGGTAGATAGCTGGCCTCCACTCCTGGCCTTGACATGGAATAGACTAATACTCATACTTCCCTAACAGAAGCTGGATCTCTCGTCTGTAGGAGATACATGATGTGTTTGGACATGATGGTTTCAGTAGTTGTGTTAGTCAGGATTCTCTAGAGGAACGGAATCATTGGTTAAGTCTATTCACATTAAAATGGCAACAACAACCTGAAAGGCTAACAGCCTCGCAGCTAATCAGACCACCAGGCTGGGTGTCTCAACAGCTGGAGCACTCCTTCAGTAGTTGTTCCTCACTGGGCTGACAACCAGGTAGTGCTTCAGCCCACAAGGCTGAGTGCCTCAACTGTCACAATCTGGCACTGAAAACCTGGAAGGTTCCACTGCTCTTTATTCTATGATGGAAGCCTGGGAATGCTGGTTCTGACATCAGTAATGGAATCAGCAGCAGCTGCAACAGGGCAAATGAACTCTGTAGCTGGGAAGTCCAAGCAAGCAAAAAGCCAGTCATCTTTCTTCCATCAACTGCTACCATAGGTGCTGCCCACATTCATGCTGGATCATTCTCCATCAATTAAAGCAATCAGGTCAGTTCTTCAGGTGAGGATTCCTATTCAGGTGATTCTAATTTGTGACAAGTTGACATTAAAATTAGCCACAATAGTAAAGCACTCTTCATTGGTGACACCAAGCCATCTTGGTAAGAAAATACATCAAATTTATTTAGGATGGAAATAGAAATGTGGCTGTCTGGTCTTATCTTATAGTTTTAAGTGCTGCAATGCCTGAACACTGCCCCTTAGATTAGGCCTCAATTCAAAGCTCATACATCCAAATACCCACTTCAAGTATCTACTCAAGTACTTAAGAGAGATTCAAGTAAAGGTCTAAAACAATCACCTGCTGGGATGGGAAGAGGGAAAAGGGGGAATCTGTGGTTGGTATGTAAAATGAATAGAAAATTTCTTAATGAAAAAAAAACCCATCACCTGTTAACCTCCTCATAAAATGGTCTCAGCTAATGGTATTGCATTTTCCAGCATGTCAGAACAAACTTTAGAGACACAACATGGCCTCTTCACCATGCTGCTACCCTTGGCCTCTTCCTCGTGTTACTACCCACGAGCAAATAGCACTTAGCACCCATCATGATACCACAGTGCTTTCTTTCTTGGACTCCATATTTGCTTCCCTTTATCTATTTTCCAAACAACGGCTGCAGGTTTTTGGAAATAATGACCTTGTTATCTCCTTCATCCTTCAAATCCTGAAAGTGTTTCACATGTGTTCTGAGCTGAAACTTTTCCTGGGGAGGTGCTACATACACATCTACTTATCCTAGATAAAGTACAGATACCACCAAAGTTCAGCTTGGTGAACCAGTGAGTTTTATTGGGTTATTTACAGAAATATGGGTAAGGGGTTATTTACATGAGCAGAAATGGTTCAAAGTCAGCTGCATCACCAAAGCCCACCCCAGCATGGGGACAGCTCACAAAATTTGGGAACCTGGAGCACACTGCACAGCCTGTAGGTAGCTCAACAGATTGAAGAGTCTGTTCTAAGTGACTCAGTTGGTCTAAACCTCTTTCAGGCAGCTCAACCAGGATCCCCTCCTCCAGATCTGGTCTCAGGGTTTTCATTGCCCCTTGGCTTGTCTAGAAGTCTTCCTTGCAGCTTGACTTTGCCAGTCTGAGATGGACTCTTAGCTTTTGTTGCTTACTCTGGCAGGAAGGGGCCTCTTGAATCTTCTTAGTTTCAGGGACTTCCTGAAGCTATTTTGAATTGTTTATCTTCCTACTTAAGGAGCTTCCCTGTGGGATAACCTGTTCCTAGAGTAGCATATCTACCTCTTATCCTCTGCCTAGAATGCTCTGCTTAGGTTTCACATGGAGGGGGCTTGCTTCCCCCCTCCCATCTTTGAATCTCAACAAAGACTAAATATTTCTGTTGAATTTCCCCCATCCTACATCTAAACCAGAAAGTACCTCAACAGTCCTTGCTCCACTCTTGGCTTATTTCATCCTAGGCACTTAGCATCAGCTTACATGTTTTATCTTTTATTTGCTTATTTGGTTAATTGCTTGTCTTCCCCCTAACACACAAGACCATGTTTCATGTGCTGCTATCCATCTTTAGACCATGAATAAAAAGAATGCCAATCTTCAAGTATATATTTCAATAAATGCTTACTAAAAGAATAAATAAAGATTAAAAAATATATAACTTTTGTTTTTAGGCATAACTCTTAGCAGTGGGTGGAAATCTTTATAGTAACTACCATGGTAGGAAACCACCAAGGCTCTGAGGTTTTCCTGAAAAGACTAGAAATCAGAGTGTTTAGCTGGGGAACCATCCAAACCCTGCTGTTTAACACATTGCTTTTCACAGTCCATTTGTCAAGTTCGTACAACCATTTTTGAGTTTGACAGTTTTTCCTGGAGTATTGTAACAGTTGAGAACCCAGGCTGATACAAAACTATTATAAGAAAATAACTATGGATTAATCTTTCTGCCATATTATGTGGAGATATTTCCAGGAACACTCCAGGTATAAAGCGAGCAGGCCAAGTAAAAAGACAGCACAATGAGTGTGTGCTTTCTTCCTAATGAACGGACATTACCACCTTATAAACTTGGATCTCAGAACTGAAAGGAAAAATATCAGCTCAGGACCCCCAAGACCAAGTTCTCAGCACAAAGGAGATTTATTCCCCTCCCCCTCTGGGGGGATGATGGGCAGGGGATTAGAAACAAGGAATAAGAGAAAAGACAGGAGAGAGAACGAGGGAGAAGGGGAAGAGAACGAGGGAAAGGGGACAGGGATATTTGGCCCCCTTGGGGGTGGCAAAGGACTGCCTCTGGACAGAGAGGAGACAAACATGGCACATAGGAAAATGGCAATTTATAAAGGTACAAGGGGAAACCCTGTGTTAGGATATTAATTGGGCATGGTAATTGGGTGAACCAAAGGGGTCTTTTGATTGCTGGACTTCAATACTTTGATAGCTGGACCTTGGTAGTCAGCCTCAGGAGGAGGAAGTGGAGAGATAAGGAAACAGACCTTGGTGGCTAGCTTTAGAAATGTAATCTAAAGTTTTTTAGTAAGCCAGAAGGAATGGGGGAGAAGGGCAAAGTCTGCCAGAGGCATGCCCACCATACTAGAGCTGGCCAGAGTCTCTTCAATGCTATTTAGTGAGTTTTGGAGATTAGACAACCAGAGGAGAACTATGGTAAATTCCAGACTAAGTCAACCAATGAAAGCTTAGAGCAGAAAGAACCTTCTTCTTCCTTTCAAGTCTGACTACCCAAGGCTGATGACTTCTGTGGGGAATGAACCCTGCTAGGCTCACAAGATACTAGGGGGAACACTATGCTCACAAGACATCCCTTCTGGTTACAAGTAATCAACTACTTCAAACCCATTCTGCCCAAACTCAGGAGCCCTTCCTCCTTGTCTTTCAGTGGCACTGTATTTACGTTGTCTAACTCTGATGTGATTTTGGAGAGAAACAGTTTAAATTTCTTCTCCTGAGATGGATGAGTGAACAGATACTTATTAAAATTATAATTCAATTTAATAAATGAATAAAAAAGTATCATTAAAAAAATCATTGCCTTTGATCTTAAAATAGCTTGAGCCATTCAAGCAAGATCTAGTGCATTCAAATTGGTATGGACACAGATGCCCTAAAATTCCAAGCATTTGGAAGTTAACTCTGCTGGTAAGATCAAACCTATACCATCCATCTTCTTGTAGATGGTTCATACAAGGCCTAAAGGCCAATTGACATACAGAAGCCCAAGTTTTGTACCCTTCCAATCGCTCCTCCTCACTTGGTCAACTGTAGATGTGATGAGTCAGGTGCCCCAGGACTACAGATTTTCAGTTACGTTTAAAGATGATACATTCCATAGGTCTGTTAATATCAAGTGCTAAAGAGCTGTTAGAGAGAAAAAAATCTTAAAATTTTAAAAGAAGAAAGCACTATATATAATTGCACACAGAGAGAGACAGACAGAGATAGAGACAGAAAGAGACAGAGACAGACAGACAGAGTCTCTTCCAGTTGTCATAAGATCTGTTAAACCAGACTTAGGATGAAGGCTCTGATTCTATCTGAATAAATATTGTTAGCCTCTTTTTAAAAATGCAGTTTATTTCTGCCAATGATCACAACCATTTGAGAGCTTGGATTTCAGCAGCTACCATGCCGATAACAAGCAACAGTCACTGCTGTATTTGTTTCAGGATTCTCTTTTCAATTTTAACACGTGTTTTCTATTAAAGTACTATTACATAGAAGTACTTTAGAAAAAGGAGGGACTTTGGAATGGACATGGTGGTACACATTTACAACCACAGCATGTGGGAAGGGAAGACAGGAGGATTTCAAATCTGAGCATAGCCTGGGCTACATAACAAACTTGCCTCAACAATAATAAAAAATGTTATTTATTTTCTGAGGGATAGCTATAATCATTATGAAGCATTATGTGTGAATGTAGAACCTCCTTTCCACATTCAGGAATTTCTTCTGCTATCTCAGCTGGATTTTCCAAGCTACCCCAAACACTGTAACCACACTGCCCATTACAAAAGAAATTACTTAGCAGGGGAAAATTTCCATTATTTTTGCCTGTAAGCTTGGGGAATTTGTGAAAGGGAACTATTTTTATAACTGGTATTTTTATGTAGGAGGTATGCCTGAAAATCAAACAAAACAAAAATAACCCTGTCCCATGGATGAATTATATTTTCATAAAATATATTTGAAATCAATAAAAAATAGTCCCTAGCAAATACAAAATGCCTGTATTGTACAAACAGACAAGGGCACACACCATGAAACACAGCTTTTATTAGATCCATGTTAGTCTTTGAGACTCAAATTGATTCTATTTTCTATCTGATGGGAGAGAAAAGAGACTGAAATACAACTGAGGGGAGGGCCATATGCAGAGAGAGCCAAAGCTTGGGTACTTGGAGAGACACGGTAGCCCTCTTGGAGAAAAGACATGGGTAGTTCAAGGAGGAAACAGCTGTCAGGTTCAAAGATTCCCAGGAAGACCAGAAGTTGTTTTCCTGTGTCTCTATATTGCGAACATTCACAGCTCATCCTCTGAGAAGGACACTGCAAACAGCTAATTATCTGGGGAGAGGTTTTGTGCTGCTGATGAAAGGTGGAGCAGTCAGGCATCATAACAATGACAGCAGAGAAGGAGATAGTGTCAGGAGCCCAAGGGTGGGTCAGAGCTCCGTCTGGTCCCATCTGTCCTCCCATGACTGGGATTCTAATGCTGGTGTCAAATGGTAGGTCAATTCCTTCATTTTTTTCCCCGTTCAGCAAATTCACCATTTTTCCCTTTGGATGATTAATGGGAAATAGAATCTATTCTTTAAATAACAGCTAGTTGGCAAGTTTCTAAAAGAAATGCAGGACAGAATTTCAAGTCAGGTTCAGTTTTTTTGCAGCATGAAATGGAAATGATGGCCACACCAGCATTAAGTGAAGTGATGCTGTGGCAGTAAGGGTTATTTTTATGGTGGTTTGGGGACAGAGCCTTCCAGTGTTGCCCAGGCTGGTCTTGAACTCATCTGCTCAGAGAACTCTATCCCTTCAGCTTCCTGAGCAACTGGGAGTACAGGCATGGTCCATCATATAAGGTATGGCTGTGGTTTAGCATGCCCAGTGGAGAACTTCCTGTGATTGTACAGGACCTAGAGGTCTCATGGGCATACCTCTACTTGGTAAAGCTTTGTAGTCAGGTAGCAGAGGAAAATAACACTTTCTGGGGTCACAGTCTGTTAATGTTGTCCATCTAAACCTTTTCTACCAGACTTTACTCTATTTTGCAGACAATAAAAATAATGGCTGGTAACAGCTAAATTACTTAATTTACCACAAGCTAATGAAAGAGAATTCAGTATTAGAATGTATATATATATATATAACATTTTTAGAGCTATTTCTGATTCAACCATGCATATATCAGAAGCTAATAGAACAGTTGATCAAATTTTATGTATGAACTACCTGAAACATGAGTTATATATGAATTATACTTAACCTCATTCAACTTTAAATGAAACACATAGTACCCATGTAATGCTTCACAAACCAAATGCTTGAGACAACCCTACTCCCCTAGCTTGTCACACTTGCTGTATTATGTTTTAGTCTGAATTTTGTGACTTGAATCTAGGTTACATTTATTTTCCCAGTAATGGGGATTGAATCTGGAACCTTGTTGCTCCAAGCAATCTCTCGACCACTGAGTTATACCCTAACTCTCTTTTTCAAATTGTGTTTTCTGAGAAAGGATCTATCTAAGTTGCCCAGGGTGCTTTGAACTTACTCTGTAGCCAAGGCAAGAGTTAAAGTCAAGATGCTGCTGCCTCCTAAGTCTCCTGAGTAGAGTAGCAAAGGTTATGAGCCTTTGATATCATATCTGGCTCCATTGTGCTTTTTTCACTTGAAAACTGTTGATTAAAAGGAACTAGGAATTTTAATACAATTTCCATCTATAGAATGCCTGGTAACTTGATGTTGTCTGTATTGTGGTAAGAGTAGGTTACATACACATGTCTTTGTACATGGTATGGCAGGGGCTGTATTAGTGTGTTTGTGGATATAACTTTAACAGTACTAAGAAAATTAGGAAAGTGAAATATTGCTGGTTTGAGATTATGCTGAGAAAACTGGGGCAGAATGCCTGATAGCCTTTGATAATGTAAAAAAACTATACTTTCCATTAACATGCTTCACTTGGGAATAAATAATGAGAGCTACCCTATTGGAGAAAAAAATGAATCCTGCTGTAGGGGAGGCAAATGCCTTCTCAATGATTTTCTTCTCAAAGAGGTGGATGACACAGTGACATTTCAAAGAGGGTTTTATGAGGAGTAGTCTTCAATGTCAGTGATGAAAGATCCTTGCTGTTTAATTTACTTTTAGGTTCAGAAGGACTTCATTCTTGAGAGCAAAGTTTTCTAACTTTTTTTCCTTCTTAAATGGCACTCTTTGGTAATTATGCCAAATAAATTTTAGTCATAAGTAAGAGATTCTTGTGAGTCTTCCCTGACATACATAGTATGAGTATCAGAAAAAAACTGAAGCCTCCATTTCTATGACTGTTCCTGGCCACCACCATCCTCTGGGAGGTATGTTCCTTAACCAACAAGAAATCAGAAATTTAATCTCAAAAAGGAAAATGAGCTCCCCTGCTCCACAAGACCTGAACCTCAGCTTATATTATCAAATGCTTAGGAAACCTAGAGCATCCTGTTTCTCAGTAGAATGGTACCCGGAATGCTCTTCCCCTTTGGATCAACATCAAAAGGACACACTCTGCCAGAAACACTGTTAGAATCCACAGTTGAATAAACATGAGCACGAACAAAATTTCTAGTGAGAAATGGAAACAAAAATTTGCCTTTGCTTATAAAGGAGCTATATCCGTAATATATGTGTTTATATGTATGTACATATGTGCATATGTATGTATATCCATAACATAGCCCAGCAACGTTCCACCATGAGTTTCTTCATTCTAGAAGACTACTTGTCATTTTGGGCCACACACCTGGAAAATAAATGAGGAACAAGTATGAAACAGCCTGTCATCTATCCTTCACAACAATTTTGAGGGAGATATCATCTTTCTTAATTTCATCTATAGAAACTCCAGATCAGAGTCCAAGAGGAAAGAAAAACACTTTTCCAGTGGAATCATGCTAACACAGATGTCACAAAAACAAATGTTTTGTTTGTTTGTTTGTTTGTTTCAAATGTACAAAAGCTATTTTCTAAAGACTGGCCATTATTCATCTTTCTCTCCTGCTATAAATATATAGTTATAATGTAATCTTAAGCATCTCAATTGACCATATTAATGACTAATGGTGATAATAGTGATTATAGATGACAGATTAAATAAGTAGACAGACGGCAGATAGATAAGTAAATGGTAGGTAGGTAGATCTAGATGGATAGGTAGATGATAGATTGCTGTGGGATAATACTCTTGTACACTGTAAAGATTTGTCACTCAAATTAATAAAACGCTGATTGGTCAGTAGCCAGGCAGGAAGTATAGGCAGGGCAACCAGACTAGGAGAATCCTGGGAAGAAGAAGGGCAGAATCAGGAGTCACCAGCCAGATGCAGAGAAAGTAAGATGAGAAAACCACACTGAGAAAAGATACCAAGCCACGCCACATGGCTAAACATAGGTAAGAATTATGGGTTAATTTAAGTGTAAGAGCTAGTTATTAATAAGCCTGAGCTACTGGCTAAGCATTTATAAGTAAGTCAATTATTTGGGAAGTGGCTGCTGGATATTTGGGAATGGGAAGTTTCTCTCCCACCTACAATAGATGAATGAATAAATTAGATAGATAGATAGATAGATAGATAGACAGATAGATTAGATAGATACTTATATATGACACCGAAGAAAAGATAGGAGATCAAGCCAGAGCTATGACTGTCTACTGGATTTAGAACACCTGAGATAAGGTAGCCCATTCATATCCTTAAGTCACATGATGACTTGAGTATAACTGAAGATAACTTAAGATAACTACAAAGAAAATCCAAAGTTTAAGGTATCTTTGCTATTCTCCAATTAACTCCTGAAACAGACTTATTCTAAATGACATCTGACATTACTTACTGCTCACTAAGTAATTTATGCACATAATCTCATCTTATTTTTAAAGATTTAAGTATCTTTTAAAAAATTACACAATGGAAGTGTCAAGCTAAGACAACATAAGTCATTCCCCCAGAGTCCTAGAACTACTAACACAATCCAAGTCCTATCTAGATATAAAATTCTTCACCTTGACATTTATTTTCTCTCAGCTACAACAACAAAAGCATGTAGATAGAAGATGGAAAAAAAGTAGTGAATTCTGTCTGTGTCTTATATATGATAAATTCCAGAATTATTAGAGCCAGATGGACATGATAAAAGATTATAGGTCTTGGCCTCAAAATATCAGGGATCTTGGTCTAATCTCCATTTCTCAATCCTATAGCCCTGGCAACTGATCCCTAAATCCCTCTAGCTTATTCATTCCATGATTCCAGGCTGTAATGTTGTAATAAAAACACGAAGTAGGGATTATTATGATTTAGTTACTATGATCCATATAAGAAACCAAATTGAGAATTAGCACTTTAAAAACTCACATGTCAGTAGTGAAAATGATCTTTGGGGAAACTGTAGAGTCACAAGTACAAGCATAAATAGACCTATGTAAACAATAAATCTCAGGAGGGCTAGAAAAGTTCCTGTAGATTTAAACAACAATGGATCCAAAACAGAAGAAAAGACATCTGAGCTGAATGTGTACACACTTTTTCTTGACATTACTTGCTGAACAACACAGTATGACTCCTGTTTCTTCATGTTCAATTTATATTAAATGTTATGATTATTTTGGAGATTATGTCCAGATAGGGGAAGAAGATGTGCATAGATAGACTTTCTCTAAGGGACTTGAGCATCTGAAGATTTGAGTATCTGAAGCAAGTCTTGGAACCATTCCCCAAAGATACAATGTATGAGCAGATTATGATTTGATTCATACCCTGTTGAGCATTTGAACTTGAATCTCTTTTGTTCTATGAATAATATCATATTGCATTTTTTGTAACTAATTTTTAGTGAAGTACTTATGCATGTTCTTAACCTTTAGCTATTTTTAAAGATAAAGAACACAAATGTATCCCTAGCTTGATACTTCACATGACCACCTTATAGTGAAAGACCTTTAGGCTACAATAAATGAGACCTTATTAGGGAATATTTTTTTATTTCATTTTTTTGTAGGCTAGACATATCAAGTAGTCTATTGTAAAGATCCATTCATTTAAAAGCTTCCTGTCTAGAATGGAATTTGGCACCCACCACAGTGTAGATACACCTTAAGGATATTATAACAATCAAAATAAACAAATCACTGGACAGATACTGCATAGTCAAACTTAAATATCTATGAGAAAGATATTCACAGAGACAGAAAGGAGATTGGAAGCCATTGCCAGAGGCTGGGGCAATGGAGGAGGGAGTCAGAGTTAGAAGCTGTCTGTGAATCAGGACAGGGACTTGGTTTTGCGAGAGGAAAGGACTTCTGCGGATGGATGGTGAGCACAAATTCACTGCAATATGAATGCACTAATGCTATTGAGCAGTTCATATAAAATGGTTAAGGTGCTAAACTTGCTGTTATTTATTCTAGTACACTAAAAATAAAACTAGGATAACTACCCAAAACTTGTAGTAACTTTCCTTACCCTCCTTAGTTTTTAAGTATTTGGATTCTGTGTGTGTGTTATTAGAAGGCTTCATTTTGTGTCTGACTCTAATACACCAAATACTTTTCTTCTCCAGAAGAATCCTGTCAATTGTACTGGGTTTACTGTGAGTTTAAAGTGCTAGGAAGGTAATGTTTTCTTGTGCCAGGAGTCCCAGTCCTAAAAGACCAGAGACCACAAAGCTGTTTGTAGTCTTTAAACGTGGCAGCAAAATGCCATGAATATGCATGATTTCCTCCCAGTGGGACCCAGAAATAATGTAACTCAGGGAGCCCTCTGTGGGAGTTTAAAGATAATTGCAATACAGTTGTGCATTTATTCATTAATTTGGTCCCTCAAAATGCAAAAGCTGCCCATGAAGTCTTTAGGATACAGCCCTGCTCAGATAGCTTTCCAACCACAGTACCACTGTCATCTTCTCTCAGCTGGGCTCCTCCAATACTTCAAGCCAATGCTTCTGCTTCTTCCTTTACCTATTGCCTTCTATCCCCCAAGCAATGACCAATGGTGATAAAATGCAAGTCAGATTCCTTTCTTTTCTATTCAAAATTCTCCAACAAGTTTACATTTCCTTGGGAAAAAATGCAAAGTGATAGACATACCTTGTGTTCAGTATGAACTCACTGAATGAATAAAAGTATATAAATTAACTGAAGGGATAGGAGTATGTAAATATTCCCTGGTAGTTAATGTTCTAGAGTACATTATTAACATAGCAGTGAATAAATACAAAAGTATTATTTTCCTTTGGTCAAAATACAAATAAAAACAGTTGGTATAAACAGTTCTACATAGGTGGGAAGAGAAGGCAGGGCAGGGAGGGGGATGATGTTTGAACATTTCAGGGTTAAGAAAGGTGGAAAAGTGTGGTATTGCAGAGGAAGAAAACTGCAGGAACCAAAGTTTACTGGTGTTGATTCGTATCCAAGGAACAGTGATAGCAGAGAAGCAGGGGTGTAGGAGGTGCCCTGGGCAGACTCTGGAAGTGAGCACCAATCTGCAGCAAACACTGCACAACTGGAGTGTAGAACTGAAAATAAAAAGATGGAAAAACTAACAAGACACAGGGAAGGGTGGATTCCTATAACCCTAAGGTCTTTATGATGTCTCTGACTACCTGACTGAAATGAGACCATACTGCCTTCTCTGAGGGACAGCTCAAACAAGTGTATTTAACGCAGCTCATGAGCCATGCTTAATATACCTTTCTGCTTTCTGTCATCACTTTCTGGGATTGAAGGCTCACTTCCTGGGATTAAAGGTATGAGTCACCATGCCTAGCTGTTTCCAGTGTGGCCTTGAACTCACAGAGATCCAGACAGATCTCTGCCTTTGGAGTGCTAGGATTAAAGGCATGTGTACCACCATTTTCTGGCCTTTATATCTAGTGGCTGTTCTGTTCTCTGACCCCAGATAAGTTTATTAGGGTGCACAATATTTTGGGGAACACAATATCACCACACCACAGTATAAAAGAGACTTTAGATGCATATTAAGTAATCATTAGTGTAGGCCTTGTTTGAGAAACTGTCAAGAATTATGATGATCAGGAAAATATGCCGACCGAGTATAAACCATTGAAGAGTCTATCATGGTTCATGCATGATAACAGTATTGGTTTTAAAATTGTTTTTAATAAAAATTGTGTTTGGGGGGGTGGACCAATTGGTAAAGTGCCTGCTGTCCAAGCATAAAGACCTAAGTTTGGATCCCTAACACTCATGTAAAAATCAGGACATGGTAGCACACACTGTAATCCCAGTGCAGTAGGGAAGTGGGAGCAGAGAAGGAGGATCCCTGACATTATTCACTGACTAGCTGTCCTTGCTCATGTCCTGGCAAGCTTCAGGTTCAGTGAGAGACCCTGTTTTTTTAAAGTAAACTTGGGAATGGCAGACCCTTTATTGATCTCTGGCTTACATGTTTGCACATACACCTGTGCTCTCACAGGCAACACACACACATATGCACACACACTACACAAATAGATATATATTTGAAAAATCCCCACAACATGTTGATGATTAGCCAGTCTTTATGACAGGCATAGTAGGTTCATTAACCTAGTTTCCTTTTGTTATATATGTTTGGAAATTTTAAATCGTGCAAAAGTTTTCCAAAGACATGTAACCTCCAAAGAGAAGTTACATGCACATAACTGTTAGAACCTCAGGCTTGCTCTGTGTGCAAGGAGAAAGCCATCTTGTGTTCACAACTGGACATATACAGGATCTGACAAGAAAGGATGAAGGTAAATTTCAAAGAGAAAATCCCCCCCATACCCCATGCCCTGTTGCCCACATAATTTCACCTTACATCTTCATATTTCAATTCAATGGGATATCTGAGAAGGGACTTACAGAGCTGTGATCTCCCAAACTGAGCTTGTGAGACTGCGGATGCTCAAATAGTGACCAAATTCCTTGTTCTGTGAACATGCTTGAATATCGTGGCTTGTACCAAAGGAAAATTACTTAGGAGTTTAAATTTTAAGTTGTTACTCATCTCTATCTCCTCTCTCTGTTTCCTTTCAGATATTTGCACACAATATACTTAGGTATTCGGAGCCGGCAGAGTGGGGAGAGTGGCAGGTGGCGGTTTTACTGGAGGATGGTGTATGAGTATGCGGATGTGAGTATGCTGCACTTGCTAGCCACCTTTCTGGAGAGTGCTCCACAGCTGGTCCTGCAGCTCTGCATCATCGTACAGACTCACAGCTTGCAGGCCCTCCAAGGTATGGGCTCACAGTTTGATTTCTGAAATGGGGGAGAGATTGGCTACTTTTGTCATAATCCAAGGATGTCTGATGTCCTTCGTTGACACAGGCCTCTTGTATGTCTGCTGTTTTGCACATGACTTGTGAATTATGCATGATATTTCCTCCACCCTTGCCTGTCATGGTCATTTTAGCAAGAAAAAATTTGATTTATGATTTTGCACTTGCTCCCTATGGGCATAGAGTCAAAGCCTGATTTTCATGGTAGAATAATTTGCAAAAAGTTACCAAGACAACAATAACTATTATTCTCTGTCTAATATATATGGATAATACATACCATTGCCTTTGACATTAAGAAATAGAAAGGGACAGATGAAAAAAATGTTACCTTGACGATTATTTTTAAAAATCATATGGAAATCTTATGAATATTTAAAATGTATTATTTCTGTACTATAGACTTTATGGCAGGTTGATAAGTATCTGGCTAATATTTTGTTCTGCCATATGATCAGCAAGACTGTTGCATTTATAATAAGTGGCTAATGAATTCCCCCTAAGTGCCTGCCTTGAGGAGATTTCTATCAGGATCCAGAACAGATGCTACAGGCGGCTAAGGATATTAATCTGAGAGATATTCAATGAATCTAAGCACACTGAGTTCTTTAGTCCATTCACTTTATCCTTCTAAGTCAATTCTATCTACACAGTTTCTTTTCTGTTCTCATACTTAGCTCCCCTCAGTCCCTCCTGCTCTCAGTCCCTTCTGCTGTTCTCTCATCTCTATCTAGTTCTTTCCATCTCTGTCCTCATCTTTATTCTTCTCCATCAATTCTCTCCAGTGTTCTCAGAGAGCCAGTATATATACACATGCAGTAATTCTTTGGCAAAGCAGTTCCAGGCTTGAAGTTTTCAGGGCCACAGAGAGAGGTGATAAGGATCCACAATAAAGCAATAAATGTCAGCTTCTAATTACAATGCAAAAGGGGGGTAACTAAAGGGGAGTTCTCTGGTAAGGTCAACTAAAGGCTAAGACCAATTAGGGAATCTAGGAATAGCACCTGGCTGAGGAGGAATTAAAACTTAATTTGCACAAGAGAAGCTTGGCACCTATCATCTGCCTGACCTTGAGGGCAATCTCCTTGGGTCAGTGGGAAGTAACTGCCTTAACTCAGTAACTAGCAAGTGGCTGAAAACATCATCCCAGGAATGTGAGCAGTAAATCTCTTAAATTAGGGTCTTGTGTAAATAACCTGGGGTCAAGGTAAAGAGTTGAGGATTTAATTGTTAGTGGCTTTTTTCTCTATCTGTGGGTGAGAGGAGCTAATGTTTATCTCTCTGCATTTGTCCTTGGGAAAAGGGATCTTTGCTGAAATACTTTTGTCTGGAGAATGGCCCTGGCCAGACATATGTTAGTGAAAAACAAACACAGCAGGGGACAGTTGTCCAATTACCCCAAATGTATAGGGAAAGTTGTGCCCAAGATTGAGATGCAATCGTGAGAGTACATGTACACATAACATGGAAATGAACGGTAAATGGGGAGAATCATAGCTGTTATTGCACAAGTTTACAAGAGACAGCCAATTCATTCAAAAGGCAGTAATTCTAAAATGTCTTGCATGACGGTTTCCTCTAACAGAACCCTTAGTTCTGATAGATTGACCTTCTGAACTCTAGTTGTCACTGCTGTATATTCTCATGGACTTTTGCTACCAGCAGCTCTCAAGGAGTGGCCCTGACATTTCTTTGGGGGCTGATGCTCAGAACCATCCTAGAACAAGGCATGAAGATAAGATGGTTACTATAGATAGATAGGGATATAAATTGGTATAAGTATGATGAGTAAGGGACACTTCTAATTAATATGTTTCCTGGTGTGTTTCTCAATCCTGTAAGCAGGCTGATAATGTCTCCTGAATAGCATAGCGCCCTATGCGTGCTGTTTCCTCCTCAGCAGAACTGTCTGAGTTACACACAGCATTACCATGCTCTGTCATGCTCCATCTAGAGACTTGATCTGAATGGTGTTTGGAATTTTTAGTGTCTTTGTAGTTGTTAAGGAAAGCGCATGTTAAATTTGTCTGGGTGTTTCAATTAGAGATAGAGACCAAGGTGAATATGACAGGAAAAGAAGGTGATGTGGAGATGAAAATGCCAACAGTGCTTTATCTGTTTATTCTGAGCCAAATGTGAGTGATTATGACTTGGAAACAGAGTCTTGGTTATAAATGGTATGTTACACTATGGGAAAGTTCACTATTTGTTGTTATTTACTTATAGTTTTTATTGGATTTTTATTATTAACTAAATTTATTTATTTTACATCTTGACCACACTTTCTTCTCCCTCCTCTCCTCCCAGCCACCTCCACCTCCCCTCTGTACCCCCATGCACTCCTTCTCTGTTTCTGTTCAGAAAGGGGAAGGCCTCTCATGGATATCAACAAAACATGGATATCAAGTTGTGGTAGGACCAAGCACCTCCCCTTTTATTAAAGCTGGGCAAGTGTACCCAGCATGTGGAATAAGTTCTCAAAAGTTAGCCGAAGCATTAGAGTCAGCTCCTGCTCCCACTGTTAGGAGTCAAGGCCAGATACACACATATTTATTATATGGTTGTTTTGGAGCAAATCAGTCATCCTGTCTTTCTTCAAATTGACCGGTAATCAGAGTAACAAGGCTCTCTCTTTCTCTCTCTCTCTTTCTGTCTCATGCCCCCTGCCTCCCTCCCTTCATCCATCATGTGGCACAGGATGTCACATGATGGCTTCAAGAAGTACTCTTCCAGAAAAAGTGTTATCAGGAAGAGAATCATTCCTGAATAATAGATGTTCAAGCAAAGGAAGATCAAGCTATACAATTGTCATATATGTAGAGGGCCTAGGTCAGTCCTATGCAGGCTCCCTGATTGTCAGTCCAGACTTTCTGCTGTTTTTTTTGTAATGTCCTTGACCTCTCAGGTTTTTAATGGATTTGTTAAGGGCAGAAATGCAGATAGCACAGGCTGCCCTCAAATTTACTGGGTAGCAGAGACTGAACTTAAGTTCTTTATCTTCCTGCCTCTACAGTCCAAGTGTGGAATTACAGATATCTGACATTATGCTCAGTATCACAGGAACTTTTATAAGCACAGAAAAGAAAATACATGAACTAGTGTGTTTATAAAATATATACTAGGGCCACTGGACAGGTGGGCTACAGACAGACAGGCAGGGGATTTGAATTGCGTCCTTGTCGTGTTTTTTAGCTGCAGGGTTGCTAGAGGATCAGTGTGGCAAGCTTAGGAAACTTCCCAAAAGTTAAGAGGTGGCATGTCGGCTGCAGAAGCAGATAATAAGTTCCAAAGGACAGCCCAAGATATTTTTCCCTTCTCTATAGTCACAATGTTTTGCTCAGTCAAGGTTGAGCTGTTTTTAGCTCTTTAAAGAATATGGCTGCTTCAGAGAATTTCATTCAGCTCACAGAGCCCTAAAAGCGAATGGCCCATTACTTCAAAGATTCCTGGCCCAACTCTGATTTTACACTAGAAAGCCTTGTTTTCAGAAACTTAAAACAAAAAAGCACTCCAAAATACTGCAGTTACAAGTGTATACTGCCATGCCTGGCCCAATGCTTAGCCTTATTTATCCTAAACAAAGCAACCAAAGTTTGGGTTTCTTTGAATTGAGTCTCTTCATTGACACAGTTTCTTTTCCCTTTATCTACAAAGCCCTCTACATTTATGCCAACAATACTTGGGCTTATATACTGGACCTCAGTGTTGGCCAAAGAAAGCTTACTACCAACTTTCAGAGTGCTGTGGGGAAGCAGACCTGTGTCATTCCCCAGGGGATCAATGTGCACAGTGACAAAACTATCAGTAGAATCAGGCAAGCCATTGAATATAGACAGCAAATAAGCCCATGAGGTTGATTTTATCATTGCTGATTTTTAACAATGAAGGGGCTATGATGTTGTGAATGAAAACACACAGAGCAAACAAGAGGATCTACTACAAACCCTCCACAGCTGGAGACGAGCTCAGGCTACTCACTGACATCGACGAGCTCAGGCTACTCACTGACATCGATTACCAGGAGGCATGTCTGCTCACAGATGATCTCTAACAATGAACCACCTGATGAATGAAATTGATGTAGGTTATTAGAACAGAGCCTTTTCCCTCTGGAGAACAACAACAAAAGAGGAAATTCAATAAAAGAGCTTAATTTGACATGCATTTCATGCATCTTTAGTGATGAAATTCTTGGGATTTGAATGTAAAAGCACAGTCCTCTAAGCAGATAATCAACAGGCAAGAAACCTGTGAGGTATTTCCAAATAGCTGTCAATTAAAATCTCAAACCATTCTTATTTAGCAGGCTGAGAATCATCCTAAATCTGCAAGCCATTTCATGTGACTATGACTAAAACTACTATTATACCATAAAAGGAAAATCACTCTTCTTCCCCATTTCAACCATCTCCCCTCTGAAGGACACTATAGGAAACAAAAAGAAAATCAAACAAGAAATATGACATTTTAAAAACAAAGGTTAAAAAATGAGTTCTCCTTGTGAAAGTGGGTAATGTCCAAAACTCTGTTAACTGAAAATCCTTTCTCTCTCCTCACTTATTGAGTCATTAAGTCAGTGTGGCCTCGTTGTGCCGAAGGCTGACAGGCTTAGGGGAGCGCTGGCAAATATAACCATCCTTCAGTTCCTCCTGGTCCAGGAAGACAGCCTGACTGCTGTTCTGAGACCGTGAATCAGGACAGAGCTGCAGCTCAAACCTGAGCACCCAGTGGTTTTCATCCCTGCTGTCAGCCGAGTTCTGGTAACATGAGCTAGTAAGCAGCTGCTCTCTGGAGGGGGAAAAGTCCTGGGGCCAACTCTACTGTGTGGAAGGAGCACTTAAGGAGGTCCAGCTATGAAGGACAAGGTAGTCAATGTGCCCTGTGCTTCTTGGTGCCAGAGTAGGCCCCATATCCATCTTATATCCCAGGAGGAGAGGGAGATGAAGGCAGATCAGCAGGGAGAGAATGGGGACTGAGAGGCAGAGGTGGACTGTGTGCTGTCGCTTCCCTTGGCAAACAAGCTCCACCCTGACACATGCCCTTATGACCAAGTAGGTCTCCCACATCACATCCACCCTTCTCCTTTTCTTCCATTCTCCTTGTCGTTATCACCAAGATTGCTAGAGCCTGTTGGACCTACAAATGTACTCAGCTCTTCTGTTGGCACTGAGTGAAACTTCAATTCCTGAGCAAGTTTCGAAGGTCATTGTGTCACTTGATTTTCTTCAGTAGCCATCACATTCTCTTCCTCCCTGCTTTGAGGATGTCTGAGCTTTCTTCCCTCCTCAGAGCCTCTGCCCAGGTGGTAGCCTTGCCTCAGACGTTAACTTCCCTTATGCCTTAGCCTGGTACATCCATGCCTATGCTCTAAAACACAGTGCAGCCTCCTCCACTAAGCCTGCTGCCTATTCCAGGTTTTGTGGCCTACTTAGTATTTCTTCATAGTATCTTGAACTTCAGCCAAGATCTGTAGGCAGCTCTCACATCATGGCTAAGCTTCTATTGCCTGTGTGTACTGGAGGATAAAAGTGGTACCTAATTCACTAGACTGTGGAAATTAAGTGAGATAGTGAATGCAGAGCGCTTGGCAAAGACAGTTGGCATACAGCACTTCTTAGACTGTAGTGTGCATATCATCTGTCTACTTGAGGCTTTTGCAAAAATAAAAGTTCTCAGGGAGTGAATCTTAGGTGGGGGTCTGATGTTTTAAACAACAACAACAAAAATAACAGCATGTGAAAGTAGAAAGAATAGTCCAGATTTTAGGTGCAAATTAATGTGTTTCCATTGAAAAGAAAGTACAAGAAATTTCATTAAGAAAGAATGATCAGACCTTTTGACAGGCATGAACAAGAAGAAAGGTCCAGGCAGGAGTGTGCCTAAACCTGATTTAAAGGAAGCCTGGTGACAATGAAAACAGTAGGTCTTCCAGAACAGCCAGTCTTTAAACATTCATTCTGAGATGTCACAAGACAAGGAATTACAAAGTCCTAACGATACAAGGGAGATTAGGACTTGGAACAAGTGACCAAGAACTTAGGAGTTTTTGTTCCACCATAATAGTGAAAGCACAGGTCAAAGGTTAGTGGTCAGACTTATGCCCACATGGCCAATCAAGGAATCAGTAAAATGGCAGGCTGGGTAGAAGGTCTCTGAAGTCATTTTTTGCTTTGTGGTGGTAGTTTTCTGATTGTAGTGAACCCTCACATGCCTGGGTTCACATCTGTAAATTGAATTAGCAAAAATATGCAGGAAAAAAGTCTTGGGACTTAAGTAGATCTGGTCAGAGCTTTGTGTTCTAAGCATGATGATTTACAGAGCATTTACATTGTATGAGGGTATCATAAGCAATACAGAGATAATTTGAAGTACATAAAAATATATGTGCAGGTGTAGCTATAACTCCATTTTATTTTAGATGTAAAACTACAGACTTGACATATGTAGGAAGTCCTGGAGTTTAGTTTGTTTAAAGACATCTCTCAGAACCGACTTATGTCAGACTGTCTACAGACCTTCCTCAGCAGAAAAGCATTTTTCAGTGTCAGAGTTCCTCTGTCCAAAGATGTACTCGATACAGCAGCCATAGGACTGCTGTGTAGGCCCAGAGTGTACTGTGTAACATTTGCAATGACTATCCCTGTGCCACAGTCAAGCACAAATACAGCGCAGTACTAGGCTCTGATATCCAATACACATCTGGCTACATACTGAAGCCTCATTCAAAAGCCATGTGCCAGTCTACCAACCCAAATATTCTCATATTTTCCAAATGGTTTTAATTCTTCATTTTTAATTTCCCACTTTGCCTGATATGGTTGGAAATATGACATTCTATCTTTCAAGTATATTTATTTGTGGTATTCCAAATGAGTTATTGACTTCTGTGTTTTGAATATAAAATGTCTCTCAAAGGTGTACAGTGCTGTTGAAAGATGGCAGAATCTCTGACAGGGGACTTAGCAGAAGAAGCTTAGTCATGGAAGATGTGCCTTTGAAAGGGGTATTGAGACTCTGGTCCTTCCTCTCTCTGTTTCCAAATGCTGTGACACAAACAGCATCTTCTACCACAAGTTCCCGCCACCAGGAATTTCCTCACCACCTACCCAAACCACCTTGACAAGTCAACCATGGACCAAAACTTCTAAGATTGGAAGCCAAAAGAGACTTTGCTCTTTATAACCCTATACTTTGTTAGTGATGAAGCTAACACATGAAGAAATACTGTCCCCAAGCCATGTACTCAGGAAAGCTTTGGTAAGCCAAAAGCAAGTCACTTATACTTCTACTCATATCTGCTCATATTTCAATGTCCTTGTGTGCATTTTAAATTGCCCTCTTTACCAGCAGTTTTTCCTAGATACTTTGTGAAATTGGAGGGGCTGGAATGTACCTGAGTCAGTAGAGTTCTTGCCTAGCATGTAGAAGCTCTGGATTGCATCCTTGACAATGAATAAAACCAGGCTTCCTTCCTTGGGAGGTGGAGGCAGGAAAATCAGAAGTTCAAGGTCATCCTTATAATAGCAAAATTGAGGCTAGCCCTGTACCCTGTATCAAAGTGAAGGCCCTAGAGCCTAGGAGTTCTTTTCCTGTCTTGCATCATGTGAGTCTACTGGAGAAATCAACAATTAAGGGCTTTCCTAAAACATCCAGAAAAATGTGGTCACCTTGTCTGTCATGGCCTAATATTAAGCCTCAGGACCTAAATCTCAGGCTTTTTAATCTAAGACATAGTAAAACGATGCAGACAGAGCCCGCCTCCTTGCTATGGCCTCCTCAGAGAAGAACCTCCGTCCTTCACCATTCCTCTGCCTCCAGCACTTATCACCGAACCTGCCATCTCCACATCTGTATTTCTGTAGAAGAAGCAAAGCGCAGAACAGAGTGAGAATCTATCTGCTTTGCAGTTTCTATTTTAGTTAGTTAATTGGCATATTCATTGAATGTCTGTTATGTGTGTAATGGTGTGTGAAACTCTATACAAAATTTGCCCCAAAACTTCATATTGTCCTAAATTTTATAATGTAACACTACAAACTACATAGAAAAACATATTTAGAAATGTACAGTATGTCTGTGTATATTCCAGAATGCATGATTATATTTTCTGGATGCAAGCATAGGAGGAACCCTCAAAGTGTGTGTGTGTGTGTGTGTGTGTGTGTGTGTGTGTGTGTGTGTGTGAACTTGTTGTTTTATTAGCATATATTAAGTACGCATAGAACAGATTTGGCAATGACATTTTCATCAATGTATATCATGTGTTTGAATCAGATTATAGTCACCCCATCAACTTCTCTCCCACTCTCACTGATTCTCTTCTTTTTTTAATTAAGAAAATTTTTCATTCATTTTACACACCAATCAAAGATCCCTCTCTTCCCTCTTCCACCCCCACAGCCTCTCCCCAACCCACCCCCCAACTCCCCCACAAGAAGGCAAGGCCTCCCATGGGGAGGCACATCCAGCGGAGGCAAGTCCAAGCCCTTTCCCCTGCCTCAAGGCTGCACGAGGTGTCCCATCATAGGTAGTGGCCTCCAAAGCCCCCTCTTGCACCAGGGTTGGTCCCCTTCTTCTTCTCAATGAATCCTCTCTACCAGGACCTCTGGTAAGGAAGACTTACTAATGAATGGCTACACCACTGAAGAAAATGTCTCCCTCCTCATCAACCATTAAGTGCCCACAGTTTGCTTACCTCTTCTTAAACTTCTAACTGAAGTGCCCTTTGTTCATTCTCAAACAATTTAGGCAGATTTCAGACTCTAATTTAAAAGGAACCATCTGATATCCGTGTTTGATCAACTCTTCCTTTATTTACCATATTCAACCACAGGTTCACAATCTGCAAAGAATGGCAGTCAGCATGGTTGCTAACACAGTAAGAACTCACAGGGTATTTTCCTCCCTGCAATGTTCTACCTCGAACTCCTAATACTGGAAGTGCCCGACATGTTCCCTCCAGCCTATCACCAGAGTTCTCCCTAGGTGGAACTGAACACTCAACAAGAGTTTGGCTCCTTTGGCTCCTGGGACTGTTTATTTTAATGTTCTTTGTATTTTAAACTTAAGCTCTTGCTGTGTGGTATGGTTAAAGTAGCTTAATTAATAACATGTAAACTGATAGATGAAAGATGAGTGAGAAGACAGAATTTTGATAGACTTGGGAAGGTTGGGTAGTACCAGGGTAGAAGAGGAAATTCCTTATTTTCGACCCTGGGTGGAGGGATGGGGTTCTCTACTATGCAGTGGACGGTAAAGGCTGTGCCCTGCCTCTGCCTCCACCCTTCAGCATGCTCTGTACTGCCTGCCTTGCCCTGCACAGCACTTAAGAAGAGTGGTCTGCAGAGTGGCGGTCAGCCCCGGGCCGCTGCAGTTCTCACTGTAGTGTCTAAGATGGATTGCTGCTGGGCTTTTCCTTTTGTGATGATGTGATAATTAGAGGACCTTCCCCTCCTGGGAAAGAAGAACATGTCAGATATTTCAAACTGGAGACATCATATCAGCAATCACATATACCCGTGCCGGAAGGAAGAGAGCACGAGAAGCAGCTGCTCGGGAAACAAGAGGTCAGTGCCTAGAGGAAGACACGCCTGCTTCAGGGCTGGGGCCAAGTTCTCAGGTTAATAAAGACGGGCACACATAGGCAAATTCTGGATGACCAAGGGGACCAGATCGTAATACCACTGCGACTACCATGAAGCAAGCCAGGCAGAGCAAGAATATGGCATATGTGAAAAGAGAAAAGTACAGAAAATCTGGTTTTGTAGATTACAATTGGTTTTATTTGTAATCTTTGAATCAGGCAGCATGCTGGACCCAAAATGTTACAGAGTTCTTAATCACAATGTCAACTTATACTCCTAGCCATAGAAAAGCAAAGGACATAGCGAAAGCTTAAGGGAGGTAAAGATGGTCCAACTAGTTACATCTTATGTCTTAAAAAAAAAGGGGGGGGGGGAAATGTAAAAGGCCTGTTTAGAGCAGTGGGCTGTTTGTGATGACTTGACATTCAGCTACTTGTCACGAGAGTAGGGTCTGGTGACCTAACACATCTGTTTATATCAAACACAAAGAAACCTTCAGCAGTTTGAACACACAACTGTTATATTCTCGCTGCCCAGAAGTAAATGCTTTCTCAAGCTGTGAGGTAACTGATAGCCAAAGACAAGAGCTGACGCCTAGAGGCCAGGGCTTTGGAGGGCTGGTTAACAGGTTCTAGCTTGAGCTGGCTACCAAAATAAAGAACTGCTTGCCACCCACCTTGCATCCTCCCACTAGGGACACTTATTAACAGAATTCAACAGACACTGTGTCAAGAAGTCTGGAAAATGTAGTCCACAGAGCCTCCATCAGCCTCATTCCATCTGTGTGCCTGCTCCCAGCTTACAGGCGCCACAGCCAAGTCTGTCAATGCAATTTCAGAGGGAAAGCTTCCCTGACAATGACTGCGTGAGGCACCAGGTACAACCTTCCAGTGGCTGAGGGGACGCTCAGTATGTCTCTCCTTAAGAATACACCCAGAGATCTCAAATGACTGCTCAGCATTATACAGCAATCGTACCTTATCTCTCCTTGAAATTCACTTTTGTGTCTCCATGATGACCATTTCCTACTTTCTGTGATCTCACACTTCTAATGGCCAACTTGCATCATTCTAAACAGGTGGATTCTCTCCTTACTCTGGTGACACAGCATAAGTAATAAAATACAAGCTACTTATTTTCCGCCATTATATCTACCTCCCTCTTCTTCTGCTGAGTGTTCCAAACATATGTACTCTGACCCTACATCTATGTCTCCTCTTCCTTGTCACTGGATTCCAGCTCCTCTCATCTGCTCGTATCTTATCTAATAAGTCTCTCTCTCTTTTCTTCTTCTCCTTCTCTCCCTCCCTCCTTCGTTACTTTTTTTTACCCATTTAGGAAAAATAGACAGGATCATTTTCATCAACATATAAATATGCAGACTAATAATATCCTTCTTTATTAAAGAGAAAATTAGACCCATATCACTTATCATAGTGTTGCTTTCCTGCACTTGGCAGAAAAACTCCTTAAATGTTCTGTCTGAATTCTCTAGCTCCTCTTCCTCACTTCTCATCCTCTTTTTGTATTGCCTAATAATTTTGAGCATTATAACACATAAGCAACATATGCATAATACATATACACGGTCTAGCATAGTATACAGCAGGATATGCAACTGTAAACAACTACTACCAATGTGGAAAGAATGTGAAGAATGCCACAGAATCTCTGCTTTCACCTTGCCTGATGTCATGACCCCTTTTGTAAGTAGGACCATTATTCTGAAAAAGTATTTTCAACTTTTTATAAGCATATATTTTATAAGCATATATATATTTGTGTGTGTGTGAAGGTATGTATACTTGGATTCCATCATTCAAAAATATTTTCATGAGCTGTAATAGTATGTGATAGTAGTCTACTCATTTTTACTACCCTGTAATGATTTACTGTACAATTTAGCCTCAACTTATTTATCCATCCAATGGTTGTTGAAGCGTTTGTTAACTTCAGAGGTACTGTAATGCTTCCTAATGGGTATGATTTTGTGTCTTTATGCATTTGTGAATTTGCTCAGTCATCAGGTTTGTACCAACCGTTGGGAGACAAGGCCACAGCATTTTCCACAATGAAGGTGACAATGTATATTCCAGCAGCAATAGGAGCCTGTGTAGGAGATTACTTCAAATCATCAACAAAGTTTGACATTGTGAGCTTTCTTAATGAGCAATGCCTCAATCTGATTTTAATTTACTTTAAAAGAAAAAATTCTTCTTTTTTCTTCACTCACCTCTTAATCTATGCCTTTAGAAAACTGTGTCTGTTCCACATTCAAAACACAGTTCTCTTCACTATCGCCATCAATAATATTATAGTCCCAAACACAGCCCAGCTGTGCTCTACAGTGGACCAGCTTTGCATTCACCCTGTATGCCACACAGTAGCCCTGGGGATTCCTGTCTCTTTACCCCCTTGTTTACAGTCTTTGATGACTCCTCATTGTAGCACAACCAAGTAGAAATTGGATGAGCGTGTGACAAGATGCTGTAGTCTGAACTCTGGGTTGCTCTATTCTTCCCATAGTCACCCATGTCCAGCAGCACTAGCCATGGACTGTTCCTTAGACAGGCCATGTCTGCTCCCTCAGTGGAGGCTTTGTATTACCTAGTTTTTTCCCTGCTGTTCCCCCATATCTTCACATGGCCTTCTTTCTTCATTCAGTACTGAGCTTGACAGTCACTTTGAAAACACACAGTTCATTCTCTCACCAATAGATGCTGCAATAATTTCTCCACAGCCATTTGGAACTTTATCCTTATATTTGCATGTTATTAATACTCTTTAATATTCTCACCCACACCTAAGGGCAAGCTCTATGAAGTAAGGACTATAGAAAAGAGCCTGAACACCAACGACACTCAAAACGTATTGGCTTGAAAAATCCTGCCATGTGCTTACCATGTTCAGAAGGCTAATTTATTTATTTTTTATTTATTTATTTTTCCTAGAAAGTAGAAAACCATTGCACCTCCATTCAAATAAAGGAAGTGTCAGAGAATGTGGACAGAATGACAGAAATTTTCATGAGAAGAGCAGACTTCCAGCTGGGTTACAAATAATACCTAATACATTTTTATGATGAAGTAACAGGAAAGAAATATGCTCTGTAAAGAAAAATTGGCAGAGTGAAGAAAACTAGAGAGAGAGTACCATGGGTTTGGTACATGCCTGTGTCTTTGGGTGATAATAGCCTCTTCTGAGTAACAGAGACCAAGGAAGTTTATTGCACAAAATTGGATTGATTCCTAATGCTTGGCGTGTCTGTCTAACAGCAGTGGTTACCCACCAGAAGCTGTTTTCTTGTCCTGTTTGATATTTATTTACATAGTGCTTCTAAAGATCAAACCCAGAGCCTTGCACATGCTAGGCACACCCTCTGTTGATGAGGTACATCCCTAGCCCCATGCATTTTTTGAACCAGTAATTTTTCATTGCCCAATACCTGCAGATATTTTGGAGATACCAGAAAATCAATCAACAAAATAGTAAAAAACTCTAGTCTGCTCAATCAATACATACACGGATTTCAATTTCAAAGACTCACCAGCAATCACTTTGCAAAGAAAGTCTCACAAAGCTCATGTGGTCTGGGGGCCATTTCTTTCTACTCTGCTTAAATGTATTGGCAGAATAAAGGATAGGTAATGATATTATTGATCTCTTTATTACACTCCATAGTGTCTGAGTCATGGTACCACCCCAAGTTATACTTAGCAGAACAGAGAGAGGCTGCATCTGCTTATCACTGATTCAAGTGCTTCAAATCAACTCTGTGTGGTTGGTTTATCAGCCCCCAGCACAGCTGTGAATAGCTTTGAATCTGAATCATTTTCAGCATAAAATGAAATAAGAGGCCTGACTATTTTTAGGTTCTCTTAATTATCTCCAATAATCAAGCACACATCTTGGTATTTTTCCACTCAGTGTTCTTCCTTTCTCCTTTCTCTCCTTGCTTCTAATATGTGAATAAATTCATACGTCCAGGTGCAGGGTGAGAGACCAAACTGTGGGGAACAGCATGGTTAGGCAATTGTGCTGTGGTGATGGACAAAGATCCTGAGAGAAGTGTCTACTCTGTTGTTTTAACTTTGTTGGGACAAAGAGAAAGCATACAGAGGCCATGAGCCATAAGTCATATAAACCCTTCTGACCCTGGCTTTCCCAGGGCTGACTTCCCCAAATTGCAATAGTGTTTCGGCAGTTTGCACTCTCAAGGAATCAGAATCCCACTTTTATGTTCCATTTACCCTACCTTTAACCAGTGCTGAAACTTATGGCTGAGGTTTGTTTCGGATGAATACCCCTGTGCCATACTTACATCCTCTAAACACTAAAAATAACCATTGTAAATAGCAATCAAAATGTTTGCTGAGTGAAGACAAAAAGGAAGACAGGTGAGGTCAACCTAATAAGAAATTCAAAAGTGTTTTGCTATATTGTCTATTCAAGTGGCTTAAAATAAATGAGACTGCAGACAGTTGTATGATCAGGATTTTTTTAACCTAACTCTGATTGGGTGGGTTGGTGAGGGAAGCTCCCACACAATCCTAGTTGCTTCATCATAATCCTGTGTAGAAATGCATTTTCTGTTTATTCAATAGATTGAGGTTAGACTGCATTCTTTTTAGTGAAGCTAATTTTTCTGCTGACTCAGCAGAAATAAAGAGGGCCGCTCCTGATAAAATAATAAGGATAATTCCCTATGATTGGCATAAGAAAAATTTTAAGAAAAAAATCTTCTTGTACATAGAAGTGAGAGAGAAAGAGAGTCAAAGACTGAGGAAAGCAACTGATTCAATCAGTATGTGAAACGTTTGTTAGTATAAAATCACATGGAGATTCACTCTTCAAAGCTCACAATGAGCCTCTGATTGCAGAGGGACAGGCCTGCTGAGTGCTGCCTGACTAAGGTTTTGTCAGCGTTTTCATTATGAGCCTCAATTTCCACAGCTTAAAGCTCAGCTGTGGAGAAGTCTGAGTGAGAGTCTGTGGGACTGAGAAAACTTGGAAATTCCAAAAGCTTAAGAGCATCCCTAATATTATCAGCTCAGACACTGGGAGAATGCTATAGAGCATGCAGTTCTCCGGGGCAGAGCGGAAACAGCTGAGGTTCCAGTCTGGAGATGTGTCGGGCAGTCTTCCATTACTGTAACCAAATAGCTGGGTGTTTCACTTAAGAAGAGCAAAGATTTACTTGGACTTATGCTAGTGAAGGGTGCAGTCCTGGTCATTTGACCTCAATGCTTTGAACCTACAACAAGATAGCAGAAACACCAAGGAGAAAGTCTCTAGTTTTCCGCTCATGGTGACTGGAAATTAAAAAGAAAGGAAATGGCATTTCCTTCAAGGACACATCCCCAGTGACCTACCATGAAGAGTGCTTGACCAGCTCCCATCAGCACCAGGCTGAGGAAAGCATTGAACACACAGGCTTGAGGGAAAACTTCTACATTCAAACCATAGCACAAGGTTTAAAAAAAAAAAGCTGGTACTTCCAGGTTTCATTGCTGTTATTAATTAAAACCTTGAGTTAAAACTCAAGTTTGAACCAACTAGAACATAGCTCCTAAGCATAAGTAGAAAGCAAATATTTTTAGCATGGAACTTTGGAATAAATAAATGCAAAACACTATTTCAAAGACAAATATAAATTTAGAATAGTGAAAATGAAGCTTTTACAAAAACCATTTGGACTATATTTCACAGTGTAAATGCTTTGTGAATATAGAAGGATATTTGTTGCTCAAATCAATTAAGGCAGAGAGTTTCAGTCAAGTGGGAATCTTGGACCCATGGAATAAGTGATGTAATTCAAATAAAAAATTGCTTGGAGAGAAATCAGGTTCCTGAGAGCTTGCATTCCCATACCTGGACCTAGTGCTGTCTCTCTGCTCACCTAGGAGGCAGGAAACATTGACTCTGATCCTGAGGAAGTTCAAGTGTCCTATGAACCACTCTGATGGGTCCAGCAACACATCTTACAAAGGCAGCCTATGGTGTTTTAATTAGGGCCTGAAGGAAATCTTCATTAATTATTGCATTCATTTACTTCGAAACATTTATTGAACATGTGTACATGTCAGGCACTGAGTTGGATATTATAAAAGTGAAGATGGCTAAATCCATTTACCCTTAAAGGGTTCATAGCCTAGCACTGCTCAGCAACACATGAATCAGTGTAAGAACTCCTGTCATGCCATTAAAGAGGTAAACAAGAAAGCTTCCTTTTCTGTTCTGGTCCACAGAAGTGAACTGGGAACTGGCAAGTTCATGGGAGGAAAATGTCTACATCCAAAAGGGAAAATTACCATGCTCAGGTCAAACATAAACAGTGACTTCCTTGAAGGTCCAGAGCTATGAGTTGGAGCAGGTATTCCAGGCTTGGGTAGGGAGTGGATTGCTGTATCCTGAAGGGTGAGACAGGACTTCAGTGTGGAGAAACATCCTGGATCAGCTTTCACACTTCCTCTAACCTCATAGCCCATTTGTATTAACCATGGAGAGTCTTGTTTTCTTTGACAGGAAAATTGCATTATCTAAACTGCGGTATTATGTTTTTGAAAGAAATAAGTAATATAGACACCATAAACTCCTAATACCAGAAGGGAATCATGGAAGGAAGGAGTAACAGCAAAAATAACTAATTCAAAACTGAACAGAAGCTTTGAAGAGCTATTTTTCTATAGAAGTATAAAAATGGCCAATTAGCTCATGAAAAATGTTTAGCAGTACCAGTCACCAGGGAAAAGCAAGTTCGAACCACATGGGATACACCTTATATCTAGAATGATAGGATGGCTACTATCAAAACCAAACAAGTAAAAAGTCTCACACAGAAACACATGCTCAGAAACAGGTTAAGGACTTAATGCACTGATATACAGTTCATAGGACTATAAAATGGTTCTGCCACTATGCTGCTGCCACTGTAGAAATCTATATTGAATTACAGGGACAAATTAAAACTACAGTTACAATATGAGCAAGCAATGCTACCTCTGGGCATTTGTCCAAAAACCTAAAAGTGAAGTCTGGAAAAGATATGTGCACAATCATTTTCATATCAGAAAGATTTGCAGTAGTTAAAATTTATAACAACCCAAGCACCCACTGGTAGATGAGTGATAAGCAAGGTGTGCAGCATCCACACAATGAAATATAGTTTAACATTAAAAACAAAAGGCTCAGATCTATGGCTCAGACAGATAGCACACTTAGCATGCAGGAGGCCATGGACTCAAGACACCACCACCAAAGGGATGGGAACCCATCAATGCACAATACGAACGAACCCTGCAAACTATGCTTAACACAGCAGACAATACTTGCAGGATCCATTAATATAAAGTACTTAGAGGAGCCAAATTCGTAAAAGTAGAAAGGAAAACCATGGTTTCCCCAGCCTGGGCGGTGGTGGAGTGCTGCTGCTCAGGGGGTGAGCTCAGTTTTGCAGAATGAAGATTTCTAGAAGTAGGTGGTGGTGATGGTTAGACAAAATATGGAGGAACTTACTGCTGCTGACTTGTGCACCTGTGATAATTAAGACGGGAAATTTATATTGTTTATTTTCATATCATTTTAGAATTTTTTGAGATTATAATTACAGCATTTCTTCTTTCCCTTTTCTCTCTCCAGATCCTCCTGTACACCCCTTCCTTGCTCTCCTTCACATACATGTCCTCTTTTTTCACTAACTGTTATTGCATTTATATATGTATATGCATATACATATATATTCCTAAATATGACCTGTTCAGTCTATACAATGTTACTTGTATGTGTGTTTTCAGGGCTGACCATTTGGCACTGGACAACCAGTTGGTGTGCTCTTCTCTGTGGAAGACCACCTCTCCCACTCGCTGCTTTACTCAGTTCTTTGTGTAGGTTTGAGGCCTCATGGGCTTTTCCCATCCAGTTTGGCACATCTATTGGTGCCATCCTTGTTCAGCTCACATTTGGGCAATCATGTTGGTGAGACTTTATGGTATATATGGTATAGATTCTCATGTTACAAGGAGACAAAAACCTCACAGCAAACTCTTTTTGCCCTGTCTTTGGAAATGTTCCATGAGCCTTGGGTACAGGCGTGTTTTGTAGATATATCCATGAGGACTGGGCTCCACACCTCTGCACCATCTACAATGAAGAACAAGAAATACCGTCCAACTGCTAAAGAAGAATGTAAGTGTGCTGGTGTCTGGAACCTGCTCACTCCACCTGTGTTATTTTTCTTTCTTTCTAGTTTCAGATGGAGAAGTGAAAGAGAGCCCTCTGTAGATGAATTTCTAAATGGTCTTAATAAATAAAAAACACAGAGCCAGAAATTTGGGTGAAAGTCTTAGAGAGATCAGGGAAATAGGAAAACCCACCAGCCAACCTCACCTCACAAACTCCGCAGCTTCCAAAGCAAGCTTCTTCCTGTATACTCACGTTTATATGCCTTTTCTGTTCTGTTCTCTCATTGGCTCTCTTAGTCCAGCCACATCACTTCTTCTTTCTACACAGCTCTGTCACTTTCTGCCTGTCTGTATTGACCTCCAGACATCTATGGTTGGTACTGGCATTAAAGGTGTGTGTCACCACGGTTGGCTCTCTTCCCTAGTATGGCCTTGAACACACAGAGATCCTGCCTGCTAAGTGATAAGATTAAGGCCATGTGCTACACTGCCTGACTTCTTTGTTTACTTAAAACAGCTGGCCTTTTCCCTCTGATCTCCAGGCAAGCTTTATTTATTAAAGCACAAATAAAATATCACCACAGCCCTCAGTATGTTTCTAAATTTATTAAGAGACAAATTCCTTAATTCACATTTTATTTCTCTGTTAATTTAAATTCCTTTTGATTAACTAAGTTAAATATTAACTGGCCTTCCCCGGGGTTTTTTCCATCTGGCCTGAGGTCACCTGTGCCCTCCAGGCCAACCACTGCATTCTCTTGTCCTTTTAACTCAAATTATCCCACAGGGTTTGCAAAACCTCAGAAATGTCCCAGAGAAGACCACTTATCTGCTGACTTAAATTCTTAGCACAAAATAGTTTAACCTTGATACTTTCTGAAAGAATATACACTTATTAAAACAGAAAAGTTGTATCTTTTTCTTGAAAATTTCTTAACATGTCACATCTACTCCATTAGACATGGAAACTAGCTTCTCACTACCTAATTGGCATATTTCTTATGTGTGTTAAGATCATTCCTATAGTCCTGAGATGCTTTGGAGTTCCTTAAATCATGGCTTTGTCGTGTTATACAAAGTCTAGGCTGAAAGTGTAGCCTGAGCACAAGTAACAAATCCCCACACGTAAGTCCTACTTCCTCGTCCCCAATTCCCCGCCTGAAAGTTCACACACAGCTGGGACTCCAGGTACACAGTACTGATGCTTTAACATAAACCATAAACCATCATAACACAGGAGACCACGGCACTCATCCCCCACTCCCACTACACCCTGGAGGATGAAGGAGATGATTCTACACTCCCTCCTCCACTTGTCCTGGAAAGCAAGTTCAGAATCGAAAGACCTTGCTGGGAACCTTGGCTTCCCTCTGTTCCTGTGAGTTTCCTCTTTGGAGTGGTGAGAAAGAGCAAGGTGTACCTCACAGGCAGGCATCTGGGAGAAATCATTGCAGCAGTGAGGGTCAAGTGCCCTATGGCACCCCGACACATGTTAAGTCATTGGGAATTGTTCTTTCCTCCTGGTCACATGGAGAATATTTGGCTCTGATGTATATACATTCCAGACACAAGCTACTGATAAGTCAAAGTATCCACCTCAGAGCCAAGACTGCACAATCAAAGTGACCCATGGATGGAGTTAGGGGTATGTCACCCACTGTTTCCTCGAGGCAATGAGGAAGGAAGGCAGGGAGAAGGAGGAGTTAAAAAAAATAAATAACAAACTTCTTAAGAAACTCAAGTATGCAAAGACAAGAAAAATAAAACCCAAACTTTGGATGGTTGTGTCTTTGCCCCTGGCTGCTGCCCTGGGGTCCCTCCACTCTCCACTGGGGCTGGAACATCTCCATGTAGTTCTTACATCTTGTGCACCCAGAGGGAAGAAAGGGAAGCAGTAATCTGATACTGCCAGACCCAGAAATGCACTTCGGGAAACACTAATTAGATTTTCTCCAGCTTTTTTTTATTTAGTGAGTTCCAGGAGCAGATCACACCTCTCCTAACACTTATAAAGAGAATTTGTGAGTGAGATTACGTGGAGTAATACCTGCTCAATGCTTGAGGCAACATGTTGCCATGGTACCAATCAGATTTTTGTCTTCATTGGGGAAGAGAAATTAAAACCAACAGTGCTGGAGTACAAATGTTTTTGTTTGTCCCTCTGAGCAGTGTTAATGCTTGCAAAGGATTTTTGTTGTTACTCTGTTCTGTTTTTGGAACAACAGTTTGTTAAAATATAGGGTACAAAGTAATGCCCTAAGTACAGAGGAAAAAAATTCCCAGAGGAGTTCATTATTTTTACAAATTTACATTATCAAGCAATGTGGACAAGCCAGAAAGCAAGGGTTAATGGTCAAAATTGGTGGTATCATCTCAGAGCTGGAGACTCTTGGTGGCTAAATGGGGCAGATCAAGTGCAAGATTGATCTGGAAGCCTAATTGGCTGTTTTTACAGCTTGAGAATTCTTATATTAGTGCTATAAAATATCCATTGTGCTTCGGGGAACATCTGTGCATTTGGGTCTCATAATAAAAGAAATATTGAGAATCACGAGAAGTGGCTTGCTACAGACAAAACAAGGGAATGATTAATATGAAATTCAAGGAAGTAGAACTGCCTGTGGGGCTGAGATTAAGGGAGGAAGGGTCCCACAGACATTGGTAATGTTCAATTACTTAAGTTGAAGGGCATTGTATTATTTTTTTTAGAACTCCATGTAGACCTTGTCTCTACTCATCACAATAAAACTGACTTAAAAAAAGAAAGAGAGGAAATAGAACATGGCAATAACCAGACTGCTGGCAATGAACGCCAGTCTCCACAGGACTAAGCCACTGAGTGGGTGTCACTCACCTCGGGTGACTCCTGGTTTTGCACTGGTGAGGAAGGCTCGCTCCCACCAGAGTCTCCAGTCTCCCTCTCACTTGAGAACTACCCTGCTATTTAGACATGTCGCATCAAACACAACAATGCTGAGCTAATTGTATTGGACAAGTGGCCTTTTCAGCATGCGAAAACAAACCAAACCAAAAACCCTGACAGTTACCATCTAATTATTCAATTCCAGTTCACCATGATTTAGTCTCCTGTTCCAGATAACCCCTCCATAGATACCCTTGCTGTGGGTAGAACAGACATGCAGAGATTCCTTCAAAGGTGTGATACTATATGTCATCAAAAGGGCTTGCAGCCAAGGAGTCAGAGGGAATGTCTGTTGCCAACATTCTAGCGCTCTGTCAAGGGTCTTTTCTTTTTCTCTGAATGTAAAAGAGCAACATAATGTATTCATGAGGCTTCTTGCTTCATGCTCATCAAATGTGCCTCAGATGGAGTCAGGTGTTCACCTTCCACTCCCGCCCCTATTACCAAAGAAAGAATTATAGTTGTAGGGCTGGGTTCATCACTAAATCACTTGAAAATGCTTCAAAGAAACATTCCTTTTTACTTTCTATCAAAGTGTGACAAATGTCTTTTTTGTTTAATGTTTCTGTTCTTTTAATTGTTTTATTTATTTTTATTAGCATATGTTCATCATTTCAACTAATGAGGCTCACTCTACACATGTATCAGGTACTTCGCATTCATACACTCCCCATTACCCTCTTCTGCCTTCCCCTCCCCCTACTCAGCCTCTTGTTCCTTTTCTTGGTGTCTCTTCTGTTTTTAAGCATTTTTAAATTTTAAATCCTGCATATGAAAAAAAAAACATGGTGCATTTATGTTTCTGAGTCTGGCTTATTTCACTTAATATGTTGCTCATCATTTCCTTCCATTTTCCTACAAATGACATAATTTCATTCTTTTTTTTTTCTTTTTTTTTTTTTTTTTTTTTTTCGAGACAGGGTTTCTCTGTAGTTTTGTGCCTTTCCTGGCTGGCCTCGAGCTCACAGAGATCCGCCTGCCTCTGCCTCCCGAGTGCTGGGATTAAAGGCGTGCGCCACCACCGCCCGGCTCATAATTTCATTCTTAATGGCTGATTAATGTTCCTGTGTATATATGTGGACACAGTTATCTTCTCCATCCACCTGTTCATGGAACATCTACACTGATTCATAATTTGACTATTGTCTGTGCCACAATAAACAGGCATACAGGTGCTTGTTATATATTGACTTGGATTCTTTGGAATATATACCAAGGAAGGATATAGCAGGGACGTGTGACAGTGTGATTGTAATTCTTTGAGTATTCACCACACTGCATTCCATAGTAGCTTCACTGAGTAACATTTGCACCAATAGTGTGCAAGTTCCCTCATGCTCACCAGCACTTGTTTTTTTTCTTGATGTTTGCCATTCTGACTGGGGTGAGATGGGGTCTCAGTATGGTTTTGATATATATCCCCCGACTCTCCTGAGTGTTTCATTTGCTATATAGGTGATTTTTAATCTCATGCAGTCCCAATTGTTGCTATGATTTCCTACAACACTGAAGTCCAGAAACACAGTCTTTCCACATTTGTTCAATTTCTCACTGTCTCTCTACTGAGAGAGACTTAAAACTGAGCATCAAACTGAAAAGTGGAGCAAATTTCTCACCCCTCCAGGGTTGCCAAAACCCACAACTTGATCATTAGCACCATGGACGCTTATTACTGTGTTATGCACCTTAAGGCTCTAACCATAAGCCTAATCTGACTCAGCTGGCATTATCTGGACATCCTTTTGCTGTTCAAGTAACAGTTTAAATGGAAAGTGTCTGTATGTGGAGGAACTATGACCCTTGCTGTTGCCTTAATGTTCCATTTGCTTTGCTGAGAGCTTGACTGAGGGACTCTGGCAACATCATTTCTCTGTGAATGTTTCCAAGTATCCTTGCAGGATAATCAAATGTGGCATGCTTTTAAATGGAAGGGAAGGATGCTTGGCACTAATCCATTGTGACATCTTGGAAAACAATCAAGGACCTGATGTCATCAAAACCCTGATAGAAAGTGATTTTGACAATTGTTACTCCAGCCCCCTCGAGTGTGAACTTGAGGGATAATGTGAAAAATTTGCAAAACATCTGTAAGAACATACAGATAGTACAAACTAGGCTTATAATAATCAAAACCATCTAGAAATATATGTTCATTCTTCATATTTAAATAAAAATTCCTTCAGGAAATCAAATGTGTGCTCTGTGATAGCTCCTTCCACAAATCCATAAAGCAACATAAATATAGAAGATATCTTAACATTTCATTCACTTATTATTTTTAATGCTTTCACTTTATTAACACAATTACTAAGTAATTAATTGTGAGACACTAAGCATGACTGAAGCTCAGATTAACAGGGAAATGAAATTATGTCACTAAAAGGAAAGCCCAGCTCTCTATCAACTGGCTGTTGTTGACCTCACAGCATACCTTTGTTAGCCCCACCACTGCCCCTACTACTGATTCACATAGTAAATACTAAATTAAATAGATAAAACAGTCAATCTAGGTCATCTATAAGCCCAATCTTCTAAGCAAGCAAAATGATGTTTACTTCAAGCCATGAAGCACTTTACCATTGCGAAATATTACTTTAACTAGGCAAAGATGTGTTACATTTGTTTATGCTTCATTTACTTAATTATGTAAAGAAGTGTTGCTGTTTTACTTTGCCTGCCTAAAGCACCTAATTGGTCTAATAAAAAGCTGAATGGCCAATAGCTGCACAGTAGAGGGATAGGCAGTGAGAATAAGTAGGAGAAATCTAGACTCGAAAAATGAGAGAGAAGAGAGAATGAGAGAGAAAAAGAGGGAGATACGTAGAGCCAGAAGCAAGGCAGCTGACAGACAGACAGACAGGGAGGAAACATGAAAGTAAGATACACAGAATGAAAGAAAGGTAAAAAGCCCCCCCCCAGGCAAAATGTAGATGAAGAGAGACAGTTTAAGTTATAGGAGTTATCAAGAAAGAAACATAAGATAAGGTCAAGCATTCATAATTTATAATATGTCTCATGTCATGATTTGGGAGCTGGTTAGTGGCCCAAAGGAAGAAGCCTGCTACACTTTACCAATGTTCTATTCATTTTTATTTTGGTGAATCTAATATTTATAATATTCACGTTTAAAGCAATCCCATATCTATCTAAGAAAATTTAGCTGTAGGACTAGAGAGGGGCCTCAGTGGATAAATGAAAAAGTTAAAATTACTCCAAATATGGTATATTTCAGATCTTAGCTTTTACATATTATATTCTTATTATTGATTCCAAATTATCTTCCTTTGTTGCTCTCTTAACTTAGAAATCTTACTTTTTGTTGCCAAAGCAAATGAAATTAGTTTGGAATCACTAATATGGTACCTTTGTTTTTAACTATGACTGGTTTTATAAATGCTTAATAAGCTTTCAGGCTGAGTGAGGTCCAGCGAAGAGCATTTCCATCAGATCTTTTCTTTGAAGCTCTCTACTCTTCACACATCTTTCTTCCTAACACATGAGTGATACAGAGTCTTATTCCCCCTAAATAGAAACTGAGACTTCGAAGATTAGACACCAGAACAAGGGGAAAGTTCAAATCAGAGTCAAAAATAGACACTGTGCTTCCTGTAGGAGTTATTTCTATTGTGAAGTACCTAAAAAAAAATGTAAATAGTATGCAAATAGTGTGCAAATTCCAAATGCTGCTAGTAAAGGGGAAAGCTGCTCTGCAAATCTTTGTGACATTACTGCAGTCGTCATTGTCGACTTCCCTGATCCTAACCAGGGAGGCAGTGATTATCTGTCTGATGCTGAGGTTTGATGTTTTAGGAAAACTTAAACTATGATTTGTCTTTAATGGAATTCCAATGAAGTCTTTAATGAAATTCCTCCTTCCAAAGGAGGAAGTCACTGACCTGGAACAAGATCACTTTGAACATGACACCATTACACAAGCGGTAGCATTTATTTTCCAATAGTCACATTTAAAAGCAGTTATGAATGTATCCCAAGGAATAAAATGCAAGCTGGTAGGTTTTTTGAAAAGCAGAATAAAGACAATGCTGAGTTACTGAAGGGTGAACATACTGTGGCTGATATGTCTGAGGCAGTTTGTTCTGGACAGTATAGCAGTGAAGGCAGACGGGTGATGCTTAATGTCACCAGGGCCACTGCAGCAACTTTATTAAAGGAAGGAGAAAGAAAGGGCAGATGGAAATCAGAGCTTCGGTTCTGGAATACTTCAGTTAGGTATTGATTCCATCCATGAGGCATCCAAAAGGGAGGACTGACTTGTGAAAACCTGCTTTGTGCCAGCGAGTAGTTTGGATAGTTCAGATAACCAGCTTATGTCCTGAACAAGCATCCCACTTCTTAATGCTTTATTTCTTTTAAATGAATCTATAAGAATTACTTGTGCCCATGAGCTACAGTGTGATCCACAATGTGTAATGATCAAATCAGTATAGCTGTTATTCCGTATCTTTAAATATTTGTAAGTTCCATTTAGTGTTGTTCTTGTGTGTATCTACTTAGGGCTGCTCACGTGGGATGGGATAACCTATCAGGGGCTTGTCCCTGGAGAGACTGGCTCTCCCTTCTCAGAAACCATTAACTGCCTATAGTTCTTCATTTGGGAATGAGTCTTTGGGAGATTTCCTCTATCTACACTGGCATGTCACCTGGTATTATCATTATGCTGATTAATTTAGGTGACTACACTGTTAAGATTTAATGAGTATTGCTCTTTTGTCACCTATGCAGGACATTGCTGAGTAGCAGATATCCTGGTCTTCTGGCTCTTATGAGGTTATGAGTTTGGAAGTCAGTGACACAGACACAGAAGGTGGAGGTGGCCAAATGGAGAATGATGTAAAACAGCACTGCTTTGAGAGTCTCAAAAATTGAACTGGGAAGAAAATATAATTCCCATGTGTTTGGAATTTTGAATATGTCTTACTCCTTATAAAATATACGTAATGGTGAAATAATCACCCACCATATTGTGCAACTTTAGACCTTATTCCTCCTTTGTAACTGGGCCGAGAGAGCTGTCATCCATCCTCTAATGCCCCTCCAATCTCCTGTCTTAAGTTCTAGTGAGGACTATTCTGCTATTTCTGTTGAAATCAACTTTTCAAGTTTCCACATGAGTAAGAACATAGTGTCCACACCTTTCTGTGTCTGGCTGGTTGCATGTGACATAATGGCTTCCAGTTTCATGTGTTTCCAACAATGATATGATTTTCATTCTTTTTATAAGGTACCTCTTTTCTTTAGCATTGGGACTTTAGGAATATGGACTGATTAATTGCCAAATGATTCTAGCTTTGCTGAACCATGAGGACAAACCAGATGTGTAGAAATATAAACCCCAGTCCTGGGCAAATGCTGAGCAAATGTTCAACTGAAACAGGCTGAAAAAGAAAGTGTGTCTACCCAGACTTTGATCTGCCCTATGGTAACTGTGACCTGAAGAAATTTTTTACAAATCACAAATCTCTAGAATGGGTCTGGATCCTTGGCTCATACAACACATGCTTTAGGAACTGGACATGTCCAGGAGAGGGACAAGGAAGCTAAATCACTTCACTAAAAAAGGACGTAGAAGTACTTTACATATGAATTCTTCAGGTTTGGATAAGCAAGAACTTTTGGTGTAGGTTTTTAATTTTTTGGTTTAGCTGACTTTTTATTATAGGAAAATTAGAAGTATAATTTGGAATTTAGTAAGATTATGTTAACTAGTGAACATTACAGAAATCATTCCTATGTTCCTATTAATTACTATATAATTAATATATTGATTTAGTCTTCCCAAAACCTACCAAGTTGTATTATTATCCCTATTGTATAACTTTGAATTGGATGAGAAATTTTTGAAGGTATTTTGGGATCCTAATGTCATTTATAGAAAGCAACTTGTCTAAAGTTACAGGAAGAAAGCAAGCAGAATCAGGGTTTATAGTCAGGAAATGGTCCCAGAGACAACACTTATTAATCTGTCTCACATTCCAGATTGTGCTATAATGGGTAGCTAGTGAGGGAAGCATCAAGTGAGAATTTAGAGCTCAATTCCACAAGTCTTTGGTGTCAAGACATTGTTTTGGAACACACAGATATAACCTTGGGAAGAGAAGCATTTGTCCTTCCAGGCAGGATTAGAAGCAGAACAGCACCATGCTTCCTTAGCTGATACATAGGCTCCAGATAACATGCCCCAGGCTAAATCCAAGTGAGAAAACCATTTAGAGAAAATTCTTTCTCATTCTCCAGAGGAAAAGGTGAATGCACACTGGAATAGGTGTGTAGGTCAGCATGTGTATTGTTATTTTGCATTTCTTTATTTAATGTATATTGAACTTATCAGATCATAGCTACAGTGGAGTGGAGAGGAAAGGAGTTCCAGAAACAGTGTGTTTATAGCTTACATTTGAATTGCTGAGGGGCATGTGTGTGTGTGTGTGTGTGTGTGTGTGTGTGTGTGTGTGTGTGTCTTTCTCTTTCTTTTGCTTTTAAAAGACAGGTTGCCCCAAACTCCTGATATAACCAAGCATGACCCTGAACTTCTGGCCCTCTTGTCAATCTCCTATGGGCCAGCATTACCATCATGTAGGCTTTCTACAGTGCTGGGGATCAACACCAAGACCTCATGCAAACATGTAAGCACTCTGCTAGCTGAGCTATACATTGATCCTGGCGCATACACACACACACACACACACACACACACACACACATATATATATATATATTCAAGGGAGAAAAGAACAGCCAAGAATTTGACATTAGGACAAGAAATGTCAATTTTAAGTGAAGGCTTTGTGCTTTTTGTTTATTTTCACTGAATTGTTGAATAAGGACTCTTGGAAACAAGTTTATCCTGACTGAAGCAGATATGTTGCTGGAAAAAGAGAGAGACAGCAGAACATCTAGGAGACATTTACGAGTTGTTAATCAGGGATTATGGCATGATAACATTAAGGCCATGCCGTGACGAAACCAGGCAAAGCCAGGAGCTGAAAGACTGGTGCCTCTGAAAAGGCCATCCACACACATATATCTGGTTCATTAGCAAATATACCCAACTTCCAAATTTCACATAATTTTTGTTACCTCCAAAGCACTGCTCTGTGTTCACATTGTGCAGGTTTGGAAGGTGGAAACACTGTATGACTGTAATATGTAAAGGTGATGTGCTGAGGATGTGACCAGGGTTAGATAGTTATTTGAGGAGAGCCCTCTACATGCAGCTCACATCCATGCAGCTCCTTAGTCTTATAAAATGAGTAAGCATTTGGGAGTCTTTCTATTTCACTTGGTATGGGTGTATCCCATTTCACACAGCAGCTGACAGAAGCTCCATTCTGGGTGGGTATTTCTAGTGCTCCTCTTATACCACAGGTACAATCATCCTGGAAATGGGGAATCCATGTGAGAAGACAGTGATTCTTGGCCTCACCTAGGGAAAAGAGCTTCTACAACACAGAGCAGGGAGATGAGGTGTTCTATCTCCTACTTGAAGCCTTGAAGCTCTCAGCTGGCTGAGAAAACCATGCTCTGGTATTCCCTCCCCCAGCTCACACAGAGGCAGACTTGCCATGCACCATGATGCAGACTGGAGTCATCCATCATCCCAGAAACCCAACAATAGAACAGAAGCTCATTCCAGAAGGGGCATATTATTGTCCTCTACCTGCCAGGCAATGGCATAGAGACTCTGTTAAGGGAGAGGAAAGACTGACAAAGAAAACTGTAGTGTTTCTGCTTCAAGGGAGCCAAGTTTATTTAGAACAGAGAAAGCAAAGATTTTAAACCTAAGAATATCATCAAAAGCATTGGAAGTCTTGGGAATGAGAGTAAGATGATGACCCACAGGATAGCAAGAGTGAAAATGGAAAGGCAAGTCTAAAACAGAAGAAGGGCATTCCCTTTCTAGAAGAGTGCTGGAGCAGAGCAGTCATGAAGATGGCCATGCCCTGTCCCTCCTGGGCTGCGTTGTCAAAGACCAGAGGGCCACTACTTAGTACTTAGCAGATGTGCTCAGCCAAGTAGACCACCACAGAGGCAGACTCCCTAGGAGCTTAAAAAGGGAGATTAGGAAAAGAATAAGAAAGATCCAAGATAGAACTACTGAGACATTACCAAATTAAGACCTAGATATGAAATTTGTGTGATGTCATATGTCATTTTATGTAATATGAAAATATTGTTAATAGCTGCTGAAGCTATGGGTATTTGCTGTATGATACGACATGTTTGATGTGAAGTTTTTAGAAGGGACTTAAGCTATGTAGCAATCCTCGCTTATCCATATTTTTTTTTTCTGGAGTTCGTCACCTACAGTCAGCCACAGTGCAAAGTATTATATGGATATTGCTGCCAGACATAACGATTACCTAATTTATTATAATATAATAAAAAACTTGGGAGTCAGAAACTGAGATAAAGACCTAAAAAAATCCAAGGAAAGTGGGGCAACTGGCTAGCCCTCTCTCAACATTTTCCAGAACATCTAGTAGTAGAAAACCCCCAGAACTCCTCCTCCTCACTTCCTGTCCCCTCTCTCCTCACTTCCTGTCTCCTCTAGTCCCCTGCTAAATCCTCTAAAAACTTTATGGCTAATTCCAGTCAGCCGATCACTGACTCTATCCTGGATTCAAGGTTGCTTTATTGGCACAGTGGACTGGTTGTACAGACAATTCTCCTACAACAAATGGAAAATTCCAGAAATAAGTAATTCACAGGCGTTATTGTGCACTGTTATTAATAATATAATGATATCTTATGATAGCCTGCTCTATCTTATCAGACTATAAATAACTATTGCATCATTCAGTGTCCTCACAGATACTGTTTGTGTATGTACACAAACCAAGACACAATTCATACTTTCAAATTGTTCTGAAAAATCATTCTACCTTTGATGTGTACATTTGGCATATTTGTTAAAAGATAAGAGCAATAACAAAAACAGCCTGTGTGTAGCCTCACCACTTAGAAAGTGCATAAACTCATGTGGTTATATTATATTATGTTTTAATCCATTCAGAAAACCCAAGAGGAGAGATATTACTTTATACTCAAAAGATAAATTGAAATAGAATAAATGCAATAGCAACAAAAATGTATTTTTCATGCATCCAAATTCTTTGTGATGTTTTCTACATAGAGTTTTAGAAATTCTGATCTCTCATGGGATATAGTAGCAAAGAGGAGCTGAGAATGCACATAGATAAATAGAAAACCCTCTTGGTGTCTGCTTTTCTCAATGGAGCGCTAAGTAGAATTAATGTTCTTCATTTTTAATTGATAGGATTAGTTTTTCTTGCAAATTCGTGAAAATTATTTTCATTTTGTTTATAGGAATGAAATTCATTGACACAAATATTATATGGTAGTCTACCCTTTTCTAGGAAGTATGTCTTCTGAGACATTCAGCAGATCTGTAGGAAGGGGAAGGTTGTTCTTGCATGTGGAGGCCAGAGGTCAACTTTGAATGTCCTCCACAATCACTCTTCAACTTATTTTTGGAGACAGGGTCACATATTCATTGAACCTGAAGTTCTTCCCCCAACACACACACACACACACACACACACACACACACACACACACACACACACATAGTCTCACTGTGTAGCTCAGGCTGGCCTCCAACTCACAGTGCTCTTGTCTCAGCTTTTCAAGTACTGAAAAGACTATAGTTTACTTTTAAAGACACTCTCTAAAGACTTTTCCTGGAAAAATGAAAATTAAAGAACAGTTTACTACTCTCAAGTTTTTCTTATCAATATTTCTTTCTGGCTACCATAACCAAATGTGATAGAGTAGATTGCTTAAAAGCACAAGAAATTTTTTCTCTCATTTTTGGAGGTGTGGATTAGTAGTTTTGGTGTGTGGTGAGGGTCTACTTTCTGAATCATGTATGGCTATTTATTTTTGTGAGCTCACATAGTCTAGGAGGTGAGAACACTGCCTATTTTACATGGGTATTAATCCTACTCATGGCATACCCTTTTTATGACCTACTCAGACTCTCAAAATCTCCACCTTCTATCATATTGGAGACTAGGATTAAACAACAGTTTTGGAGGGCATACATATCAGATTGCAGCAGGAAGCTTTCCTGGCCAGTTGGGTAAGAGTTGGTGCTGTTAATACTATATTATGCTCTTATGTCCTGGGATTGCATCCATGTACATAATTACAATTAACTGGTTTCCATGATAATTTACCACTAAGATTCATGTTATGGGTTGAATTGTGGTGTTGAAGTCCTAACCCTAAGACTTATTTGGAAACAGGGTTTCCTGAAGATGCAATGAGTTATAATGAGAGCATTAGGAAGAATTTTAATCCAATATAAAACTCCTTGTAAAATATTGGACATAGGTGCATGCATGCATGGAGAATACCATGCAAGAATTGGAATGGTACTGCTTTATCGTAAGAAGCTAGGAGAAAGGCCTGAATGAATAATCCCTACAACCTTTGCAAGGTCTGTGGTCCTGCAAACACCTTGATTTTGGACCACTAGCCCCCAAAATTATGAGACAATAAATTTCTCTTGTTGAATCTACCTGGTTTAATACTTCATTAGTGCAGCCCTAGAAAGCATACAATCTCCATGATAATAAAAAATGATTTCTTGGTAGCCAGTATGTTACTCTAGAGTCTCTGTAATCTACTCAGAGTCTCTGTCATGTTCAAGGGACTTTAGGTTACTGTGAAACTGACCCCTTAAAATCAAGTCCAATATACAATAAAGTAGGCATAGTGACTAGTGGATTCTTTGTCTTAGGCAATCCATCAGAAAATGCATGGAAAGACTGTGTTTTTATATGAATTTTCAAGAAAAGATGGAATGAATTTGCTGACAAGTAGTAAGAAAGAAATTTGGATGTACCAGCCATGTAAGAAAGAAATAAAATCGATACTAGATTTTATCCTCCTAGAGAGCCTATCCCAGGATTTGACAATCATTTACTCATTTAATGAGTATTTACTGAATACCCCTGCTTTACTAGGTTCTTCTAGTCCCAGTGCTTATTAAATGTCTACTGAAATAAAGTGAAGTTGTAAGAGTTTTTTTACATCCATGGCAACACTCTCATCTGCTTGGTTACTGCTGTTACCAGTTCCTTGGAAACATGACCATGTCCTCAGGTTCTTAGTGCCTGCTAAAACTCATCCATCCAATATTTCTCTTTTTCTCACTATTATGAAAGGTCTACATCCTTGATGAGAAATGTTTCTTACATTCATTGTTATGTTCAAGTTGTACAAGAGCTCCTGAAGAGACCTTTGGTTGTAGGACAAAAATGCTAAGGGCAATAAGAAAACTGTAGCAAGTAGAAACCTGCCTGTGATTACTGAAGCTTGCAGTAAGGTTGTCTTCAAGGCCAGAGATAAATTTAACCACTCATCTGTAATCAGATGGAGGCTTCTGGCTAAGTTATATTTAAAAACCAAAACAAAGACCAAGCATTCATCTCCAGTTAACTTACTGGCCTTAGGCTTCTCCTGATGTTTGTGTGAATCACAATAAAAACGTAAGTGTCTTAAATAAGGGTATAATTTGTCAATTTCAATTGAACACATCATTAACAATAGAAAGCCTAATAAGAAATACATTTTTAATACCAGAAAGAAATTGCAAGTATTTGTACTATGTGATTTACTCATAGTAGTAGGTTCAAAAAAATTGTAAATTGGGGATTACATTTTACCCAATTCAGCATAAGTTGTAGATTGCATGCATTAAAATGTTTTCCTAATATATTGGAAACCCTGATGTTATAAGTACCTGTAAAATTAACTCTGAGAAACATTCTTACTCTTTTAAAATTGATGAGACTCAGCTACTGGGGGGGAAAATCTCTGTTTACTAACGCTTAGGATGATATAGCCATGAATGTGGGCTGCATCACTTTCTCACACACATGCTTGAGTACAGTGCTGCCTCACACTCTCCCTCTACTGGTCACCTTTTACCAGCTGTTGACCATGAGGTACAGGGATCAGGCCACTCCCTTTGTACCATGGTGGTAGCTCTGGGAATGGTTTTGCTTATCATGCGTGCACAGCTTTGCATGCTGGGAAATTAAGTTAAATGAAGGAGAACTCCTTCTCCAAGAGACTGATAGGTAGAAAAAAAGGAACTGGGAATCCATTCTCTCTTTATTTTCCTCCTATTAGACTGATCAATTTAAAAATACATTGAAATACCCGAAGTGGGTTTTTTTATGTTTTATGCTAAAGAGCAAACCTTGGATATACTGACCCCGATGAAAGAGAAAGTGGGGAACAGCCTTGAGTGCACTGGCAAGGAAAAGACTTTCTGAACAAAACATCAACAGCACACTAAGATCAACAACTAAGAAATGGGACTGCATAAAGTTGAAAAGCTTCTGTAAGGCAAAGACACTATCATTCAGTCAAAGCAGAAGCCTAGAGAATGGGAAAGATTGTTACTAGCTTCATATTTGATAGAAGGCTAATATCCAAAATATATAAAGAACTCAAGAAACTAGATATGAAAAAACAAATATTACAATTTAAAAGTGGGACACAGATCTAAACAGAGAATTCTCAACAGAGGAAACTCAAATGGCTGAGAAACACTTAAAGAAATGTTCAACATCCTTAGCCATTAGGGGAATGCAAATCAAAACTACTTTAAGAATCCATTTTACACTTGTCAGAATGGCTAAGATCAGTAACACAAGTGACAGCTCATGCTGGCACAGATATGGAGAAAGAGGAACACTCCTCCATTGCTGGTGGGAGTGCAAACTTGTACAGCCACTATGGAAACCACCATGTTGGTTCCTCAGAAAGGTGGGAATTGCTCTACCTCAAGACCCAGCTATATCACTCTTGGGCATATACCCAAAGGATGCTTCCTCCACAAGGACATTTGCTCAACCAGGTTCATTTCTGATCTATTCATAATAGCCAGAAACTGGAAACAAGCTAGATATCCCTCAACAGAAGAACGGATAAAGAAAAATGTGGTACATTTACACAGTGGAGTATTACTCAGCTGTTTAAAAAATGATATGATGAAATTTGCAGGCAAATGGATGGAACTAGAAAAAATCATCCTAAGTGAGGTAGCCCAAATCCAGAAAGACAAATTATGGTATGTATCCACTTATAAGGGGATATATAATCCAAGCTATAATCCATAGACCCAGAGAGGATGGATATAGAGGAAGGGGCTAGGGAGGAAATGGATTTCCCTGGATAGACCAGGAAAAGCGGATATTGGAAAGGGAGGATCAGATGAGGAAGGAAAAGAGAGATGGGATTAAGGGAGGGAATGTGGGGAGAGACAGCTGGAATTGAGGAACATTTGAGGGATGGTATGGAAACTTAGTGTTGTAGAAACTTCTTAAAATATATAAAGGCAATTTTATTGAAGTCTCCTAATAATGAGAGATACAGAGTCCCAAATGGCCATCTCTTATCACCAAATGAAGCTTTTAGTACTGAGACTGGGTTACATTCAATTGAGTTGCTGGCCAAAGGCATCTCATGGAAATCTGAAACAACCCAGGCTGTTGCTAAAAGAATGTGTTGCTCTCCACAAACTGACAGTGAGTCCCCATTGCTGAAGACAGTACTCACACAACTCACTGAACATGGAGAGGTTGAGCTGGTGGCTACATAGAACGTTTACCCCTATGTTCTAGTATCTTTGATGCAGGAAAGCACTCTGCAGGCTACCAAAAGTGAAATGTAAACACCAAATCAGCCACAGACCCTTTGATTTACAATGCTGTCCTGCCTTACAAGTATGCCAGGGCAGTGGAGGCACAGAATTTTTGGGAGTAACCAACCAATGTCTGATTTGACTTAAAGCTGACTCCATGAAATGGAAGTCACACCTGACACTGCTTGGGTGACCCAAAACCAGAGACTAGATAGCCCAGAGATCATGGTAAAACAAAATACCACTGGTCTTAAAAAATAAAATAAAAAAATAAATAAGTAGGGATAAAATGACTCCTAATGATGTTCTACTATACTCATAGATCAGTGACTTATTCAGACATCATCAGAGAAGCTTTCTCCTGCATCAGTTGGGAAATGGGAACAGTCACAGAGACCCACAGACAAACATTACATGGAAAGAGAGAGACCTTGGAACACATAGCCCTAAATGGGATGTCTCCATCAATTCCCTCCCAGAGAATCCCATGGAAGAGGAGGCTGAAAGAATGTAAGAGCCTGAGGTGATGGAGGACACCATGAGAACAAGGCCTTCAGAATCAACTAAGCAAGGCTCATATGAACTCACATAGTCTGAAGCCACAAGCAAGGCCTACCCAGGACTACACCATGTCCCCTGAATATATATTATAACTTTTAGCTAAGTATTTTCATGTGACTCGCAAGTGTGTGCACAAGTGGGCCTCTGATTCTTATGCCTTCTCTGGGGCTCTTTTCCTTCTTTTGGTTCTCCTTGTCCAGCCTCAATGTGAGGGATTTTGTTTGATCTTCTTATATTTTATTTTGTTATTTTCTCTTAGAATCATGTTCTTTTATAATGAGAGATAGAAAGGGGGTGGATCTTAAAGGGAGGGTAGATGGTGAGGAGCTGGGAGGAGCAGAGTGAAGTGAAGCTGTAATCAGGATAGATTGTATGAGAAAAGAATCTATTTTCAATAAAAGTGAGGAAAAAGCAAACCTCAAACCTCAATCGACAGCCCTCTCCAGTTGCAAAGCCATGAAAGGATGGTTTCCCTTCATCACAAAAGAAATTAAGTCAAAACTACACTAAGCTATGATTTCTCCTCTATAAAAATGACAAGACTGAGAATGTCTATAACACTCTATGACAGATGCTGTGTGCAAACAAGAGAGGTCATGAGCTGTTGAGGTGCATGTACAGCCTCATGGAACTGAACTTGACAATGACTAAGAGAGATACAAAGTCATCATCTTTGGTATGATGATTCCACTTCTGAGCATCTGTCCTAGATTCATGCTTCCTGAGCATGAAGCCATATTAAACAAGTTAATTAGCTACAGCATTATAATAGCAAAATCTCAGAGCATTCTAAATGTCCATGGTCGAATAAATATGATATAGCTACACAATGGAAGATAATATTAACCTAAACCAAATAAAACTATGTCCCAGTTAGGACAATTTCAAGGCTCTATTGTTAAAGTGTGAATCACCAGGAAAATTATTTATATGATGTACCATTTTTGTAAGGAAAACTTATGCACATATATACATGCCCATTTTCACAAAAGGAAACACTAGAACAGAGTTAATAAAATTGGTAAATAAGGAAAAACTATTTCTCTAAATCAGTGGTTCTCAACCTGTGGGTCGCAACCCCTTTGGCAAACCATTGCCAAGACAATTTTTACATTATGATTCATAACAGTGTCAAAATTATAGTTATGAAGTAGCCATGAAAATAATTTTATAGGGCTGGAGAGTGGCTCAGCGGTTAGGAGTACTGGCTGTTCTTCCAGAGGTCCTGAGTTCAGTTCCCAGCAACCACATTGTGGCTCCCAACCCTCTGTAATGAGATCTGGCACCCTCTTCTGGCATGCAGACAGAACACTGTATATATAATAAATAAATCTTAAAAAAAAAAATAAAAAAGAAAGAAAAAAAAGAAAATAATTTTATGGTTGGGGTCACCACAACATGAGGAACTGTATTAAAGTGTTGCAGCACTAGGAAGGTTGAGAACCACTGCTCTAAATATATTGTGCTATAATATTTGACCCTAGAAATAAAATAAATTGAATATAAATATATCTAAAAATAAGAATATGAATCAATCTATCTACAGGCCAAGTTGATTATATAACTACAAAGAAAGAACTTACTTCAAATGTTTTAAACTGTGGGTAAACCGGCTTACTGAGATACATAGTCTAAACAAAAAGAAGGTTGCAAAGGAATCTTAAACTGAATAATCACATTTGTAATTGTGACATTGTTTTCAATCATTTAAAAACTATCTTAGAGTATACAGTGATGAAAATGCATAAAAGTGTTCTAAGTTGAAAAACCAAGGAAGTAAATAAAAAATTAATGATCTATAATTCAAATTTAAAACAACATAAGCTAATGATTTTTTAAAATGATATATTTTAGTCTATGTCTACTAAAATAAATAGAAGGTACAACAAGCTCACTGCAGTGAGACACAGAGCGACCAGTCGTCTGCACATCGTTCACCACCAGCAGACGGTCCTTGAAGGAAGAGTTACTCCAGGTCATGGAAGAAGCATTCTGGGGAGATGAGAATATGGCTCTTAGGGAATAGGGAGATTTTGAGGGTTCTGACATCCAATTAAAAGGCAACCAAATACAGCAAGGCAAAAATGAGATAATTTTAGTTATAAGAATAACAGATGTATCTGGCAGTAACATATTAAATATAGAAAATATATTTGTTTTACTATTTTGAAAAGTAAATTTGAAATACTATTTGAAAAATGATGAAAGTACATCTTGGAAATGACAAGAATATCATCTTTTCACTTCAAAGTTGACTATAAATATGAACTAAGCATTTTAGAATCATCAGATGCCCCGGGGGTTGAGGGAAATTCTAAAAAGAAAAAAGAATTTTACCTAACAAGTCTTGGGGTATTTAGAAGTATAAACAACATTGTGAAATGCCGATGGAAATAAGTGATTCAGCAAGGATCAGTAAGTGGATGGAACCATTTGAAGAAAATTGATTGAACCTTTATAATCTGAAAATAAAACATCAAGACTGTGATTCTTCCAAAATAAGAGACTATGAGAGGCACATGACTAGGCTCACTTTAAAAGAGAACAAACTTTTAATCAGGTTAAAGATGCAGAACATTCTACAATTGGAGGTTGCAAGAGAATAAATGGTTCTGTTCCTCCTGAAGCATGTAAAGACAGAATGACACGTGGCTGAAAAAACACTTCTTAAAGACATGGCAGAAAGAAGGGAGGGAGGGAGGAAGGGAAGGAGGGAGGGGGAAGGAAGGGAGAGAGGGAGGGGGAAGAGATATAGGAGAATCAAATGTGGCAAAACATAGTTGAGTCTATCAATGGTAAATATAGGAAAAATTATATTAGCTGCTCCATTTTGTTTTCATTTAAAAACCTTCTTCATAAAAAGTTGGGGTATGTTTTATTCCATGGTATATAAAAACCTTGGAGCTATTTTGGCCTGCTTTGCTCTCCACAGCACAATTGTAGAAAAGCTTTAATTGGCAAGAAGGTAAATGTTAGACAAAAGCAAATGAAATGATAGTTTCAGCATAGAAACTGGATTGGTAACAATAAACAAACATTCCCTTTAAGGAGATTGAGCTGTCTTAAAGCACTGCCTATAAAATATGGATGCTTCTTTTTTTCTAGGTAAATAAATGAATCCTAGAAACTTTTCTTTCTTCAAACACATGGAGGTGGTGCCTGTGTGCCTCCCCATGTTAATTCCTGAGCAGCCTAGTGACCAGCTATGGTTCAGAACTTTGCCATTGTGAGTATAGTGGAAGAATAAAAGGCATCCCTACCCACGCCCATTAAAGTTTATTTGGGAACACAGAACAAATGTAAGAAATAGATGCATGGAATGGGCAGAAATAACATCTCTGTTTGGTAGTCAAGATTACAAAAATAGACGCTTTTCTGAAGTTAAGGGAACTACATTCTCAATGTTCCCCCAAGCAAAAGAAATCCAAACCAGTGTTTGCATTCACTATAATTTTAACTAGCTCCTTTCATTCAGTCTCCCTTGGATACTGACTGCATTCTATGGATGTTAGAATGAAGGAGTAGTTTGTGTCTGCAATGTGTTTGCCATCCACTATAGTATTTAGAAACTTTAGTAACTAACTATAGAACACCCTTACTATTTGAGGAAAGCCGCTGTCAGAAGGGAACCAATTAAAATAGTTCTCATTCATCTAAAATAGTTATTTTCTTTATCTCGAAAAACACAGCCAGACACCACTAAAATAAATTTGTTCTGTTACGTTCAATATGACATGGTGTAGACTTTTGTGCACTGACTCATAGAACAAAGAGTTACACATTTTTGATGGAGGGTGAAGGTGTAATCTTACCAGCACATCATATGATAACATGATGTAATATATACCATGTCTGACTTTCTCAGCACGGTCATAGAGAGCCACTGAAAACACACACACAGATTTTCCCAGCTTTTCTGTAATCCTCCAGCTTAGCTGCCTTTCCATCGTTCTCTTTGGGAGCATCTAACATGCTTCTTAGTCAGCTCCACTTCAGTTATCTATGCTTCACATGCCACAATCCGTCTTTCTTGTTTGCAGTTTGATATTCCTCAACATCAAAATGTCTGCAAGGACATTTCCTTGTTTTTGCCTTAATTTTCTCCATTATGGTCTCCCCTCACCCACTTCATTTTTAAATCACTTTCCACTGAATTGTCATTCAAAAATTATGAAGGCTGATGGAGATATACCCCCAAAATAGATGATAGTGTTAATCAGGTAAGGTGTGACTTATAAAATGAATTTTATACTCTATTGGTGATATTTTACTCTTGTGAGGAGTGATATAATTATTGGTTGTGATAATGAATACTCAAATTATAAACTTTCTTGTATAAATCAAAGCAATTATGTAAAATATCTCTGCCTCTGAGGTGTCAGATAACCAGTGAGGCTTTCTGAAGTGACTTGGGAGTAGGGAGAGAAGGATTAGGAATAATTTGAGAAAGTACCTCAAATGGTTATGGCATACTCCTCTCCCCACGGGAGCCACTAAGAAAGAGGAATTGGAGTTTGAGTCACCTGGGCAAGGGGTCTCACTGGGTTTCCTCAGAAACAAAAGTAAGAACATTGACATTCTGCAAGCACAGAATTGAGGAAGGCAAAAAAAGAAATCTCTTTTGAAAGAAAGAGAGAGAGAGAGAGAGAGAGAGAGAGAGAGAGAGAGAGAGAGAGAAGAGAAGAGAAGAGAAGAGATGAGAAGAAAAGAAAAGAAAAGAAAGAAAAGGAAGGCATAGCATGTCCTTCCATACACCATCTTTTACTGGGCATCATACAATGCTGATCATTACATTACTCAATCCCTTCAGGACTCACGTCATTTTTTAAAAAAAAAAATGTGCAATTTGTGAGGAAATAGCAAAGCTGAACTTCATACTTCTGTGTGTATCATTGAGTTGGACAGATGCCCTGCAAATAATCTGTAGGAAATGATAAAAAGGGAAGTTCTCTGCAAAGGATAAAAATCAATGTGAAGGAAAATTCAGAGTAATTGGGGGCCCATTTGAGAGCATGTTCTAGCTGAAAGGAAAGAGCATCACCAGATGCTTACGGCAGCAAGAAAGATGAAAACTAGCCCAGAAGGAAAATCGCAAAGAAAATGTTCATCTGTATCATAGCTCCGAGAGCCAGAGAGTCTCTACCTTGAATTATCTTTCATTTTCTGCTACTGTGACAAAATTCCTGAGAAATAAACAGTAAAGGCTGTACTGGATCATGGCATCAGCAGTTCCTGTCCACAGTGAATTGGCTCCATTGCCTTTGAACCTGTCATGTATTATGGTAAGAGCATTTTGTTGACTTCAGGGTGGCTAGGAAGCTAAGAGAGCAATGATGATGTTGCCATATCTCACTATCCCCTTCAAAGATCCAACTTCCTTCTGCTGGCCCATACCTCCTAAAGGTCCCATCATCTTTCAGTACCATTAGAGGCTGGAGAGGAGATTGGGTATCAGGACTTCAGCATGTAGACCTGTGACCAACACTCCCAGTATAAACTAGAACAGAGAGGAAGGCAAAGAAAAACTGCAATTACCTTGCTGTGGTTTCTTCATAGAAGAATGTGTCCTAAATGCCAATATTTGTTCATATTAATACTTCAAATACATTTGTTTGAGTTCTCTAAAAGTAAACTAATTATGCCTAACAGGACTTCAGAAACTAAAAGTATACTTTAAAAATATGTATGCTTTGTTTTTGAGTTTTCCAACTGTAATGGACTGAATTGTGCTTACCTCATTTATAAGGAAAGCATAAGGTCAACTGATAAATTTCTTAAGAGTGTCCAGTGTCTGACAACATGCTATCACTATCTTACCTCCAAGAAAGTCATCTGCATATTTCTCCTCAATATAGCTCAGTCAGAAAAAGATGCTGCAGAAGCATGAAGGCCTGAGTTCAATACCCAGAACCCACACAGAAAGCCACACATACTGTAATCCCGGTACTAAGAGAGCACAGTCAAATGGATCCCTGGGACTTGCTGGCCAGCCAGTCTTGCCTAATCAGTGAGCCTCAAGTCCCAGTGAAAAATACTGTCTCCAAATACATGGTGGACTGCTCCTGAGGAGTAAGACCTGCTGTTGACCTATGACTTTACAGGCATATGTGTAAACACATGTGTGCATACACAAATATAACCCCACGTATAACATGAGATTAAAGAAATTTAGGGCTAATTTTTAGTCAGTCCGTATGTGTGTGTGTGTGTGTGTGTGTGTGTGTGTGTGTGTGTGTGTGTGTGTATGTGTGTGGGGGGGACACATGTTCATGGATAAATATATGAGCACTTATATGTGCACACATGGAGACCAAAGGTCAATCTTGTGTATCTTCCTTTATTGTTTTTACCTTATTTGTAGGGACAAGGTCTCTCAGTGAATCTGAAGCCCAGTGGTTTCCCAGGGATGTCTGATCAGTGAACTCCAGAGATCCTCCTGTCTCTACCACACCTGCTCTGGGGTTACAAGCATGTACCATGACACCTAGCTTTTCATATTAGTGCAGAGAATCAAACATGGGTCCTTATGCTTTCATAGCAAACACTTTACCGTCTCTTCAGCCTGAAAGTCTGATTTTTCAATGCAAAAGTCAATCTTTCTCCAATATTTCCCAGTGATTAACTAACCTAATTCTATATCTTCATACATAAAGAAAAGTGAAGCAAAGCAATAGTCCACATAACTCAGAACAAACTTAGCTTCTTACCTTAATTATTCTCTTCATCTCAAGCAAACATGGTTTTTAATTGTGGAAACTTACTTTACTCCTTGACCAGACACTGCATGTGTGTAAATAATGCAGTTTGTACTTAAACTTGCTCATGCTGTCGTAACTCTCACCTCAATGGTGTCATCTCGTTTCCAGAAAAGGCTGGTGTTCCTGTCACTCTTGCATTTGACAGACTGCCAACTCTCACCTATTCAGAGCAAACTCAGGTTAATTCTAGAAGGAGTGTGCAATGGGTTAATCTGGGATGTGGAAGGATGTGGACAGAAAGCAACATATGGCCAAGGGATACAATCAGTAACAAATACAATCAATACATTGCAGCTAATAGACATGGCTTTGCCCCATCCAGCCTGGGCCAGTTGGGAGAAGGAGCTTTCTTACCCTCTCAGGGGCAACTTTCTCCCATTGCCTCCTCCAAATGTTCACATACACAGTATACACACATAACACAGACACACAGACATCCCACTTGCATGCTTCACTACCAACTCTTGTATGTATTCTCAGTCCCAGTTCACAATCAGTGGGTTTTCAGCTAAGCCTCTCATCAATCAGCTCCACTGAAGGTCCTTAAGGGTCCCAACATCTGCTGGTTTCAGACACTGTGACAAGTGGAATCACCCTACTGAGACATTAGTGGATTCTCTGGATTAGTGGGCCACTGGGCAGATGCCTGCTGCTACTCATTCCTGAGGGTCAGATCCATCTTTAAGACCTCCCTTTAAGCCACTTGGAGGTAATGTTACACTGAGATCTGTGTGTCTTCTGCAACACTATCTGACATCAGTCCAACTCCATCTGTCCTCAGTAGTAGGGAAACATACCTAGTCTTTGTCAGGTAATATAACAGAGAGAAAATAGTTATATGTTTATAGTTAAGTTTTTTATGATACATATAGTCTATATAATTGCATATATATATGCAATATACCATACATGCATATATTGTTTATAACGTACATAGTTATGTAATTGTATAGATATAGATAGATGATAAATGGTTAGATGATAGATAGATAGATAGATAGATAGATAGATAGATAGATAGATAGATGACAGACAGATATTTGGGGGATGAAAGTAGGAACATACATTTTTAATGGCATAAATAGATATGACTCCCTGAAATGCTCACTGGGTGCCTATGCACTTTTGAGTGGACAGAAGAGCAAGAACATTCCCTCCCTCCTTGAAGTCTCCCAGAGTTTAAAGGATTCCACAGGTGTAAGCTGAATGTCCCTAGACTCAGCCAACCACAGTACCACAGAGAAGTTCTAGAAAAGGGATTGACAGGAACTTTCATGGACCAACATATACTTTGATACCCACAAAAACTAGGGAGTAAATGGAAACCAAGCAGGGGCTGAAGTTCCTTGTCTAGATATTGACTTGGCCTCAGCATTCTGAAGGTATTAAGTCCTTATAAATTTCCACACAGTCTACTATAGCACATTATTTTAAATGCAGCAGAATAGAATTTTTTCTGATTTGTAGAATTGAAACTTTAAAATGAGACAGCGTTACAAAGCAAAGGGCACATGCTGAAGGGAGTTGATGCATGCTGACGAGAGATGCCATTCTTTGCTTGGTTGTTAACTGACTTTGTGTCTTCCTGAATATTAGTCACTTCTCTGAAGGCTCACTGTTCATGTGAAATAAAAATACAGCATCAGATTCATTACTTTCAGGAGGAGACATGAAGAAGTTAAGTATAGTAAAATAGACAGGATTGTAGGAAACACAATGATGGCACAACTGAAGCGACTTATATTTCTCTTCTGAAGTCAAATAACACATGTGGACAAATTCAGTGCAAGAGCAGCAAAGAGGACCTTCCCACTAAAAGCCTTTAAGAACGTCAAACATTGTCATGTGAAAAAATGGTACTTTCTTGTGTTTGGGCCCTATTAAAGTTATAGTTTTCTACAAAATCTCCTATGCCAGTTTTAGATGTAACATTTCAAATTGAAAATATTCTTATAGATCACGGCAGTATTGTGGCAGAGCACCACACTCCTTCCTCTGAATTTCCTCCACAAAGACTGGCTGGACGTAGTAAGCTGCTGTGCCATTCTCTAAGTTTACCTCAAGGAAAGAAACTTAACTCCAAGTGGGACTGGAGTCTGTCTCTGGTGTTGACTTCCTAGCAGAGGGTTTAGAATTGATGAAATTTTTTTTCCTGACCAGGATACAAAGGATACCTCTTCAAACTCTTTGGGCCTAATTGTGTCCACACCAATCATGTCACACATGCAAATAAATGTCCATCAGGAAACAAGGCAAGAAAAATTATCAGTCAGCTTGAAGCACAAGAGTCATTTATAGTCACTCTTTCTGGAGCAAGCTTATAACTAAAAGAAGCTGTGTCTTTACAATGATAGCTCATGGGTCACATATTCACTGTATGAACAGTACAGTCCATAATCTTGATTTTTACCTGATTTTATTAAACCGCTCTTACTATTTCTGTCACCTAAAATGCAAGTTCCTATTCCATCTCCACCCACAAAATGTGTAGAAATACACCAGGTACCTTGAGAACTTAGAATGAGGGCACAGACAGAAACTCAAACACGTGATCCCAGGAGTCTGCACACAGGAGGCCGTTCCTCTGGTTCTCTGACTTGGTGGCTTTTGCCTATGAAGCCACGGGCACGGGCAGAGTTCAGCAGATTGACAATAGGATTCAGACAAAAGGATCCTGACAGGAAGAACTGCTGGTCAGAGTGAACATACAAATAAAGGCGACAGGGGAAGCTGTCATCGTTAACACCAAATCCCAGTACAGAGGAGCTGTGTGTATATAAAATGCTAAACTTTCAGGACAGGAGCAGCCAGGTACTTCAGGCCAGGAAATGAACATCCAGAAACCCAGGTGTCACAGCCCCAGGCCCCCAACATGCAATACAATTGTCCCTTGGCATTACTAGGGGTTGGTTTCAGGACACACATAGGTGTCAAAATCCTGGAGTGTTCAAATCCCTTACATAAACAGAGTAGCATTTAAATATAACCTACACATATCTTCCCATAGTTTTAAATCATCTCTAGACTACCTACAATACTTAATATAATGTGAATGGTTTAAAAGCAATAGTTCTATTGCATCATATAATGAATAATTGCAAGACAAAAGTGTACAAGTTTAGAGTTTTGTACACACACACAATTTTTCCCAGTTACTTTCAATCCAAGATTGATTGAACCTAAAGATGCAGACTATAGGAATGCAGACTCGGTATGTGTGAAACTCACACTTAGGATACCTAGATCTACATCTGAACCGCTGTCTCTCAACACAATAGAGATGAATAGGTTATGAGTCTTCACACACATGTAGTTGCTGCTGGAGAAAGAGAGAACCATCTCCTATAACAATGAACACATAAGCCAGATCCGCAAGGGAGCAATTGCAGATTTTAAAGAAACCAGCAGAAGCAGAAAAATGCTTCTTTACTTGAGCTAAAATGTCCTGAGTATGACTGACTGCCCGTCCTCAGATTCTTGTGTCTACTTACAGCTTACTCCCCGTGCCCCGGCGGGGATCTGTCTAAATACCACTTCTCTAAAGAAAGTATCTAGTTCACATCTAGATTTGTACATCTCCCTCACTGCAGTTTCCAGAGCTGTCCACACAGATACAGTTCATTGTGTCCCCTACACCACAAATTCTTTCCTCATCCTGGTTACCAGTTATGTACACATCTGGGATCTTCTATGGAAATATTTAAGTAAGGCTCCACCCAGAAGGCTCTGGAAAGTGTTCTTTTGAAATTCCCTAAATTGCTGTCATGGCATGAGCATAACCCATGATAAACATATTCATTAATTTGAGTTACATAAGAGCCATTTTGAGACTTAGAAGTAAGACTTCCCCTTGCATCGTTAAGATAATCCCAGGCACCTTCCCAAGAAAAGCACAATATCAGTTGAGCATCCCTAATCTAAAGACCAAAATCCAAAATGCTCTGAAATCCAAAAGAGGTGGCACAAATGGAAACTTCTATACCTGACCTCATGTAGTCAGTCAAAGCACAGGCATACTTAAAACACGATGTAAGATTATCTTTACATTCTCTGGATGAGATATATAGGTAACAAATGAAATTTTGTATTTAAGTACCGTCACAAGATATCACACTATGTATATCCATTCACCTCATCCAAATGTCTGATATCTACACACTTCTCACAAGTTTGGTGATACTCAACCTACTGACCACAGGCTAGCACCAAGTGAAGACACACAGGAGTGTGTTGACTCTGGAAATATTATCCAAGTGCTTTATGCTCCACTTTCTTCTCTGAATTGACAGGACATATTGGCTGTGCTGTTTATTGTGCCTGTCCTGAAGACAGTTCCCTTTGTGAGGGAAATGGTCTGTTTCTTTCCATCTGGCATCTCAGCATAGACCAAGTGGGAGGCATTGTGATTATCATGGAGCTTCAAGAGAGCACAGACAAAGGCAAGAGAAGGCAGCTACAAAAGTCAGGTCCTGAGGGACACAGAAGCAGCCCCTTTTCACCCAGCTGGGGACCAGGGACGGAACGCAAGCCCTGACCTCTGCCCAGCAGTCACCGGAGCTGAAGAACGCTGCCAGGCCAGCAGCCAGCCTCTCTACCCACAGTTTTTACTGATGCCCGATTGCTTGCTTTCCTACATCGTCAAACCTGCAGATTTAGCCTTGACATAAACATTAGCCACATTCAAAGTTGAAGACACGGAATAACAGCTTGCAAAATTCTTCATGCTAAGGATGTGTCAGCATTCACACCCAGGTCTGTGGATGTCCCACTGGGACAAGTAATTTGCATGACTTTTGTGAGTAGGATTTTCTTTTCACTCTCAAAGATTATTGAGGACTGGAAATTATTGAGGACTTTGTACTGATTTGATAGGTAAATAAATAATGCATGTGTGTCCTTAAAACAAAAATTAAAATACAGACTTATTAAATTATTTTAAATTGACAATAAAGTTAATATTTACATGTTAACAAAAGTAAGTAATTTTATGAAAAGTACAAACTGCAAATGACATTTTTTTATATTTCTGAAATTTTTTGCCCATCTGATAAATAACAGAACATATTCTAGTCTACTGTATTCAACTATTGAAAGAGCAGCCTTTATGAAGCCCTAATGGCTAGCCAGGCATGGTGGCACATGCCTGCAATTCATCACTTGGGAAGTGGAGGAACGAGAATCAGAAATTCAAGCCTTATCTACATAATGAGTTCAATGTGAGCCTGGGGCTGCATGAGATTCAACAGCCCCCACCAAAAAAGAATTAAACAAAATTAAGTGAGTTTAAAATTCCAGTGGGTAAATCACAAGACACGCGAAAAATGTCCAAATATAGATAGCCTGGAGATTATTTTATAAAATATTTTGGGTGAATCTGCATTTTGAGGCCAAGTCTGGAATTGTCACAAGTGATGTCATGTGGTTGCTTAAAGGAATTTTTGAAGTTTGGAGAATTCCAGATTTCAGTATTTTTGGTTAGGGATGCAGCTCATGTTCAAAATTATTAGAGGATTTTAGAATAATTCAAAGCAGTTTCTTCTTCTTCTTCTTCTTCTTCTTCTTCTTCTTCTTCTTCTTCTTCTTCTTCTTCTTTCTCTCTCTCTCTCTCTCTCTCTCTCTCTCTCTCTCTCTCTCTCTCTCTTCATTTTTACTGTGTAACCTAGAACTCCTTGCTTGTATAATGGGTGAGACAGTGAGCAAAATTTTGAGATTGGGGAGCATGGCAGTCAGCTCTCCTGCCTCAGCTCTAGGTCGCCACTGGAGGCAGAGTGCCCAAAGTGCAGCCCCATATCCTGATCACTATTTATGGTTTGCAAGTACTTGAGACTTTATTTCCCACCACAGGCCTCCGTAATAGGTAAGGGTTAAGGCTGGGACCTCACATCGTTCTCCACCTACCTCTTGCTTCCTTCTTTAGCTATTCTTTATTTATGGAATAGACAAGGTCAGTGTAGCAGGCTACCTCAGTCCCTCACTGTTCCCATCTCCTTTTCATCTTTTTCTCTGTACCCTATCATCTTTCTTTACCTCTCATGGAGAATATGCAGTGCCCTGATTTACAGTCTCAGTGACTCACACACCTGAGAGATGAGACTGTTTTGTTATTTAAGTGTATATCTTTACCTGTCTTTTCATCTACCCTTTTAGTCTAAACATCCATATATCACTCCACCATCACCTTTTCTCTTTGATTCTAACATTCTTCCTTCTGTATGTGCTCCCTCCTCTACTTCCTATGCTTCCAGCAACTTAATCCCACTGGGATTCTTTTCTCCTTTTTCTTTATTTTCTCCACTCATACCCACAATAACTACTATACTTATATGCACAGTACTCCTAGTGTCCCTTTCTCCACCAAACAATTGTTACTTAAGGAATGACTGCCTAGTAATCAACTGACACTATTTTTACAATGTATTCACTGCTGGAAAATTACTGTAGTTGCAGACAGTGCTCAGCTGTCAGTAAAGGTCTGGTGTTACAGCCTGGTGCCCTGAAGAGCAGTTTAAAGTAGAAAAATGTCACATCATCCTTATTACAGCTTGGACTTCCCAGAACACTGAAAATACCTTCACCAAAAGTGTAAAGGTGACCTGAATGAAAAATGATAACAAAAATCTCAAACAATGATCTGACCCCAGATGACCAGGTATTAGTACAAAAACACCAGAGACAAGAAGAACTAAGACATCTTTTCTCCTCATAAAATTACCAATCCCACAGAAATGGCTCCTGGTGAAAATGACCTAGACAAAATTCCAGACACACAATTCAAAATAAAAATTATAAGTATCTTCAAACAACCCAAAGAGACCATGAATATATTTCTAAAGAACACAAGCAGTTGCATGAAATGAGGAAGTCAAATCAGGATATGAAAATAAAATTCAATAAGGAGAATGAAGTGCTGAAGAAAAATAAAATTGAAATGATGGTGAAAATGAAAAATGCAAATGGTCAAATAAAAAGTACAGTAGAAAGCCACATTGAGAAAATGAATCATGAGGATGATAGACTTTCAAGACAAGGTGGAGGAGTTGGATCATTTGGTGAAGGTCAATGATCAATTTTAAAAAGCTTATGAATGGAACACTCGGAATCACTCAGATATCATGAAAGGCAAAATTCATAAATCATAGGCACAAGAATGAGAAAAACTCCATGCCAATGGAATAGGAAATAATTTCAATAAAATCAGAGGAGAAAATACCTCAAACTTAAGAAAAGAGGTGTCTGTCCATGTACAAGAGGCTCACAGGACACCAAAAAGACAGAACTAGTAAAAGGACTCCTCACATCATACAGTGAAAATACCAAAGTATGTAGAAAGAAGAAAGTATATAAAAGCTGCAAGAGAGAAGGGCCTGATCACCTTTAAAGGCAAACACATCAGAATAACAGCTGACATCTTAACAGAATCTTTAAAAATCCAGAAGGTCTTAGAAAGGTATTTTTCAAGTTCTGAAAGACCCAGTTGCCAACCCAGCCTAATATACCCAGCAATAGGATCATAATTGAACAGAAAGAAAAACTTTCCATAGCAAAATCAGACTGAATAATTGATTACCGCCCAGCCAGCTCCACAAAGGATACAGGAGGGGATCCTTCAAACTGAAGAGAAAGATAGACATAGCTAAGGTATTGCAAGGAAATTAAACAAAGCTACAATCATTATCAAACAGAAGAGGACTAAGAAAACACCCAAAGCTACAAAAGCATCAAAATGACAGGAATCAACAAAGACCTTTGAATAATAACTCTGAGTATAAATAGTTTCAATTCTCCTCTTTAAAAACACAATGGTAGATTGCAATAGTAAGTGGGATCCTTCCTCTTGATGCCTCTAAGAAACATGTCTCACCTTCAAAGATAGAAGCTATCTTAGAGTGGAAGGATGGAAAAAGATTTAAACAAACAGGACTAAAATACAGGCAGATGTCACCATTCTAATGTGTAATAAAATGAACTTCAAACAAATATAATCAGAATAGACAAAGAGGGTCACTTCATACCAACCAAGGGAACAATTTATCAAGATCAATTTACAACTTTAAATATATATGTACTGAACAAAGGTCACCCCATTTCATAAAATTAATAGTATTGCAAATTAAATCACAGGTTAATCACAACACAGTAATAGGGACTTCAATGCTTCATTCTCACAATAGATCAACTGGACAAAACATAAACAGAGAAACATTGGAATTAAATAACTCTATAGATCAAATGGACCTAACATACACTAAATAGTCCACCCAAGCACATTCTTCTTTGCAGCCCATTGAACTTTCTCAAAAATAGGACACAATGCAAGAGTCACAGAATATAGGAAAAGTGGAATAATTCCTTGTATTCTATCTGGTGACAATGGAATAAGACAACAATGTAGCTAGAGTTTTCCTGCCTGGCCCACAGTCAGGACAAACTCTCTCACCTGCCAGTCCCACAGCCACTCAGACCCGACCAAGTAAACACAGAGACTTATATTGATTACAAACTGTATGGCCATGGCAGGCTTCTTGCTAACTGTTTTTACAGCTTAAATTAATCCATTTCTATTAATCTATGCCTTGCCACGTGGCTTGTGGCTTACCGGTACTTTACATCTTCCTTGTCCTGATGGCAGCTGGCAGTGTCTCCCCCACCCAGCTTCCTGTTCTCTCTATTCTCCTCTCTGTTAGTCCCGCCTATACTTCCTGCCTGGCCACTGACCAATCAGTGATTTATTCATTGACCAATCAGCAACACATTTGACATACAGACCATCCCACAGCACCTCCCCTTTTCTTTTCTTAAAAAGGAAGGTTTTAACCTTTACACATCTTCAAAGTCAGCTTGGTATATTTGGGAATTTGGGCGTAGCTTCTCTTACTACTTCCTGCTGGAGGGGGGCGCTGTATCTTATGGGGACACAAAGAATATTTTAGGGTTATGGAGTAGTCCATGAGGTAATATTATTTCCTTCTTGGGTCTCTGAGGGAGTTGAAGATTAGGTAGTTATAGTTGAAGGTTAGTTAGTTATAGTTGAAGATTAATTAGGATAGAAAGTGAATTAGATACATTTTGGACTTAACAAAATAGGATAGATAATGAAATTATTTTCTCTGAATTTGTCAAATACAAATGGACTAGACATTGTTTAGACATTTATTACTTGTATATATTGTATATAGTCATTGTACTTTTGTATATAGTTTTTCTTTTGTTAGTTATAATCTTTTTCTTTTTTTTCCTTTTTATTAAAATAGAAAAGGGGAAATGTGGTGGTATTTTACTTGTACTGAAATGTGATTTTAATTGTATGTTAATAAATAAAGTTGTCTGGGGGTCAGAGCTATTGGAGCCATAGCAAGTGCGTGGCGGCGGTGGCGCACGCCTTTAAGGACCTGGAGGGCGGTACATACAGGCAGTGACGAGGCAGTCACATGTTTGGGTTTACAACCAATGAGAAGGCAGAACAGAAAGACTATAAAGACATACACACACAGGAAGTAGGTCCCTTTTCGGAGAGCTCTCTTGACTGGAGAGGATCCCTGAATCAGGAAGGGTGAGGCTCTTAGCTCTGACCTCTTGGCTTTCTTCTCTGAATTGGCTCTGTGTTTCTTATTTAATAAGACCGTTGGATACATCTACACAACAAAATTACAGCAAGAGAAATTATGGAAAATAACAATCTCTTGGAAATTAAACAACACACAATTAAATAAAAAAACAAGTCAATAAAGAAATCTAGGAGGAAATTTAAAAGTTCTAGAATTGAATGAAAATGAAAAAACATAGGATGGGGAGATGTGCAGCATAAAGATGCTTTCTGGACATGACAGGCTTGGAAGACAGAGTCAGGATCCCAGAGCAAGCAGACTAGCAAAAGTGTGGCGTTGGCTGGGATGTGTCCCAGATGGAAGAGTGGTTGAGACTGGCTCCTGGCATCAACTTTGAACTATCACATGCACATCCATGACATACACATGCACACATTAAAATGGAAAAAGAAAAAAATCAGCAGGCACTTTCTGCCTTTGTAGTTCTGTGGGCTCAGCAGAATTAGGATACATTCAGGATAATGATCAACAAGTGAATTGTAAGGCAAGTGAAGCAGAGGATTGAATCATGGTCATAGTCATTGTCTGGAACTGGATTAATAGAACACTGTTCACTATTCATACCTGGCAAATATCAGTTGCAGAAATACATCTGATCTTCAGGACACACTGGCTGCTCTCCTAACAGCTTGACCCCAACATTGGTTCCTCATTGATTGGGACCCCTTAATGCTCTCAACCAGACTGCTAAGGTTGGTGGGTCCAGGAGTAGCTTCTAAAAGAGTATGCATAAATTACGAATAGGTTATTTTAATTAGATTAAACTCTGTTTTAGAGTATCCTCATATTGCTTCAAGTTTCTCTCGTTATCTGTTGGTATTACAGAATAATAATAAGTACAGAAGTGATAAAATTGAGTTGAAAGATGAATGGATGGATGCAAACACAGATGGATACATGAACAGATAATCACATACAACCACTAAAGTATTTTTTGAAACAAGGTCTCTCCCTATAGTCTGAAATTTGCTATGTGCCTCAGGCTGATCACAAACCCATAATCCTACTGCTTCCACAATCTTAAAACTCAGATTACAGGTATGTACCGCCATGCCCTGCCCTGCTATCAGTCTTAAAAAAAAACAAAAACAAAAAGAATCCTCAGATTACAATCCCTTCATTCTTTGATTAAGGTTGATAAAATTTACCTGAAGTTGTATCCAGCAATTAAGATCGTCAGGAACTGTTGTTGAGTGCCCTTGTATATTAAACTCTACTGTGCCTTGCTGTTGAGTCATTACATCAGGAATATCTACCAGGAAGAAAGAACAAATAAGCACATATGATTTCCATGTTGATCAAGAAATGTCTGTGTTCTTATCTTCCTAATCTGCTTTTGCTACTTCAATCTGCATGGTCAATACATAACAAGTTCAGCAGTTTGCATGCTATAATTTGTCCAATCCAAGCACATTCTATTTCTCAATGTAAGCCTTTGTCCAGCACTCTCTTGATTTTGCTTTGTGCATGAGAAAGAAAAAAATAGATATGCAGGTATATCAGGAACCACAGTAACTCTTGCTAAGGCATCTTCCTGTCCATCATGGCAGAGCAACGCATGGTGTTTGTATTTTGCTTCACTCACTGGGTATATTCCTAGTAACTCCTGCCTCACAGGATGACAAGCACAAATTATGTCTTGATGCTGTGTTGTACCTGCTGCCTTATGTGGTTTGACATCTTTGCAAAATCCCTGTTTCCCCACAATGAAAAAATGTCTGGTACAATTTGTGGGAAAATTTGACGCCTTAATAGACTAGATGATTTAGACATTTCCTTTAAAGTATTTCTGTGCTTCCTGACAATGAGGAGAAGTTTGCTTGGGCTTTCTGCACTGTCCTGGCTGTCTTAGCACTCACTGGATAGAGGAAAACCTTTTTCCTCACCTTGTGAAGTCAAGGTGTCAATATTGTAATGGTCAGATTGGACATGTGTAACAAAGAATTGAGCCTGGCAACCTAAATGGAGAAGCTTGAGAGGAAGCTAATGAACATGCGGTATAGTATAATATGTAGAAAAGAGAACAAGAAAGGCTAAATATTAGGGAATGAGGAAGGGTTTCATATAGGCAATGAACTTGAATTCTAATAGAAGGTTTTAAGCTAATTGGCTTTCTTGTTCTAATTCTGTCACGGATTTTTCATTTGTGGTAGTCGATGAATACATAAAAATGTATTTGATAATGAAAGTATAAAATCCAGTGTGATGCTCCACAGCTTCCATCCCAAATGACTACTCCAACTGTATAGAAGTTCATTGAGTAGGAAAGTGTGGTGGGTGTGAGTTCCCTGATAGAAAGTGGAATAAAGATGGGCTAGGAGAAGTCTGATGGAAGCTGTGGGAAAGGGCTAGTGAGATTCTGTCTACACCAAGTGGTGAGGTCCCCAAGAAGTTGTAAGTGTGATAAGAGGAGGGGCACCTGGAAGCAGGCTGCTGCATGGCCACATTGGATTGGAAAGAACACAATGGAGGCCAGAAAGGACAGTGAAAATCATTTACCTTAGTCCCAGGCCAGTGTGGCCTTTGGAGATCCCAGGTAGAAAGTGTTTCTATGAATCTGTTGCTGACACAAAGGATTCAAGATGGGCTAGAAGGGGAAGTCTGAGAACATCTAAAGGGGAAGGTCTGGAATTTTTGTTCACAATATTTTTATAAGTAAATAGACAAACATCTTGGAACTTGGAAGTAGTGAGATGGGGGAAAGTAAGTACCTTGTGTAACTTTTCTGATCCGCACACACCTTATCACCACAAACTGGGGCTCCCATCCTGTGAAGCCCAGAGGAGGTTGTGGAACTCTACCTGACATCTTCATAGAACACTACCTGACATCTTCAGCTTAAAGGGAACCTGGGAGTCATTGGATGATGGCCCTTGCTGCACCCAGACAACAGCAGAAAGACCCATACAGAGTCTGGACCTACTGACTTATTCTGGGATTTATACAGAGCTATTATCCCCTAAATCATGACCAGTATAGAGAAAAGAAGGAACTCTAAGATTATGGGGGTCCATTAATCAGCAAGGAGATCTTCAATATCCCCCTGACAGTCACTAACTTAGAAGAGCCTCAAAGTCACCTGCAGCTCCTCGTGTCCACTGTCCATGGATGTCACATGAATACATCTTGATTTTCTAAATTTTGTATTTGAATTTCTAAATTGGTATACTTAGAACCATAAGTAGTGAATTGTCAGAATTGAATCCTTTCAATAAAAACTGTTTACTTTGGGACCCCAGGACACATGCAGTGACTCTAAGGACAAGGAGCACTTGGAAAGTTTGTTCTGACACCCAAAAAGCAAAACTGAAAAAGCAAGCTAGAAACCGAAGCCCCTGCCCCTTGGCTCTGAGGGAAGTGGGCAACTCATGAATGAGGTAAACACCCAGCAACTGCCCTCAAGCTGAGTGAAACAAAAATTGATAGAATGCTTCACCCAACCCCACCTAGTAAAATGGCCTAGGTGCAGTGATAACAGGCACACTATTCATCTGGTCCCTCGGGCCTAGAACCCCTGACAACACTGAGTTGCAGTTGTATATGAAGGTCAGTGGCAAGACACCTTGTCGCCTATTGGACCTGTATATGCTTCCCTGAAAAGTCACTTCTTTAAAGTTGCTCACCTGAGCAAACTCAAACTTAGTATCCCCAAGTCAGAAATGGAAATAGACCCAAGGCAATGGGGAATTCCATAAGGCTCATTGACTGGAGAAACCTCACATCTTCAACTGGTGGCAGAAAAGGGACTCCAAGTGCCCAGAGATGCCCAAGGAATTGTGTTGGATCCCTTGACTACCTGATGAGGGAAGAACAAAGGACAAAGAGCAGATGTCACATGGTTTATGGACTAAGGCCCCAGCAAATTCTCACTGAAGCCTGGCTTCAGCGATCAACCAGGAAAATGGAATTCACCTCTCTGCTAGGTTGGGTGGTGAAGGGACAGCTAAATGATTAGAAGGCTCTTTTAGACTGTAATTTCAGTGCCTAATCCCCAAGTAAAAAAGGAGCAAGCACAGTATTTCAAAGCAGCAGCAGCAGCAGAGGAGGAGGGAAAGGAAGAGTGGGAAGCAAAGAAAAACTAACAGCAACAGCAGGAAAACCCTCCAAGCTGCCACGGCAGATCTCAGCTATCCAGACCAGGGCCTGGCTCCCTGCACAGCGTCTCCTTACAGATGCACCAGGACCTGCCTCCCCCACGGACATTGCCCCTCCCTTGAATCACACAGGCCAGATTAAACAGAAATGAAACTGAAACACTTGAATGCTCAACCCCACCCCAAATCCACTTACAAACAAAGATATTTGAAAGAGAGAATTTAAATACCTTCTCACCAGTTGATCTGATTTGGGTCAGAGAACCTTGATTCTAGAAGAACCAGACACATTAAAGATGCGAAAAGACATGGGCCCAGCCCTCCCAGTCTTTTTTCCATAGCACATGTGCAAGTCCTGAACAGACTGGCTGGGGGAGCAAAGCCAAATGATTTCCTGCCATTGCAGGAAGCATCACTTGTCCTCTAAAGTGTCCCAGGAAGCAAAGCTGAGATTTCTGAAACTGCTCAATGGTTCTTTGAAGGGAAAGTAACTAAAGCCACTGGCAGAACCCTCCCCATGTTTGAGTCAGATAACGATGTCACTGACAGGAAACTGTGAGGAATCTGTTAGGAGACAAAACTACATCTGTCCTGCATTCCCCCCTTTTCAGGGTTAATAATATTTAGTCCAGAAACACACACACACACACACACACACACACACACACACACACACACACACACTCACACACACACACACACACACACACACACTCACATACGCACACTTATGCACACACACACGTGCACACACGTGCATACACACCACACACACACACACGCGTGCACGCGCATACACACACACATACACCCACCACACACACTCACATGGGCATAGACACGATTTTTTTTAACCGCTTCCTCGTCACTGTAAGAAGAAATGAAAATACGTCAGCTGCTATACTGACCCAATGACAAAGAAAAAAGTCAAATTTTCTTTCTTATGACAGACTTGACTTAGATTTTTCTTAATTCTCTTCTTTACTGCTGAGTTTTGTGATGGCAGCAAAATGGTATCCTTTAAATATCCTTTAATAGAAACAGATATTTTGTTTACAAAAAGAAAAAAAAACGCTGGTTGTACATAAGACCTGTAAAACTCAATCAGGCTGGGTATGTTTTGTTAATATTGTAGGACCAGCCTTAATATTACACTTCCCAGGGGCCCACCAGCAGCGTGGGAAAGAATCTAGATACACGGAGCTCGTTCATCCAACTCGTCTATTCCTCCGCCACCATCATTCTGCCATCATAATTCTTCCTGCTTCTATCAGGACTGGTCTATATCTTTCCCAAGACAGCAACACCTTCATGTTTACAACACAACATATGAATTGCAAGGTCCCCACCAGAAGCTTCCTGACAATTTCTTTTGCAACCCAAAAAGGGGGAAGAGAATAAAGGCGGAGTTAGATAAGAGCTGGAATAAATCAGAGAAGGAATTTATGTGCTAGGAATATATCCTTACTATGGTTAGGTGAAAACATTATGAGTCTATCATAAATGTGCCCAAACTATAAACTTACAGGTGATAGGGTAAAGAAATCTGTAAGTCACTAAAAATAAAACTGCCACTGTTTTTCTCTGCTACCAGTTTTCTGACAGGGTAGGAGGAGTTTTGATAACTAGTCAATCTGCGTCACAGCTTGGTGAGAGGAAACCCCTTTGATCTAAGAAGTTGCTCTGGGGCGGTGGAAGATCTGAACCTGATTAGCACAATAAACAAAGCTATGCATCTAGTGACCTGTTAATCTCCTAGGCTCAGTCGGGGAGTTAGTACCTAGTGGAACAGTGTCTGAGAAGCTTAACTGTTTGACAAAATGGTTTGGAAGTATTTGGGCACGCAAGAATTTCATAGCAGAAGACAGCTGAAATATTAAAAACTATATAATGCCAAATATTCATAATAAATGGCTTGCCTTTTGACAGACCGTTGGCCGGTCAAAGTATAGCTTTAATACACAGCTGAATCTCTATAATATATTCTGGGGGCCCACAAGAGGTGTGGTGGTACATGCCTTAATATTACTACTCTAGAGGCTAAAGACTTCAAGTCTCAGACCACCCTGGGCTACCCAGAGAGGTACTGTCTCAAAAAAAAAAAAAAAAAGGAAGGAAGGAAAGAAGGACATAAAAAAGGACCTGCCCCAAACCAAAAACAGTGGTTTCTCTGTGTCATGTCCATTTCATGAGTAACAGTGGTGCACAGACTCACAGTTCCCACCTAATCATGGCCTTCCTCATTTTTCTGTACTAGTGATATTTTATACTAAAAGATGATGAAAAACTGGAGATAAGAATATAATTAAAATTTAGGTAAAAATATTGTTTTGTTGTGTGTGTGAGCCCAGTTCTTCTTGCTAATCAAGACAACCTTTTTCTTCCTGTTAGCTTTCACATAATGACTCCTTTACACAAAGCATGTCCTTTTAAGAGTAGAGCAGAGATTACGCTTTGACATATGAGCCCATGTGGTAAATTCCTCTACATTGGAGAGAAACAATGAACCCGTGTCATTTAATCAAACTTAAAGAAATCCCATGTACAGACTATGTTTGTAAATCATTCATTCCTGTAGTAAGATACGTGAAGAATCAAGGGAAATGATTAGCAGATCAAATTGAAGCCTTGTCTTCATCTAGTTATGTAGACATTCTTTGGTCATTGAAGCAAGATGTGCTCATATATTTACTAGTCAGGTGTTTAGTAAGGATCTGCATTGAACATGACCCATTCCTGGGATCTACATGAATTCAAAAGTCAATAGCATGGCTTCTTTGTTCTCTACACGTTTACAGAGAAATAGAAGAAGTGACAGACATCTGGAGTGCAGAACAAAAGATGATGAATGCCTCAAGAAAATACATTTGTATTTTATTACAAAAGACAGAGAAAACAACTGTAGGCTATCAAAGGGAAATATTTTGTATATGTTTAATATTGTATTAATTATACATTAATAGTTAACAAAATCACAAACTTAAACAAATAAATCCTCCTTAGCTCAATTTTTGGCTGTGTGAGCAGTCGGCTGTGCTAAGCAGGCCTGTCTGAACTGTCTCGTGGGGCCGTAGGTAGAATGTCAGCTGCGGCCTCCAGCATCACTGGGAGTTTCTGCTAAGATTCAGTATCAGTTACTCTTCTCTTTGCTGTGAGAAAATAATTAACAAAAGCAACTTTAGGAAGGAAGGATTGGTTTGGTCTCCTAGTCCAAAGATATAGTTCATCATGTCAGGGAAGGCATGGCCACAGGAGGAGGAGGCAACTGGTCGCATGGCATCCTCGGTCTGGAAGCAGAGAAAGATGGATGCTGGTGCTCAGCTCACTTTCTCCTTTTTATTCATTGCAGATCTCTAGCCCATAGGACTGCCCTCATTCAGAGTAGGTCTTCTCTGCTCCATCCATTAAATCCTTCTGTAAATGAAGTGTGTCTCCTAGTTGTTTCTAAATCCTGTCAAATTTGCAATAGAGATTAGCCATCAAAAGGCCGGGAAGGGAATGTCTGTTTCCATACTCTCAAACACATCTACTAGTCAGTCTTAATGCTCTCCTTGTGTGTTTCTGAAAGGGAAATCTCCATGCTAAACAGTCTAAGAAAGAGCCCCCCAAAGTGGAAGCCATTGTATGTAGTTTAATAAGCAAATTCCTTTCTATCATACTCTATGTTTGTTAAAGCTATTGTGTGCTCAGGGCAAGAGCCTTACACAAGTGCATGAAGGCCATTGTGTGCTCAGGGAAAGAGCCTTACACAAGTGCATGAAGGCCATTGTGTGCTCAGGGAAAGAACCTTACACAAGTGCATGAAGGCCATTGTGTGCTCAGGGAAAGAGCCTTACACAAGTGCATGAAGGCCAGAAGGTGGGGCTCATCAAACACTATAAGAGAAAACACTGGCACAAATAAAATGTCTTTTCTATTCAAATGCCAAGGCAGGACAGCAGGATCCACCTCCTATGGCCCATACTATTTCCAAAAACATTTTAAGTCATAAGTCTTTTAAGGATGCTGAAGAGAAGACAAAGGCACCATATGGTCCTCCTGTACCTTCTGCATATTCTTAAAGGAAATATTATTTTTCCAGCTAGCACAAAGAAAGGTGCTATGGTACTTTCACACCTACAGGGTAGAGACTAATGAGAGACACCCAGGATAGCTATACTGTATTCTCTTTGTTTCCCATTCAGAACATTTAGTCCCATCAAAACAGCCAGAGTATGTCTTGCATTGCTATCAATAGTCTGTGATCATGCAGAAAAAAAAAAAAAAACCTGAAATCTTAAAGACAGCTTGACAGTGAAGTGCCAGACAATATGTGCTGCCTTTAAAAATCCTGCATATATCCAAGATTATGCAGTTCAGGTACTGGGAAAGTTTTGCCCTTCAGAGTTTCTGATTACCCTGTTCAGTTTGTCAGAGGCAGCGAAGGCATTGATTGTGAACTGAAGAAGATCACACCTAGACACTGGGAGAAGGCAGAACAAAGAACACACAACTGCAGTTGTGAAGAATCCTAGCTGTGTCAGAACCTCAACCCACTCACGTCTTAGTTACTTTCATGTAGTTCAATAGAAGAAATAAGCCCCTCAGTCCACACCTTGTTCTCAGAAAACATTTATTGAGCTCCTTGTACTAAGACCAGGGATAAAAAAAAAGAAGAAAATCTGAATATAAGTCAGCAAATTATTATTACAGAACACTAGTGGCATCTTTGATATTTGTAAACCATTAGGCTTCTTAAAAGGCCACTACTGAAGAAGAATGCTGAATCTACATCATTTTATTTTCTAATATTAAGACAAGTTATACCTTATTAAGACTCCAAATATCATGGTTAGTACCTGTAACTGGGTACTCTGGTAACTGAAGCAGGAGGATTACCATGAGTTCAAGGCCAGTTTGAGCTATATAGTGGGTCTAAGCCAGCAAGAGCTACAGAGTGAGATCCCATCTCAAGTAAAAGAGGGTTCATAAAAATTTCATTAGGAAACATATTAGATTAGAACATGCAGAAAAGTATATAAACGATGCAGTTTGAGACGGCGATCAGCAAGTCAGAGTCTGTTCATTTGGGCTTGGAAGACTGCTAAGGACAATGTGCGTGCAGCCAAGTGTGAGGGTCTGGGTTTGGTCCTCTAAAACCCACATTAAAAAGTTAGATACGGGAGTGCAAGCCTGTAATTCCAGTGCTGGGGAGCTAGAGATAGGCTGATTTCTGGAACTTGCTAGGCAGCCAGTCTATCTGAATCATCAAGCTCCATTGAGGGCCTCTGTCTTAAAAGATAAGGCAGAGAGTGGTTGAAGAAGACACCTGACATAGACCTCTGGCCTCGACACATATTCACACATACAAGCACACTCATCCACATGCATGTACATGCGCATAAACAGATACCTACACCCACATACGCAAATGATTTATAGTTGAATTTTTGATTTAAAATTGAATCACATCCTCTACTTTGTTAGCTGGCATCAAGTAACCCAGTAGTAAGTGGAAGCCATCCTAATTATCAATAATAATCACACTGATAAAACCACAGTAACCTCATGGCTTGTACCTTGGAGTACAGCCAAAGCTGAGGCCACAGAAGTAGAGTGATGTGCCTTTCGGAGCAGGCAGAACACCAAGCAATATGAGGTTATTATATTTACACTCTCACCATAATTTTTAGATTTGTAATTAAAGGCCTGGTCTGGAGCCTTACAAGTTAAATGAATATGCAGAGATAGGAGAGGGTGCTGCAGGAAGGCACCAAAGCAGATTAAAGAGCTGGAAATTCAGCCAATAAGAAACAAAGCAGAAATGTTTGGAAAAGAGAAAGGGAAGAAAGACTCTTGCTTGGGCACACGGTTGTGATTCATTTTCTTTAAGCTCCATTGCAGAAGAGACCTCTTCACCAGTTCTTCCAAGGATGCTTTGGCTGTGAGTATGGATGAACGCCCATCTCTTGCCTATTCTGCCAGGTTCTTAACCTGCAGTTTCACGTGCTGGAGCAAGAGTGACTGCTGTACACATAGGGTCTGGCTGCCTATAATCTGGCAGAGATCAATTCTGTTGATAAAAAGATGGTTCTGCATCCATGTGCTAAACAATCTGAGGTAGGTAATCCTTGACAGCTATGAGATCTCAGCCTGCTGTAGAGGCAGCACAGCTGTAGGATCATGACCAGAGTGATGGTCATGGGTGACCAGAGGTAGAACATGTCAGGGGATAGTGCCCAGAACCTCTCAAGCAATTTGATTACACCAACAACTTTTCATTATATTATATGCAGCCAAATGTTTTCTATTTAGTTGTTCTTTGGCAAGTAAAAAAAAAAAATGAACTTCAATGAACATAGGATCTCAAACTTGTATGCACATCAAAGTCCTCTGTGGAAATGTTTGCATATGCTGACATCCAAGGCATATGCAAACTGATTGAACCAGAGTATCTGATTGAGGGTCCAGGCAAAAGCACCTAGGTATCTGAATCTCCACAAGCAGCCAAGGTTGACAGCCATTGCTGTGGAGAGAAATAATGGAGCTCAATCAAGGAACCCCCAAATTGGGCTGAAATGACTATGTACACTATGGGCCAAAACCTCAGCACTATGAGGTGGGGGTGGGGGTTCCACAAGTTCCCAGCCCCTGGTAAAGAGTAAATCCCCAGATCCCCTCCCCTAATTATAGGGGTTAGCAGTCCTGGGGACATGCCCTTGGTGCACTGTCTGAGAGTGGATGAGGGGAAGTTTTGGATTTATTCTGCACTCAGAGCACAGGTTGATGAGAGATGTTTCCTTTTCTGTTCTCTTCCCAGGTTCAATAAATGGCTAAACCTCTCACACAGTGATGAATTCAGTTCACGGGTCAGTCCAGTCAAAAAGACAGGGTTAGAGATGGCACTCTTTGCATGGTATGCATGGAACAGTTGATGGTGATTGCTTAGATTTTTCCACTTTCAAATTTTGCAGAATAAAAATCCAGTTACAGGTTGGAGGCCTGACGAGAAAACTAACTACAAACATGCTAACACAGTAACAGAATGGGGTAATACCTCAGAAAGAAAGAAAGAAAGAAAGAAAGAAAGAAAGAAAGAAAGAAAGAAAGAAAGAAAGAAAGAAAGAAAGAAAGAAAGAAAGAAAGAGAGAGAGAAAGAAAGAGAGAAAGAAAGAGAGAAAGAAAGAGAGAGAGAAAGAAAGAAAGAAAGATTTAGTTTCTCTTCAGAAACATCACAGTTATGTGTTTATTTTATAGCTAATATTCAGTTTTCTATACTTACTGAACATATAATACCGAGAAGGATTTAGTATGTTCAAGTCTGGGTCATATTCACTGTGGCCCTCCAGAAAAGATGTGGAATGGGATTGGGAGAACATCTTCTATGCCAAGAAAAAAGACTATTTTCACTTGGAATACCCACAGCAGATGTCTTAAGGCAGGCTCCTAGAGAATAAGGTGGGCTCCTAGGGAAACAGACTGAGATTTGAAAACAGAAACATTACTGGCATGAGCTCCAAACATGGTCCTGTGAATTGTGGGGAGGCAGGACTTGCCAAGGAAGGAACTTTATAGATGTCATTGTTAAAAAAGCCTCAGCCATGCCTCTGGAGGTGGAGGCTTCAAGTTAAGGAAAGAGGTGACACCTCCTATTTCTGCCCAAAGTAGCCTTTGCATTGGATACAAGCTTCTCACCAGGAGGCATAAACGTGGTGTGGCATGGTGCACCTGATGGTTCTCCCTGCATCTGGTAATAATCACACCAGTTCTTGCAGTTGAAAACCTTGCTCTCCATGATAACACAGCTTCTTTCACACACACACACACACACACACACACACACACACACACACACACACACACACACACACATACACACACACACACACACATACACACACACAAATATGTTACAATATTACAATATCTGCGAGCATCTACTGCAAGATTTAACATATGGTGCAAGATCAGTTAATTAAAATGAAAATCAAGAAGAAAATAGGAAATTGCAAACCTTAGAGGTTTGTCATTCAAATGTATTAGACTCAGTTTTAGTCTTACGGTCCTAGACTCCATGGTCCAATCTACTCCACAAGTTCTAATGATTTTTATTTTAATGTTTTATTACCACACTAATGGTATCCAAATATTTTACTGCATGACATAACTGGTCTAGCTCCCTGAGGCATTTAAACAGAATGATACATTATTAGTAGATGAGGAATCAACAGATGATCTCCTTGGGCCTAGTTATGATCCTGCTACTAATCAGATTAATAATGAATTGATTGGTCCTTCAATATTGTCTAGATACTCATTTTCATCAATAGTTGACTGGTCTCCTCATCACAAAGAGAGTCAAGAACATTTTTGTTTGGATTTGGCTTGATGATTTTTTCCTCAGGATGCACAGGGAAATTGGAGAGAATAGAGACATTGAAACTATCTTCCTATTTTTTTCCTGTCTTACAATTGTTTTCTTCTACATCCAGCTCTTAACACAACCTAATGATAACAACACAAAGCCCTTCTGAAGTCACAAGTGGGTCCTGCTGAGATTTGGGAATTAAGGGTCAATGCACTCAGATAATTCTAATAAACAGCTCAGCATCTCCAATGAAAAACAAAAGGAAACCTTTTTGTTGTGCTGTGTTGTGATTTGAGTTTTGTTTTGAATTTGTTGCTGTTTTACATATTGGATTAAATAGGTTTCTCTAAGAAGGCAAGCAATAAGCCAAGTAAACTACTCTCAAAAATACTATGCAAAAATATAAGATATTCCTTCCTGAAATCTAGAGCAAGAAATATCCAAAAGGTATCCATCAGTATCTTTTGGCTATTGTTCAAACAGTATGCTAAAAACCATGTGTTTAAATTATTTTAAGTTTTCATTTTTTTTGCAGATTATGAAGATTCACATCTCATGGTGCAATAACAAACACAATTAATAAATTTGAACATTATAAAGCACTTACAAATACTCAAAATAACCCAGCAAGTGCTCTGCTAGCTTCACTTTATAGAATGCTTCTCTAAGGCAATAACAAGCAAATAATTAGACTTTTGATTTTTTAATTTGGGCTTTGGAAAGGATTGAATTCAAGCCCTTGCTTTATTTCCCTCTTCTGATAACAATAACCCTTTTAATAACACTTCACTTTCTGCAGTGCTTTGATGTTTATCAAGTGTTTCCCATATATTATCCTCCTTGATTCTCCCAGTTACTTTGTTTAGAGATTAAGATATGAATACCCTAAAATCTTAGGCAATTTTCCAGGGGTCACAAGACAATTTGAGAAAAGGCTAGATGAAATATGAAAACTTGTCATTGAAATTTAAGTTCAGGAATCTTCCTACCTTACCAAATGGTTTACATAGTTTAGAGGTAGAGATAGAAACAGGCTTTTAACCAGTGTTATATTGATGTCCCATGGGCCTTAGGACTAAATAAAAGGATTAATATAGAATTACTTATAATCTATATCATACAGCATATACAAATCTTTAAAGTATGGTATCCTATATGAGACCATACCAAATACAAATGTATACAATTAAGACTGTCAAATTATAAATAAAATAAATTATGGTAAACAACTATAGAAGTGGTAGATGAAAATAAATGTTGGTGACCTCCAATGTGAAAAAGGTTGTGCTAAAATATATCAAAACACAATATGGAGGATGTAATATCTATCTCCAGGGCATCAGAATATCTTTCTAGTGAAACACCAAAGATACACGTATTACTGTGTTTGTGTGTGGATACAGGACTCCAAAAGTAAGGGAAAAAGAGAATACAACAGTGAAGTCAGGAAGCAAAAGGAGAACTTCACAAAGAGAACAACTTTGGAATTGGTCCATGAGGTAGATATGTCAGCACATCCAAGCTAGAGCAGTAAATTCTTCTGAAACAGAAGGCTAATCTAAACAAAAGCTAATGAAAGAAGAAAGCAACAAAAGAGCCAGTATTATACAAGGACTCCCGGGGGAAACCGTGATGCGGCATCAATTAAGAACACAGGATGTGGTCAGACAAGAGGCTTTGAATGCCAGGGCGAATGGACAGTTACAGCAACTCAGACTGAGGGAAGAGCAGGATATTCTTTAAGCACAAGAATAATAGAGTCAATGTTATTGTTCATGAAACAATTTTACAGTGTAGATGAAAAGAAATTACAGTAGGAAAACATACCTTGAGGTAAGGAAATCCATGAAGAAAATATTACATTAAATATTTCAATAGTTAAATTACATTAAATAGTTAAATAAAAAGTGACATGGTCTAAACAAGAGTGGTGGTGATGGGAGAGGAAAGGATAAATAAGTGATGGATTACTTGTCTCTAACATCAATATATACATGAATTTGAGATCTATAGAATGAGCAGCAGCATGTGTGCTTATTTAAAATGGAATTAAGTTCAAGATGATGTGTAATTTAATAACTTAATCCATTGAACAACAACACTCACCTTGAAAACCATTCTAATACCAAATTTGATACATAATTTGAATATTTAAACATGATGGCCATCTGAGCAGAAAGGTGCTCTACATAACTGGGCTGTGCAATAACATTTGTTCCTGCTGCTCTTGGGGCTCATATCACTACCCTTCTTCATATGGCTTACTCTGTTACTCGATTTTAAATGTCACTTTTCAAATCACTTCTGTTTGGATGCCATTGCTAGTTTTCAGGTTGACTATTCATTCTATGTATTACTCTAGGACCCTCAACTTCTGTGAGTACTTTCTTAATGTCTTCTTTTTTATATTTAAAAAATTATGCATTTTACATACCGACCACAGACCCCACTCATCCCTAATCACGCCCCCCCCCCCCCGCCTCCGCCTTCACCCCCTACCTCCCATCCCCTCCTCCAAAAGGGTAAGTCCTCCCATGAGGGGACAGCAAAGCCTGGTACACTCAGTTGAGGCAGGACCAAGCCCCTCCCCACTGCATCAAGGATGAGCAAGGTGTCTGAATGTAGGTAATGATTTCCTCCTTGAGCTATAAACTTCATGAAAACTAGGAATATTCCTATGGTCTTCTTTACCCTAGCAAGTATGTCAATGTAAATACTTTATACTGAAAGATAGATTTTTGAGTTGCATACTTTTTTGTAAACTCCAATAAAACTGATTATATGTAACAGAACCTGTAAGTTCGATTAGAGCTTACAAATCACCACAACAGTGGATTTTTCATGAATCTATCTCCTCCAAAGACAAAATTTGTAGTAGTGGGAACAATAGATGCTTTAGCTGAGCACCCCTGTTGTCAGAAGCAGCCCCAACATCCATTCCTATAGCATCCAAACATACATTGCCCTCTCCCAGGAACTCAGTTGAGGGATCTTGTTTGTATGAGCATGTGGTATGCAACTGATTGGCCATTAATCTATTTTTTTGCCTGCTTCATATCACTTCAGGACATTATCCTGGAGTCTAGAAATCAATTTCTTTATAGTTTTTAAATTGTAGGCTTGTCTCTCAGATGCTTACTCATGGTTCCCTATTCAAAATTCACATTTACATCCTCTCAGCACTAGACAAACCTTTGCTTTGACACAGGGGCAGGGTGCCAAGTCAGCCACCCTCATAATTATAGCTAAACTTCTCCAGTTGATATGAGGCAAAACACTGGTGTAATGCCTTACAGACACTAGCTCACTTTATCAAAATAATTTATCAGTGGCTATTCATGGTGTTCATTTTATAGGCAAGACAGAAGAGAAGCTCAAAGAAATTCAGAACATACCTAAGGTGTATCTAATAGTTTTAAAGTTGAGTATGTGATATCTAATAAGTGAAGAACTAATTATGAACCAAGGGTTCAAGTAACCAAGGGCCACATGGTTCTTTCTCCCAGAACACCAAGGTTTGTCTCAAGCACATGTCAATATCACCAGGATAACAACTACAGTTGAAAAAAGGTATTTTATGGAGTGCATTTTATGGGATTTCTTCCTTGCATTTCCCAATAAGTCTCTTGGACCTGGCACACACTGGGAATGCAATAAGTAATCCCCAATGAATGATGTATGACTATCACTTCTTGGCCTTCAACCCGAGCTGCCTGTCACAGAACTCAAAGCATCAGACCACAGACAGCAGACATTTAAAACAAATTTCCCATGGGCTCCAGTGTATAATTTTAAATCTAGATATTAAGACCAAAATGGTGGGATGTTTTACATAAAATTCCAGAGCTAGGGAGATGGCTCAGTGGGTAATTATCAGTGGGTAATTTACAGTACAGATTTGATAACCTGAGTTCAGATTCTCAGAACCCAGATTATAAAAGTCAAATGTAGAAGCACCAGTATATGTGATCCTAGCACACTCCTTTGGTATGGCACACACTGGCGTACACATATGCATACACACACACACACACACACACACACACACACACACACACACCACTAGAGAAGAATTCTGTAAGGAAGATGAACACAAAAATGACATCTAATGTTACTTTGAATGATCTGGACTTTTCAAGGTTAGATGTGGACAGTTGCACACTTTGTTTTGCTTCCATGGTGTGCTATCTTTTTTCCTTGCTTTCCATGCCTAGTTCACGGATTCTCAGTGTTTTAAGTGTCTGCTCAGGTAGAATCTTCTCCTGGAACTTGTCCCTAAAATTCACAACATGCACTCCCCTTCCCCATTTGGTGACAGTTTTTTATCGCCCTACTTTTTATATCCATGCCTTTCTTTTTGCCTGTGTATGTATGTGTCATGTGTGTATGTGTGTTTGCATGTGTGTGGATAGGCCATCAGCTGACATTCAACGTCTTTTTCACTAGCTCTCCACCTTACTGACTGACACAGGTATGTACAGCGAGCAGGATCTTGCTAATTTGGCTGTCTTTGCTGGACAGTTTGCCCCGGGGCACTGGGATTAGGGTGGATGACAGCACTCACTCATCCTTTACATGGGTTCTGGGCATCTGAACTTAGGTCTTCATGTTTGTCCAGCTCTTGCTTTGCCCACTGAGCCACCTTCTCAAGTCTCTTGCCATTTGTTACTAGGCTTAACAAAACATATCTATATCATTTGTGTACATTTCTGCCTTTACTACTGAACTTATACATGGTGAACAATAAGAATGCATTATTCTTCATTGATCCCTAGAACCAATCACAAAAGAGTTTAAACAAATGAGAGAATGAATGACCAAGCAAATTTTGACACCAGAAACCTACACTTAAATGCAGAATAAATTGGATTAGAATCAAGTCAACCAAGGATTTGAAATAAGGAAACCAACCCAAACTATGCTAAAAAGTTAAGCTGTCAAATCTTCTCTTTATTGTTTAAATGTTTAGCATGTGAACACAAAGGACTAGACTCCCTCTGTCGCAGAAATAAATCTATCTTTAAATATTGACTGACTTTCTGTAAGTTCATAGATGATGTAATAACCTCTGTGGAATAACAATTTTCTACCATGGTTGCTATTCACAGCAAATTATTTACCAGAATTTCCAAGCAGTAAAAGCAAATTAAGTCAATGTTGCATATAAAATATGGTAATTGTAAATAAAAGTCCTTTTAGATTTTTACTGTAATGCTGTGTTTTGTGTTCACATAAACATATATTCAGGTAGTAACAGCATTACTGAATTTGATGTTCAGTAGTAATCTGAAAACATTTCAAATTAAATGAATGATACTCCACCATGATAGATGTAATGTCCAATAACGGGAAGAGGTGTGCTTGTGGAAAATTATAGGTGATGGATATTATCAGGATGGTTATAAATAAAAAGATATGTTAACAGTAATGCAATGCTTTTGAAGTTGAACGTGAATATAGAAGCTATATTTTATGGTATTAATTTGAACCAATTATTGTTAAAATTATAGTTAACAGGCAAGTATTCAACACAATGTGAACAAATTTATTACTATTTCTTTACAGAATTTCAAAACAGAAAGCTCTATATATTTACATTATATATAAACTTCTCTGTGCAATTATTATATTTAGTTTTAGTAACACCAGTTCTTCTAAACTAAATGACAGGTTCTCTTATTTTAAGTACAAATGTTTTTGAACAAATGTCTTGCTTCTGAAAGATTCTACCTACTAGATGTTGATATCATCCCACGTTTCACATTTGTGTATTTACCTAATATAGATGTATCCAATATAGGACCATCAGGAGATGGTCCTGGATATGTTCTCCACGTCTAGAATGACAGAAGGAGAGTTGGTATCCACAGTTTTACAGTGTGCAGTTGTTGCTTGATCTGCAATCAAGCTAACTAGAGACCAACCTTGCAGTTGTCATTATTGTGCTTCTGCAGGGAGCAGGCAGCCTCTCAGTGCAGACTAGCATTTTCTGAACTAATCATGACTGAGCAAGGGAGGCAGCTGTGTGACAGAGTTCTTGATCAATACATGGAGCGGGGGCAGGGGACTTGGCTTTGATCATTGGTATCAGAAAAAGTTATATAAGATAACAATACATTTTATTGAGATCATTTCTACCACATGGAGAGCTGGTGTAGTTTTTACAACTTGTTACACACCTAAATATTTGTAGCACTTCCACTCCCAGGATGTGAAATGCAGTATGCATTCTTGTTCCTCACACTAAGTAAAGCAAAAATATGGACACTATAAACATTTTCAAAGGCCCAGAAAGGCAGAGAAGGGACCTAGATCAGAGAGGAGCTTTTAGTGCCCAATGAGCATCACAACAGGTAGTTTCCAAAGTTTCATTATTACCTTATATGTCACAGAACTCAAATCTGGAACATCACAGTACCAGTAGGTGCAGTGCACCCTCACACCACCTTACTCTCTCTGGGAAAAAAAAAATGACCAGGAAAACCATTCCTAACAAAACAGAGAGCTTTAAGACAACAGCTAGTGTGCCTTGTCAAATACTACCAAACAACCAAACAAATAAAAACCCCAGTCGAGGGCCCATACTGGCCAGGTTGTGGTACAATGTCCCAAATGCCATTGGAATAGTGTAGAAAGGGGCCTGAGCTTCCATCCCTACCAGGTGGTAATGAGTTACTTTGTTCAAATAGCAGAGGACATGGGACTCCAAACCCTTCACATCAGTTTAAATACAGCAAAGCGTGCAATTATGGTATTACCTATGGTAAAAATTATAAACCTAGTTTCATAAATCAAAGAGAATCCAAATAAACAGAGATGTACTTGTTCATTAATTTTAAGACTGAAAATGATAAAAATATCAATTCTACTTAATCAATACAGGATGAATAAAGTTTCTAAAAATCTCAGCTGTGTACTTTCTAGATACAGGTAATGTTTGTTTGTTGTTGTTGCTGTTTTTAACATTCATTTAGAAGGAAATGAGACTATGTCAGTTTGGAAAGAGAAGAAGAAGCAGGGAGGCCTCAGACTACCCAATTGTTCTTTTTACAAAGAAAAAATGTAACGGACAATCAATCAATAAAGATAGTCTTTCATCAGATGATGTTAGAGCAACTGGACTTCCATAGGCAGAAAACAGAACAAGAGAAAACCTGCATGTACAATCTCAATTCTTTTACCAAAATTTAACTCAAAGTGGGTCACAGACTTCAATGTACAGCTTGAAACCCCAAAGCATTTAAAAGATATACACAAGAAAATCATTCATCTAGAGTAGATAGAGGTAATTAGACCCCACCAAAAGCAAAAACCATTAAAAGAAAAAATTATAAATTGAACTGTGTCAAAATTAAAAATGTTATCTCTTCAGGAAACTCTATTAAAGAGGCTAAAAAGTAAACTCTGGAATGGTGGAAAATATTTATAAATCACACAGCTTATAAAGACCAGTAGCTAGAAAACTCAAAGAACTCTCAAAACATTCAAACCCAATCCATGGAAACTATGGGCAAAGGTTGTAAAAGGATGTATCACCAAAGGGAACATATACATACAATGAGCATGTGAAAAGATGTTCAACATCATTAGCCATCACAAAGATGGAGCTTTAAATTACACGGAGATACCAGTTTAAAAATAATGTCTTTATTTATTGTTTGAGAATTTCATTCAGTATATTTTGATCATATTACCCCCCACACACACCAACTCCTCACCTCCTTACCCACCCAACTTGATGTTTTTTTTTTTCTCTCTCTCTCTCTCTTTAAAGAAAAAATGATAGAGGACAATTTGTGTTGGCTGGCTACTCCTGAGCATGGAGCCCTCCCAAGAGTGTGGCTGATATACCCAGTGTCATTCCACTGAAAAAAACTGATTGTCCCTTGCAAAGAAACAGGCTCCCGCATACAGAGATGATAGATATGGAAGACAGAGAGCCCTGTTCTGAGAACAGTTTAGCAAGTTCATAAAAAGCCAAGTGTTCCTGTATTATATTACTCAGCTACTGCATTCTTAGACACATGCTTCAAAAACTAAATTTCATGCTCACACAAAGCATTATATACCAATATTCATGGCAGTTTTATCCTAAATATTAGTGAACTAGAAACAAGTGATAAAAAAAAATGAATGAACAACCAAACAAACCCCACCATTATTGTAAAATTTTTTGGATGATAAGATTACATAGATAACACATTATTTGGAGAATAGTAGGTAGTATGCATCTGAGTGTTAGAATGGCTTGCCAAATATGTACAAGGTTTTGGACTCAGTCCCCAGCACTGCTAGAACAAATGGAAAGAAAATCAAGAAGGAAGGGGGAGGGGAGAGGGCGGGGAGAGGGAAGGGAAAAGGGAGGAAAACGTTCTCTTGGGGTAAAGATGGGGATTGGCAAGAGGAGATGGATAAGGCTGATGAGGAGCCGCAGGAAGAGCTCTGGTGACTGGAAAAACACTCTTCTCAGCTGTGCCAACATTCTGGCCTGGGTCAGTGCAATGGCATTTTAATTCGGTAACAAGCTATTGTGTCCATGCCAAGGCAGCAGTGACAGTATCACAAATTTCAGACTTAAACAGCAGAGATGCATTTCTCACAGCTGGGCTTGGACATGTGAGATCAAGCTGCAGGCAGAGTTGGTTTCTGTTAAGGCTTCTCTCTTTTCTTAGCTCTTCTTCCTGTCCCCAACGTGGTTTTCTCTATACCAGTGACATTGCAGTTAGGCTCACAGCAATGACGGAATGTCATTACATTACCTCTTTAAAAACCCTGTCTTCAGCCACCATAGTGTTCTGAGTTATCTGAACACAAGGACTTCAGCATATGAGTTTTGGGGTGTTGGGACATGGTTCAATCTGATTCATCAGGAGCTTTAGCATGAGGGTGAGGGGGACTGAGCAAATAGTTTATAGATTGCTCTGTATTATTTCTTACAACTGCATGTGAGCCATAATATCTCAAAATGCAAATGCTAATTAAAAATATTTGTAAAGGAATTTGATTAATAATTCAGATGTCATGGAAATATCTGGACCTTGATTAAGCAGAGAAATAATTAGAATGTGCTCATATAATGTTCCATCTTCTCCGTGAGATAACACAAAATGGTTCCAGAGGAGAGAAAAACCACCAAATGCCTCGACCTCCCACAGAGAAGCCTCTTGGTGGTTTCAATAGACAGAAATCCTTTATTCCTTCAAACATTGGGCTGCATGTAGATAGACTGCAAATTCACTTCAGATAAAAGTTGTCCATCATCAAAGTCCAAGTGTCTAAATGTCAGTATTTATTGATAGCTGACTACAGCTGAAGATCAGTTACCTTGGCCCACAGAATGTGGTGGAATGGGAGTTGTTTTCTTTTACTATGATTGTTTTGTCTTAATTTGAGAATATTTGTTATCATTTAAAACAATTAAATATTTTGTCTGTGTGTATTTTGCATGTTTTATTAGAAACACTATTTTAAAAATTGAATTCTTTGACAATTTTTTCTGTTTTTAATATTTTTATTATGGATAGATGCAGATATACTTTTTAGGGAGTATAAAAAAGTGAAAGACATAAAAAAGGAAAGGTAATAAATTACTATTTCTGTTACACAAATCTCTTTTTCTTTTATTGAAAACAGGTTTTTTTCATATGATATACACTGATTACAATTTCCCCTCCCTCTGCTCCTCCCAGTTCCTCCCACCTCCCCTCCCATCAGATTCACCCACCTTTTATTTCTTATTAGAAAGCAAACAGGCTTCTAAGGGATAATAATAAAATCAAATATAATAACATAAAAAAACACACTGGAAAAGGACAAAACAACTAAACAGAAGGAAAAGAATGCCCCCAAGGCACACGAAACAGATACAGATGCAGAGACCCACTTGTCTGCACACTCGGGCATCCTATAAAACACAGAACTGGGAACCGTGATAAATACACAAAAGACCTGCAGGGTGAGTCGAAGAGGAAGGGGGCAGGGAAATAGAAATAAAAACAAGAAAGATAAAATATTTTTAAAATTTTAAGGAGTTCCAGCAAGACATTCTGAGACTGGAACCTCCAAAGATGCCATTAAGTTCATTTTCTGTTGACCATCTACTGCTGGGCGTGCAGCTAACCCTTAAGAATAATTTGTTTCCCCAGTGAGACTACCTTGGAAAAAAGTGAAATTTCATTTGCAAGTGGCTATCAATTAAAGATAGATCCTGGGATAGGGATGGGGATGTGTATCCATTTCTCCTTTCAGCTCTAGGATCTCTGGTGCAGACACATGCAGGCTCTGTGCATGCTACTTAAGTCTCTGAGTTCATATGCGCATCAGGTCAGTTGTGTTGGACCCTGTTTTCTAGGTGTCCTCCATAGCCTCTGGCTCTTGCACTCCTTCCACTTCCTCTTTCTCAGAGTTCCCTAAGCCCCAAAGGGAGGAATTTTATGGAAACGTCTCATCTAGGGCTGAGTGTTCCAAGGTCTCTCATTCTCTTCATGTTGTCTCACTGTGGATCTTTGCACTAGCTCCCCCATCTGCTGTAGGAGGAAACTTCACTAGTAATGGCTGAGCTATGAGTTTAGCAGAACATGATTGGGAGTCATTTTATTGCTATGTTCTTTTAGTAGAGTAGTAGTTTTTGGTTTTACCCTAAGTACCTGTGCTATCTAGTCTCAGGTTCTTGGTCACTCAAGCAGCACTGGATATGGACCCTATCCTCTGAGTGGGCCTATAGTCAAATCAGATATTGGCCGGTTATTCCCATAAGCTTTCTGTCACCCTTGCACAAGCATATCTCGCAGGTAGGACACCACTGTGTATCAAAGAGTTTGTAGCTGGGTTGGTGCTTACATTTCTTCTTCCTATATCAAAGGTGATAGTTTGAAAGGGTGAACGCTCTATGTAGGCACCAGCTTGACCTCTCCATGTTCAGTGAGTTGTGTAGATGTTGTCTTCAGCAATGGGGCTTGCCATAAGTTTGTGGAGAGCAAACCATAGACTTGGCAACAGCCTGGGTTGCTGGATTTTTTGGGAATTCCCATGGGACCCCTTTGGCCAACAACTCAATTAGATGTAACCCATTCCCACTACTGGAAATTTCATTTGGTGACAAGAGACGTCCAGTTGGGGTTCTTTCTCCCTATTATTTGAAGATTTCATTCAGACCTTTGTCTTAGGGTTTCTTTTGCTGTGAACAGACATCATGACCATGGCAATTCTTATAAAGAAAACACTTAATTGGGGTGGCTTGCTTACAGTTCAGAGGTTTAGTCCATCATGGTGGGACATGTCTGCATATAGGCACACATGGTGCTGGAGAAGTAGCTGAGAGTCCTATATCTTGCAGGCAACAGGAAGTGGTCTGAAATTCTGAGTGGGATCTTGAACATAGGAGACCTCAAAGCCCACCCCCATAGTGACATACTTCCTCCAACTTCCTGCCACATCTGCTTAAACAAGGCCACACCTCCTAATACTGCCACTCCCTTTGGAGGCCATTTTCTTTCAAATTACCACAATCCCCTTCATATATGTATATATTTTAGGAAGTTTCCACCGTATTGGGTTTCCATACTACCCTCAAATGGCCCTTAATTTTAGCAGTGTCTCCTCATAGTTTCTCCACCCTCTTCCCTTTCCATTTCTGTTTAATCCTTACATTGCAGCTGCACCTCCTGCCCCATCATCTATAACTGTCTATTCTATTTCCCTTTCATAAGGAGATCTATCTGTATCCCCTAGTCCCTTACACAATCTCACCTCTATGGTTTTACTGTTGTAGTTTTCTTATCACTGACTTAACAGCTAATATCCACATATGAGTGAATACATACCATATTTGTCTTTCTGTATCTAGATTGCTTCAGTCAGGATGATTTTTTTCTAGTTACATCTATTTACCTGCAACTTTCATGATTTCAATTTTTTTTTTTTTTTTTTTTTTGGTTTTTCGAGACAGGGTTTCTCTGTGTAGCTTTGCGCCTTTCCTGGAACTCACTTGGTAGCCCAGGCTGGCCTCGAACTCACAGAGATCCACCTGGCTCTGCCTCCTGAGTGCTGGGATTAAAGGCGTGTGCCCAATTTTTTTTAAGCAGCTGAGTAGTACTTCATTGTTTAAATGTACCAAATCTTCTGATGAGGGACATTGAGGTTGTTTCTGATGAATGGCTATTATCAATAAAGTAGTAGTGAAAATGGATGAGCAAGTATCTCTGTGGTAGGATGGAGCATTCTTTGAGTATTTGCCCAAGAGTGGTATAGTTGGATCTTGTTGTTGATCATTTTCCTTCTTCCTGAAGAACTGCCACACTGATTTTCATAGTTGCCTTACAAGTCTGCACAACTACTAGCAATGGATGAGTGTTCCCCTTGCTCCACATCCTTGCCAGCATGAGCTGTTACTTGTTTTATTCATCTTAGCCATTCTGGTGGTTGTAAGATGAAATATCGAAGCAGGTTTGATTTTTGTATCCCTCACGACTAAAGATGCTGAACATTTCTTTAACTGTTTTCCAGCCACCTGAGTTTTCTCTTTTAATAACTCCTATCTAGATCTGTACCACATTTCTTTCAATTGAGTTATTTGTTTTCTTGATGTCAATTTTTTTAGTCCTTTATATATTTTGAATATTAGCCTTCTATCTGATACCCCAGAATATTTTATATTTTTTGAGGCTATCATGAAAGATGTTGCTTACCTGATTTCTTTCTCAGTTCGTCATTTGTAAATAGGAAAGCTACTGATTTTTCTGAGTTAATTTTGTATTCAGCTACTTTGCTGAAAGTGTTTATCAACTGAAGGAGTTCCCTGGTAGAATTTTAGGGTCACTTATATATCCTACATATCATCTACAAAAAGAAAAAAAATGATAACTTTGACTTCTTTTTTTCCAGTTCTTTGGATCTCCTTCAGTTGTCTTATTGCTCTAGTTCAGACTTCAAGTACTGTATTAAGTAGGTATGGAGAGATTGGATAACCTTGTCTTGTTCCTGATTTTAGTGGAATTACTTTGTGTTTCTTTCCATTTAAGTTAATGTTGGTTATGAGTTTTCTGTAAACTGTTCTATTATGTTGAAGCATGTCTTTTGTATCCCTAATCTCTCTGGGATTTGTGTCTTGAAGAGGTGTTGAATTTTATCAAATGTCTTTTCTGTACCTGAGAGATGATCATGTGGTTTTGTTTTCTTTCACTCCTATTTGTATGCTGGATTACATTTGTCGATTTACAACTGTTGAATCATCCTAACTTCTCTAGGATGAAGCCTACTTGATCATGGTGAATGATCTTTTTGATGTATTCTTGGATTCTGTTTGCAAGTATTTTATTGAGAATTTTTCTATTTATATTCATAAGGGAAATTGATCTGTAATTCTTTCTTTGTTGCATTATATGTGGCTTAGTTATCAGGGTAACTGTGGACTAGGCAAAGTTTCTTTTGTTTCTATTTTGAGGAATAATTTTAGGAGTATTGGTATTAACTCTTCTTTGAAAGTCTGGTAGAATTCTGTGCTGAAACTGCCTGGACCTAGGTTTGGTTAGGAGACTTCTAAATACTACTATTTCACTAAAAGTGGTAGGGCTGTTAAATTGATTATTTGATCTTGATTTAACTATGGTAGGTGGTATATATCAAGAAAATTATCCACTTTTTATACATTGTCTAATTGGGGGTCAGGTGCAAGTTTTTAAAGTATGTCCTTATGATTCTCTGGATTTCCTCAGTGTCTGTTATGTCCCCTTTTTCATCTCTAATTTTGTTAATTTAGATCTTCTCTCTCCATCTTTTAGTCACCAAGGCCTTGTCAATTATATTGACTTTCTCAAGGAACCAACTCTTCATTTCATTCTTTGTGTTGCTTTTGTTGGTTTGTTTCTATTTTATTGATTTCAGTTCTGAGTTTGATGATTTCTTGCCATCTACTCCTTTTGGGTGTGATTGCTTCTTTTTGTTCCAGAGCTTTCAGGTTTGCTGTTAAGTTGCTAGAATGAGATCTCTCCAATTTTTTATATAGGCACTTAATGCTATGAACTTGACTCTTAGAACTGCCTTCATTGTGTCCCATAAATTTGGGTCTGTTGTGTACTCATTTTCATTCAATTCTAGGAAGTCTTTAACTTTCTTTTTAATTTGTCTTGGCCCATTTTATTAAGTAGTGAGTTGTTCAGTTTCCATGAGTTTTTAAGTTTTATGTTTTTTCTCCAGTTGATATTCAGCTTTAATCCATGGTGGACAGATTGGAGGTTTGGTGTCATTTCAATTTTCTTGTATCTGTTAAGATTTGCCTTGTATCTGAGTATGTGCCAAATTTGCAGCAATTCCATGAGCTGTTGAGAAGAAGGTACATTTTCTGTATTTTCTTGAGATGTTTTATGAATAAATATCTGTTAGGTCCATTTATTTATTTATGTCTGAATGATCTGTGTATTGGTAAGAGTAAGGTATTGAAGTCTCCCACTATCATTGTGTTGGGCTCAATATGTGATTTAAGCTGTATATTGGTTTTGGTTTTTTGTTTTGTTTTGGTTGGGTTTTTTTGGTTGTTTTTTGTTTGTTTGTTTGTTTGTTTTTTATGAACCTGGGTTCCCTTATGTTTGGGGCATAGATGTTAAGAATTGAAATGTTAAGAATGTCCTCTTGGTGAATTTTTTCCTCTGATGAGTATGTAGTGTCCTTCCTTATCTCATCTGATTAGTTTTGATTTTGAGTCTATTTTGTCAGATATTAAAATGGCTATACCAGCTTGCTTATGTCCATTTGCTTGGAATATTTTTTCCATCCTCTTACCCTGAGGTGATATCTATCCTTGATGCTAAGGTGTATTTCTTGGGTGCAGCAGAAGGATGGATCCTGTTTTCACATCCATTATCTTAGTCTATGTCTTTTTATTGGGAAATTTAGACCATTGATATTGAGAATTATTGATGAGCACTGTTTATTGATTCCTGTTATTTTGTTGTTAGTGTGTGGTCCACAGTGCCACCTCTTTTGATTTGCTGATCTGAGAATATTCATTCTTTGTGTTTTCTTGGGCGTGATTAAACTCTTCAGGCTGAAGTTCTTCTAGTGCCTTCTGTAGAATTGGATAGCTACTGCTTAATTTGGTTTTAGTGTGAATGTCATATTTTCTCTATCTATGGTGATTGAAAGTTTTGCTGGGTTGAGTATTCTGGGCTGGCATCTGTGGTCCCTTGGGGTTTGGAGAACATTGTTCTGGCCCTCCTAGATTTTAGAGACCCCATTGAAAAGTCAGGTGTAATTCTAATTGGTCTTCCTTTATATGTTACTTGGCTTTTTCCCCTTGTAGCTTTTAATATTCTTTCTTTATTCTGTACATTTAGTGTCTTGATTATTATGTGCTGAGGGGAATTTCTGTTCTGGTCCAATCTATTTGATGTTCTGCATGTTTCTTGTACATTTTAAAGCAGCTCCTTCTTTATGTTAGGAAAATTTTCTTCTATGATATTGTTGAAAGTATTTTCTGTGTCTTTTACACGTGTTTCTTCTCCTTCCTCTATTCCTATTTTATTCTTAGATTTGGTGTTTTCATAGTGTCCCAGGTTTCCTGTATGTTTTGTGCCAGGATCCTCCTTTTTTTAAATATACTTAACATTTTCTTTGATTGAAGTATCCATTTCTTCTATCATGTTTTCAATGCCTGAGATTCTCTCTTTCATCTCTTTTATTCTTTTAAGGAGGCTTATCTCTGAGGTTACTGATCAAGTTACAGATTTCCCTCAGTTTGGTTTTTTCTTTATTGATTTTATTTCCATTTTCCAGTCTTAAACTATTTTATTAATTTCCTTCCACTGCTTCTTTGTGTTTTATAGATTTCTTTAAGGGATTCATTCTTTTCCTCTTTATGGATCTCTATGATGTTCATAAAGGCTGTTTTAAGATTCTTGTCTTGTGCTTCAGCTATGTTGCATATCTCAGAGCCTACTGTAGTAGGGTTTCTGGGCTCAAGTGGAGAAATATTGCCCTGACTGTAATTGATTGTTTTTTATGCTGGTGTCTAGGTATTTGGGTTTGGGAAGATTATAAATCAAGGTTCTGATATCTGGTCTTGTTTTGTTGTGTGGGTGTTTTGTTCCTTAGTTTCTGTTGCCCTCTCGGGTTCTTAGGAGAGTGTGGTGACTATGTGTTTCCTGATAGAGAATACTTCTGGGATTCTGCAAGGTGTCGCCACTAGGATTTCTATGCAGAATGGGTTTTAGGTAGTGGAGTTGACACTTAGGCATGAGAATGGGCTATAAAGGGAGAGAAGTGGGGCAGTGAGATAGTACACAAGAAGGGTAAAATCAGGGTGTTCCACCAGTATCTGCTTAGTTTCCTGGGAAGGGGAACAGAGAGTGAGGAGAGGCCACAGCAGGCAGTTTGCTACAGAACTGGGGATGAGACTAGGGCATTGAATTTGGAAGGAGAGTGAAGATCTGAAGCTCACCCACCTGGTTTGCTGGCCAACTTGTTTATCTGGCAGACTTAGATGGTGAGTTCCTAAGGAATGCCTGCTTAAGGGTGTGGCTAGGACAATGGGATGGGTTGGAAGACATGTTCGAAAAATCTACATGATCCACTGAAGATGGGGCAGAGAGGAAGGGGAGGCCTACAGAGCTGGGGGTGAGACTGAAGGACTTAATTTGGAGGAGGGGAGAGAGAGGTGAAGATCTGCAGTTAGCCTACCTACCTCCTTCCCTGGCCAGCATGTCCTGTGATTTCCCAGGGATTGTGTGCTGGAGTTGAGGACTGAGGTAAAAGTATGTGTAAGGGTAGGGAAGATTGAAGGAGAAGATCTGTGTCATCTGCTGGAGAAGGGGTCAGGGAGGAAGAGGAGGATACAGCAGGTCATCTACAGAGCTAGGGATGAGACTGGAGGAGTGGATTTAGAGGAGAGGAGTGAGAGGTGGAGATCTACAGTTAGCCCACCTACTGGATAACTTCATACATGCTTATAATGTACTCTGGTTTCCCTCTCTCACCAGGCTCCTTTAGCCCTCTCTCCCACCCCTGTCAACCACCCTGTCTCCACTCAACCTGTCTGTTTCACTGATTCATCAATTTTGGTTTTATTATGTGACCTATTATATTAACCAGAGACATTTGTGTGACCATTGGATTGGAACTGTCCGCTGAAGCCTGGGTACTGTGGGTACAACTGAAGCCAATGGCTTCCCCTCCTCCTGAATCTAACAACAGTAAATAACTCAGTAGTGAGGGTAGGGCCCCTGCAACACATTTTCCATCTGTGTCTGACTGTTGGTGAGCTCATTCTTGTGCTGACCCAGGAGAAGCATCAGCAGCTTCTGTGCTTGTATGATTACAAATGGTTGTGTCTTGCCAGAAGATAATGTTCTGAAGCCCTTATCCCTATCTTCTATCCCTACTCTTTCTGCCTCCTCTTCTTCAGTGTTCCCTGAGCCTTATAGGGAATGGTATAAGTGTCTTGTTTAAGGATAAACACTCATCTATCATTTATTTGTATTACCCTGTTTAGCTGTGAATCTCTGAATTCACCACCATTCTCTAGTTAAGGTGAGGAAGTAACTATTGTTTATAGTTATAAAAATAGATATTTAGAAGGTGGTTCAACTGTAGGTGGATTTAAATAAAAGACAGAATTATTTCCCCTTGGGGCCTATGACCTTCCCTATGATGGTTTTTTGAGCAAACTTACTGCTAGGTATGGATTCCTGTGGAGGAGGCTATGGATCCAAGCAGAGAGCAGTTGGTTGTCTGCAGAACAGGCATGTCTCTACTATACAAAGGTACATCTTGCTTGTGGATTGGTATTGTAATTTATAGGATTCACAGCTAGGCAAAGCTGTCATTATCATTTCCTCCCAGGCATCCTGTATTAGAATATTACAAACTATAAAAGCTAGTCAACAGGAAGCAGGCTTTTCAGCTTAGATCCAGATGGCTTTTGCTATATTATGCAAGCAAGGTGTGTGGCATCATCAACAACGGGGTCTGATCATCTAGTTCTGGTGAGAAATCAAAAAGAATTTCAAGAACCTGTATTATATGAAGGGGGCACTCTAGGGCTTCCCTGACCAATGAGTCATAAGGAGGTATCCTACACTTGGCACTGGGGTCTTTACTGAATAACCCAAAAGGTGAGTCATTTTTAAGTTTAAGTTCTTCATGTTGCTCCTGTTGCTTGACAATGACTTATGCATGGTGTCCTGTGCTTTTAGCTTCAATCTTTGTGAGTTCATATGGGCCTTGCTCAGTTGATTCAAAGGTCCTTGTCTTGATGACCTCCATGCTCTATGGCTCTTACACTCTTTCCATCTCCTTTTCAGCAGGGTTCCCTGAGCTCTGAGGGGACAGATTTGATGGAGACATCCCAATGAGAGCTGTGTGTTCCAAGGTCTCTCTCTCCACATAATGTCTAGCTATGGGTCTCTGCATTTGTTCCCACCAACTGCAGGAGGAAACTTTCTCTGATGGTGGCTTAACAAGGCACTGATCTATGAGTATAGCAGAATATCATTAGAGTACTTTTATTGATACTTTTTTTTAGATTAGTAGTGTTTGGTTTTACCACAGGTCTCTGGACTATCTAGTCTCTGGTTCTTAGTCACTCAAGCAATTCTGGGTATGGTTTCCAACTTGTAGAGTGGGCCTTAAGTCAAATCAGACATTGGTTGGCTACTTCCACAAGGTCTGTGTCACCACTACTGTACCATATTTTGAAGGCAAGACAGCATTATAGATCAAAGGGTTTGTGGCTGGGTTGGTTTTCACATTTCTCTTTTGGTAGCCTGCTGAGTATCTTCCTGCACCAAAGACACTAGAAAGTAGCGATAAAGGCTCTAGGTAGGCTACAGCTCTGTCTTTCCATGTTCAATTAGTTTTGTGGGTTTTGTCCTTAACAATGGAATCCCACTCTCAATTTTTGGAGAGCAACATATTGTCTTAGAAACAGCCTGGGTTGTTTGGGGGAAATTCATGGGACTCTGTTGGCCAACAACTCAATTGAATGCAACTCAGTTCCAATACTGGAAGCTTTGTTTGCTGACAAGAGATGGCCAGTTAAGACTGTATCCTCCATTGTTAGAAGAACTCATTAGGATCGTTTTCATATATTTTAGGAAGTTTCTACTGCACTAGGTTTCTATATGATCCCTCAAATGCCCCCCAATTCCAACTGTCTCTCCCCTCATTCCTTCCCTCAATCCCACTCCCCTTCCCCTTTTCACCTGATCCTCCTGTTCCCATTCCCCCCAGTTCACCCATAAAAATCGATTCTATTTCCTTTTCCCAAGGAGATCCATGTTCCCCCCCAATCCCTTCTTCTGTGCCTATCTACTCTGGGTCTATGGGCTGTAGCTTGGTTATAATTTATTTAATGGGTAAATTCCAATGCAAGTGAATACATAGCATATTTATCTTTCTGGGCCTGGGTTACCTCACTCAGAATGATTTTTTTCTAGTTCCAGCCATTTGCCTGCAAATTTCATGATGTCATTTTTTTAAACAACTGGGAAATATTCCATTGTGTAAATATACCACATTTTCTTTATATATTCTTCAGTTGAGGGACATCTAAGATGTTTCTAGCTATTATGAGTAGAGTAGCAATGAACATAGTTGGGCAAATGTCCTTATGGCAGGATGGAATGCCCTTTGGGTACAAGCCCAAGAGTGGTATAGCTAGATTGAGGCAGATTGACTCTCAACTGTCAGAGCAACTGCTATATTGATTCCATAGTGGCTTTACAAGTTTGTACTCCCACCAGTAATGGATGAGTTTCCCATTGTGAATATGAAAACATTTTTCAGAAGAAATCTAAAGTTCTGAAAAAAAATTCTATTCAACAGAGACATTTTGTTAGCTGTATTCTTATTGTTTCTTTCATTTTAGAAAGCTTTCTTGTTTTCACTACCTTTACCAAGATATGGTCACATTTCACCCTCTAAAACCAAAGCTTAATCTCACTTAGGTTTTCTGTCCTTGGTAAAGCAAAAAAAAGGGGATGGCTGTGGGTGCTCAAGCTAGCATGGGGCTTTCTGGGGCATCCCATGCCTCTCTGAGCCTTCATCCACAGCTTCCCTCCCTGGTTCTGTTCTGCCACAAGGGGAGACCTAGCTCTTTCAGGAGATTGTTTCTGGTGAGCTTATTTTAAGTACTTTAAATCTGCTCTATTTTAAATACTTTAAGTTGTAAGCTCAAATTTATTTTTTATATGGACTGTACTCTTTTCTCAAGCAATGTTTTCTTCTGCAGCCTAAGAATTCTTCATTACCATCCAATAATGAGACAGAAATATATCACAGAGAGGAAGCAAATGTCTAAGTCCAGCAGGCCTGTAGTTTCCTAAACAAGTTAACACATGAGCTTTGTCTTAGGCTTGCAGCATCAAAGAGTCACTGGTACAGAGTAAAAACCAATCCACGTAGAAGCCAACTGAAGGGTCACAGAGTCCAGCCTCCTTTAGTGTAACTGTGACGGGAACAGGCAAAAATAGCAAAAACTTATGTTGGATTTACTTACTTTTTTGTGCCCTCATTTCCAAGGGCAATGGATCCTGGTTTAAGTGAATTGCTCTCTTATGATTCCACTGACATTTGTAAATGAGTTTCCAGAGTCTAATTTACCCCAGAGGAAATGGCACTATCATCTGTGGGATGGGGTGGGGTTCACTCTTTAAATAGATGAAATCTTTAAAAGCAAGTTTAGTCAAGAGAATTGGAGACACAGAGCAGATAGATGGTCAGTGTTTGATGAAGGAAGAATGGGAAAGAGGGGCCGAGCACAGAAATCAGATTCTTCAAATGATTGGCAGTTGCCAGAACAAACCATCTTCAACATAGCATGCACCACTTTTGTTTCCCTTTTTTTAATTTATTAAAACTTTATTATTAATAATTTGCAAATAAAAAATGCCATTCAGTGAAACTAACCAGAACCAAAAAAGAGAAACTAAAACAATCATTCCCAAAACTGTGGAGTTTCAAATTAGATTTTATATTTTCACTATCAAATTTACAATTTATGAACTTACCTGTCTCAAAAAAAAAGAAGGAAGGAAGAAAGAAGGAAGGAAGAAAGAAGGAAGGAAGGAAGGAAGGAAGGAAGGAAGGAAGGAAGGAAGGAGAAAATCCACATAAGGACTAAAACTAGAAAAACAACAGGTTCATATTCTTTCATGGCACAACTATTACCTGAAGTCAGTCCTTAGTCACCTGTTTACCCTTTCTTGTTCTCCTTTCTACAGCACCACACATAATTTACGAGCAGCTGGGGAGGAGTGTGATTGCCACAGAGCTTGCCATGACAGCATAAAGACCTGAGTGCCATCCCCAGCATACCTGAAGAAAGCCAGGTGTGGAGATGCCCACGTGTAATCCCAGCCCTGAAGACAAGAGACAAGAGGGGCTCTGAGGCTTGCTGGCCAGCCAGCCTAGATAGTTAGTGAGAACCAAGTTCCAAAGGTACACACACACACACACACACACACACACACACACACACACACACATACACACACCCCTTTATTTACTAAACAAGAAACATATATGTGAAACAAATGTGAAATATAGTCAATTCATTAGGTAAATTTAACAGTGACTCACAATATTACATTTTCTCCCTAGTCTGTCTATGTCTGTCTCTCTGTTTCTCTTTCTCCCTCTCTTTCTTTTTATTTGAAATGTGGTCTCTCATGTATGTCAGGCTGGCCTTGAAATTACTGTGTAGTTCTGGGTTGAGGATGACCTAGAGCCCTTAAGCCTCACACATGGACCTCCCCATTGTCAGAGTTCCAAGCATGTGTCACCACATGCCACTCTCCCTGTACTTCAAAATGTGTGCACTGACTTCATCAGTTCTAATGGGACTTTTCCTAGTTGAGCCCTTTTCTCTATTTAAATAGTCTCACTAGCAGAAAAAATTTAAATGCAGCTTTGAAAATTTTTCATAAAGAACTTTACATAAGCTTGAAAATCTTCATTTTTCACTATTCTTCCTTGCTATTAAATTTCTACTCATGTTTAACACTCAGAAAAATATATATGCAAATGATATAATAACATGTATTAATTGGATGAAATCCAATTGTTATATCCATGTGAGGTTGAAAAGGAGATCACATCATGGGGCTGGTGATATGGAGAAAAAAAGCTGCACTTTGTTAGCATGCACAGAAACAGGCAGCAGACCTGGGTTCTGTCCTTGATGATCCTCATACAGTGTTTGCAAACACAGTCTGCTGTAGCTAGAGTTTTCCTGCCTTGCCCACAGTCAGGACAAATCTTTGACACCCGCCAGTCCCACAGCCGTCAGACCCAACCAAGTAAACACAGAGACTTATATTGGTTACAAACTGTATGGCCGTGGCAGGCTTCTTGCTAACTGTTTTTACAGCTTAAATTAATCCATTTCTATTAATCTATACCTTGCCACGTGGCTTGTGGCTTACCGGTACTTTACATCTTCCTTGTCCTGATGGTGGCTGGCAGTGTCTCTCTCACCCAGCTTCCACTTCCCAGCCCTATTCTCCTCCTTGTCCCGCCTATACTTCCTGCCTGGCCACTGCCAATCAGTCATTTATTCATTGACCAATCAGCAACACATTTGACATACAGACCATCCCATAGCAGTCTGCTGTGGATATGCTGAACTTGTGTATGTAAATCTGTTAATAGAAATTATCTCTGCTGACTTTTTACTTTCAGGCTTTTACATTTGTTCGGTGAAAGAACAATTGAATTCAAACAGCCTTTGCACAGAAATCCTGCATCTGCCCAATGACATGTGTCTTTGTGTTTAAAGCCAGTGTGGACACATGTGCCAGCTCCTGTTTACCTGGCATGCTAATTAATATTATCCCTCTAGACCTGGCTTTGCTTCCTAATACCTACATGATGGCTTACAACTATCTGTAACTTGAGGCCCAGGGGATCGAGCACTTTCTTTTAGCCTCGATGGGCACTTCACATCCATAATACATAGACTTTCATGCAGGCAAACACTTAAACACATAAAATAAAAAGACTTATGTAAGTCTTAAGAATACAAAGAATGAGTGCCCCTCTGTCCTCGCATGCAATACCTCACCCTGTTGTGGGGTATCCACCAGAGAAGACTGCGCAGACATGGGTTTAAGTCAATAGAAATCATTATTAGCTGGCTGACAACTACATTCCAGTGAAGTCCTGAGCCTTTGTCAGGGTGAGCTTTTACATACAAAAATCACATCCTGTGTTGACATACCTCGGTTAGCCAGAATCAAAACTCCAGAAGCCAAAGAGCAAGCTCAGTGCAGCCAGGGACTTCCCGAGAACTGTGGACTTTGACGGATCAGGTCTTTGTTCTCAGTGTGGCAGGTGGTGCTGTCTGTGTGCTGAGTTTTACAGCATGCATGGTACTTCCATGATGGAGTCAGTTGTGCTAAGTCTGGGGGCCTCTTATAACCCCCCAAAAAATCAGGAGTGCCTTGGTTTAGGGCTCACTATACACACTTAAACATCCTAAAGTCACTTTGAACATCCAAGATTAGTAAACAAGGCCACTCACACGTTCACGATGATACCTGTATTTTCACCTGCCCCAAATATGCTCCCTCCCATCGACCAGTCTGCAACTCTGCCAGCACTGGTTTCAGCTGCTCAAGGTTCAAATATTCACCTCGTCTATAAGGCGAATAGACTAGTCAGATGACCCACTGAATAGGATTAGTTTGAAAGCCTGCTCATTACTAACCATTGTGCCTTAGGAAGAGGGATCTCCTGTAGAACTGGGTTTAGTAGAGAAAAACAACCATGTGGCAGAGAAGATACACTTTTGAGGCTGAGGTCATTCCTCAAACACTGTCAACATCCAAAGGGCAGGGCACAGACCAGCAGGAAGTCCCTGCCTCATCACTGTGGCCGAAAAGAATGGAAGTTGGAGGCAGACTTTGCCCATCTCATGGATTTCCCTATAAGGTAGTTCTGATGGGCACCCTGCACCCTAAATGCAAAGGAATATACTAGAGACAAGTTAGATGGTCCTGGTGCCTTTCCAGTGACTGTTGGCAGATACCAGCATTCTGCTTGAGGATGAAACATGCAGTGCTCTGCAAAAATTGATGCATGTTGAACTGGCTGTCCCAAACAGGACACCTCACTACAAATCATTTTCAGTATAGTATGTTTTCCCCAGTGCTACATGCTTGTCAAGCACCCATCCCCCACATCTGCAAACCTTTCTTGTTCTGTGGTAATCATTAATGAACACATCCTGCAATGGATGGGATTTTTGTGTGAGCTGTATGAGACATTCAATCAGAAGTGTTTTTCATATTCAGACAGTTTAACAGTTTCTCAACTCCCATGGAATGTCTAGGTGCTTCGCTTTACTGTGATTCTATTTTTAGTGACAATATTTAGACAGCCAAGATGTATGTAACTCTTGCCCATCCATCATTGGCGCCACCATTGAAGGAAAGAGCAGCCTACCGGTGCTGCAGCTCTGCTGAGATTCATCTGCAGATGTGTTTTTAAGTAAAGAGGGATTTAAAAATAAATGCATTTGACAAGTTGCTGATCAGAAGCCTATATTTACCACAGCGGAATTCGAATGGTGTTGTACAAAAGTTAATGTCTATCCTGGAAAATTCCTGAGCTGTGTTCGGGTTTGACCTCAGAAGTCCTTTTCCATTACTTTGGAAAGGAATTCTGCTTCCTTGGACCATGCTTTTTCTTATAACTCAAAGAGGACTTTTTCCCCCATGGTCTTTTGACCTCCAGCCTCAGACATTGACAATTTATTGCCAAGTACATGTCATCAAATATGGCTTTTTCTCATGTCTCTATAACAGGATCCACAGAGTTCTGGGGCAGAGTTCAAGGGTGGCCACTCTGCAAGTCACTCCTCTCCTCAGAACCTCTATTTCCCTTCTGCAAAGTAAAGGCACTGAAATTGATTTTCTTTATGGACCTTTCAAGCCTCACAGGTTCATTGATCCAAATACCACAGAAGCTCTGGGCAGGAGTACCTGATCCCAGAGACTGTAAGTGTCAGGAAGCTCTCAGAGTCTGTGTCTGTGCCTAGCATTTTTATTACTTTCACTGCTCATTCTGTTCTATCTGGTCTTTTAAACAAAGAAGAGGAATCTGTGTTATAAAAAGTTATGAGATTTTGCTTTTCCAACTCAAGCATTCAACACAGATTGAATATGTGTTCGTCACAGAAAAGGGAAAAAAATTACGTTTTTGTTAAGGCAGTATGTTGAACTTAAAGGTGTTGATAACAAGATTGCACTATCCAAACCAAATCCACAAATAATTTTAGAAAAGAGCTTATTAAATCTACTATATTAAAGTGGGAGGTTTCTAACCCAAATCACATTTAGAAGTTTACCTGTGATTCTTGAGTTGGGCTTAAGTGGCAAAGCAGCTGCCTGTCTGAAGATTATCATCTCCTCTCAGGGCTGGTGGCAGCATCTTGAACTCCTCAGTGTGATGGTGCTCATGAACATTTACATGGTCAGCTTCAGGGCTCTGTGGTTAAAATGGCATCACCCCTCAAAATCCCATGGACATAAGAATGTAACAGAGGGACAACACTGACCAATTGCTCCTTTGTGACCTGCTAAAAACTGTTACTTCAGACAAATGCCGTGCTTCATAGAGCACAGTGTGTCTCTGAAACCAGACTGTCTAGGTAACTCCGCCCACAGTATTAAATAGCAAGAAAACATAGCATTGACCTACCAGTCAGGGCTTCAATTCCTCATTTATAAAACTGGGATTTTTAACTATGACCTACTTTGGGAGATAATTGGGAGGATTAAATGACACAGTGCTACGTGGTCTTTAAAGAAAGATCTGGATAATAAAAGACACCAAGGAAAACTAATAAATAATAAGTTTGCACTTGTTAAAATTGCATGGCTGGGTAAAAATGGTTTTGTATGTGGTTTCCAGACAGGCCTGATGGTGACCATTTGGGAGTGTAAATAATCAGAACAAGAAAATCTTTTAAAAGGAAATGTGAAGTGACTTGCAATGAGAAAAGCAGTAGCAATGGGGGGTTGGACAACCTTCTTTAAGTGAAGTAGGAAGGAGCAGAAACACAAGGAATGAGTAAATGCTGAAGGCATAATGGGTGCAACCAAGAGAGAAGATATCCAGTGTGACTGCAGGAGAGAACCTGGATGCAAAATGGCTCAGTGAGTGAAGCCCCCTGAGATGTAGAAGCAGAGGAGACAAGTCAACTCAGTCCAAGCTCAATCCAAAGGGGACCACCTACAGCAGTGCACCAAAACAGCCTTAATGCTCAGGGAGCAGTGCTCCCAAGCAGACTTCCCACATCAGGAGGTAAGTGAATTGTAGACATGGGAAGCAGATCCCAAAGAGAGGGTAAAAAGGAAATCTAAGACAGAAGATGCAAAAAAATGAACCTGCCAAAATCAATGTTAAGGAGTGGCCAGTGATCTTTTGTTCCTGACAACATGGCTTATAGAGATAAAGATAGCTTCTGGTCCAAAAACTCAAAACCTGCTTGACCAAATTCATTTGTCTCTGGAGCCAGGCTCTTGAGAACAAATATATTTTAGACTAAGTGCTAGGTCTCAGTAAGAGATATGGAAGCCATATTGTTTTGAAATAATATCTTCAAAGTGTGGAGATGAGAGAGAGGAAGAGGAGGAGAAAAAAGAGGAAGAGAAGGGGAAATTTATCAATCTGGAAGTATATGTTGAGTGAAATATGTTTTGGTCATATGATACAAAAGCAAAACTACGAAGACTTAATATGAACACACAGGCACTAAATAAGCTCATAAAACTGTTGATATTTAGATAGAAGAACTATTCTATAAAGAAAGCATGATATGCAAGAAGTAATGAGGCAGAAGGTGGGAGGAGATTACTGTGCAGGTAAACCTAAGCAAACAGTGATGTATTAAACAGTAAAAAAGAAATGTCTTATTTGTGGGTCTTAAAATTCAAGATATAATTTAAATCCTGTAAAAAGAATGGCAAGTAAATGTGAATGGGATAAATAGACTTAAAGAAAGCCCCAGTCTGGTGAATATTGGGAGGGAGACTAAGATTCAGATTTAGACTTTTGGGTCAAGACATTCAGGTGATGATTTCTAAGGTAACCTCTAAGAACAAAGCATGTGGCCGCTAAACCAGCATGAAATGGAATGGGGAAAGATAAATTGTTCAATAAGATGATGGCAAGAGGAGTTAAAAATAAAGCTTGAGTGTGATGGTGTGCACATGTAAGCTCTGCACTTGGAAGGAGAAGGCAAGTGAGTCAGAGTTCAAGGTCAGACTAAACCAGACACCAAGTTCCAGCAGCCTCTGCTATGCAAGACCCTGTCTCAAAAAATAAAAGTGGCCGGGCGGTGGTGGCGCACGCCTTTAATCCCAGCACTCGGGAGGCAGAGTCAGGCGGATCTCTGTGAGTTCGAGGCCAGCCTGGGCTACCAAGTGAGTTCCAGGAAAGGCGCAAAGCTACACAGAGAAACCCTGTCTCGAAAAACCAAAAAAAAAATAAAATAAAATAAAAAAATAAAAATAAAAAAATAAAAGTGAGAAGAAAAGAGTTGAGCAATTATGAAGCATGTTATCTATAGTTAAAATAAGAAAAAATTGTCAGGATTTCTATGAAAGAAGTAATTGCTGTCAGGGAGCTGATTCGGTGGGTGAAGACTTCCCACACAAGAAGGACCTGAGTTTTAAAGTTTTCATTGTAGAAGTCCTTTACGTCCTCGGCTAGATTTACTCCAGTGAATTTATTGAGGCTATTGTGAATGCCATTGTTTCTCTCCTTTTCTTCTTAGTGTGTTTGACATTTGGGATAGAGAAAAGCTACTGATTTTTGGTAGTGTAATTTTGTATCTTGCCATTTTTCTGAAAGTTGTTGGTTAGGGAAGCCCCAGAAGCCCCCGAAACAACACAAGAGTTACATTCTTCTCAGCTGCCCATCAGAACTAATGATAAGACATAATTGCTGAAGAGTAAGACATGGAGAAATTAACTTGGAAACGAACTGGAAGCTTCCTCTCTGCTGGCTGGCTTTCATAGTGCTGGAAGGACCATGCAGGCTGCTAGTGGAGAAAAGGCAGCAGCAGGTTTGATCAGCTTTGAATCCTATAAACTTGGATGCCAATCTGCAAGACAAGGTATTCCCACTTGTGCAATGGAGACATGTTATGGAGGTAACCAACTAGTTAGACTTCAAACATACACTACAGGAAAGAATTGATGCCTGGTACTATAAACCCAGTCAGAAACCCATGGCTAAGGAGAACTTCAGATCTGTGGAGTAGCTTTTTTTTTTCCACTTTTAACTTTCTTTTTTTATTATTAAGAAAATTTTTTTGTTGGTAAATTGTCATGGTCCCAAACTCCCTTCTAAATATTTACGTTTATACCCATTGACAAATGATACTCTTAGCTGTAATTAGATAAGCTTCTCTTTGCAGGGAACGATGGTGAATGTAGAGAGAGAGACTCATGCTGCTCCAAGTTCTGATAAACAAGTGATGGTTGAGTGCTCAGACCTAAACTAGACATTTATTCCACCACCACCCCTCCAAGGCTTGAAGAGCACCAGGTTTAAGATAACAAGAAGACTATCTGAGCCAGAAGTGGGGGTCAGAAGACCAAACATTCTGTGCATGACACAAACATGATCCCATATCAGCTGAAGTTGCCTCTGCTAGGCCTGAACAAGACGAGGCCCGTCATTAGTCATGAGTCAGGGATGATCTCACAGGGCCCTCTCCTTCATTGTTGAACTGTTGGCTACCAATGGATTCTGGGACAGGTAATCATTGTCTTTAGTCATATAGGCATGACCAAAAACCAGTTCCAAATGTGTGTTCACATAGAAAGTCTGAGTTAAGCTCAGTGGGTCACAAAACAAAACAAATGACATTAATGTGAGAAAGCCACTTGCAGAGAAGGGGTAATTAACAGCGAATGAGGCTAAAAATCATAGATTCAACCCTCTAGCTGAAAATATCCCTTCTCAGTTGTATTTCTAGATCAGAACCAGAGAAAAGTAAGTGGTTTCTCAAAGCAGTACAATCTGGGGAAAAGCGGAAAGCCCCTGACCAAGTGTGTCTTGAGGATGATCACTCTGAGATCAGAAGACATGATCTGTATCTGCCCCCACCCAGCACACATCTTAGGAGAAGAAGAAAAAGACCTACATGATGGGCTGTTTCTCCAGAAGGAACAGTGGTGGCTCATGTGAATATTCCTGTTCCTGTGTAGCTGGCAAAACAGGCTCCCTGTTCTACAGGTGATGGGGGTACAAAAGCCCACACTGCCTATCAGAAAAGGCTCCAGCCACCTAATGAAAACTGGGATGAGTTCCAGCCCCCAGACCCATGAATAGAAAGAGAGAACTGATTCTCACAAACGACCTCTGACCCGTAGGAGCAACACACACACACACACACACACACACACACACACACACACACACACACACACACACACACTTATTATGCAAACTTCAGAACACATTTCTTTGTGCTTTCTGAGCTCAGAGAATTGTAAGATAATAGTGTCCAACCTGCAGCTTCCATATTGCTAGACTTCACCTTCTTACCCCAATAACAAGCCATCCTCCATCATGAATTGGCAGAGAAGAGAACAGGTGTGTTGAAGGTCTGAGCCAGGAGCCACACAGAGATGCTTAGTTTCCGGTTAGCCAATCTTGGAGATGAAATCTCCATGTGGTACTGGGGATGTGGGGCTCTCTGCCTTGGGAGGCTCAGCCACTCTTCCATGATTTTGGCACTGGGAGGTTATTCAAAAGCAAGGTTGGAGCCAAACAACTTTAAAAGGAGATTGGTGCTTGTTCCATTGTAATGAGTTTTCCAAATAAAGTTTGGGGATAATGGCTTAGTGTCTTCATCAACATGCCTATTCTGAGATGTCTGCAACTGCCCAAAGCCATGGCCACATGGCTGCTCCATGAGCATCTCCACTGGGAAGGGAGTTTCCAGTGAAAAAAGCTTTATAAAAAGTCAAATCACAGGAACATGGTGACATCCAGGCCCAACAGACTGCTGAGGAGGACCATGTCTGGGTCCATAGTCCTACACACAATCAGAGTCTGTGCTGATGTCCATGGCCCAGGTTACCACCAAACACTACAAGGTTGCCTGGGTTCTGGGCCTCCACTTGTGGCCATCATGGGACCAAGGGATAGGCTACTGCCAGGTTCATGCTGCTCTGGATGGCCTGCACTGACACCCAGGGCCATGCAATTGTCCAAACCTGAGCTGCTGCCAAGGGCCACATCTGGATCCATGGCCCTACTGCAACCAAGGTCTGAATCAATGTTCATGGCTCCTGTTACCATTGAAGGCTGTGTGACTGCCTGAGGTCTGGGTTGCCACTGGGAGCCATGTTGGAGTCCAGAGAACATGCTGCTGCTGGGCACATGCTGATCTTGGAGGCCTGTACTGCCACCCGAGGCCATGGTGACATCAGGGCCCAAATTGCTGCTGATGGCCATGTCTGAGTTCATAGTCTTGCTGCAGATGGGGTCTGTGTTAATGTCCATTGTCCATATTACTGCAGGGGCCCATTTGAACCATGTGTTGAACCATATGTGGAAGTTTGAGGGCCAGTACTGAGCTGGCCGCACCCCTCACTGGCCCAAGGGAAAGCCCCACCCCTCCCCATTGGAGAGCTGACCCTACCTCTTGAAGGCCCTGGGATAAAGGACCAATGATCCTGGCAGGGGAGAGCTGGCACCTGCACTTGGGAGAGCTGGCACCTGCACTTGGGAGAGCCATCTCTACCCTTCACCTGAAAGGAGTGGTCCTATCAACCCGGACTGACAGACTCAGCTACCATCCAGGCACATACCCAGGGCTTTGAGTTGACACTCCCCAACATCTACCTCATCTATGACCTGCAGGAGCATGTGAGGGGCTGGTCCTGTGGAACCAGAGCTGCAGGATCTTCATGACTGGGATAACAGCAGGATATCCAAGAGGAGATTCAGTGAGGGTCCAGGATTGATGGTGGACCAGAAGCCAGAGGCCTTGAACCTACTCAACAAACAATATGTTACACAATAAACATTTGCAAGTAAAGCTGTTAGACAAAAGGATCTACTGTATGATACACAGCAACTCCCAAGGCCACTAAAAGAAATGAAAAGGCAGTGGAGAGGTGGGAAAGAGGGAAAATCCAAGTGGATTTTTTGTTTGCTTGTTTTTGTTTTTTGTTTTAATTAATATTCTTATTTGTATTTTTAATTTTTTTATTTTTATTATTTCTTTTTAAGTTTTCCTTGTGGGTGACTCTACATGGTGAAGGACAGATACCAAGGGACTGGGAAATGGGTGGCATTGGGGTGCATGATATGAAATTCCCAAAGAATCAATTTTAAAAATTATGTTTAAAAAAGTCAAATGATAGCATTTGTTGATATTTATTTATGAGGGTTTTTTTTTCCAAGACAGGGTTTCTCTGTGTAACAGCTCTAGCTGTCCTGGAACTTGCTCTGTAGACCAGGCTGGCCTCCCAAGTGCTGGGATTAAAGGTGTGTGCCACCACCCATGGCACATTAATTGTTTTTTAAAACATCATTTTATCTGTGAAAATTTGGATAGGAAAAAGTCCCATTAGCATCAGAGTGAAAAAACGTCTTACTTCTATCTCTTTTTAAATTGATAGAATAGCCTATGTGTCTGAAAAACAGCTAAAACCAGTGATAGGAGGGGGATAGAAAGTGCCTAACTATGAAAATAAAGAGATCTACTTGAGGTACTTATCCTGATGGGTCCAGCCTTCAGAGCCGGGCACATAGTGATCCACCCAGGACAAACTGACACTTAAAAGGTCAAGAAAACCATCTCATGCCCAAGAGTGGAAGAGGCTAAGGATTAAGTTCATGGCTCATCCCCAGGTTGAAGTCACAAAGGATAGATGGGCTCTTCACCCAGGTAGAGTTAGAACAGTTTGAATGAGAAAGTTGACCAAGTGAGGGTGAGGTGGAGGATGGGGAAGACTATGGTAACAGGTGCAGGGCTAACAGTTCTACTTGCAAGGTCTATAATGCTTTGACACTCTTTTTACCATGTCAGTGTCAGAGTGTTCCATAGCCACAATTCTTTCCTTAAAAATGAGTGCTGGGAAAGGTTCCTTGCCCAGACTGTCTAGCAGATTGCCCGTAGGTGGCCCTCCACAGAAAAAGGCTACTGGTTACCACCAATCATGTTTCAGCTTGCAATATTATTCAGGCAAGACTTTTTTCCTGAGGCCTTTACTTTTGGAGTGCTGTAGGATTATAAGGACAGCTAACAAGCTCTGTACATTTCCACCTGTACTTTCTTTGGAGCTGGAGAAGTGGGAGCCTGAGACCAGGGAATTTGAGACTTCTTTAGCTTGACTTAGGCACTTGGTTTCTTAAAGTATCCATTTCAAAAGAGGTAACATTATCCTCTCATTAAATGGAAACTCCCTGTCAGACACTCTAGGTAAGATGTAGGCTATCAGCCAGAGAGTGAAAGACATGTGGCTGCCTTCCTTGCTCTCAAGACTGAGGAAACCCAGTGACAAAGTCCCTGCAGGCAAGATGCCTGTCAAGTGTGCTAAAAAGAACAGCCAAGTATCTACAGTTTTGTAGTTCCTTTCCATCTTTGGTTATTTTAGGATACTAAGAATTGATTTGCTCTTCCGTGTTTTCTACATTTTTATTCACAACCCTGGTGTTACCAGAAATTTATTAGACTTCATTCTATTTATATAAAGTAGTAACAGGTGTGGGAAGAAGCGACTCAGTAAAATGACCATCTTCCTCTATAGCTGGACTTCCAGCCAGAGAGCAAGATACAGGACGCACAATGGCCGGTCACTAACATGAATAGTTTGTATGAAACAAAACTTACTTTGAAAAATCAAAACATTTCTTCCAACAGTCATGACTAAAGGGGTCTTAGCCATCCACACAAAACCACAGAAATCCATGCTACCAGGTTTTGATCTATTGGACAGAAATCTGCCTATCTACAAAATGTCTAGCTCTTGAGTGAGATATTTTTTTTAAAGATTTATTTATTTATTATGTATACAGAAGAGGGTGCCCAATCTCATTGCAGATGGTTGTGAGCCACCATGTGGGTGCTGGGAATTGAACTCAGGACCTCTGGAAGAGCAATTGGTGCTCTTAACCTCTGAGCCATCTCTCCAGCCCGAGTGTGATATTTTTATTCAGCAGAAAGCACGTGGTTTGAGGAACAGGCTCTAGGCAGAGTTTATTGACTACTGTGTCTTATTAAATTTTCCCTTAGTTAGCCCTGCTGTTTTATAAAATCACATAGTTCCTAAATTTTTTGTTTCTTACCCACTGTTCATCTCAGCCACAGATAGGGATTTCCCACATGATCGGCACCAGCGTGGTCAGCCTGTGGGCTAGCATTTTCTTTCTTGGCACAGGAGGAAGCTAGAGACAGAGCATATGTCTCGTGTTTCATGGCATTATAGGGATCCACAGTGAAGCAACCAGGACAGTACAGGTAGCAGTAAAGGCCACATCAGCACTGGTGGTTCTGTGGCCAGCACCATATTGACTGGAAACAGTACTTTCCCTTTGGCTCTTCCAGTACTTCTGAAATCAAATATGATAGTCCTTTATTCTATAAATGATATAGCTTCCAGCCCAGCTGATGTTAAAAGGTAGTAAATTATCATCTTTTTAAAGTAAAAATTAATCAAAAACTGACCAACATAACTAACAAATTGATATAACTTTATGAAAAAATACTTTGGTAGAGCTTCAGGTGAAGACAGTGGAAGCCTATGGTTTTCTGTACAGAGCCCAAACATCTCTCCTCCCAACTCAGTCAGTAGGAACAGTTGTTTTTCCCACCTAAAATTGGACATGGAGTCAAGTGGCCTTGACTGTCTCAATTAGGAAATGAGTTTTAAAAATGCCATTGCTTTATCGACTGTCAGTAGAAAACTCATTAAAAAGCAAAACAAGACTTACAGTTTTTCCAGAGACTCAGCATCCATGCAGCCCAAGGCTGCGGGTGCATTTATGACAGGCAATGGAACAATGATGAATTAAACAGAGTGCATTAGGTACTTTCTTGTTGCTGTAATAAAACACCCTGACCAAAGGAAACATATTGAAGAAAGGGTTTATTTGGACTTACAGTTCCGGAGGATAGTGTCCATTCTTCATGGTAGGAAAGATATGTTACAGAGGCAGGAGCTTGTCACATTTTCATCCACATGAAGAAAGCAGAGACAGAACAGGGTGCTTGCTTAGAGAAAGCCCTCAAATTTTTTCCAGTGACATACTTCTTCCAGCATGGCTGCACGTCCTAAAGGTTCCAGGAGCTCCCCAAGCAGTACCACCAACCTGGACTAGATATTTAAATATATGAGACTATAGGGGTGTTTCCCATTCAAACTATCACATTGGGCTATACTAGAAGATAGGGATCCATGGAATGGCTGCATAGGCTTTCCACATGCTCCTGACCTGCTAAAGGGATGCCTGGGAGCCTGACAAGTAGCTAATGTCAAGGCAGACCTGAGAGTGGTAGGACTCAAAAATGTCAACACCAGCCAGCTGTGGGAAGAAGCCTATGGGCTGCAGATGTTTGAGAAAATCTCAAATGTATTACTAAGCTATCCAGGCAACCCCAGTAGCTGTAAGCCATAGGGGGAAAATATTGAATACTTTAAATATATGGAAGTTACTTAAATAATGATAGCAAAATCATCAGAACAAATAAACCAGAATTTAGAACTGCCACATTGTATTTTCCAAAGTTTCCATTTTCAAGCATAAGAATTACTTAAACATGCAAAGAATCAGGAACACGTAACAACTACTATAAACAGAGGCTTTTCTCTGTCCCTCCCTGTCCCACAACCACTTCCAAATAATCACTCAGAGGATTATATTAATTATAAATGCTTGGCCAATGGCTCATGCTTATTACTAACCAGCTCTTACATTTAAATTAGCTCATTTCTATTAATCTATGCATCACCACGTGCCCCGTGGCTTACCAGTCCTTTAGCATCTTGTTCCTTGGGTGGCTGGATTTCATCTGTCCCAACTCTACCCTTCTTCATCTCCATCCTCAGTTTGATTATACCACCTAACCTTATCTTGTCTTGCCATTGACCAAACAGCTTCTTTATCAATCAGTGAGAGCAACACATTCTCACAGCATCCAGAACCAACTCACAGCAGAATACTTAGGAAAAAAAGAAAAAATATATAGCTATAGCAATGACCCTGAGTAGACCTAGAAGATAAATTTAGCAAAAAACTGAAGAAAAGTATGATTGCTATGACCCAACCAATAGAAACTTCCTATAATGAGATTGAACCAAACATTTAAAAATTCAAAAGAATCAAATAGTAATTATTGAGCTGAAAAGTAAATAAACATTGTGATGACTTAGCTTATGTTTAACAACAGATTTAATAAAAAGTCCAAAGCAGTGAATGGAAAGACAGATCAATAGATATTGTCTCCATTGAAAATATATACACAACAATCTAGTAAATAAAAACAACCTCAAAAACGTGAGGAAATATTAACCATACCAACATACATGAAATGGAATTTGCAAAAAGAAAGTAGAAAGAGTTGTAGAGAAGAGCATGTCTGTGAATAAATAATACTCAGAATCCTCCCAAAGCTGAAAAGAAACTAGCTATAAGTGTTAGACACTCTACAACCTCTCAATACACACACACACACACACACACACACACACACACACACACACACACACACACACACGTTCTTGCAACCTACTTAGCAAGTCACCAAAAAAAAAAAAAGAGAAAGAAAACGAAAACACAGAGGCAAGAGGGGGATTTCTTGGGAAGAAAGTGGTCGTTGGGAGGAGATAAGCGAGGATGATGGATGACTGTGAGAAAAATGCATTTATATACATGTATGAAGGACATGGGAACTTTTTTATTTTAAGATTCTCACTGGGCTAGGGAGATGCTCAGTGGATAAAGCACTTTCCACTCAAGGGTGAGGACTGGCATTTAGACCCCTAGCACTCACACAGAAGTCAGGCAGGAACAGCCCATCCATTTCCTATTTCCTAAGACAGAGACAGAGGATTCCCAGTCAAGACAGCTGGCTACACTAAGCAAATTGTAAGCTCTGGGTTCAGGGAGAGAACCTGCCTACGTAAATAAAATGCTGTATACCTGAGGAAGACAGCTGGTGTCAAACTCACTCAATATGCATGGCATGCAAATGTGCACACACACAAAGCAGAATACACCGTGTTCATGATCTGTCAAACACTGTTGTCACATGACTACTGATCTTTTGTCAGAAATGTTGACAAAAAGACCCTAAAAGTTTGTAGAGAAAGCATAAAGTTTAGAAGAGCCAAAAATTAAATAACAAACACAAATTTGGTGACTGTACATTGACTAATTTCAAAACTAACCATAAGGCTACAGAAACCAGGAGAATGTAATTATACTGTAACAAGCACAAGTGAGCACAGCTTCAGAGTCCAGAAATAGACTCTCACCTTTATGATCAATTTATTTTTTGAGAAGGGCCAAGGCAAATCCGGGGAAGGAAAAGTCGTTTCAACAGCTGCTGAGAGAATGGAAGAGTTATCAGGAAAAGCAACCAACCTAGACCTTTGGCTCGTGTCAGACATGAAAATAACTTCAAAATGGAACATAAAACTGAATATGAGATCTGAAGCTAGAAAACTTTAGAGAACAAAGAAAAAAGCTTTGTTATTTAGACAAAATTTTATTGAATGTGACACCAGAAACCTGATCTACAAAGTATAACTGAAAATTAAATTTCACAAAAATGATAAATTTCTCATCTCCAGAAGACAGCTTATAAAAATGAAATCAGAAGCTGTAGGCTGGCATAGAATACTTTAAAACAGCATTGTAAAATAAAACTTGTAGTAAGAGCTAAATAACTCTTACAGCTCAGTAACATTGCGAGCAGCTCAGCAAAAGGTGAGCAGAAGATGACTGGACTTCACCGGATAGAGACATCTAATGGCTAGGTGGTCATTTCATGAAACAACACTTAACATCTTAGTAATTGGAGAAATATAAATTCCAGTCAATTACCCAGCAGAATGGCTTCACTAGAAAAAGACTGGCAGTGCCATGTGTTGGTATGAAAGCAGTCATCCAGAGCCTTACTCCCTTGTCAGCACTGAGAGAATGTAGTCGGCTCACTTGGGAAACGGTGAGGTCTTGAAAATTAAGTATCTAGTTAACACATGACCAGCAGTTCCATTCCCATGCATCATCCCAAAATGTGCTCACACAAAACTTTTTATGCTTCTCACATTTTTTTCTGAGCTTTTTGTTTTTAAAAAGTCAAGTGAGGTTTCCAGTTTCTACCTCAGAAGGCCATGGTCAGGGATGATGGGGTGGAAAGTAACATACATAGATGTTTGAGATACAGTGTCCTCCAGTCATCTGTTACATAAGCCAAATCTTAGCCTGAGGTACCCAGCCAGAGAGAAGAACACATAATTCCCCTCAGAAGGGAAATGCATCACATCACTCAGTAAACATTCCAGACCCAGATGTCACCTCCAATTTTGTCTCTCTAATTCTTGGCTTTGGGATATCAAATTATAGCTCAGAGTATTTGGACACAGAGGGACAAAACCAGGGTTTTCTAAAGTGTTTTGCTTTCATCTGCAGTTTTCTCCCCACTTCTGAAGAACTGTTTCCCTGATGCATTTTCATTTTAATCTGGGGTCTAAGACCTGATACAAAAACCAACAAGAAAACCTTTGGATGACCAAAACAGGCATGTCTTTCAGACAAGATCACTCCTCTCTGTGGGTGCTCAAAATAATGAAGTGTTTCCCTAAAAGCAACATCAACCACTTTCTGAATTATCTATTAAAGTCGGTCTCAGAGTCCTCCTTCATTCATAGATGATTGAATCCTAACTAAAGGGTTTAAGGTACTTATCTGCCCCACCTATGAAACAGGAATGTCCCACCAATCACTTATTGTTCTGACCCTCCTTGGTCTTGGCTCATGGTTTCTGCCATTTTCCGTATTTGATTTCCCTGAGGATTCTGCAGACTTGCCTCTGGAGCCTCTCGTTCTCCAGGCTTCACACTGTCCTCCTCAGTGGGCAGGCATGAATAATTCCTCATCTTTTTCTCACTCCATTTTTGTCCACCACAACAACTCTGTCTCTTTAACTTCCTTGAAATTCTTCCCATAATATCAATTCAGATTTCCAGTGTCCTGTGAACAGTGTTGCCTCTTCTAATAGGATTAATCCAAAACACTATAACCACATTAGCATTCCTGTGGCTCCCTATTTGCTGCTGAATAGGAACAAACTGCAGCTCTTGGCAATGAAGCTCTTCAACAGTAGGACTAATCCTTGCTTTCTAAATTCTGTTGTCTTCTCTTGGGAGGGTGCCTCCTTCTAGGCTCCCAAATACCTGAAGTTGCCTGAACACACTCTATGACTGGCCAGTTAGTTGACTTTTAGTTTTGTTTTCAAAAATCTCACTTTCAGTGTTTCACATTTCTGTAAATACAGTTTAAAACAAAACGATCATTTTAAAACCCTTACTTTAAAAAATAAATCTCAATAATTAATATGGGGGTAAAACAATGTAACCCTCTCCTTGATATTCATGAGACTGGGTCCAGAATCCCCTGAAGCTTAAAAAAAAAAATCTAAGGCTGCTTAAGCTCATACTTACAATAATATCATATTGCATAGAACCTGTATACATCATCCCATAACTAACTCATCCTGATATAATACTTAGTTCAGTGAAAATGCTGTAGAGCTTTCTATTTACTGGTTAGGGAATTATGACAATAAAAAGTCTGTGTTCAGTACAAATGCAAATTTTCCCCAAATATTTTCTATTCATAATTGGTTGAGTCCATAAATACAGAAGCAGAGGAAATGGAGGATTTGCTTAAAAACATCTCTGCACACCCCTCCATGGAAACTTCTCTTTGGAACTAACAGAGATCACAACAGAAACTACAACTGTTCAAAATGCAGAGTTGTGTAGCCCGGTGCCAACCGACACATCTACAACCCGACTCCTGTGCCTAAGGCTGGGGATCATTGCAAACAATTGTACAAGCCAGAGGAACTGGAAGTTCGCTGTGAGATTGTGTTTCCTAAAAATGCTAGACACAAAGTCTTACCAACATGGCTACCTAAACAAGGAAAGTAACAGACATGTTAAAATAGATAAGGGAAATTTCATGAGGTCTCATCTCATACAAAGAACTACAGGCAACCAAAGAATGCCAACAGCAGGTTGTATTTATGTATTTAAGAATATGTATGTATATATTCTTAAATAAATAAATATATACCAAATATGCAAAATATACCTATATATATATATTCTTAACATATATATAAACAATTAAAGAAAAAGAGGTCATGAATTTGAAAAAGACCAGATGGGATACATGGGAGTGTTTGTAAGGAGGAAAAGGAAGGAAGAAATAATGTAATAATAATGTAAGCTCAAAAGAATTAAAATTAAAAAGTCTATGCCAACTTTGTGAAAGGTAGATAAAATTTTGAGATCCTAATTGCTCTCTGTGAGGGGAGAAGACTGGGCTGGCTGATGTGAGGTCACATAGGTTAGAACAATCTTGAAGCAGGGGTATGAATACTTTTCTTCTGGTCAGGGAACAATAAAGATCTACCTTCTGAACATGCAGCAAGCGTGTTTTAGCACCTGCAATTGTGAAGTACTGGGTCCTGACAAACGAAACTGAAAGAGAATCCTCTTTTACATGAATACATTCTAGCAAAAGATCATTGTGGACAATAAAGGTGACTGATAGAAACAGTGGATGGCTCTACTTTATGTACCAGGAAAAGCAGACAGATTTTAAAGAACAATCCTTTGAGTGAACCATCAAGGGACCAACATTATGAAAAGCATAAAAGTGTGAGTGAGATTGAAGTATTTGTGGAAAATGCAAACATTTCAGAGAATTAAGAAGCTAATGTATCAGACAAAACATAAAATTTTTGGTTAGAAATCAAGATTGTCACCTATTAAGAAGGAACTTGAAAATCTTACAAAGAAATTTGGATTAATAATTATTGTTGTGGTTAATGATTATAATTATATGAGTTCTGTCAATCACTTTCTGCGGTCACTATGAAAAATGCTTTATGGTGGCAGACAAGGAGACTGAAAAGCAAGTGAAAGCAGTTTGTCTCTTAAGTACTTGATCTCGGGCATACTCACCCCAGAGCTGAACCTGGCTCAGTCTATAATCCATCTTTAGTCTGGGAGAATCAGAGAATTTTAAATGGAGAAGAAATCTGGACAGATTCTTGTCCTGAACAGCCTGCCAATGAGACAGAGTCATGCAGTCCAATACTATATCCACCAGGCACAGTGAAAAGTCACTGAAAGTCTGGCTGCTATTACCACTTTTAAAGTGCTCAATAGCCACACGTGTTAGTGGCTGTGGAACAGTGCAGTGCAGGAAGAACATGTTACCTTGGCACTTGTTAGAAAAGCATGTTCTCATCCCCATGCCAGCACACCAGGTTTGGCCTCTGGGAACAAGGCATGCTCATCGGTGCTATAGGGCCCTCCACAGGAGATGCTGGTAGTCGCAGGACTGTGGACTTAGAGAAAGACTTACAAAACAAAGCACAGAAATGTAGGTAAGGTTTAGGTCACACAGTGGTGTGGAGAGGAATATATATCTAGAATACTCCCAGACAGACTGTTGAATGGAAAGGAAGAAACATGTGAGAGGTGACAAGTTTGAGTTTGAATTCCCAGGGGATATTTTTCTATCATGCATGATCCAGTTAGAACTGTCACCCCAGAGAGCTAAAGAAATTTATGAGGTAGAGATGAATCTTGAGTGTTGCCAAGGTCCATGTGGCAGAAGGACCATAGCCGGGAATCGATGGGCTAGGCAGCCCTCAATTCTTTTGACCACTCAAATAAAATTATATGTCTTTAAAGGTGGGTACATCTAGACTTACTTCAGTTCCTCTCTCCACTTCTTCTGAGAAGACTATCAAAATGTAAATTTAGTCAGATAGCTGTGAATGTATTCTACTTTAAAAGCCAGATAATTAACATGCACTGTTATTCTATTATTAGCATTTATAAGTTGTCAAGAAAATACACATAGTGTATTGTTAAAAATCCTAAAGTGCAAAGTTAAAAAGAGAACAAACAGGTGCAGGTGGGACTCTGGTTTTCCCCAGTATTGAAGGATGGGCTACAGTAAAGTGACCAGCAAGAGGGAAGAGAAGGACCACTGTGAGAACACATGCCGAAACCTGCCAGACTTTAAAGGGATTGGTGCAATAAGATGTTGGACCTGGCTGTTAAAAGGTCATCATTAAACTTTGTTAATGAAGTTTCTGAAGATGTCCAAGAACAGGGTGGCCAATCAATCCAAAGACTGCAACAGCCTGAAGAGCAGGGAGGAGGGGAGGAAATGCACACAGCAAGAGGAGGCTTTGTTACAGAGTGAGTAGTTGTTATAGCCCCATGATCTCAGTGCCTCACAGGGGATCAGTTAAACTGTTCTTCTGATTTCTGTACTTCTCTCCCAAGGGACCCTGGCATCAGTGTAGCAGGAAGGACCAGCAGGACATAAATAACATTGTTCTGTCCACTGACATCCAACCTCTCAAATACGTTGCTCACAATCCCCCTTTTCTTAGGGCAGAATCCTTCCCATGAAGGGCAGAGAACTCCATCTTTGCACACCCAATAGTAATGATTCTGAATCCTGAGCAAAAATGGCTCTGTCTTTACAACAGGGACCTTCTTACAAATGTGAAGTTATGGTTCCTTATAAATGAACTGACCTAAATCCATCCTTACACTCCTGTGATACGGGAGAAAGCAACACTTGTTTTGCAGATAAAAACTGAGGCTCAGTGACTTGTCCCAGATCTTTACCTGTCCTGCACTGCAAAGCAACCAGCCATCTTATTTATTGTCCTAATGCATTTGCCGTAGCTTTTCATGGAAGATTTTGGGCAGGAGGCACCTGAAAAACACTGAGTGAAATGTCAGGACCAGGTGACAAAACAGCACAGACATTTCGCTGCTATGTTGCTACGGAACCGGCATGACTGAGCTTTAAATTTAGCTCTAAGTTTTTTGGCAGACAAACAAAAAGACAGACACTGTCAATTATGCAGTTCCTGTTTTCATAAAGGAGCCAAAGTACATCCTTGCCTAAGTTCCAAAACAGGCTTCAAGTTTTCGTCTTCATGTAGGCAGCATTTCTCTAAACAAGTGCAGCGCCTTCCTTCTTCCTCTTGCTTTCCTTTGATAACATTCCGTAGGAACCCTTAGTTGGAGCAACCTTTGCAGCAGAGCCCAAACACACTGATGTGGTGATAACTCGGTAGATAGCTGCCACCAGAGTCTGAAACCTGGACTCGGGATAGATCTCAATGTTCATACAGATGACTAAATTCTATGCATTGATTAGCACAGATTAGTACAGTATGCTAGCTCTTTGGTTGATCTACAAGTCTGGTAGCCTTTTTAAGCATCTACATATCTACACCAGTGCACAAACACACATGCATACATAAACCACAAAAAGAAAGAAAGAAAAGGCAATTAAAGTCTTGAGATATTAAGAAATGGTTGGCTTAAGTGAAATGTCATCTATCATTCTATGTTCCTCAAACAAATGTACATTGAGAGAACTAGAACAGACAAAAATCTGAGCGGCATTTAGGAAATAATCACAATAGATACCAAATAATGTTTCCTTTGACTCTCAGACACTAGTGTTCACTAATGCTTTTAATTAATCACAGATCCCTATTGGATGCCAATAAGGTTGTATCAAAATGGTCCCTCCCCTCACATAAGTGCCAGACAAGCCATGCATGCTATGCTGTAGCTGTGTGTCTCATTAGGTCATCTATACATGGATAACCTGGCACTGCATCACATAGTGCTCCCCAGGCATGGTCACTCTTCTGAAACTGAGTGTATATGTGGAAAACCAGTCCATAGAAATGCATTTAATGAACACCTGCTGGCCTCAGAGGCCTGAGCAAGGCACTGGTCCCGAATACTAAAAAAACAAATCATTCTCTCCATCTGTGAGGAATTTAAAACGTGGTTGAAGAAACAAAATATGCACACAGGTTATGCAGCTAAGAACACGTGCAAAATAATACACAAATAACGTCATCAGTGATGTTAAATAGACTAAACATTGAGGTAATGAATGAAGGGGTGACAGGATGAAGAGTCAGCTGGTGACCCCCATGCTCAACAACTGATACACACACCAGAGACTCGAAAACATTTCTCAGTGTTCCCAAGGACAGAGTTAGTTCAAGGATCCCCATGTGAAGACTGCTGCCTAGGGCACTAACACAGACCAGCCCATGTGGGCATAAAGGTGGAGACAGTCATGAGGGCCACCATAACTGCAACAAAGAACGGGATGGAGATCCTATAATGATCCCCCATAAAAGGTCAGAATGCCACTCAAGGCAAGAAACAGATGTTACTTTAACTGGTGAATTAAATCGAAGTCATAAACACACGTACTAGCCTTCATAGAAAGTATTATTTTATGATTCATTTACTAACCAAAAAATTCATTTAATTAAACTCACTGAACTTAGAAAAGAGCACCATATAAATTCAAAGGGTTATAATAAAAGATAATTGTTTGCATTAGATTTACTACCTAATAATTTTCCTTGAATGTATTTTCTAAAAATGAATTTCTATTCTTTATTATTCAGCAGGCCTCAATTAGATGTATTTGTTCTCTCAGACTAAAGACTATAATCATATTCTGTGAAATTGCATGCCATACTGTTATTAATTATATATTTTTTAAACTTTGCAGACATGAGATTTTCTTACTCCAGGCATTTTGCAAGTGAATAGTAATCGGCTCTGTTCAGAAAAAAAAAAAAAAAAAAAAGAGAAATTTTCTCAACTTCTCAAAGCAAAAGAACATGAGTGTGAACTGATTACAGTTAACCTGTCAGGGCGGTGACATGTCACATGTCCTGTTGGGTGGGTGACATGTCACATATCCTGTCAGGGGAGGTGACATGTCACATGTCCTGTCAGGGGGGGGTGACATGTCCTGTCATGGGGGTGACATGTCACATGTCCTGTCAGGGGAGGTGACATGTCACATGTCCTGTCGGGGGGGTGACATGTCCTGTCAGGGGGGTGACATGTCACATGTCCTGTCAGGGGAGGTGACATGTCACATGTCCTGTCGGGGGGGGTGACATGTCCTGTCAGGGGGGTGACATGTCACATGTCCTGTCAGGGGGGTGACATGTCCTGTCAGGGGGGTGACATGTCACACGGTGCTGGCACAAGCAAGTGTTTCCTGCTGTGTGCAAGCAATTGATATCGATAGACAGAAAAATGTCCTGTGCACTGACCTGATTGCTCTTTCCAGACCATGCTGTCCCCGAGAATCATCACTCTTCATTTTATCAGCTACAGGGTTATTCTAAACTAGCAAAGCTTAGCACATTTCCTTGGGATAACCTTAGATATCTTTGCAACTGTTGCCTATGAAATGAAAACTTGATAGTCAAAGAATTCCAAATATAAACAAAATGAGAAGTCAAAGAAGGCTCAAGAAGAGAATATTCAAAACATGGTGTAAAACATTGAATGTGCCTGGAAATGGGCTTTCTGTTGGAAGCGGCAATAGTAAATAGAAGTGTAGAATAGACTGAGGCAGATCTGCAGCATTTAAGATCCCAGCAGATCTCCAAGTACATGGGTGACAGCAGAGGACTGATTAAAAGCTAAAAACTAAACAACACCCTTCAAAATGATACACTGGTATAAAAGGAAGTCTAAACGTTTGTTTGTTTGTTTGTTTATAATTACACTGAGCCAGATGTAAATATGGCATGTAAAACCTATAGGTGACTACAGCAGTGCTAAGGGAAGTTCAAAGCCTCTGACCTAAAAACTAAAATTAATTAATTAAATAAGAAGAACATAAACGTAGGAGAAAAACAAAATAAACTCAAAAACAATGAGGAGGAAGAACTTAATTAAAGTCACAAAAGAAAGGACATAGGGGAAAGGTAATGTAATAAAAAACAGGAAAAAATAGGAAAAATGATGAAACAAAAATCTAAACCTTTTAAAAGACCAACAAACCTGAAAAATCCCCAACAATACTGGCTAAGGGGTAGGGGCATGTTAAGAGTGACATAGAACATCCATACAGATCCTGCAACCTCAAGGAGAATAAGGGAATACTGGGAATAGCATTGCACTCAAGTTTTGACAACTTCAATGAACTAAACAAATTCCTCTAAAACTACCCCAACTCAAGCTATATAAAGTATATTATTTGGCTAGGCCTATATCTATGAATAATACTGAATTAGTAACATTAAGACTTCAAAAGAAAGGAAGGAAAGAAGGAAGGAAGGAAGGAAGGAAGGAAGGAAGGAAGGAAGGAAGGAAGGAAGGAAGGAAGGAAGGAAGGAAGGGACACTCTCCAGGCCAAGACGGCTCTACTGGAAATTCTAGTAAACCTTTTAAGAATTCACACTAAAGCTTGAGAACCTCCCACAACAATGAAGGAGGAACATTTCCACCTCATTTTGTGAAGCTGTTATCATCCTACTTCTAAAACAATATGGGACTAAGGAATTTCAAACCAATTCCTCATGAGCACAGATGCAAAATATCCTTGATGAAACATTAACATCTAATATTGATCGATATGTTAAAAAGAATTCTATATCATGATCATGTTAAACCTTGGCTTATATTAAACCCTGGTTTAATCCAAGGATACAAGTCTGGCTCCATATCAGAAAATCAATCAATGTAATTATCTGACTGATATGCTAAAAGAGAAAATTATATAATTTGTATATGTCAGTTTGAATGGGCAATAATGTGCCCAGCTCCTTGGCTGAATATTGTTCTGGTTATGTCTATAAAGGTATTTCTGGATAAGATTAACATTTGAATCAGTAGGTTGAATAAAGAAGTTGCCCTCCCCAATTTGGGTGGGTCCCATTTAATTCACTGAAGGCCATGCTAGCACTAATGTGAGTAAGAAAGAATATCACTGTCCATTGATTATTGCATTGGAACATCAGTTTTCTCCTCCATTTAAACTCAGAATTATACTAGAACTTGGACTGCTGGTATTTTTGCTTCACAGGATTTCATAATTGTATGTGCTGACTCCTTAAAATAATTACATTATAGTAACAATAGTAACTGGTTTTCTAAAGAATAGGAGATATTACTGATGATTCGTTCAAAGGTATAGTCTACCACAGCAGGAAACGCAAGGTGGCAAGATTAATAAATGAGCACTGCTACTCAGTTCCCCTTCTCCGTGTGAACAGTCAATCATCCAAGTCAGAAAATGATGCCACCTGCAGAGGTCAGGTCTTCCCACATCAACCAACCCAATGACAATTCGCTACAGGCATTTCTAGGCCCATCTCCACAAAGTGACTTCAGACTCTGTCAAGCTGACAATCAGTACCACCCGTCATACACAGTGTGGTTTTCAGGTGTGTTTGCTCTGCTTCCCATTATACCTTCAAAGCTTCTTCCAGACTCTATTGCTTGACAGCTCAATTCTTTTTAGTGTACAGTCCATTATCTGGATGCAATACAATTTATTTATCTGTCCTCTTACTAAAGGACTGGTCAGATGCTTCCAAAGTATGGCTATTAGAAATATGCTGCTGATAAGTACCATCACCATACAAATTTTTGTGTGGACATGAGTTTTTAATTCACTTGAGAGTACATATGCTGGATGACATGTTAAGAGAAGTATTATTTTTATAACAAGCCACTAAACTATCTTCCAAATGAGCTGTTCCATTCTGCATTCCCACCGGCAGTGAATGCTCCACATTCTTAAACTTGAGTGTTGGCAGTGTTTTGACCTTTCATAGTGTACTTCTTTATTAGTTCAATTTTAATTTCCCTGATGACAGGCAGCTTTTCATGTGCTTGTTAAAGTCATTTGTGTCTCTTGTTTGTTAAAGTTCCTCTTAAGACCTTTGTGGTAGTTTGAATGAGAACTGTCCCTGATGGGCTCACATTGAGCACTTGGTGCCCAGCTCTCAGTGCTGTCTGAGGAGGTTATAGGACCTATAGAAAGGGCAGGTTTGCTGGAGAAGTATGTCACTGGGATCAGGCTTTGAGAATGTGTAACCTTGATCCATTTCCTGTTTGCTCTTGGCTTCCTGTGTGTATGGTTGAGATATGATCTCTCAGCTTCCTGCCCCACTGCCATGCCTTTCCTGGCATTATGGACATCTATCCCTCTGGAACCTCAAGTTCTTAAGTTGCTTTTGGTCATGGTGTTGTGTATTGTGCTCAGTGGATCTAGAGAACCAGCCTGTGCATCCTTTGCACAAATCCCAGGGAATTCTGGAGTATGAAACTTTTACCTTTTGCAGTCCCTACATTTACAGCATGTAGTAGATCCATTGTTTTCTCCGACGCTGCTACTACAGCCTGTGCAGTGCCTGGGCCTCAAGTGTTGAGCATCTCTCCTCCTCCTCTGCAGCAGCTTGGCAACCTCAGACCATTTTATTGGTACACTGTACTCATCTGCCTTCCAAAGTGTGGAGTGACACGCCTTATTGATTATATTTCCCTTCAAGGTGTCCTGGTTAGCCTAATTGTCAACTTGGCATAGCCTAGAGTCATCTGAGAGAAAAAGCCTCATCTGAGGAATTATGTAGGTTGGACTGTGAGTAACAAAACAAAATAATAATAATAATAATAATAATAATAATAATAATAATGATGATGATGATGATGATGATAACATTATGGAAAGGGCAATACTATACAGACAATAAAAATATCAAAGATTGGCAGAAGTTGAGGGGGGAATGAGGAGGTGGGACCCAGTGTGTTTGCAGCATAGAACCTATTCTATGTATTATAAGGATAGATACAGGACAGTGAACATTCATCCAAGCCCATAAAATATGCAAAAGAAACAGAATGTTAATATAGAGCAAGGCTGTTTTCAATAATAATGCATGGATATCAGCCCATCAAGTGGAATAAATGTAAGGTGTCAGCAGCAAGTGAAGGTATATAAGGAAGGAATTGGAATCCCTTCTGCTTCCTACTGCGTTCTTTCTCTAAGCCGACTTATACAGCTCTAAAAACACTCTATTAACTTTTCAAAGACAGAATTCCATAGTAACAGTGTTAGTATCTCAAAAATTATCCATCTATATTCCCACAAGAAGGTTGCAAGCACTTGTTAAGAAAACAATTATGATAAAGATTGTGCAAAGCAAAAAACCTTGGAGAGGTGTGTTTGAAAATAAAAACAGGAGGGAAAGGTGGCACTCTGGCTCTTGATGTTCTGTTATTTTAGGAGATTCAGCTAACCTCTCTGGACCTCAGCCCATCACTTCAGTTTATAAAAAGATACTCGTGATATAGCAGACATTTAAAACTAAATGTGTGAATTAAAGATGTCTGCTGATCAGGAGACAAGTAATAGGAATGAAAAGATAAGTTAGACTGGGAGGAAATATTTGCAGAGTACCCACCAGGTAAAGGTCCCAAAATATGCAAAGAATTCTTAAAACTCAACAATAAGAAAACAAAATGTCCAATTCAAAAATAGAACAACACAAAACAAAAACAAATGTGTTCAGAAAGACATGAGAGTGGGAGATGTGCTGAGAATAGGGAACAGCATGGGGGTGGGATAAAGAAGGAGAGTGTGATCAGAGGGCATCATATACATGTGTGAACTGTGTTTCCTCACCCACAAGGCTGCCTAAACAAGACCTGAAGACCTATAGCATCAGTAGTCATGCTAATAGAGAAGGCAGAAGTTTTATGGGGTCCCAACCCTAGACAAACACAATTATGGAATTCTGGGAGTGGGAGAAGTAGTCTTCCCTAGGGATGAGCTTCGTAGTTGGCTGGTTCTTTGTAAAATGGCTGGCTCTGACGTTGTGTACACACAAGCAATACTAAATAGACTGAAAGGATTTATGTATACTTTTAGCCATGCATACACACACACTCACATATGTAACAATAATAATTTTGAGAGGAAGCAAGAGGAGGCACATGGGAGGGATGCAGTAGTTCTCAACCTGTGGGTTATGACCACCTTTGGGGCACATATCAAATATCCTGTGTATCAAATATTTATATTATGATTTGTAACAGTAGCAAAATAAGCTGTGAAGTAGCAATGAAACAATTTTATGGTTGGGGATCACCACCACATGAGAAACTATATTACAGTGTCATAACATTAGTGAAATTGAGAAACACTACATTAGAAGGAAGAAAAGTGTGTGTGTGTGTGATAATATAATTATTTATTAATTTAATTTTTTAATTAAGAAATGTTTTATTTATTTTACATACCAATCACAGATCCCCCGCTCTTCTCTCCTCCTGCCACCTCAGCCTTCTCTCTCCAACCTACTCCCCATTCCCGCCTCCTACCAGGTAAGGCCTCCCATGGGGAGTCAGAAGAGCCTGGCACATTCAGTTGAGGCAGGTCCAAGCTACTCCCTCTGCATCAATGCTGTGCAAGGTGTCCCACCATAGGTAGTGGGCTCCAAAAAAACAGCTCATACACCAGGAATGGATCCTGATCCTACTGCCAGGGGGCTCCTTAAGCAGATCAAGCTACACAACTGTCTTGTTTATGCAGAGGACCTAGTCTAGTAACATGGAGGCTCCACAGCTGTTGGTCTAAAGCTCATGAGTTCTCACTAGCTTGGTTTAGTTGTCTCTGTAGGTTTCCCCATCATGATTTTGATGCCCCTAGCTCAAAGAATCCCTCTTCTTTCTCTTTGTCTCAACTCCTGGAGTGGGGCCCGGTGCTTGGCTGTGGATCTCTGCATCTGCTTCTATCAGTTACTGGATGAAGGCTCTATGATAACAGTTAAGGTGTTCACTGATCTGTCACCAGTTCAGGCACCCTCTCCACTATTGCTAGTAGTCTAAGCTGGGGTCATCCTTGTTGATTCCTGGGAACTTCCCTAGCACTACATTTCTCCCTATCCCCATGATGTCTCCCTCTATCATGGTATCACTTTCATTGCTCTCCCACTCCATCCCTGTTCCAGATTGAACATTCCGTTCCCTTATGTCCTCACCCCCCATCCCCTGCCTTCTATTGCACCCCTTCATCTCCAGTTTACTCATGGAAATCTTATCTATTTCCCCTTCCCAGGGTGATCCATGCACCCCCTCTTAGGGTCCTCCTTGTTAGCTAGCTTCACTGGAACTGTGGGTTGTCATCTGGTCATCCTTTGCTTTACATCTATTATCCACTTATGTGTGAGTACATACCATGTTTGTCTTTCTGAGTCTGGGTTACCTCACTCAGGATGATATTATCTAATTCCATCCATTTGCCTGCAAGTTTTATGATGTCATTATTTTTTACTGCTGAATAGTACTCCATTGTATGTATGTACCACATTTTCTTCATCTGGTCTTCAGTTGAGGGGCATCTAGGTTGTTTCCACATTCTGGCTATTATGGATAATACTGCTATGAACATAGTGTCCTTGTGGTATGATTGAGCAATCTGTGGGTATATGCCCAAAAGTGGTATTGCTGGGTCTTGAGGTAGATTGAGTCCCAATTTTCTGAGATACTGCTACACTGATTTTCAAAGTGGCTGTACAAATTTGCACTCTCACCAACAGTGGAGGAGTTCCCCTTGCTCCACATCCTTTCCAACATAAGCTGTCTTCAGTGTTTTTGATCTTAGCCATTCTGACAGGTGTAAGATGGTATCTCAGAATTGTTTTGATTTGCATTTCCCCGATGACTTAGAATGTTGAGCAATTCCTTAAATGTCTTTTGGCCATTTGAGATTCTTCTGCTGAGAATTCTCTGTTTAGCTCTATAATCCATTTTTTAAATTGGATTGTTTGGTATTTTGATGTCTAGTTTCTTGAATTCTTTATGTATTATGGAGATCAGCCCTCTGTCAGATGTGGGGTTGCTGAAGATCTTTTCCCATTCTGTAGGCTGTGGTTTTGTCTTATTGACCATGTCCTTTGCCTTACAGAAGCTTCTCAGTTTCAGGAGGTCCCATTTATTAATCGCTGCTCTCAGTGTCTGTGCTACTGGTGTTGTATTTAGAAAGTGGTCTCCTGTGCCAATGCGTTCAAGGCTACTTCCCATTTTCTCTTCTATCAGGTTCAGTGTAACTGGATTTATGTTGAGGTCTTTGATCCACTTGGACTTGACTGTTGTTCAAGATGATAGGTATGGATCTATTTGCAATCTTTTACATGTTGACTTCTAGTTATGCCAGCACCATTTCTTGAAGGTACTTTCTTTTTTCCATTGTACAATTTTGGCTTCTTTGTCAAAAATCAGGTGTTCATAGGTGCGTGGATTAATCTCAGGGTCTTCAATTTGATTCCATCGGTCCACATGTCAGTTTTTATGCCAATACCAAGTTGTTTTTATTACTATAGCTCTATAATAGAGTTTGAGGTCAGGGATGGTGGTACCTGGAGAAGTTGTTTTATTTTACAGGATTGTTTTGGCTATCCTGGGTTTTTTGTTTATCCATATGAATTTGAGTATTGTTCTTTCCAGGTCTGTGAAGAATTGTGCTGGGATTTTGATGGGGATTGCATTGAATCTGTAGATTGCTTTTGGTAAGATTGCCATTTTTCCTATGTTAATTCTACCTATCCATGAGCATGGGAGATCTTTTTATTTTCTGATATCTTCTTTAATTTCTTTCTTCAAAGACTTAAAGTTCTTGTCATACAGGTCTTTCACTTGCTTGGTTAGAGTTACCCCAAGGCATTTTATGTTTTTTGTGGTTATTGTAAAGGGTGATGGTTCTCTGATTTCTTTCTTGGCCTGTTTATCATTTGTATATAGAACAGCTACTGATTTTCTGAGTCAATCTTCTATCCCACCACATCACTGAAGGTGTTTATCAGCTGTAGGAGTTCCCGGGTAGAATTTTGGGGGTCACTCATGTATACTATCATATCATCTGCAAATAACAAAAGTTTGACTTCTTCCTTTCCAATTTGTATCCCCTTCAACTTCTTTTATTGTCTTATTGCTCTAGTTAGAATTTTGAGTACTATATATTGAATAGATATGGCGAGAGCAGACAGCCTTGTCTTGTTCCTGATTTTAGTAAAATTGCTTTGAGTTGCTCTCCATTTAATTTGATGTTGACTATCAGGCTTGCTGTAAACTGCCTTTATTATGTTTAGGTATATTCCTTGTATTCCTAATCTCAACAAGACCTTTATCATGAAGGGATGTTGGATTTTGTCAAAGGCTTTTTCAGCATCTAATGAGATGATAATGTGGGGTTTTTTTTCTGTCAGTTTGTTTATATGGTGGATTACATTGATAGGTTTTCATATGTTGAATCATCCTTGCATCTCTGGGATGAAGCCTACTTGGTCATGGTGGATATTTTTTTTTTTAATGTATCCTTGGATTCACTTTGCCAGTATTTTATTGAGTATTTTTGCATCAATGTTCATGGGGGAGACTGGCTTATAATTCTCTTTCTTTGTTGCATCTTTGTGTGATTTGGGTATCAGGGTAACTGTAGCCTCATAAAAAGAGTTTGGTAATGGTCCTTCTGTTTCTATTGTGTGGAACAATTTGAAGAGTATTGGTATTAGCTCTTCTTTGAAAATCTGGTAGAATTCTGCGCTGAAACCATCTGATCCTGGGCTTTTTTTTTGGTTGGGAGACTTTTCATGACTGATTCCATTTCCATAGGCATTATAGTTCTATTTAAATTGTTTATCTGGTCTTGATTTAATTTTGGTATGTGGTACCTATCCAGAAAATTGTCCATTTCTTTTAGATTTTCCAATTTTGTGAAGTACAAGTTTTTGAAGTATGACCTGATGATTTCTGAGTTGTCTGTTGTTATGTGTCCCTTTTCATTTCTGATTTTATTAATTTGGATGCTCTCTCTCTGCCTTTTATTTAGTTTGGATAAAGGTTTGTCTATTTTGTTGATTTTCTCAAAAAACCAACTCTTTGTTTCATTGATTCTTTGTATTGTTCTCTTTGTTTCTATTTTATTGATTTCTGTCCTCAAGTTGATTATTTCCTGTGGTCTGTTCCTCCTGGGTAGGCTTGCTTCTTTTTGTTCTAGAGCTTTCAGGTGTGCTGTTGAATCACTAGTGTGAAATTTCTCCAATTTCTTTATGTGGGCACTTAGTGCTATGAATAGTCCTCTTAGCACTGCTTTCATGGTGTCCAATAAGTTTGGGTATGTTGTACATTCATTTTCATTGAATTCTAGGAAGTCTTTAATTTCTTTCTTTATTTCTCCCTTGACCCATTGGTGATGCAGTTGAGCATTACTCAGTTTCCACAAGATTGTAGGCTTTTGATAATTTTTGTTGCTGTTGATATCTAACTTTAAGCCATGGTGGTCCGATAAAATACAGGAAGTTATTCCAATTTTTTTGTATCTGTTGAAATTTGCTTTGTGACCGAGTATGTGGTTGATTGTAGAGAAGGTTCCATAGGGTGCTGAGAAGAAGGTATATTCTTTTGTGTTAAGGTGGAATGTTCTGTAGATATCTATTATGTCCATTTGAGTCGTAATATCTGTTAGATCCCTTATTTCTCTGTTAAGTTTCTGTCTGGCAGACCTGTCCATTGGTAAGAGTGGGTTGTTGAAGTCTCCCAGTACTAGTGTGTGTGGTTTGATGTGTGATTTAAGCTTTAGTAATGTTTCTTTTACATATGTGGGTGCCCTTGTATTCAGGGCATAAATGTTCAGAATTGAGACTTTGTCTTGGTGGATTTTCCTGTGGTGAATATGCAATGTCCTTCCCGATCTCTTTTGATTGGTTTTAGTTTGAAGTCTATTTTGTTAGATATTTGGATAGCTACATCAACTTGCTTCTTGAATCCATTTGATTAGACAGTCTTTTCTCAGTTTTTTGCTCTGAGGTAGTGTCTGTCTTTGGAGTTGAGGTGTGTTTCTTATACACAGCAGAAGGATGGATCCTGTTTTCATATCCATTCTCTTAGCCTGTGTCTTTTTATAGGTGAATTGAGTCCATTGACATTAAGGGATATTAATGACCAATGATTGTTAATTCCTGTTATCTTTTGGTAGTAGTGTGTGTATATTTCTCTTCTTTGGGATTTGCTGTTATGGGTTTATCTATTGCCTTTGTTTTCGTGGGTGCATCTAATTTCTGTAGGTTGGAGTTTTCCTTCTAGTACTTTTTGTAGGACTGGATTTGTTGGTAGGTATTAAATCTGAATTTTCTAGGAATATCTTGTACACTCTGTCTGTGGTGATTGAAAGTTTTGCTGGGCATAGTAGTCTGAGCTGACATCCATGGTCTCTTAGTGTCTTCTGGCTTTCAGAATCTCCATTGAGAAGTCGGATATTATTCTGATGAGTCTGCCTTTATAAGTCACTGGCCTTTTTCCTTTGCTGCTCTTAATATTCTTTCTTTATTCTGTATATTTAGTGGTTCAAATATTATGTGGAGAGGGGATGTTTTTTTGGGGGGTCTAGTCTATTTGGTGTTCTATAGGCTTCTTGTATCTTCATAGGTATTTCCTTCTTTAAGTTGGGAAAATTTTCTTCTATGACTTTGTTGAATATATTTCCCATGACTTTGAGTTGGTATTCTTCTCCTTCTTCTATCCCGATCATTCTTAGATTTGGCCTTTTAATGATGTCCCAGATTTCCTGGACATTTTGTGTTATGACTTTTTTGGCTTTAATGTTTTCTTTGACAGAAGAATCTATTTCCTCTATCGTATCCTCCATGCCAGAAATTCTCTCTTTTATCTCTTGTATTCTGTTGGTTATCTGTAGTTCCTGTTTATTTACTCAGATTTTTCTATTTCCAGCATTCCCTCATTTTGTGTCTTTTTCATTGTTTCTTTTTCAATTTTCAGGTCTTGAACTGTTTCCTTCACCTGTTTAATTTGTTTTTTTCTTGGATTTCTTGGCTTTCTTTAACGGATTTATTGATTTCTCCCATTTTTTTGTTTGTCTTTTCCTCAGTTTCTTTAAGAGAATTTTTCATTTCCTCTTTAAAGGCCTCTATTATCTTCATAAAGTTATTTTTAAGGTCACTTTCTTCTGCTTCCTCTATGTTGTGATGTTCAGGTCTTGCTCTTGTAGAACTGCTAGGTTTTGATGATGCCACAACACTCTTTATATTGTTGTATGTATTTTTACACTGGTATCACCCCATCTCTTCCTCCAATAGGTACAAGAGGTGTCTGTGTCTGGGGGAGCTGTTCTTGGTCCAATCTGTGCTTGCTGTGTCTCTGTCTCAGGTGACTACTCTTGGTCCAACTGGAGCTCTTGGTCAAATTGGACCTGGAGGATTCTGTGTCTCAGGGAGCCTCTGAGGTCACAGGGGGATGGATGGGTTTGGGGTAGGGAGTGGGTCCAGTTAGAGGAATCCTGCCAGGAGTCTTCCCTGCTTACCTTCAATTGGGAAAGTGATGGGTGGGGGTGGGGGAACCACAAGTTGTGCCTCAGTGCCTAGGTCCTAGAAGCATGACTCTCTGGGTGGGAGAAGAGTCACTTACCTCTTGGTCCAATAAAAGCTGGAGGATTCTGTGTCTCAGGAAGCCACTGAGCTCACAAGGGGATGGGTGTGTTTGTGGTAGGGCATGGGTCTTGTAGATTGCAGGGTCTGATGGGGGGTATTGGTAGGGAAGGCTGCCCACAGGAGTCTTCCCTGCTGGCCTGCAACTGGGGCAGCCTGTATTTTAATTTTAGAAAGGAAAAAGTTTAAAGAAATTTAATTTTGAAAGGGTCCAAAATTTCAATATGCTTAATGTCTTTTTTTTCTTTAAGTATTTCAATAGCCAGGCTGAAAATTCTCAACAAATTTTTCAAATGTTGCATAATTCATAGAAATGTATCATTTATGTTTTCATGGTATAATTAACCTTCTTAGGTTGGTGGTTTCATTCTAGCACCTTCTGTAAGGCTGAATTTGTAGATAGATATTGTTTAAATTTGACTTTATCGTGGAATTTCTTATTTCTCCATTTATGGTGATTGCAAGTTTTATTGAGTATAGTAGTCTGAGCTGGCATCTATATTCTCCTAGAATCTGCAGTTTCCATTGAGAAGTAAGGTGTAATTCTGATAGGTCTGCCTTTATACATTACTTGGCCTTTTCCCCTTGCAGCTTTCAATATTCGTTCTTTGTTCTGTATATGTAGTGTTTTGATTATTATGTACTCAGGGGACTTTCTTTTCTGGTCCAATCTGTTTGGTGTTCTTTAAGCTTTTTGTACCTTTATAGGCATATCCTTCTTTATGGTAGAAAATTTTTCTTCTATGATTTTGTTGAAAGTATTTTCTGGGCCTTTGAGCTGGGAGTATCTCATTTTTCTATTCCTCTTATTTTTAGATTTGGAAATTTCCTGAATGTTTTTTGTCAGGAGTTTTTTAGATTTAACATTTTCTTTGACCATTGTATCCATTTCTTCTATCATATCTTCAACATTGAGATTCTTTCCTATATCTCTTGTATTCTGCTGGTGAAGCGTGCACTGTAGTTTCTGTTTGAATTCCCAGATTTTTAATTTCCAGAATTCCCTCAGCTTAGGTTTTCATCTTCAATTCTATTTCCACTTTCAAGTCTTGAACAGTTGTTTGTGTTTCCTAGATTTCTATAAGGGATTTTTTTCTCTTCCTGTTTAAGGGCCTCTGTCATCTTCAAACAAGCTGTTTTAACATTTTCCCCCCTTGGGCTTCAGATATGTTGGAATCCACAGGCCCTAGATTTGACCACTACTTTGACACTTTCCACATAGGTGAAGTGTTATTGTGAGCAACCATCACATCATAATAAAAAGCATCTGACAAATCAGGTTTCTCCAGCAGAACAAAAGGTCATAGGGGAAATTCTCAAGTCAAGTATCTCTCTCCCCAATCTATCCTTTCTTCACTGACCCCCACCTGAAAAATGAGACTCATAAGAGATGCTCACCCCTTACACCCAAACACTAAATAAACTTTTCATTCCACTTGCCTCATAATCAGGGGACCAAGTTACCAAGAATGTTTTCTCCATGAAAATGCCCTATTTCTCTTTAATGATCCAAGAATAAACATTTCAAGCACTAAAGATTCTAAGCAATATTCCCCAGGTGCCCATTTACCAATCTGCCAATCCCATAGCATTTTGTAATTAATCTAGACACTGAAAGTCAGATAGGAAATTAACTATAGACTTGTGTGTGTTATTCAAAATATAACTATGAAAAAGTCTTCCATTAGATCTTTTCAAAATAGTTACAAAAGAATTGTGAATATTTTTAAACAGACCATAGTACCCATATGCTGTTTATTTGTTCTGCTACATTTTTAATGTTTTTTGCTTTGGGAAAATAATAGCCACTATTTACTGTTTATTAATTTTACTCTTAAAGTGATTCAGTGAAGTCAGTCCCATCGGTGTCTTCATTGTTTTCCCAAGAAGAATCCCACTTCAGGAAGTATGAATATCATTCTTTACTTGTTCAGTCTAATGTTCTTGTCAGCCCCACTCACATCTAATCCAAACCCAGAGCAGCAAGTAGTACACTCCTGATGCTAACTGAAAAATACCTCTTGCTCTCACTTTCCCCCATCCTCCTCAATTATTTTTAGTTTCCTAATTAGCCATTCTGCTTCTGCCCTTGTCTCTATGCCTAGTAACCATCCCACAGCTCGAGTGATCCCTGTAAAATACAAGCCTACTGCTATCTCCTCTTTTCTCAGGGCCCATCAACACTTGCACACCTTCACGCAGAATAAAGCCTGAAGTCTCTTGTTCTCTGCAAGCACCCGTACCCACTGACCCAGGATATCTAGACTCACCTTGTAGATGTTCTCTCACTCACTTCTCAAAATTACCATACCCTGAGGCAGGCACACCAGTGGCAACCAGACCAGGCATTGTATTATCATTTTGCCAGGCCTGATAAAAGTATCTCTGAAGGCATGTTTGTTGAGCAAAGACCAAAGGAGCCCGAGTCTCTCATTTTGAACCAATCAAGTCTCAATGTCAGGAAAGGCCAAGCTCTACAGTCACCCTCTGCTCTGGGAGGGAGTCTGGTCGGGGTGTGGGGACAGTCAGAGTACATAACCCTACAAAACACACACACACACACACACACACACACACACACACACACACACACACGCACACACACATCTTGATACGAGCAGTACAGCAATTCACAGCAGTCCAGAGACAGAAGCTGTAGTCCCTGGGAAGCGTCGGGGGTGGGGGGGCGGGGAGGGAGGCAGGGGACCTGTGTGCTATGAGGTGAGGTGACAATCTTACACAGAGCTCTTCCTTTCCTGTTATGCTGGATATCTATTTGGCCTTGCTGGACTGCTTGAATCATGTCCATAATGCAGGCCCCATCACAGCACTGGGCAATGAGGTCCTGCTTTGTCTGGACAAGTGTTCCTCGTACCCAAAGAGCTCATGACACCACCATACTACCTGGGACTTTCTGCCTAACCAGAAGAACCAGTGTTTCCTATTATTCTTCATCAAACTCTTCAGAAATCATTTACTCTCTTGGACATTGCTTTCTTCATATCTTCATTTCCTCAAAACCCAAGTTCAGAGGAGCATGGCCATTAGCGTTTGGCTGGTTTCCTCCCTCCTTTATCCTTAACCTGAGATAGTTGTAGTGGAACAGTAGGAAACTGAGTCCTGATTCCACAGTTCATTGACATACATCTGCAATATGGATGGACTTACCTCGTCAGGACTGATTGACAGGCTTTTGGCCTCGAAGACACAGCTTTGACAAGTGCTGATGCTGGGAATAGGCAACATCTTCATTAGACACAGGTAAATTTGGTTCAGACAAAAGATGAAGTGTCATCAATTTCATTTAGTTTGATGAGAAAGTATCTTCAGAATTCAGAAGAAAGCTATACAATGTCAATAAATTCAAACTGAATGCCTACAAGGTGAGAAGGCTGTCTTTTAAAGAGTAGGGACTTGGGAGGTACTAATTCAAGTGACTTGGAATACATGTGCTCTAGAGGAAATGTTGGGAGTTATTCAAGCAGCTACTGGGCAGTCAACAGTCAGTGGGAAACATCTGTTGGAGTTGAGAAAGAACAGGGGTATGTGTGAGCAGCTGCGTTTCCAGTAAACTATAAAGAAAAGAATGTATCAGCCATGTTGAGGTGTCTATAGAACTGGAAGGAGTCAGAAATCCTAATAATACTTTGAGTATCTGGCATTCAAAGTGAAGAAGTAACCAAAAGTTCACGAACAGGTGGCAGCTTAAACCAGCACACTACCTGTTTCCTTAAGGGCCTTAGTTCATTCAGTAGAGCTTTCCCTCCTCATAATGAAAGGAGCTACAGATACCAAAGTCAAATACTGAGAGTGCACAGTATCAAACCAACAATGTGTACTAAGACTTGTGAGCAAGCATGTTCAAATTTAAGATCAAGGTGTTCTTATTTTAAGTGTTTGAAGTATATACAGAATTCCTTTAAAGAAATTGGTGACTTGCATGTTCTTAGTTGGACCAACTAACAATGCTCTTGTTCCCATTTGAAAAGCATTTTCATCTACCATGTGGCATACCCTGGCTATCTCCAAAGGTCTTGGAGGTAGAAATTGGTGGGAGGGAACTTTACCTTTGAAAAAAAATGGGTGACTTGTAAAATGTCTTTTCTGTTGTAAATTTATAAATGAGAACCCTGAACAGTGTTCCAAATATGTGTTCTGTCAGGACAAGAGGGCTCACTATCCCCACAGCTACAGTGATGGGTTATGAGGTAGTCCCCTAGCAGATTTGAGCCCCAGGCTAAAACTCACAAAAAGGGGAAGAAGTAGAAGCAATAGATTGCAGCTTGCTGAGGAGAGCCATCAACACTAACTGTACTAATCAGTTCTTAACTTCACACTTACACAGTGGTCCACTAAAGATTCAGTTGTTGTTTTTTCTTCAGCTCACATTTTTCTGTTCTGATTTTGCTTTGCTTGTGTTGAAGCCAGAATTCAGTATGAAGCCTAGAGATTCCTTCCAGTTAATGAATTTATCCATCCCTATATGTCTTCCTTGTGTCTACATGAACTAGAACATTTGTGGGTGGGTCTTGAAGGTAAGAGAGATGGAAGACATTGTTAATATTCTTTTGTTCTTCTCACTTCATCCATCTTACTTCCCTTGAGTTTGGTAGGAGGTTTTCCTCCTATCCACACATCTCCCCTGGGATGCGTGTGTCATAGGAAGGATCAGCACCTGAGTGCAAGTTTATCAGAAGTTCTGGGAAAAACAATTTCTCCCTCAAATAAGCTAAGAAATCTAACAAACACAAACTCAAGAGGAAAGTGATCAATAAGTGAACATCCATGAATTCTCTTTTATCTGGCATTAATTTTATTTTCATCTAGATTTCTGGAAACATTGGGAGTCTTTTCACCAATATTGAAAGGCATATCCTAAGCCAAATTCAGAAAGACAAACATCGTGTTTTCTCTCAAATGAGGAATATGTGTATGCATCTAATTTGATGGGAAATACATGTATGCACATATGTGACAGAAAGTAGAGGGGCAATTGTAATGGGGAAGAAAGGAGTCTACAGGAAGAAAGAGGGGAGAGGGGTCAAGAAGATAGTGTGGGGAAACTAGATATCCTGTGTTCTCTCATATGTGGAATCTACACACACACACACACACACACACACACACACACACACATACACACACACACACATACACACTACAATTTTAAACTTTTACAAATAAATAAGTAAAAGCAGAAGCGGGACTATAAGAAAGACAAAGGGAACCTCCAAATGGGAGGAACAACAGGAGAGAAGGAGTGGAAGAAGGCTACGGAGTATCAAATATGAGTGAAGTACAATGGCCTACACATCATTTGATACTTAATTTATCATGCTAACAAAATGCAACTGTTATTCTCGAAGCGGTGACTGTCACCTCTGGCATGAGCAGAGCCCTGTCTACGTTTCCTCTTGACTTGAAGTTTAACATGCTGTTCAGTAAATGCTTCAAGAATCATAGTGGTTTTTTTTGTCAGCTCTCCACATGAACTACTAAACCACATTTCTTTGTGATTCTCTTTTCTTTGTGTGCTGAAATATGGCACAGTTATGAAGAAGACTTTGTGAGGTAAAGGAAGAAACTGGCACTTGTTGACCCTCAAGAGACTACCAGCAAGTGCCAGGTGCTATGTGTTAGTGGCCTCCTTTCACCTTCTCAGTGCTCTGAAGGACTGATGTCAGTCCCACTTTACAGATGAGAAAATTGAGGTCCGTGTGTCATACAGATAAGGGCAATTCTAATTCAAATCTAAAGCCATGGAACGGCCCATGACCCAGCCCCTTGACATCACTTATTTCTGTGTGTAACTGAGAGTATCTCCACACAACAGACTCATGGTGGTAAGATGATAGAAAGCTGGAGATGTGAAGTGGAATTACATGGGTTTCAGACCTGTGAATTGGGGTGCTGGAAGGTAATGAGCTAAGAGAAGCTCATAAGGTGTAATATTGGTAAGAATGTTGGAGTTGACTAGATAGGCTGGTCAGTCTAAAGCAACACATTTGATTTATGTTTGTAGAAATTTAGACCCACCTTGTGTCAAATTTGATATTTAGTGAGCCCATAACTTAACCAAGTGCAATGAGAAATAACATTTGATTATTTTTATTGTGGAAAAATATAAATAGCACAAAAAAGGCTATAGTATGTTAACAAATGTTAGGTAAATGGTACAAAATTGATCACATTTACCTTGTTCTAAAACAGTGGTTCTCAACCTTCCTAATGTTGCAACCCTTTAATACAGTTTCTCATGTTGTGGTGACCCCCTCCAACCGTAACATTATTTTGTTGCTACTTCATAACTGTAATTTTGCTTTTGTTCATCCCTCAAAGGGTCACGACCCATAGATTGAGAAGCACCGTTCTAAAACTATTACTACCATTCATCTCCAGAAAAATTTCTTCTTCTCAAATTGAAATTCTGTCCCTACTAACCACTCATTTGCCAGTTCACGTTTTTAACAGGGCTTAAAATGAAAAGCCTTCAGTCTTTCATCATTGATGGTTAACTGTGAACCTTTCATATATAACCTTTAGTATGGTAAAGAAATTCCTTCTATCCTAGTTGGATGCACTTATTATTAATTATCATCATCGTCATCATCATCATCATCATCACTCTTATTGTGTTGTACTTCATTAAGTATATTTTCTGTGTATTGGGATAATTATTTCCATCCCACATCATGTCAATGTGTGTTGTACTACTTAATTTACTTTAGGTATTGGTTATTTGTTTTGTTTTATTGATGTTGTTTTGTAATCCTGGGGATTAAACCTAAGCAGGGCCTCACATGCCATGCCAAGCAAGCTTGCTCACTGACTATATCCTCAGCCCATTTATATATTAACTTCCACATTTCATCATTTGGTCCTGGAATGTAAACCTTTTGTAATGTTTCCAAATTGACCTTGCTAGTATTTTGTTGAGCACTTTTGCTTCAACACTCATTGATGATTTAGATACATACTTTTCTTGCAGTGTCTTTGTCTGCCTTTGATATCAGGCTAATATTGTCTTCATGGGATTAGACAAAAAACATTAAACTCTTCAAATTTCTGGTAGTAGTTGCAAAATGTTGTTGATTATTCTTTGAATGCTTAGTAGAATTAACCAGTGGCTCAATCAGGTCTCTCAGCTATTCTTTGTTAAAAAAAAATCTTGTTATTGATCTAGTAACCCACAAGTTATAGATTTGTTTAGATTCTTTATTCCTTCATTACTCGATCCTGGTAATGTGTGTGGCAAGGGATATATTTATTTCTTCTAGACTGCCCAAGTAGCAGGGCACAACTGATGGCTTTGCTTTACACTCTCCTCATTCTTGTGAAGCCACACAAGTTGTCACTTTCATTTGTAATTTTAGCACCTTGAGTGCTTTCTTCTTTTCTAGTCAATTTAGATAAAGATTGGTCAGTACTGTTCATCATTTATGGGGCCAATCTCGGTTCCCCTGGCCTGGTTTCCCTGCCCTCTGCTCCCTGTCTTTTACTTACTAGTTCCGTGTGCTACAGCTGTGTAATTGGTTGCTTTCACACTCCCAGTTACTAAGCTCTGAAGTAGATTGTTGATTTAGTGCTTCATTTGTTCCTGATAATCTGTTACTTTTTTAAAATGTGCTTGTGCTATTTTCCATTGTTCTTTCCGATTTCTGCTTTATCCTCTTGGCTCCCTTAGTGTCATTTAACTTCCACATATCTGCCAGTGATCATTCATTTTATTTAACCTTGAATTTGTACTTCATATTTTTCTGAGTTTTTTTTTTTTTAGCTTTTGAGATTATAGTATAATTGTATTATTTCCTCACTTCCTTTTCCTCCCTCCAACCTCTATCATGTACCCCTCTCTGGGACTTTTCAAATTCATGGCCTGTTTATTTAATTATTAGTGTGTGTGTGTGTGTGTGTGTGTGTGTGTGTGTGTGTGTGTGTGTGTATGCACACATATGTGTACTTTCAATCTTACTAGCACTTAGATGCTGGGCTCATTCTACCTGCATTGTATCTCATCCTGCATGGGTGGAAAACCCAAGCAGACCTCCTGTGAGTGGGAATGGATTTTATTTATTCTGCCCATGCCTTATACAAACAACACTTATGCAAAGTGTTTATGCAAACAACACTCTGGTCACCTGCTCATTGTGTTATTTAAGAATGGTACAGTTATGGTGACCGTGGTTAATCACTGTGGCTTGTATAGTCTACCAAAACCAGTACTACTTGCTTTTATATGATGGGGAAATTATTTAACCAATGATTTTCCCTTCATTTTGACTTTCTGGAACCTCAGGCTTAAATTGAGTACTCAGTTGAAAAGAAAATAGCCTAGAATTATATATTACTTTTTCATTATTTTCTGTTAATCATTTACTTAAAGTTTCTCTTTTACAGTTAACTGCCTCATGTCTTTCTTGTAAGTTCATTACTCAAAACAAACATAATAGTAACATTTGACTCAGAATGAACATGTCATTGCCATAAGTAAATGTGTGTGTGCTTAAATTATATGTACAATTTTCTGTACTTTATTAACCTCCAAATTCTGAGATAAGTATAATCCAGACTTAACTCTATGAAAACCACCCTCATATGCAGTTGAATAGTTTATATAATTTGCTCTCACGTTTTCAGAGGATTGGAGGAACTTTGAATCTGGAGTTGATCATTTTCACATAGAGGTCTCTATCTCTGTCTTGGGAAATTATTGCTCCTTTACTGCTCACTAGCATACAACATCCTAATTGAAAACCTTTATACTTGCTGATGGCATGCATTTAATTTACTTCTGTCCTATTAGCAGCATGTCTTCATCAGGGAATGGATTCCTGATAATTTGTGTTTTATATGGTGTCCCCAAGGGCCAATTCATCCCCGGAGACACTAATACACTGTCCCAGGGACAGATCATTTGTGTCTTTATTGTGGGCAAGAATGGCACCCAAGCAATACTTCAATTTAGAACATCTCCAAATTTCATTCAATTCAACCCAATGCCACTTATCAAGTAATTATCAAATATACTAAGCCTTTTCAGAATCTCTGGGAGCACAGCAGCAGAGAGAAGTCAATTCCTACCTTCATGAATTCCACAGGCAAGGAAGATTGATAAATAGCTTGAAGCCTAATTTTAAGTATTCATGAGAACATAAAGGAACACAGGAGAGGGGGTTCCAGTACCAGAGGGATGGGAAGTGATGGATTCACAAAGGAGATGGCTCATGGTATATCAGTGAGAAATCAGCCTAGAGTGTGAAGTGAGGGTACAAAATGGAAGTACAAGCCTGGAGAATTCAAAAGGGTTAGTGCAGGTGCAAAAAGAGGGTCTCCCTGAGCATTTTGAAGCCAGTCCAGGCATCCAGTGTTTGCTAATTACACATGTAAGTATAAAGTAATATGAGAAATATAAGCAGCATGAAAGTGAACTGGCAAGTTTCTGTTTGCTGCTCAGCATTAACGACATACCCTGACAATAGCTGTGGAACTAGAGATTGGGGTGTAACAGGCCATTAGCATATTACACCAAGTTCATGGTGGTTCTCCAGCACCTGTCCACACTTCTCCATCTTTACTTCTGACTGTACAGACAATTCGCTTATTATACTGGTTCATGGTTATGGATTACCCAGAGTCCGGGGAAGATGCTACATCTGAGGGAAAAAAAAAATCTTCGTATGCTATGCTCTTATTGTTAGTTTTTCGGCTGCGTTGTGTTCTTACCCTGCAAGGAAATGCCACGAAACACGACAGAATCCGCTAACAAGAGTTTTATTAAAGGTAAAGGGACAGAGAGTGAACAGGCCTGCAGGAAACACGTGTGTGGAGAAGAAGGAGGAAGAAGAAGAAGAAACCGGGAACATGGCGCCGGATTTTAAAGGCTGGGTGTGGACAGATCAGCATCACTACTACACGCAAGCACGTAGATCACATGGCCACGTTGCACGCCTACGTAGCCAATGGAACGTCACGGATCTTGGTCACGCGAGATGCCCTGACCCGGAAATGGCTATCCTGACCTGGAACTGGCTAGGTGGAAGTGTCCGTCGGGCATATGCGAACATGCCCGACCGTGGGGGCGTGTTGTAAACCTTTCACTTATGTCTGTTAACTTTATTACTCCAAGACAAAATTCTATCTTTACAGCTATAGCTCCATCAGGCATTCAGGGCAGGAATAAATCTAGATACACCAAGCTCTTTGTCTGTCTACTATATTTCTCTGGGATGAAATTCTGTCTACATAGCTTCGGTTCCTCTTTATCCTTTTTTGCTGCCCTCTCATAGTCTTGTGAATGACTAAGCTCTTATGTTTCCAGCTTCATCTTCATCCTCTATTTCTTCACCCTCCATCTCTACTTGCTCTCTACTCTTGGCTCTGATGAACTCTACAAGAGTTCTGCTTTTACCATCTACAAAACCTCTGTGTTCTTCCCTTCTCCCTGGTCATGCCATTCTATCCTTCTACAGAAAATACCTGTTCCTTCTTCCCCTGGCCACTGGGTTCTCTGCTTCCTCAGGAATGTTGCTCCACCCTACCTTCCACCTTGATATGTAAAAACCTCTTTTGTTCTCAGTCAATTGCTCTGGAGAGCCACTAGGCCTCAAGGCAAGGGGATGGTCTGAGCTTCATTTGCACAAGAAACAAAGCTATGCATCCCCAGCCAGCCTGTCTCCTCGGCTCAGCAGGGGAGTTAGTTACCTAGAAGTTCAGCAGGTCTGAGGAGTTGAACTGTTTGCCAAATGGTCTGGGAATATTTGGGCACGCAAGAATTTCATAGCAGAAGACAGCTGAGATATTAAAAGCTGGATAACACCAAATATTCCTAATAAATGGCTTGGCTTTTGACAGACCCTTAGCTGGTCAAAGTATAGCTTTAATACACAGTTGGACTCCTTATAACATATCCGTGTGGCTCGCCACACATGGTGGTTCTCCAGCACCTGTCCATACTTCTCCATGGTTACTTCTGACTGTAACAGGCTATTAACATATTACGCCAATTTCATGGTGGTTCTCCAATGCCTGTCTACATTTCTCCATGGTTCCTTCTGATGTGCCTAATCATTGTCCATGTTGCCTTAAAAGACTGGTTTGTAACAATCAAAAACTTAGCTACAAGCTCATACTGCAATGTAATTCCTAAATTTCATTAAGTTCCTTTACTGCCCCCCCTTTTTTTTTCATTTTTCTTCTTTTTTATGAGTATGATAAGTAAAAAATTTATTTGCTTATGTAAATTCTTCTAAAACATCCAGAACCAGAATTTTTGAACTTTCAACCTTTAGCAGTGAGTAAAGATCAAAATAAAGAATAATTCACCCAGAGTCTTCATTGATCATAATGAAAAATAAATTGAAGCAGAAGTCCATTTTCCTAAAAGCAATCCATTTAGATGAGATACACATACATATTTATAAAGTGTCCAAACATGTTTCCAAAAACTACAGCAGACAGTGACAGTGGCCAAGGCAGTACTGTTAGTTATTTTGTGGCACTGCACTCTTATCCTGCGAGGAAATGTCACGAAACATGACAGAATCCGCTAATAAGAGTTTTATTAAGATGAAAGGGACAGAGAGTGCCCAGGCCTGTGGAAGACACGTGTGTAGAGAAGAAGAAGGAGCCAGGAATATGGTGCCAGCTTATAAAGGCTGGGCATGCACAGGTTGACATAACTACTCCACGTATGTGCGTAGATCACATGGCTACGTTGCGCACTTACACAACCATGCAAAGTCACGGATCCTGGTCACGTGAGACGCCTTGACCTGGAAAAGGCTATCTTGACCTGGAACTGGCTAGGTGGCAGTGTCCAGGTCCGCCAGGCATATGCAAACATGCCCAACCGTGGGGGCATGTTGTGAACCCATCATCCCTGACCCTTTCTTTAAAAAAAAGAAAAAAAAAATTGTGGTTTAGTGGGTATGGGGCAACATTCCTCTCAAAGACTGCTTCCAGCTGAATAGTGGGCATCGGTTGGCTCTTGGGGGAAATGGCGAGGGTATCTTGTGAAGTCCTTGAATGATTGTGGGGAGGTCCTGGAATGACATTCTGCCATCCCCTTGTTCTGTAGCTGTTCATCCGTGCTGTGGCTGGGAACCTTCTGTTTGACAAGATACTGTAGACATAGAAAAGGCTTAGAGAAAAAAGAATCATTATTATTTTATTTTTGGAGTTGGCATTTATCTGAGGTAGATTTGGTCTGCCCAGATGGAGACATGTGACATTTATCTGCGGTAGATCTGGCCTTAGTACTCTGCTTAATTTTTATCTGAGACAAGCCTTATCAGAGGTAGTTTATTTAAGGCACCTGTTTCCCTTATTAGGTTAGCATTTAGGAAACACAGGTGATCAGTTGCTGAGTATTGAACAATGATAGATTGTTGTATTATATTTTTCCATACCGCCTGGATATTTTTGATGGTCCTTTTTGCCTCCAGCTCTGTGTGGCCCTGGTTGGGAAAGGAAGGGGTGATACCTTATTCCTCTGGAATTGGTGACAAGGCAGTGGATCCTGATGTCCTCTGGAGCTTGAGAGTGAGAGGCCCTGTTTGTTTCACTGTATATGAAGAGAGATTTTTCTGGGGTGGAGGTGAGATAAAAGGTTTTAGATAAGACAGGTGGACCCAGTGAGGAAAGTCCTCAAGTTTAGCAGCTGTCGGAGTCACAAGAATTATCTTGAAGGGTCCCTGCCACTTAGGAGGAAGGGGTGAAGGGTGCTGGTCTGGAGGGAAGAGAAGAACCTGATCCCCAATGTGTATTGGAGGTGGACAATTATTGTCACATGGCTGAGGTAATGAACAGTCTGTGTAGCTCCATAGAATAGACCTTAGGTGACATAAAAGAGGAGTTAACAGGCTATCTGGAACAGTTGGAGGGCTGGATAAAAGATCTGGTGTTAGAACTGGCCTTCCATACATTAATTCAAACAGAGAAATTGAAAGAGGCTTTTTAGGAAGAGCCCTGAGCCTGAGAAGAGCTAGAGGCAATAATCTTACCCAGTCAAGATGAAGTTCCTGTGACATCTTAGTAAGAATAGTTTTTAAAGACCAGTTGGTATGCTCCACCTTTCCTGAGGATTGAGGATGGTATGGGATATGAAAATGCCAAGGAATGTTAAGAGCCTTAGCTAGTGTCTGAGAAATCTGAGAGGGGAACTCTGGGCCATTGTCAGACTGAAGAGAAGCAGGAACCCCAAACCAAGGAATAATTTCTCGGAGAAGGAGGTGTGCAACTGTCTGAGTCCACTTATTAGAAACCAGATACGTCTCCATCCAATTTGAAAATGAGTCTACCATCACGAGGAGATATTTAACTTTCCTGATGGTGGGCATATGGGTAAAATCGAGCTGCCAGTCAGTCCCTGGAAGGGAACCTCTAGCCTGGTGGGTAGGAAAAGGCTGACTTCTGTACTTGGTATTGGGATCTGTTTTTTGGCAGATCTCACGAGGCAGTAATAGTTCTTAAGAACTGTAAGTCCTCAGAGGTGGGCTGAAGGTGAGCTTTTACAAATTGAGACACAGCAAGATTATTAGAATGAAAGAGCTGGTGTAGATAGGAAAGAATTTGTCTAGTGTCTGGAGTTCCCTGGAGTAGGCTGTACTGTATGTATTCCTTGTGGTGGGTGAGGTGAGACTTGGCCCTGGAGGGCCGCTATCCTGGCTGCCTGGTCAGCCCTGTTGTTTCCCCTAGAGATGATGGAGCTATTGGTTTGATGACACCGGCAGTGGACAATTCCTATAGTCCTGGGGAGGTGGGAAGCCTCCAGCATGGCCATTATTTGGCCTGAGTTAGATATGGATACCCCTTTTGCTATGAGAAAGCCACGTTCCCTCCAAATAGTGGTGTGGGACAGGAGGATATGAAAAGCATATTTGGAGTCTGTGTAAACATTTAGAGATTGTCCCTGTGCCAATTGGAAGGCACAAGTGAGAGCTATCAGCTCAGCCTGTTGGTTAGTGGTGTGTGTGGGTAATGCCTGTGCCTCTATTATCTCAGTATCTGACACTATGGCATAACCCACTTTACGGGTCCCTTCATATAAGAAGGAGCTGCCATCTGTGTACCAGGTGTAAGTAGCCTGAGGCAATGTGCCCTCCTGTATATGTGAAGGGTGAGGTAACAGCTCCTCTAAGGTTTCAGTGCAGGAATGAGAAGGAGAATAGTCAGCATTAGGTTGAGGGAGGAGGCTTGAAATATTAAGAGGTGGACAAGTCCAGAAAGTAAGTGTGGCATCCTCTAGTAATGCCACCTGGAGAGAAAGAGCTCGGGAAGGAGGTAAAGTTTGTAAGCCTTTATAAGCTAAAAGATGGAACAGATTATTATGAGAGAAAACAGTAATGGATGACCCAAAGCTTAACTTTTTTGATTCCCAAATAAGGAGTTTTGCAGCTGCTAAGGCACGGATGCAAAGTGCCCAGCCCTGACTGGTAAGGTCTAGCTTCTTTGACAGATAGGCTACAGATGCAAAGGAGGGTCCAGGCTGATGCCCTAGTGTTCCCAGGGCAAATCCTTCTTTCTCTGCTACATAGAGGGAGAAGGGACAGGTTAAGTCTGGGAGATGGAGCGCTGGAGCCTGAAGAAGAGCCTGCTGGAGCTTTTGGAAAGGTTTAGTGACAGGATGAAGGAGGGGTTCATGTGGCAAGCCCTGAGCTGCCTCGTATAAGGGGTGAGCAAGGAGAGAAAAAGATGGAACCCAGGACCATAGGAAGCCAGCTATTCCTAGGAAAGACAGAATCTCCTGTTTAGTAGAAGGGACTGTGAGGGACTGGATTAGATGTTTTCTGTCTACAGTAATAGCCTTGTGAGTTGGAGTAATGGATAGACCCAAATAGGTGACCTGGGGAGTTGACAGCTGAACTTTAGAAAGAGATGCCCTGTAACCTCGCTGGATAAGAAGTTTAGGAGAGCAGAGGTATTAGTTTGGCTAACCTGTAAGGACAGGCTACAGAGTAAAATATCATCTACATACTGTATTAGTTTAGAACCAGGGAGAGACAGAGAAAGCAGGTCAGAGGCCAGAGCCTGACCAAATAGGTGTGGACTGTCTCTGAATCCCTGTGGCAGAACAGTCCAGGTCAGCTGTGTGGACCGGTGAGTGTCAGGGTCAGTCCAGGTGAAAGCAAAGATATTTTGAGACTGAGGACTGAGAGGAATAGAAAAGAAGGCATCTTTGAGATCTAGAACTGAGAAGTGAGAGGTTTCTGAAGGGATAGTGGACAGGAGAGTATAAGGATTAGGCACTACGGGATGGAGAGGGACCACTGCAGAGTTAATAAGGCGGAGGTCTTGAACCAGGTGGTAGGTTCCATTAGACTTTTTAACTGCAAGTATGGGGGTGTTAAAAGGTGAAGAGGTTAGGCGGAGCAGCTTTTTCCTGAGAAGGTCAGAAATGATAGGCTTAAGTCCTCTTAGGCTCTGGAGTGAGAGAGGATACTGAGCTTGGGTGATATACCTGGCAGGATCTTGTAGCTGGATAATAACAGGCTGATGGTGTCTAGCAATAGAAGGGTTTTGGGTATCCCAGACTTTTGGGTCCACCTGAGAGGCTGGCAAGGGAAAAGAACTGTTAGAGTCAGTAGAGTGAGTGGCTAGGAGAAGGAGGAGGGGAGCTGCTGGCACATCTGGGATGAGGCGAATGTGTGGAGCAAAAGAAATGGATGCTCCTACGTTAGCTAGAAGATCCCTCCCCATTAAAGGTAAAGGGCAGCTTGGCACCACTAAGAATGTGTGTGTGAGAGGGATGCCTCTGAAAATGCAGTTGAGTGGTGGTGTCTGATGAGGTAGGTAAGGCTGTCCCCCAACCCCAACAATAGGGAGACAAGCAGGAGAGGTGGGCCCCCAAAACTCTCTCAGGACAGAGTAGGTAGCTCCGGTGTCCAAAAGGAATGAGATGGGGCACCCATTTACTTTTATTATTACCCTTGGTTCCCTGTGTGAGATGGGAGTGGCCGGGGCAGAAACCGGGCAGCGTCAGTCCTCGCTGTAGGCCAAGCCTAGAAAGTCAGCTGGAGGGTGGTCTTCATCTGGCGTTCCTATGTCGCTTGGGACATTAGGACAGTCAGTTGACCAGTGACCCTTTTGGCAGTACTTTGGACAAGGCTTTGTTGGTGCCCTTCGTGGGCCAGTGGTGCAAGCCCGGGCCCAATGGCCTTCTTTCCTGCACTTGAAACAAAGACCAGATGGCTTTCGGGGAGCCAGTTGGATAGTGCTTGCCAGCATCTGGCAGTTCCTTTTCTGGGCTTTTTCATCTCTCCCATGGTACACCTTAAACGCTATCGCCAGCACATCTGCCTGTGGAGTCAGAGGGCCATTCTCCAAACGTTTAAGTTTATCCCTAATGTCAGGGAAGCTATGTGAGACAAAGTGGGTCATTAGCAGCTGCCTGCCCTCAGGGCTATCCGGGTCTAAGCTAGTGAACTGAAGTAGAACCTTGGTGAGCCGCTCTAAGAAGTGAGATGGATTTTTGTCCTTATCCTGAATTATCATTTTTAGTTTTTCATAGTTTACTGTTTTTAGGGCAGCCTTACAGAGACCTGTCAGGAGACAGGTAATAAACCTATCTCTGGCTAGACAGCCACCCTAGGTGTTATAGTCCCAGTGTGGTTCTTGGTCAGGAACCGCCTGTGAAAGGTTGGTCTGATGAATTTCATCTGCGTGGGTCCTAGCCTGTTCCCATACCTGCCTGCGCTCCTCAGGAAGTAAATTATTAGAAAGTATCATGTATGTATCATGAAAGGTGAGACTATAAGATTGAGTTATATATTGAAACTGTTTAATAAAGGCAGCAGAACTAGAAGTATAAGAACCCAGCTTACTTTCTATCTGAGAGAGTTCTGCTAGAGAGAATGGAACATGAACTTTAATCAGTCCATCCACACCAGCCACCTCTTGCAAAGGGAGAACAGTGGAAGGGTTTGGATGGCTGGAATGAGACCCTTTAGCAGTTTGAGAATGAGTAGCAGGAGGAGTGAAGGTTGGAGCCAGGGCAGGGCCTTTGGAAACGACCCCTGCCGAGGGAGGAGCAGCTGCTGCCGAAGGAAGATCAGCTTTAGAAGGAGAAGAATCTGGAAGAGGAGCTGAAGGAACAGTTGCCCTAGGAGTAGGAGTGGGAGCCGGAGGTCGAATAGGTCGAACAGGTGGAGGTTCGTTAGCAGGGTCTAGAGTCAAAGATTCTGGAGTCAGAGAATCCTCCAGTTTAGGTACAGCTAAGAGCATATGAGCAGGAGAGAAGGAATTCAGAAGAGACGGTTTAGCACTCAGAAAGAAAAACGCTATTACGTAGGGCAACTCTTTCCCTTTGCCTGTACGCTGACAGAAATTAGATAACTCCCGTAAAATATTGGAATCTAAGGAGCCGCTCGGCAGCCATTTTTTGTTCTTTTGTAAAGCATATTTGGGCCATTTCTTAGTACAGAGATGGGTCAGCTTAGGAATCTTTATGTAAGGCATTAAGCTGAGAGGTTTTAAAGCTTCAAGAAGACAGCCTAATGGAGAGGAAGGAATGATAGGGTTGGAAGCCTTGTTTCCCATGTCTGCAGTGGAGAGGCAGAAAAATAAAAAAACAAATGTGATCTGGAGCCAAGGCCCCAGGCGTCCCCAAGGTCAAGGACGGATACCAGGCACAGGCCACTACTTGGCTCGTCAGCCACAGAAGCGGGGGCCCTGCCACATGAGGCAAGGATTCCCCGGGAATCTGGACAGCGTCTGCCACTTCATCAAGCCAGATGAACTTGTCGCCCTCACATGGCCCCCAGGATACACCCAACGGCGGTGGTCCCACTGCAAGAAATATCTGAGGCTGTAGACATTGGAGATGGCTAGAAATTTAGGCCTGCGATAGGGGCCGACTGTAGCCAATAAAGACCATGGCCAGGGGTTCCCCTGGTCTCAAGAATATTTGTGAGGCGCTGGAGGCTCAACAGTCGTTCTCACAGATTCAGGAAACCATTTACACTGGCTGAAAAGTGGGGGGACTCACCAATCAGAGAAGTGGTGTTGGATGTAATTTATGTGCGGCCAGGCGAATGGATAGCAGTCTGTCGTGTACGGAGCAGAGTCCCTGGTTTGTGTGCAGCAGTCCCTGGTTTATGGGTTTCCAGGTGCAGGGTGCCCGGAAGTGCCCGCTTGGTTCACGGCACCAGATGTTAGTTATTTAGCAGCGCTCTTACCCTGAGAGGAAATGTCACGAAACATGACAGAATCTGCTAATAAGAGTTTTATTAAGATGAAAGGGACAGAGAGTGCCCAGGCCTGTGGAAGACACATGTGTAGAGAAGAAGAAGGAGCCAGGAATATGGCGCCAGCTTATAAAGGCTGGGCATGCACAGGTTGATGTAACTACTCCACACATGTGCGTAGATCACATGGCTATGTTGCGCGCTTATGTAACCATGCAAAGTCATGGATCCTAGTCACGTGAGATGCCTTGACCTGGAAATGGCTATCTTGACCTGGAACTGGCTAGCCAGAAGTGTCCAGGTTTGCCGGGCATATGCAAACACGCCCAACCATGGGGGCGTGTTGTGAACCCATCAAGTACCTCAAACTGAATCTCCAGATCTACCCTAAACTGAAGAGTGCCCAGCTACTATGACAAGGAAATGTTTTGCTAAGAACGGCAGCAGTAAAATCCAGGCATATGCATACTGCTTATCTTATTCTTCTTAAGCAGATCACTCTCCCAAATCTAACAATGTTCTTACAAGTCCCAAGGGTATCTTATGACATTTTCTTTAATTCCTAGATCAACTTTCTTTTTTAGGGACAGACCCAGCACCTTGAGTTCACTGCATGGCTGGCATGTGCTCTACCATGTAGTCTTGAAATGTTTTATGTCACTCAGGCTGGTCTCAAACCCAGGAATCTCCTTTTCTGCTTCCTGGGTGCTGTTACTACAGGTGTGCTCTCCCAACAAGCCCAACTTATCTCCTAATTTTTTAGTCTACCATCCTTGGGATTTGTTTGTTTGCTCAGTCTTTCCACAAATTTCTATTATGTGTTGGAGGTAAATTTATTCCACTGGTCTTCAGGTATGTGGGTATCTGGTGTATAAATCTAGTGAGCAAAATTGGCTCCTATGCCAGCAAGAGCAACACAGTAGGGGCAGTTTGAGTCCAGGCACCCAGCACGACCACCCAGAAGCCTCTGAACCTCTGCTTGGTGTTCACTCTGGCCAGCAGTGGTATAGACATCAAACAAAGACAATTTTTTGTCCTGATGAGCACAAATAGTATTATATGGACTCCAGGGAAATAGAGACAGGCACACAGATAAATCACAGGAACTCTTGACAAAAGAACATCCAAGTAATGCTCCCCAGTTAAAAGTCAAACCCAAGGCCAAAGTATGATTGTTTGAATTAATGGGTCAGTGATGAGAAGGAAAGTGATGTCCCCAAAGCTATACTGTTGTAGCTCAGACACAGAAAGATAACCCTGTGCCAAGGTCTGTTGTGTCCAGCAGCTATAAAGGTAAACTGCTGTTTTCCTAACCAATAGGAAATGCCCAATAATTTGAGGCACAGGTTGCCCTGCAGAAGGTGGATATGAGTTCACCATAGCCTACAGACCCCACAAAAGCATGTCTGACAGGCAAGTCCCTAGACCCGAAAACATAGCATGGCTCCTCTCCCTTTTCATTTATTTTCTCCATTTCTCTTTCATTTGTTGACCCTGTCCATAAATATCTATAGTTATCCCAATCTTGCAACTATCTTAGGTCATTTCAAGTTAAGTATCTTCCTATATAGAATCTTGTTGTTCAAAAAGTGAAATAATTTAGAAAACACCTAAAAAATTTACTCTATTGTAAGGACTATGATTAGGGATGAATCTTACCATGATTATATATGGTAAATATGTTAGTCAGCTTTCTGTTAATATAACAAAATATATAAAATAGTCAACTTATGAAGAGAGGTTTACCATGGCTGATAGTTTGGGGGTTTTTAGTCCTTAATTAATTGGCCCTGTTGCTTTGGGCCAGTGACCACACATCATGGCCATAGCACATGTTAGCAAAACTATGCATTGCATAGCCAAAAACACAAAAGGAAGAAAAGGGGCTGGGGACCCATTAGGTCCCACCCCTTCAAAGCTTCTACAGCCTCCCAATTTCACTGCCCCAGGGACCAAGCCTTCTAACACTCAGCACTTTGAGGGACTTTCAAGATATAGCTGATGAAGGACTTTTATTTCTCAAAATAAAAGGTACGGGAAAGGACAGCTGAGTTGCTCTCAGTACTCCTGAACCTGTAACCCAGCTGCCACTTAGAAGTTTTGAGGGCTCCCAAAGGGCCATGCCCTGCATGTAAGAAGGATAGACCAGAATCTTTGACAGTTTTGCTCATCTGTTCTTTTAGAAGGAAGGCATCTCTCACACCCAAGGATTTTCTTTCTTTTTTTTCAATAAATTTATTTATTTATTTTACATCCTAGCCACAGTTTCCCCTCTCTCCTCTCCTCCTAGTCCTTCCCTTCCAACCCCCCTCTACTCCCACCTCCCAATCCAGTCCTTTGTTTCTGTTTAGGAAAGGGCAAGTCTCCTATGAGTATCCATAAAACATGGCATGTCAAGTTACACAGTAAGACTAAGCACCTCCCCATGTGTTAAGGCTGGGCAAGGCAACTGAGTATGAGGAGTAGGTCCCAAAGCCAGTAAAAGCATCAGAGGCCCTGTTCTCACTGTTAGGAGTCCCACAGGAGGACCAAGCTACACAACTGTAACATATATGCAGAGTGCTTAGCTCAGTCCCATGCATGCTCCCTGGTTGTCAATTCAGTCTCTGTGAGCCCCTATGAGCCCAGGTTAGTTGATTCTGTGGGTTTTCTTGTGTTGTCCTTGACCCCTCTGGCTCCCACAATCCTTTTTCCTCCTCCTACTCTTCTGTAGGATTGCCTGAACTCCATCTAATGTTTGGCTGTGGGTCTGCATCTGTTTCCTTTAGTTGCTGGATGAAACCTCTCTGATGACAATTGGGCTGGGTACAAATCTGATCACAAGAGATGGCCAGTTCAGGAGTCTTAGTTGGGGTCATCCTTGTAGATTACTGGGAGATTCCCTTCTGCCAGGTTTTTACCTGACCCCAAAATGCAGCTCCTTTCCAGTAGTCCCTTTCAGTATACTTATGTTCCCATGCCTCCCCACCTGATTGCTCATGTTCCTATCCCTACCCGCCTGCAGTCCACTCACAAAAATCTCTTCTATTTCCACTTCCTAGGGAGATCTGGGTGTCCTCCCATGAATCCTCCTTATTACTCAGTCTCTCTGACATACCCACGGATTTTCTGCAAGAAATTTTACAGCCCTGTTTAGTTACCCACATTGCTAGGCACTTGCCTTTTGATTGTGTGTGTATGTGTGTATGTGTGTTTTAAACGATGACACCAATGCCTAATATTTGTAAACTTTCTTGAAAACACTTCCACGAAGCCTGCTGAGAGTTAAAAGTCTAATCTTATTTGCAAGTGGTTGGGGCACACAAGCATGTAACATTTTGAAGGGCCCACCCCTGCATTTTAGGGGAGAAGGAATCTAGCATGTCTCAGTAAAGTCAGATGCCTAGAAAGAGGTATTGCAGGAGGTGTGACAAGAAGCTCTGAGGACAGGCAGGGGCTTGTGACCTGCATCAAGATATTGTTGAAGAGTGAGACACTGAGTTCCAGGGCAGTGAAAGAGGCCGTTCCTGGCATTGCAAGAAGTGGAGACTGCAAAGACTCCATGATCACTTATTTTGTGGGTCCATAAAGAAAGTCTCTGAGAGTTTTTAACTAGGGAGAAACTTGGTTAGATGCCATTTGCAGACAGTTCACTTTAACCATAAAGTGACACACTGGAATCTGATGGGGTCTCTGACTAGGGAAGATGTAAGAGGGAATTCATCAGACTCATTCACCCAAATCCTGCAGGGTGAAACACAGGCCCATACCCACCTGATTCTAATCCTAAATCCTGAACACTGTTAGCTTGACTCTGCAGCTGCATGGAGCAGCAGTGTAGCATGTCCTTAGGTAGTTTTTATCCTGTGGCCAGTTGCTCTGAAGGCCTTTCCTCTCTGAAGCTCTCTTTTTTCGAAAGTACTGAATATCTCCCAGAAACAGTATTACATGGGAAGTCCTATATGACTCCTCCCTGCCTGACCCCCTCCAAAAAAAGAAAGAGCTTGAGAATACATAAAAGAAAGGGGGTGACTGGTAAGCAGGCCATACTAGAGAGCTAGCCATCCTTAACAGTCCCAACAGAATTACATTCCTTTTATTGGAGCATAAAAACTGAGGCCACCCAAAGAGGCAGGATACTAGAAAACAGAGTAGAAGCCAAGATTCCAGCCTCCATTCTCCCAAAGTTCCTTCCTTTTCTTTAACTTCAGAGGACAGGGAAGTAATTGGGGAGCATGACACAGATACAGAAAACTATGTCAGATTAAAGGTAAGGTGTTACTGCAAGTGTTACAGCTCTGGAGGGAAAGGTATCCTGACTTATCAGGAAGTCAGGCTATACCTGAAGCTGTGAAGCGAAGTGTCCTGGATACCTACAGCTTTGAGGAGAAAGGTATCCTGATTCCTCAGGAAGTCAGGCTATACCTGAAGCTGGGGTACTATGGGGCATAGTCTCCCTGCAGGATGTAGCAATCATACTCCTTTCCGAGAGAGAGAGCCTTTACAGCTGAGCTCCGCTCTGCCCCACCTTAAGAGGGATTCCCAGCATAGATACCAGCTTCAGCTTGTTCTTCTGCTCTGCTCCCCTAAGGGAATGTCCCAGCAGAGCTATCTACTTCTTATCGCTGGCCCAAAATGTTACCTCTTCTCCTTCACTCTGATAAAGGAGAAACCCCAGCAGCAATCTCCTCCAGTTCTGGTAACAAGTTGTTACTTTTTCTGCTCAATTTCATAAGGGAATGTCTCAGCAAAGGTTCTTCTGCTCCAGGCTGGTGAAAGATCTTCACCCAAAACTCTTTTAAGGAAGAGATTCATTTGGAAAGGAGGAGTCCAGAAGAGTCCCTGCCTCTGTCAGGGTGGGAAAGGAGAGCCAACAACTGACCAGGCAGAGGGCTTCTCAGGGGCAGAGTTTTCCCAGGGAGAAGAGTTTCCTACTCAGGGGGTGGTTGGTTTAGTTGTTCAAGGGCAGAGTTGGTTCTGGTCGCAGGGCCAAACTGTGTTCCTTTCACTGGCCTTTTTGGCCTTTTGGCTCTAGTTTCAGGGCCAGGGTATATTTTTTTCACTGGCTCTGGTTCCAGGGCCAAAGTGTGTTTTGTTCACTGGCTCAGGTTTCACAGTCAGGGTGCTAGATTTTGTGCTCAGGGATTGGTTGGTTTCCTGCTCAAGGATTGGTTGATTTCCTGCTCAGGGATTGGTTGGTTTTCCTGCTCAGGGATTGATTGCTTTCATGTTCAGTTGGTCAGGGGCAGATTTAGCTCTGTTTTCAGGGCCAGGGTGGGTTTCTTTCACTGGTGCTGGTCTCAGATCCAGGGTGGGTTTCTTTCACTAGCTCTGGTTACAGGGCCTACAGAGTAGGCCTACAGAGTAGGTGTCTTTGACTGGTCCTTTTACCCTACATCCCCTCTTTTTTTGTTTATTAATAAACAACTGGGGGACTGGAAAGGGAGCAACATTATCATTAGACTATTTCCTGTTGAATTGGAACATGAGATTCTTGGGACAATCTTGATCTTCATCCTCAGAAAGTAATCAGGTGCTGCAGGTCTCTGGTTCCATGGCTAGGGGCTTATAATCTTGTAACAGTAACCAGTTAAAAGTCTGATTAGAAATCTGTGGGATCTGTTGTTGAAGAAATCTAGACAAGAGGTTTATGAGGTAGGGCACAATTAGTAGGACTAAGAAAATGAAGAGAAGAAGGGTTAAGGAGGGTAGCATCCAGTTCCATATCTGACTATCAGTGATCCACTGGCTAGAGGTATCAAGCTATTTCTGGTTTTGAAGATCCATTTGAAGTTGTTGGATCTTATCTTTCACTACACCTGATTGGCTGACATAGAAACAACATTCTTCCCCCCAAAGAGACAAAAACCACCCCTCTCTGCTGTTAGTAAATCTAATCCTCTCCAATTTTGTAGCACTGTGGTGGCCAGCGAGTCTATTTGTCTCTAATGGGTAAGGATAGTCTGAGCTACCCTTTAGAAATCCTGGATGAATTGTAAGGAAAGCTGATGGCAAATAGCTAGGAAAGCAGTCAGTCCTGTTTTTTCCGTAACCATGCCTACAGTTATGCCCAGGGCTGATACAAGGGGTATTACTTGGATTGCTCACTTGTCATGCTATGCTGCTATGAGCTTGGCTATGGGAATTGGCAAGGGTCTTTCAATAGGTACCACCCCTAATTTAGGAAACAGGAATACCAGGGCACAAGTCCCAGACCACCTAGCAGACAAGCAGTGATAAACTTGAATACCATAGAGAATAGAGGCATTGTGAATGTTTGGACATAGGGGCTGGGTGACAGTACCAAGGGTAATGATATTGTTGCAGTCTGCAGAATCCAGAGTACCCACAAAGTGTATTCCTGAGGAGTTAAAGCAGTCTGTAATGCCGAAGAGAGGAATATGAGAGAGATAAGGGGTAGTAGTGACATTTGGCTTGGAGCAGTCAACAAGTGATAAGGTGAGAAAATCTAATAGGACAATGGGTGAGGCCACAAATGGTGGTGAGCATTTGATCCTAGAGGGACACATAACCAGCATTCTCCAAAGAGGTCAGGCTGAGCATTATTCAGTAGCTGATATGTAGTAGTTAAGGTCTGAAACAAAGACAGGGAGGTGGGATCAATATCATTAAAAAAGGGGGTGATATTAAGGATATAAGAACCTTTGAGGAGCTTTGGACCACTTCTGCCGTGTCTGTACCTAGGGGTCAAGAGAGTGGGATGTGTTTGCTCTATATTTTGATTGTGTCTGGTGGACAGCTGTGATAAATGCTATAGTAAAGCTTACCAATGACTCCCATTTCCCATCTAAGGTACCATGGTGGACATTGTTGTTTGAAACTTAGATGGTCTTTTAATTAAAAAAAAAAAAAAACCCAACCCAGAGTCAGATACCAGGGTGAAAGCTGAAAGATCAGAGAAGCAGAACAGCCAGCCACTAATTCTTACCTCTATGAAATCCTCAGCCTAAAGAGAGTGAGTTCCTGTTTCCTTGTGCCTTATATACCTTTCTCTGCCCTGCCATATTACTTCCTAGGATTAAAGGAATGTGTGCTTCCCAAGCAAAAGCATGAGATCTCACATGCTGGGATTAAAGGCATGTGCCACCACTGTCTGACCTCTATGTCTAATCTAGCGGTTGGCTCTGTCCTCTGATCCTCAGCCAAGTTTATTAGGGTACACAATACATCACCACAGGACACAGCTGAAAAGTCAGTGTTGTGTCTTCTACCAATGCTACCTGAAGGGTGAGAACTCAGGAGGGAGGTAGTGCTTAGAGGACATTGTATGTTAGAAGGTGTGATGGTGGTGAGGAGAAAGGACAGTAATAGATGACTCAAAGGTTAACTTCTTATATGTAAGTTATAACTTATATACAAGTTCAGCTACAGCCAGAGCTCACAGACAGGGTATCCAACATTGGATAGTGTGGTCTCGTTTTTTCAACACATATGTAACAGGTGCAAAGGAAGGTCCCAGTTGGTGACCCAAGACCAAGGCACAAGGGCCTAGAGGAATAGTGGAATTATGGGCAGCTCCAAGGGAAGACAGGAGGAGAGGACACGAAGAGATGCTACAACTCAACTGGGCCTAAGGAAACTGCTTAATTGCAGCTCTAAGGGTGGGGGAGTGTGTTCAGGTGAAGAGGGCCATCTGACTATGGCTGGGGTTCCTCCACTTCCAGGAGTACTAGAGGGGTGCCAGACACTCAATGGTGACTTCCTCAGACCCAGGGAAATGTTTACACCAGTTTCAGGGCCAGTGCGGGTTTCTTTGGCTGGCCCTTTTACCCTACAGTTATTAACAGAATTTCAAATGTCTGCCAGAAACTGGTGAAGGGCAAATGCTAAGAAAAACAAGTAATCAAGAATAATCAAATGAATTTGTGCGCTACAGGGGCCTCAGCAGGATTGGGGACAGCTTCTCTTTCCCTGCCACTATTAGGAGGAGGGGGCACAGAAGAGAGCACGGCCAGGCCTGTGGAAGACACGTGAGGAGAGAAGGGAGGAGGAGAGCAGAAGAGAGGGGAGGAGTCTGTGACCGGCTTTTTGAGGATTCTCCTGCACATGCGCATGTGGGCTTGTGGAGCTACGCCACGCATGCACAGATTATGTGACCACACCATGCGCATTACAGATGACATAAGATGTAAGACCCTTTGCTTAGCTGCTGAACTGAGCATGTCCAGTCATATGGCTGGAAGAGTGGCAGAATCCTAACATTCCAAACTTTTTGCTTATTATAAAAGAAGCAGGTGAACAGGAATAGCAGAATAGTTTCTCCCAAAAAACTGTTTCCAGCTGACTTGGTGGGCATCAGTTGACTCCTGTGGGGTTAGGGAAGGGGGCTTCTGAGGTAGACAGGTGTCCTGGGATTGTCCGCTGCTTTGGGAATCATCTGACAAGGTGCTGTCCAGGTGGATTCAAGCTGGTTCCAGAGCTTGCTGACCTGTTCAGATGGATTCTCTGGAGCTCTGAAAACTTTTGAACATATTAAGTAAGAGGCAGCCATGAGAAAATTAAAGTCTTGGGCTGGTGACTATGACATGACATTGTAGGGTTTAGTACTCTGTTTATATTGGTTAGTGTTAGTGTGTGTGTGTGTGTGTGTGTGTGTGTGTGTGTGTGTGTGTGAGAGAGAGAGAGAGAGAGAGAGAGAGAGAGAGAGCGAGAGAGAGAGAGAGAGAGAGAGAGAGAGAGAGAGAGATTTGGAACATGTTCTTAATTTTTACCTGAGAGATGCTTTATCAGAGACAGATTATTCTAAGGTACCTGTTTCCTTTATTAGTTTAGCATCCAGGAGACACAGGTGATCAACTGTTGAGAGCATTTAACGGTAATAGATTGTTATATTAAGGTCTGCTTTTGCAGAGCCCAGACACTTTTCAGTCTGGAGGTGTGAATACCTTTTAACTGTTACTGTTCCTTACCACCTGGGTGTATACTTGATGGTCCTTGGACTCCAGCTCTATGATGATCCCATAACAATTAGCTGAGTAGTTGATTAGAAGAGGAAACCAGGAAGAGAAAAGCTAGTGGGGTGAGAATTCATTCTTCTGGAATTGGAGATAAGGCAGTGGATTCTGATGTCCTCTGGAACTTGAGAGAGAGCAGGGCCTTGTCTATGTCACTGTGCATGAGAAACACTGCTGACCGGTCTGGAGTGAGGCACATGGAGGGAGCAAATGAAATGAAAGCTCCTAATGAAAGACCCCCGACTGGAGTCTTCCCTCTGGAGAGACCCTCGCCCAGAGATCACACCGAGACCACAAGTCAGATGCAAACAGCAAGAGGCTTTATTCAGGAACACGAGTACCCGGGGCGATACAGTCCCTCCAGAAGCTGAAGAGACTGGCGCGCCCACGGGCTGGAGTGGAGGGTTTTTATAGGGTTGGGCAGCGGAAGGGCGGGTACAGAAGCAGGAAGCATAGTTTACAGGGTTCTGATTGGACGATTCGTATGAGGCCAGGTTCAAACTCAGGGCAGCTCGTGGTTTTTCCCCGAGCTCGACATGCCTGCTGACTTGGCTCTCATCCAGGGTACAAGTTGTTTTTCTGACCTCTAGTTACTTTTCAGGCCCTGCTCAAAAATGGCGTTAGGCTAAGCAAGTATGCTGGGGCCCTTCATTCCCCCATTTTCTTATCTCAGGGAATGGAATCCTCCATTCATGGGGAAGAATAGGGATGTGGCTCCATTTCCACCTGGTTGAGTCGTTGGTATTGTTGGGTCAATACCAAGGTCTGAATAGTAGAAACGCGTTCCCTGATAAATTGGACAAGTCTGTTTAGGATACAGGGCCCGAGCGTCAGAAGGAGCAATAAAATCAGAAGGGGTCCCATAAGGGTGGAGATGAGGGTGGTGAGCCAGGGGGACCTTCTGAACCATCCTTCAAACCATCCCTGCTGTTCTTCAAAGAGTTTTTGTCTTTGCTCTAATCTTTTTCTTAATCTAGCCATGCTATCTCTCACCACCCCAGTATGATCCGCATAGAAGCAACATTCTTCTTTAAGGGCGGCACATAACCCCCCCTCCTGCAGGAAGAGGAGGTCTAATCCCCTCCGGTTCTGCAGAACTACTTCAGACAGGGAGGTGAGTGACTTTTCCAAGGCGCTCACGGATTCCTCCAGTGCCTGGATATCGGTATGCATGGCAACCTGGAGTTGTCTGAACTGGTTGGTTTCCATGAGGGCAGTGGTACCTGTGCCTATTCCGGCAGCGACTCCTCCCATAGTTAACCCACCTAGTATCAGGGCCAGGGTTAGCGAGACTGGCTCCCTTTTTATACGGGGGACCCCTGTCTCATATCGGGCATAGATATCTTCAGGTGCACGGTAGACTATCTTGGGGTACAGTTCTATGAGCACACAATAATCGGCCGTGTTGGCTAGTATTGAGGAGGAGAGGCATGGTGTAAGTCCAGTGCTACAGGCCCAATAAGTCCCGTTGGGAGCCACGAGATAGTGGGGTCCTGGAACAAGTGCCTGGGTGCGATTACACAGGTGTTGGTGGGTGTAGGGTACTATCCCCAGACATAGTCCTTGTCCTGACACCTCGGAGATTGTGAGCTTATGCTGAGGTGTCGAGGCACATCCTGACGGGGGTGAAGAAGAATTGGTGAAGCTTCCGACTACGGCCACCCCCTCATAATAGGGGGGTGTGGAGACTAGGCATAACCAGCATTCCTGAGTCTGATTTGGGTTGGTAACATTGAGGGCTGAGTAAGCGCCCTCTATAAGATTCAATAGCCGGTCTCCCGTACCGGGCCTGGGTGGCTGGAGGGTGACTGGGGTTATAGTGGCGTTCGGAGCCGTGCTTGGGCAAATGGCCGAATTGGGTCGGGGGGTAGCCCTCGGGGGTGCCGGAGCGGGTAAAGAGGGGCGCTTTTGGTCAGAGAGAACCTGGTTGGGACCTATAGAGGCGGAGGGCTCTGTGATTTTAAGCCTAATCGTAAACACGACTCCCTGGTCCCATCCCGTCATGTAAAGTCTAAGTCCCCATGTTCTACCTTTAATCCAGTCTTGTGTTATCTCCCTTCCCTTTTGAGTAAAAGATATATTCAGGGGGTTGCAGGTGAAATTTACACAGGGCCCCCCCCTTTCCAGTAAGTGTTATCTCTTCCTGACGTGACAGTTCCCCAACAACGTCCTTGAGTAAGAGGACGCCATAAGTGGCTTTCTCTTTGGGTAGCCCTTTTTACCCTAATGAGGTCCCAAGTGGATGAAGGCTCCCAATAGGTATTACCAGTTGTTTCACATCCCCATGCTTTACAGAAGTAACTTTCATAACCCCCACATTGTCTAATCATCTTTCTGTCCCTACCATCCCGGGGGCAGACGTAAAAGGATAGTTGTGACAGGGCTGCTCTGGTTTCAGGGTGACCACATCCATATCTCCCGTCACTACATTTGCAAGTTCCCTTACCATCCTGACAGACTTCTGGTGCTCTGGGGTTCATGGGGTCAGTGGTAGGGATGTCCCAGTCCCCTGACCCTGCTACTAGTTGGCAGAGATCTGGATGCAAGTTGGGCCACCATGTGAAGGGGGTGTGAAGGGCGGTCGTTTGCCAGACCATCTCCCCAGTTTGTGAGATAACCTGCCAAGTGAGCCTCTTAACTAGGTGCGGGCTCTCTGCCGCCCTAGTCCCCTGGGGGTAGGCAGAGATTAAGAGGAGGGGGAGGAAGAGGAGCCGCGGGCCAACCTTATTTTTAGGGGGTTTCGTGTGCGGCGCACTGTCCATGTTGACTTTCTGGATCCTGCTGGGTCGGGTTCCCTGGCAGCCTTCACATGCGAGGCGTGGATCCATGCAGCAATCCCGTCGACCTTGAGTGCAGTGGGGGGTGGTCAGCAAGACAGTGTAGGGCCCCTTCCACCGTGGTTCCAGATTCTTGGTCTGGTGTCGTCGGACCCAAACGGAGTCCCCGATCTGGAAGGGGTGGGGCACCACCGGCTTGTCTAGCTGCTCCTGGTAGGCCTTGGCCAGGGGCTTCCAGATCTCCCTCTGCACCAGTTGGAGGGCTTGAAGATGTGCCTCTAAAGTAGGGGTGGTAGCAAAGGAGGAAATATCAGGATGGAGAAAGTCTACAACAGGAGGTGGGGCCCCATACATGATCTCAAAAGGGGTTAGGCCGTGTGGGCCAGGAGTATTTCGGGCTCGGTAGAGAGCCAAGGGAAGTAGGAGCACCCAATCTCTAGTGCCAGTTGCAAGCGTTAATTTGGTTAAAGTCTCCTTGATTGTTCTATTAGCTCGTTCTACCTGTCCTGAGCTCTGGGGGCGGTATGCACAATGGAGTTTCCAATCAACCCCCAATAGTTTGGCCACCTTCTGACTTACCTGAGAGACGAAGGCAGGCCCGTTATCCGACCCCAATATTTGAGGCATCCCATACCTGGGGAAGATTTCTTCCAACAGTTTCTTTGTTGCCACGTTAGCCGTCTCATTCTTGGTTGGAAATGCCTCGATCCATCCAGAAAAAGTGTCCACGAAGACCAGGAGGTACCGGTACCCATAGAGTCCGGGTTTTACTTCTGTAAAGTCTATTTCCCAATGAACACCAGGACGATGGCCTCTTTGGCGGGCCCCCTTGTTTAGATGAACCTTTCCTGCGTTGACTTGAGCACAGGCTGGGCAGGTAGAAGTTACCTGCTGAAGTACCTGATCCTGGTTCAGCAGCACTGTCCAGGTGTTTTCTCTGTCCAATAGGGTCTTCATCTTGTTTTTGCTCAAATGGGTCAAAGCATGGAGGAATCTTAGCATGTATCGGGTATGGGAGGTTGGCATGACCATCCGGTCCCCTAGTATATATGCCTGTCTTCCTTGTTCCCAGTCCGCCCCCATTTTCTTTGCTAGCTCATGGTCTTCTGGGCTATAGGGCACGGGGTCTCTCTCAGGCTGTGGTTCTTGTATGGCCATCAACTGGCTGCTCCCTGCTGGCTGGGAAGCCACTGTTCGGGCAGTCAGATCCGCCAGCCGATTCCCTCTGGCTACCGCAGAGTCATCCTTTTGATGCCCTGGGCAGTGGACAATACTGAGTTGGAGCGGGAGGAACAGGGCCTTTAGGAGGTCTAGGATCTCTTTTTTGTTTTTGATTTCCTTACCCGCGGACGTCAGCAGGCCTCTCCGTCTGTAGATTTCCCCGTGGACATGCGCAGTGGCGAAGGCATATCTGCTGTCAGTATAAACTGTGAGCTTCTTACCTTCTGCCATCCGGAGAGCTTGGGTGAGCGCAATCAGTTCTGCGCGCTGGGCCGATGTCCCGGGCGGGAGTGACGATGCCCATACTACTTCCGATTCGGTGGTTATAGCTGCCCCGGCTCTGCGTTTCCCCTCCTCCAGGAAACTGCTCCCATCTGTGTACCAGACAGCGTCTGGATTCTTAAGCGGCTGATCTGTCAGATCAGGGCGGGTGCCATGTGCTTCGGCTAGAATCTGGAGGCAGTCATGCTCCTCGGAGGGGCTAGGCAGTGGCAGCAAGGTAGCAGGGTTAAGGGAAACTGTCGGCCCAAAATTTACCCGGTCTGAGTCCAGCAGTAAGGCCTGATAGTAAGTCATTCTGGCGTTAGAAAGCCATCTGTCCGGTGGTTGTCGGACCAAGGCCTCCACTGCATGGGAGGCCAGCACAGTCAACGGCTGTCCCAGAGTCAGCTTCCCGGCATCCTTAAGTAATACGGCGATGGCTGCCACCATGCGGAGGCATGATGGCCATCCTGTAGCCACCGGGTCCAATTTCTTGGACAAGTACGCTACAGGTCTCCTCCAAGGTCCCAGTCTTTGCACCAGTACCCCTTTGGCAAAACCTGAGTTCTCATCCACAAACAGCTCAAAGGGCTTGGCTAGATCTGGCAGACCCAGAGCCGGGGCCTCGAGTAAGGCCTTCTTGATCTGTTGGAACGCTTTCTGATGCTTCTCCTCCCATTGGAACATGGCCCCTGGTTTAGTGAGGGGGTACAATGGGGCTGCCAGTTCGGCAAAGCCAGGAATCCAAAGGCGGCAGTACCCAGCCGTACCCAGGAGCTCTCGAACTTGGCGGGGGTTCCGAGGAGGGGGGATGGAGATTATCGTCTCCTTCCTCGCTCTTGTTAACCATCTTTGCCCCCCGCTCAGGGTGTAGCCCAGGTAGGCAACCTTGTCTCGGCATATTTGAGCCTTTCTGGCTGAGGCTCTATAGCCCTTTTGTCCAAGTCTGGCCAATAAGGCTCGAGTGCCCTCCAGGCACTCGGTTCGACTCCTGGCCGCCAGGAGTAGATCATCCACGTACTGGAGCAGAGTCAGGGTTGGGTGTTCGACCCGGAATCCGGCCAGATCTGCATGTAGGGCTTCATCAAAGAGGGTTGGGCTATTTTTGAAGCCTTGAGGGAGCCGGGTCCAGGTTAACTGTCCCGAAAGCCCTTTTTCTGGGTCCCTCCATTCAAAAGCGAATAGCATTTGACTTTGAGGGTGCAGTCTCAAACAAAAGAAGGCATCCTTCAGGTCTAGCACAGTGTACCAGACGTGGGTCGGTGGGAGGGTGCTCAGAAGGTTATAAGGGTTGGGCACCGTGGGGTGTATGTCCTCCACCCGCTTATTGACCTCTCTCAAGTCCTGGACCGGCCTGTAGTCCCCTGTCCCCGGTTTCTTAACAGGCAAGAGAGGGGTGTTCCAAGGGGACTGGCAGGGCTTTAGCACCCCTTGGTCTAGGAGCCTTCGAATATGGGGCTTGATCCCCTCATGAGCTTCCCGTGACATTGGGTATTGTCTAATTGAAACGGGAGTTGCGGAGGCCTTTAGTGAGATCACCAGCGGTGGCTGATCGTGTGCCAGCCCCAAGCCCCCAGTCTCTGCCCAGGCCTGAGGAAACTCTCTCAGCCAGTTCTGTAGTTCCTCAGGAGATTTCTCCGGGGGCTCTGGTTCAAACAAACGGTATTCTTCTTCTAAACTGAGGGCAAGGATTTGTAGAGAGTCTCCTTTAGGACCCGTGACCCTCGGTCCCTTCTCATCAAAATAGATTTGTGCCTTCAATTTGGCTAATAGGTCCCGTCCTAACAGCGGATGGGGGCATTCAGGTATGTGCAGAAAAGAGTGAGTTACTTGCCCTGATGCCAGTTGGACTTTTCTCTCGGCAGTCCAATAATACCTCTTGTTTCCAGTTGCCCCCTGCACCAGTGCAGAATGCCGGCTAAGAGGCACTCCGGCATGGGTTAGGACTGAATGTTCGGCACCAGTATCAACCAGGAAGGTCACGGGCTGCCCCCCGATCTTGAGGGTTATCCTAGGCTCAGGGGGGGGGCTCCTGGCCTCGACTCCCCTAGTCTTCCAGACTAAGGAGGTCTACAGTCTTGGGCTTGGGCCGGCGGGGTCCTTGTGGCTTCTTGGGGCACTCTCGGGCCCAGTGTCCCTTCTCCTTGCAGTAAGCACATTGATCTTTATCAAGGGGTGGCCTCCTTCGCTCTCCCGACCTATCTCCCTCTCTCTGCTGTCCCTGAGACACAACGGCGGCCAAAACCTTTTTTATCTCCCTATGCTGTTTCTTGTCCCTTTCCTCTTGTTTCTGCCATCTCCTTTCCTCACGCTCCTCAGGAGTTTCTCTCTTATTGAACACTTTCTCTGCTTCCTTCAATAAGTCTGGCAAACCTAGCGCCTGTAAACCTTCCAGCCGCTGCAATTTGGTTCTGATATCTGAGCTAGACTGATAGATAAATGATAGGATGACACCTGGTGCTTGCCCTGGGTCTTCTGGATCATACGGAGTGTACATCCTATAAGCCTCCTTCAGCCTCTCTAAAAATGCAGCGGGTGTTTCTTCCTTTCCCTGTATCACATTCCTTACCTGGGCCAAATTGGTAGGCCTTCTGGCGGCCGCTCGGAGACCCGCTAAGAGCAACTGGCGATAGAGACGTAGATGCTCCCTACCTTCAGGTGTATTGAAGTCCCAGTCTGGGCGGGTCAAGGGAAAAACTGCATCGATGATATTTGGGAGTTGGGTTGGCCTCCCATCGTCGCCCAGAACCTGCTTCCGGGCCTCCAGGAAAACTCTCTGCTTCTCCTCTACTGTTAAGAGGGTCTGCAGGAGCTGCTGACAGTCGTCCCAAGTCGGCCTGTGAGTCACTAGGATGGACTCAATTAGGCCGGTTAAGGCAACAGGATCCCTGGAGAAAGGGGGATTATGTTGTTTCCAATTATAGAGGTCTGAGGCTGAAAAGGGCCAGTACTGCAACTGGCGATTCGGCCCCTCTCTAAGCGGGAAGGCCCTGGACTCAATAGGGGGGCCATCCCGGCGGCCGCGGAGGCGGCCGGCAATGGGGGACGGGGCTGCGTCCTCTTCTTCAGCCCCGTGGGTCCTGCGAGTCGAGGTGACTTCCGGATCTGCCACGGGCACGGCCGGGGACGCCGCCACCGGGGGCGGCGGCTGGGGCCGCTTTGGCCGGCTCTCCAGGTGGTCCGGCTCGATATGGTGGTGGGTCCTCCGTCAGGAGATCTATAAGGGGAGTATTGGGGTCTGGGGGAAGGACTGGAGGCTTAGGAGTCTCCTTGTGAGGGAGCACGGGGTAAAGGGAGGAGTCTGGGTTGGGGGGCGCAGACGGCCCAGAGACTGGAGGGGGCTGCGGAAGGAAAGGCTTAACCCATGGAAATGGGTTCTCGACCAGTGATCTCCAGATGGTGATATATGGGACCTGGTCGGGATGCCCATAAGGGCTAGGGGCGAAAACCTTACCCTCCACCTGCGAAATAAGAGAGAGGTTAAAAGATCCCTCTCGCGGCCAGCCGACATTCATCATGACCCATTCGGCCTCGCAGAAGGTGATCCATTTCTTCTTCCTGACAATGACACCTTCATTGTTTCCTCGGGCCTTAACATCGGACCAGTGGTCCTTGGTTAGGCTCAATGGGGTGGTGACAGCCTGTCCCATGGTGGTCTCCAAATAAAGAAGGGTTAAACACACAACGAGAAACAAACAGACAAGACAGACCACAGAATTTTTCGCTGCGCGGCTCCGATGTAAAACCGAAAGCAAAAACTCAGATGGGGACGCGGAGTGTTTGAATTCTCCGTCCCCTGCCAGTACCACGTATCCTTCTGATGCGTGGGTGGCCCTGAAAAACCGTGCCCCAGAGGGGACTTCCCGTGCCCCAGAGGGGACTTCCCGTGCCCCAGAGGGGACTTTCCGTGCCCCAGAGGGGACTTCAGATACCCGTGGAACGTCTTCCAGGGTTTCGGTGGGCGAAGTCCGAGCTCGTCAGCTCCTTCAGCCCCCACCGACTCAGACCTGACTTAGGATGTCCGACGAAAACGAAAGACAAGTAAACAGACTGAGACAATACAGACAGACAGTGGCCGGCCAGCTTACCTCCTGACAGTGGGTCGGTGGTCCTGAGGCGGGGGTCTCAAATCCCGGACGAGCCCCCAAATGAAAGACCCCCGACTGGAGTCTTCCCTCTGGAGAGACCCTCGCCCAGAGATCACACCGAGACCACAAGTCAGATGCAAACAGCAAGAGGCTTTATTCAGGAACACGAGTACCCGGGGCGATACAGTCCCTCCAGAAGCTGAAGAGACTGGCGCGCCCACGGGCTGGAGTGGAGGGTTTTTATAGGGTTGGGCAGCGGAAGGGCGGGTACAGAAGCAGGAAGCATAGTTTACAGGGTTCTGATTGGACGATTCGTATGAGGCCAGGTTCAAACTCAGGGCAGCTCGTGGTTTTTCCCCGAGCTCGACACGCCTGCTGACTTGGCTCTCATCCAGGGTACAAGTTGTTTTTCTGACCTCTAGTTACTTTTCAGGCCCTGCTCAAAAATGGCGTTAGGCTAAGCAAGTATGCTGGGGCCCTTCACTACCTTAGCTGGAAAATCTCTTCCCATCAAGTAACCCTGAAAATACAATTAAGTCTGGTGAGGTGGGTAAGACTGTTCCCCTACCCTGACACTAGGGAAATGAGAAGGAGAGATGGTACCCCCAAAACTCCCTCAGGACTGAGTAAGTGACTCAGTGTCCAACAGGAAGGAAACGGTTCGTGTAATGGTAACGCCCGCATTACCGTCACCCGTTCACCATGTCCGAGTGAGGGGCTGCAGATTAAAAAATTAGGGACAAGAGACATCGAGTCATTCGCCACGGCTGAATGCTGAGTGCCAGCTGAATGCCGTTTATTGAAAGAGGGAGGAAACCTTAAATACAGGCTTACAGCACAATGGTGGATCCCCGGAGGGCAGAAGTTCGCTACATTTTTGCATCTAAGCTGTTTACACCAAATGCAGGATACAGGAACAAAGAACCTCCGGTAGAATGTTAGGTGAGAAGGAAACCGGCAGGGAATCTGAATAGGGAGGACATCTGGTCAAGGTCGGCAAGCAGGGCGGCAGCCACTCACAGTGGGGGGCCAGGGCCCACAGGTTCGCCCTATGCTGCATCCTGGGTTCCCTGTGTGCCCGTGGCCAAGCCTTGGAGGTCTGTTGGAGGTCTTTGATGTCCCCATGCCATGAGGTGCTTGAGGGCAGTCAGCTGACCAGTTATCTCTCTAGGTGGCACTTTGAACAAGGCTCCATGGATAGCCCGAGAGGCAGGCCACATACTAGCCCACATGGCCTTTTCTAGCAAACAGGGACCTGGAAGCTCCTATGCAGGAGCTGCTCGGATAGCATGTGCCAGCATTTGGCAATTCTGTTCATGGGTTTTCTCATCTCTCCCATGGTACCTTAAATGCCACAGCTGAAACTTCCATCTGTGGGATTAGGAGCCTTGCTCTCCAGATGCTTAAGTTTAGCCCTGATGTCAGGAAACTCTGGGAAACAAGAGATGGATTTTATTCCATATCTTGAATTAGTGTTTTCTTTTTGTTTGTTTGTTTTTTGTTTTTGTTTTTGATAGTTTGCTGGTTTGAGGACAGCTTCAGGAAGACCCACTAGGAGGCAGGCTGTAAACTGTAAACTCTCTCTGGCTAGAGAGCCATCCTGATTATTATAATCCCAATGTGGATCCTGATCATAAACTTATTTGTATGTGTCTTAGCCTGCTTCCAGACCTGTCTGTGCTTAGTGGCCCACCCAGTACTGGAGAACAGAGCGGAGGTCAGATATGGGGAGGTTCTTTGGGGTGAGAGATTTCTCAGGTTGAGGAATGCAAGTGGGCAGGAGAGAAAGACTCAGAAAGGGAGGGTTCAGAGCTTAGGTAGAAGCGTGGGGATAAGGTAACTCTTTTCATTTGCCCGTTCGCTGCAGAAGTTAGATAATTCCTGTGGAATACTGGAGTTCAAGCAGTCATTACATGGCCAAATTTACTGGTATCTGTGGATATTTAAGGCATTTCTCAGAGGAGGAGTGGGACAATGAGGAGGAAGCCCCCATGTCCCATGACTGCAGCCAAGAGAAAAATAAAAATTAAAATAACAAACAGGATCCAAGACTCCTATCCTGGGTATCCCCAAGGGTAGTTAATATGTGGACTGGCAAAACAGCACAAGTTACCCCACCCTCCATCAAGGGAGGGACAAGGGCTAGGGGGCATACATACTGGAGGACCCCCAGAGTCCAGACAGCATTCAATACTTTGTTAAGAGAGAACGAGTTGTGGTATGCAGCCTGAGGACCCCTTGGGGGGTCTGATGCAAGAAATATATCTCAGGCTATGGTCATGGGATATGGCAAGAGATCAGAAAGGGAAAACTCACCAATCTAAGGCAGCCGGTGTGTTGTGCATAGCAGTCCCGGAAGCTGGGCAAATGAAAAAAGCAGGCAGTAATAAATCCAATAAAACTTGGTACAGGGTCCCAACTCAGAGCACTGGGAGAGCCTGCTTCATCACAGCACCAATGTTGGTTTTAAATGTGGCGCTTTTACTCTGTGAGGAAAGGTCACAAGGCACGACAAAACCCAGTCTCAGAGCTTTATTAGGAGTGGGGGTGGGCAGAAGAGAGTGTGTCCAGGCCTGTGGAAGAGACACGTGAGGAGAGAAGGGAGGGAGGAGAGAGTCGAAGAGAGGGGAGGAGTCTGTGACTGGCTTTTTAAGGATTTTCCTGCATATGTACATATGGGCTTACAGAGCTACGCCATGCACGCACAGATTGTGTGACCATGCCACGCGCATTATGTAATCACGCAGCGCATGAATGACTTAAGACATAAGACCCCTTACTTAGCTACTGAATGCAATGTGTGGTCATGCAGCTGCAGGAGTGGCAGAATCCTAACAGTTTCAGGTCATCATGTTATGGAGGAGAAGCTCATACTACAGCAGCCAGATTGAGGGAGGAGCAAGCGAGCCTGTGCTGGTGGGCCTTCTCCTCTTTCCTTTTCTACCATCGAGACCTCAGTCAACAGGATGGTGTCTCCAGCATTCAGGGTGGGTCTTCCCCATTGTTTATGCCTCACAAATGGAGCAAGGAGCTTCTCAGTACAATCAAGTTGACCCTTAAACTTAACCATCATAGATAACCATGACTTCCCTTTCAATTGCATGGCCTCTGCTGTATAGCTCCTTCATCTAAATAAAATGGTGTGCATACTCTGCACAATTAAATAAAACCAAGTGTTCCTCCTATTTGTTGTCCTACCAAAGAAGTTGTCCTACCAAAGAAGTCTTTTTTTTTTTTTTTATCTCTGAAGATGCACCTCCTCATTCCAAGTTCAGCTAACACAACCTTCCTCAAATAAACATCTTTCAATTTTAGGCATAAAAGTGCCCTTGGGAAGGAGGATAGGTGTGGGAAAAATTAAGAACAGAGCTAAGATTTGAAATAATTGATAGTAAGTTTCTATTTGCAATGAGCATAAGACCCATAGATTTATAATAGGACATGGAACTCCAGCACACATTTCTTTGTACAACTGAAACCCCATAGATGTATATCAATGCCACCTACCTCCTTCAGGTATGTTTCTCTCACCCTGGTTCACTCACCACCCACCCATCCTCCACTTAAGGGGTTCATGAACCCAGTGGATGCTATAGATTTCACTGTCCTCAAGTAAAGGCCCAATGCCCAGGCCCCATGGCCATGACCTCCATCTTTCTCTGGTCACGTCTCCTTCAACCTTCCTAAAATATACTTGCGTAGCTTTAGCTATACCTGGACAGTCTGTCCAATTAATTATCAATTAATTAATTGATTGATTAATTAATTGTACTTAATTATGAGGATGGATGAGTGGCATGGTACATATACAGAAATCAGAGGACAACTCTGTGAAGTTGCTTCTCTCCTTCTACCCTTACACAAGTTCCAAGGACGGGCCTCAAGTCTTCAGGCCTGCATGGCAAGCATTTTTAACCTCTGAGCCATCTCATCACTTTCTCTCTCTCTTCATTCTTTGCCACCTCTTCCTCCAAAACTGAGTCTCTACCTGTGGTTGTTTCTGTCATCTCTATCCATTCCTCCATGGAACTGCATTTGCATCAGACCTTACACTTAGTAGAAGGTGTTCAATAATTAATTATTGTTGTCTATCAGGTGTGGGTTCACATGGGTCTGTGGAAATAAGTACAGAGACACTCTAAGGATGAAAATTTTTAGCCTTTCCAGCTGCAGGGGGATCAGTCTCTTTGGACTGACACACTTGTTGCTTAACAAAGGGCTTTTTAAATGTTTTCCAGTTTACACCTTTTAGCAAGTTAATTTCAATATCCCCAAACCTCTTATCTAAGCTCCCCAAAGGGACAATGCCAAATGCAAATTCTCAGTTAAGGAAGACCATGGTTGTTCCCCAACCAAGTTTTGTATAGGCTTTGCACTTTTAAAAAACTCTCAGACAAGACTTCAAACAGAAGGTACTGGAGACAAAAGGTAGCAGTCACAAATAGCAGATCAAAGCTAGGTGCTAACACTCCAAAATCAAACCAGCTGCAGCTCTGCAGGAACTCTCAACAAATTACAAGAGGATAGAATTGAAGGAGGAGGAGAGAGGAGGAGAGAGGACAACAAGGATGTTAATCTTGGAGTTTATGAGTCCCAGTACTCTTCTTGCAAGTCAAAGATGGCTATGGTTTGGCACAAGCCATGTATTCCACACCATCTTCTTCCTTGTAGAAACTCTCACAGTGGACATTAGTTCTGTAGACAGAGTCACACTTTAGCTTCTTCCCATCTCTCCTTCCCCAAAACAGCTTTGGCTCTCAACAGTCTTCAATACAAATATCATTTCACTTAGTGTCATCATGAACATCACATGGCAACACTGTCTCTACCAGTTCTACCTAACACACACATGACTCACCCTCCCAAGTTTCAAATACCCAGGTCCCAGTTATCAGTGAGGTTTAATGTCTCCAGGCCAGGGTTCATTTTCAGATCCTTTATGAATGAATAACTGTGAATGTGGATGATCAGACAGACCTCATGAAAATTAAACTCAGGACCAGTCACTGTCAGTCGCCCTTCCAGGGTTGAACTGCATCATAGTCCCTCCGAACAAGCCAGTAATCATTAATATTGGTAACATTTGCATGTGGTTTGCAGCATGTGGGCTACTGAATCCACACTTGTGGCAGAGGGCAGGAGCACCTTGAGAGTATTTGGCAAGAAGGAGCGTTAACTAGCACAATCAGAGGCCAGGCTGAGAGAAGGAACTTGCCTCCCAGGAAGCAGGGTACAGAATGGAGCATATGACATGTGACAGCTAGAACTCTGGGGCCATCCAGTCCTTTCACTTAGTAAATTGCTAGCCATTTATCTTAAAATGAGCAAGTTTAAGAACTGTGCACTCTGTGCCCTCACTAGGTCCCTTTAGGGATGAAGAAGCAGTTCTCTGTACCTTATCCATGCTCCGACTCCAGTCTATGTGTGGGGTGTAGAAAACTGAGACATTTGCTGTAGTTTAGTTGGCTAGCTGGCTGAATACAAGGCTTCTGAACTTCCAGGTTGGCAGACGCCATCTGAAACTGTGATATAGCCACATGTAATGTCTTCCCAAAGTAATTGGGTTTTGTGATTGGCCCCAAATGTTTCAATTTATGAAGAGGAACATTGAAAAATAACAATTTTTAAGAATCTATGAAAGTTGACCATGTCTTCCTGCTGTTAAGACACATGGCCAAGCGCTAGGTGGGAAAGCATGGAGCGAAAGCATGAGTGCTACACCCAAACCACGGCCTCTTTTCTCATGCCAATAGAGACTGTGGCTACTTTTCACTGTTAATCTGAATGGTCATGAAAGAGAACCATGTGTCTTACGAAGCCCAAACTATTCATCTGGACTCTAAGAAAAGTTTCTTTCTTAGAGTTTACTTGAGGGAGATGAATTTTCACGCTCTAAGGAAGAGACATATGTTGCTTTTCCCCACAAGTTCCTTCAGCTCCTTTCACATTAAAGCACAGGAGTTTTTCCACGTAGTACTGCTCTCATTATTACCACAACACAGCAGCCCTACAATATGAAAATAATTTTGAAATCCTCAGATGGATTACAAAATGTGTGTGTATTCCTAACAAAACTAAACATTATAACACTCAAATGTGTTCATCAGAACTATTACAAGGTTCAAAATAAAGATTAAATGTGCTTCTGAATATGAAGAATGGAAGAGTGCTAGACCCAGCAAACCTTGAATATTTTTATTTTATTATCACAGTACCTACGCGGCAAAGGTCAAAGAACAGAAAGCTTTGTACTTTCCAATTATCATCTGCTTAACAAGGTGAATCGATACTTTATTTGCAACTCTAAAGAGTGCTCTAAACACTTCCAAGAATTAGACAATATTCTGGTTCTCAGCATTCACTCTGTAACCTGCTACTCTTGGACCATACATTTCAACTCAGATTGGACAACATTTTCCCTCAGATGAAAACTCAAGAAGGCTGAGTTAGTTATTTTTAAAGAAAGGACAAAGAGAAAAGAAAGCTTTCTTCGCTGTGGCCTGTGCTTGTGATCCCTTTCATGAAAGGAATTCCAAATGGGAACCTTTAGACAGGTACAAACATGGCTGCTATGGGCTGAGACTAGCGAATGAAGTCTGATTTAGCATTAGAAGTCTGATGCTAAGAAGGTGGCACTCCTTATAGGCCCTCTTGGTCATCAACAGCTCACATGTGGATAGCCCATGTGTCTTGACAAAGGGAGAACCAAGAACTTACTGCCATTCTCTGTGTCACACCCTGACCACTCGAGTCTGTGTATGGTGACAGCTTTGGACTCCTTCGTTCTCTGTGGTTTTGGGCTCCTTGCCTGTGTTTGTGAGCTGCAAACACTCTGGGGAACTGTGAAGTTTCTTAGCCTCAGCACCAGGATGCTCCTTTGCAATGAAGCAATGAGTTACCTCAGCCCTGCCACAGGAAGAGAGAATAGCAAAGGCTTTCTAACAGCCTTTAATTGATTCCACAAGAAGGCAGTGCTGGTATTATGCCTTCCACTTTTGTATATTTTGAAAGTTTTTTCATAGCAACATCTTTCAAAGTGCTGTGGATTTGTTTGTTTGCTTGCTTGTTTGTTTATTACTACCGGGGCAGTCCAGTTATAAATCAGCTGGTGACCAGATGAATGACATCACAAGGTTTGGCTGACCCAGGCAGGAAGAGGTTGTGCAGTCTTCTCCCCTGGGAGGAGGAGAGAGACAGGCCCATTCCCTTTGCTGAGGAATCAAAGAATTAGAGCACTTGATTCAATTCCCTTGAGCCTCCTACATCTAGGGAATTAGGCTTTCACTCCTATGAAGCAGTCTCTAGGGATTTCCAGAAAGCTAGTTTACACAACCACAAACAGAGTGACAGATTTTCTTCCACAATGTGTGGGACATTTGCAACCAAAACTGAAATTGCAAAAGAGCCAGAAGGTGGGGGCAAGGAAGAACTGTGCAACCGTTCTGAACCTCTGGTACATTCTATGGCTCTGACTTCACATTTGGAATATGCTTTCTCTGCCTCCCTGGCTCACTCCTCCCAATTCTTATGTGCCAGGCACTGTGGGCTATAGAACTGGCAAGCAAGATGGTGATATACTTGCCTAGAAGCTTCCTTTAACAAAAAACATAATAATTAAACGAACACAACAAACATAATTATAAACTGGACTACGTGCTGTGCAGAGGGTGTGGCACTTGACATGGAAACATACCTGTGAAAAGAGCCAATTTACATTTCAAAGCTAAAAATGGCTCCTTCGTAGTCTAGAAGCTACAAAATCAAGGGACCATTCAGTTACATTCCCAAGCATCCCAGCCGTGTATTCACTATTTCCAAGAGAAAATATTTAAGTTACGATGACAGGGCTGCAACTCTCCATCTCTGTGAGCCAGAGTTTAAACTGCCATCATTTTAAATCCTAATATAAACCATTTCCTGCACTGCTCATTATAGCTGCATGTAGATACAAATCTCAGGAAGATTATATAAGCACAGGTTACTTGGGATAAAAAGCAAAGGTTTACAGTGCTGTCCTTTTGAGGGAAGCCGTGGGAAGCTGTGAAAGAGGGTCAGGATTTGGAGCAAAGCCATGGGACACAGGGGGAAAATAACTACAGAAAACTCTCTTCATTAATTTCTCTTGCTGTGGCAATATGCCCAAAGCCTATATACTCTATAAAAAGTAGGTTTGGCTTGGTTCGGTTCAGTTCGGTTCGGTTCAGTTTGGTTTGGTTTGGTTTAGTTATGGGGTTCAAGAACAAGGTGGCAGCACCTGCTCCTGAGCTGAACTAGCAGAGCATTCTTGAGTGATGGGTCCTGAGAGGAAAATGGTCAGGAGAGGAGGAGCTAAAAACAAAAGATAAATAGGAAATTTGGGGTTGGGGTGGGGGTCTTGCACAAGTTATGTCTTATACCAAGCAAGCTCACTAAGAAGTACATCTTATTTACAGTTTTCCTGAAATGTCAGCAGAAACTATCATACAATGGGAAGAAGTCAGCAGGAAGCTAATCAAACAATGTTACACAAGGGGACACAGGGTATGGAAAGGACAGTACAGACTGAGCATACACTGGCCGTGTATAGTAGGTGGGAAGAGAAGGGGTTCTCAGGATCTGAAGCCACAGTTCAGCCAAGGCTCTGGCCCCAGGCCATTACTGGCTCTGTCAAGCACTTTCCTGGTTTTAGTGAAGAAGCTATGTTCCTTCTGCAAACATCAGGACCTCAGGAAAAGCAAAGGAGCAGCCTGCCTTCAACAGCTGTCTTCTGGAGAAAGCTTCACGGCAGCTTGCATCACAATGACAGGAGTGTGTGTGTGTGAGTGTGTGTGTGTGTGTGTGTGTGTGTGTGTGTGTGTGTGTGTGTGTGTGCATAGCAAAAGGCATTTGGAGAAGTGCTAGACTCAACAACAATCTGTTCTGGTGGGAGAGACCTGGCTCATCCCTAAGAAAGGGCATTAATCTGTTCATGAGGGTAGAGCCCCTTCATCGCTTCCCCACCAGGCTCCATCTCTTAAAGTTTCCACCACATCACCAGCAACACACTTGGAACCAAGATTCAAATCATGAACTTTGAGGGTCAAACTATAGCAAACCATTGCACAGATTTTTAGTAAATTACATTTTTATTTTTATTTTAAGGTTTGAGAGCAATTCTGAGGTTAGGAATGGGCACATTAAAACTTACTTCACTAATAAAATCATTTATTTTTAGATAACTCAATTCCAAGTTATGTTCAATAACAGCCCAAACAGGAGAAGAGAATGACAGAAGTATAATCGAGGAAAGGGAGAAAAGATCAAGAGTCAGATGGAAGGAAGACAAAGGCAGGCCCATGGGAAGAGGCATCCCAAGAAGCAAAGGGGAAGAGGGAAGAGACGTACAATTGCTGTCACTGACAGACAACACCAGCTCATTGAATCATTAGTACTAAACACATGCAACCATCTGAAAACTCTTCATGCAAAATAGACAAACCTTTTTTTTTTTTTTTTTTTTTTTTTTTTTTTTTTTTTTTTTGGTTTTTCGAGACAGGGTTTCTCTGTGTAGCTTTGCGCCTTTCCTGGAACTCACTTGGTAGCCCAGGCTGGCCTCGAACTCACAGAGATCCGCCTGGCTCTGCCTCCCGAGTGCTGGGATTAAAGGCGTGCGCCACCACCGCCCGGCCTAGACAAACCTTTTGAACAACTTGTGCCTTGGCTTACTAAACTCTATCTTCAGTACTAAAGACACAAATTGGAGGCCGCCAAGCAGCCTTCTCTTGGCCTAGAGAGTTAAAACTAAAACACTTAGAATGCAGTATTTCCAAGGTTGTCACACCTTTATCACGACTCAAAGGCAAGGAGAATGTATCACCTGTCTATCAACTGTGTATCAGTGATCTATCTGTCTTTGTATCTATCTCTGCCAACTTTGAATGATGGAGTTAACTGTCATTCCAATCTTATGATCATTTTATTCAAAGTCAAAATGATTTTTAGACAGCAATGTAACAAGAAGTGAAGCTCCTGGATTAGACGGGCACAGCCTGACTGAATGCTGAGGAGTGCATCAGAACACATAGATTTGGGTGGCTTTGCAATATGGCATTTTACTCAAGCTGCACATAAACCCTGTTCTTAGAACTGCAGTAGCCTGCCTGATTTGTGTTCTCTTTCATTCTGAGAATAAAGTAAATGAACAGCAGGGAGGATGAAGGGGGGAGTCATGTTCTTTCTAAGAGAAAGCAATGGTTGTTACCAAAGAGCCAGGCTGCTTCCAGGTGAGGTCTCAGATAAGCAGACATGGCTCCAGAGCTCAAAAAGGAGGGTGGTCAGGGCAGTGTTAGGTTTGAGGCATTGTAGGATATGGAATGACTCAGGCCGGAAAAGGGAAAAGCCTGGGGCTGCTTCCCAAGCAATGCCAGCAGCTCAATACCAGCAGACAAAATGGAAAGACAAAGGGAACAGGAAGCACATCTGAAATAGAGAAGTGACAATCCAGTGAGTGGTATTTCTTAAGATGATAGAGGCCCAGGAAAGGAGCTGGTAGACAGATGGATAGAAGAATGGAATGCAGAGAAAAATGATATAAACAACAACAGCTGTTTTTGAGAAAGCAAGAGTTAGCTTTGAGGTAGATTAAGGTGGGGAGATAAACTGTTTAACCTGTTAAAAGTAAGGCTCAATTGCTTCTCTACAAAATGAGATCAATCATGGTTAGGTTAGCTCAGGAGTCTTATATTTATCCTAACACATTAAGGAATAATGTAAACCCCTTAACTTTCCTCTGGCCATTTTCACCATTAGAATAAAGTTTTTATAAGAGATATGTGTCATTCATTACTTTGATGTGAAACACAGAGAGAATGTAGAAAGAATCTTTATAGTTTAGTATCTAATGTGGAAAAACTGTATCATTCTATTTCATTTATGTATTCCTGACTGGAATGTTTAACCCAAATGCAATCAAAATGGAAGAAAAATAAACTTCAAATGAGGAATACTGCTTTCCTTTTTTGAGGTACTGTGATCTTCAGGATATACCAGTGTCATGATAAGGCAAAGAAAACCTGGTGAAACATTCCATACTAAAGAATACTGAGTATAAAACCTTATCCTAGATTCAACCTAGAGTGGACATCATTTGACAAAAGTAGAAAACTCATCATAGGTGAGTATAATGTGTTGTATTGATGTGAAGTTGGCTGAAGGTGATGGCTTTACTGTGATTATGGAAGAAAATATCCCTACTGTACTAATTATGCATTGATGTACTTTAGGGTAAGGGGCCATACAACCCACAGAATCTATGGATGGGGTGCACATGGGTTTAAGCAGAAGTGTCTTTCATGCCAGCAACTCCCAGATACCCAGCAGCTGTTTCCCAAATTACCACACAGAGGCTTATATTAATTATAAATGCTCAGCCAGTAGCTCAGGCTTATTACTAACTAGCTCTTACACTTAAATTAACCCATAATTCTTATCTATGTTTAGCCAACGTGGCTTGGTACCTTTTCTCAGTATGATATTCTCATCTTGCTTCGCCTGAATATGCTGGTGACTCCCAACTCTGCTCTTCTTCTTCCCATCATCCTTAATTTGGTCACCCTGCCTATACTTCCTGCCTGACTACTGGCCAATCAGCATTTTATTAAACCAATTCAAGTGACAAATCTTTACAGTGTACAAGAGGATTATTCCCCAGAAGAAGAAAATCTACTTTAGCATTGCAAACAACCAAGCTGATGTTATTTTCATAAAGAACTTATACTCTAAGCACTCCATGGTGGGTGTGAATTTATGACTGATCTATTGTAATTTATAAGAAATGAACCTGGGCTATTGACAGCAGAGCTAGAAAAAGAAATTAACACTAGGGAGCTTAAGTTTAAAATGGTCTTGAACTTCTGATTAGATCTGTATTTGTCTTGTAATAGTTTACTACTAAATGAAGAAATGTGCAATATATTCATGCATACACATCTATGCATATATACATACATGCATGCATACGTACATATATATGTAACAATGAAAAGAGCTATCAACTTGAGAGTGGGGGAGTTAGGAGAAGGGCTCAAAGGATGGTAGCTGGGAGGGGATGGAGGGAGGAAAGGGAAGAAAGAAAGTGATTTAATTCTATTTCAATTAAAAACACATTTTTTGAAAAAAATAATCAATTAATCAATAGGAAAAACTGAAAAAGAGAAACCCACTCATGACTAAAAGAGTCAAGGTTGGCATGAACTTCTCTCCAGCATAGAGCCTCTTAACTGTTAGTCATGTATGCAGAAATCAAGGCAAGTCAAAGTGTCCTTTTTGTGCTTCCAGCCTGTCCTCCTCAATTCCCAGTGTGTCACATGGGTAGAACTGCTCATTAAGATTACAGGGAAATTTGGAAGCAATTAATTTTCTATTCCTTTTCGTTGGCAACAGGTAACTTTATGATGTTCTGTGCTTCAGTTATAAGTTGAGATTTTATCTAAAAAATTGAGAACCAGAAGTATTTCAAATTTTGAATTATGGTGCAGGAATTCAGAATACTTGTTTAGATACATTTATACATTCTTAAATATAAGATTCAAGTCAAACATAAATTCATTCATTTTGTATATACCTTGCAACAGGCTCTAAAAGTCACCTTACCTAGTATTTTTAGTGCAACTGCACTTTGACTGTGATCCATTCCATGAGGCCAGGTAGGAAGCTTTCTACCTGGCTGTGTCATGTAAGCACACCAAAACTTTGGGATTTTGGAGCTTTAGGATTTTTTACTTTTTGGATTTAGAATGTCCAACACACTTTCAAGCATTAGAAAACAGACGAGTAACAACTTCCCTGGTCAGATCAAAGATGTCTTTGGTCTTCAGAAGCCTGGCCATAAGCTATTGTCTTTCCCAGATGTTCAGCGCTTGAGTACTTTCTGAAGGGAGCTAGCACGTGGAAAGAGCACAGCACAGCAACAGCTCAGTCACTACCTTAAAAGTATACAGTACAGGAGTAGTGTGGAGAAGCAGCAAAGACGACCCCTGGAAGGACTGTTAAACCCCGGAACCGCTGCATTCCAAAGTTCAGCACCATCCTCCACCGCTGCCACGCCCCAAAGAAAGGCCGGAGGGGATACTAAAGGAGATAAAGCCAAGGTGAAGAATGAGCCACAGAGAAGATCTGCAAGGTTGTCTGCTAAACCTGCTCTTCCAAAGCCAGAGCCCAAGCCTAAAAAGGCCCCTGCAAAGAAGCGGGAGGAGGTACCCAAGGGGAAGAAGGGGAAAGTTGATGCTGGTTAAGGATGCGAATAATCTTGCAGAAAATGGAGACGCCAAAACAGGCCAAAACAGACCAGGCACGGAAAGCTGACGGTGCTGGAGATGACAAGTGAAATGTGTGCATTTTTGATAACTGTGTACTTCTGGTGACTGCACAGTTTGAAATACTATTTTTTAATCAAGTTTTATAAAAATGCAGAATTTTGTTTTACTTTTTTTTAAAGCTATGTTGTTAGCACATGGAACATATCATTGTTCTAGTGGGGAAGGAACATGTGTCACTAACAAAATGTCTCCCAAGCTGGATTGATGATGGTTGATGTTGGAAAACATCTTTCCCTGATAATTTTGAAAGACTCCTCTTGGCTCTCAGGAGAGACACCCTGATGCTGACATATGGCACAAAATGCCTTGTGTGGGGAAACTCTAAATTCATTTCTGTGTCTTCCTTCCCTGTACCATCAACATAGATGTAACTTCCTTCAAACCAGACACCTGTTGGAATGTGACCCTTAGAATTGGTTTTGTGGGTCTATTGGGCAATCTGGACTTTGCAGTGGTATCATTGAGTGTCCTCAAAAGAGAAGCAGTTCCTTTTATAAAAGATTGTGGACCTTCAGATTGATAATTCTGCCATGTTCATTTCGTTTCCTGAAAGTCAGGGTCGACTTGGGAAAAGTTGTTAAAAAACATCCTTAGTGTGAACTGTCAGCCCTCGCTCTAAGCTCTCTCCCTTTTCAAAGTGTCGAATGAAAACTCATCGGGTTTTATAGTGGCTTTTTGATTTTGGTAGTCTATACAAGAAGGGAGTTTGGAAGCTCTTGTATACTGTTAATGGTTGTCTTCCCATGTCTTGCCTGAAAAACCATGATTGTTTATGGAAAATATCTTTAATAAAGCTTGATACAGTTTGGCTTGGGAAAAAATATAGAGAGTGCAATTTATTCAAGAGGCTGCTTGCAGCAAATAGTCATTCCAGGGCTCAGGAATGAGGCAGGAGGATTGGAGCTTGGGGCTATCCTATGTGGAACCATCTCAAGCAAAAGGGTGATGCGGGCTGTAATTCCGCAAATGGTACAGATGAAGAGAGAAGAGCGGCTCCTAGACTGTGCAGTACAGATGCTGAGACTGAGAGGGCACAGTCTTTGTCCTTTGATCACAGATTCATCACAAGTATGTCGGTCACATATATGAGCTTGTCATCTTTTGTTCCCGTCCTTTCACTTTCTCTGGTTTTTTGTTTGTTTGTTTGTTTTTTCCTTTCTTCTCTTTCCCATTTCTGAATTTTCTGTAATTGATGTTTTCCAATGCACAGTAATGGAGTTATCATAAACTCCTTTGTGTGGTGATCTCTGACCATTCATAGCTGAGCAAGACTTCTAGGAATTAGCAATGTGTATATTGGCTAGAAAAAGAAAAAAAAACTTGAAGGTCCCAGTGCCCATAAAAACAAACAGGATTTCTGCTTGATTCATTGGGGGAAGGGTGAGAAGTGACTTCTGGGAACTACATTTTATAAATATTTGGGGGCATTCAAAGAGGACTGGTAAGAAGTGATTGCCGGAGTTCAGTGTTTGATTTTGTTTGTTTGTTTGTTTTCCCAACCAGTTTTACTCTTTTCCATCATAGCTGCTTTTTAAAATTCATTTCTCATGAGTGGGAGAAAGTAAGGTTTCTTCAATAAAAGTATTTTTTTTAAAGAAAAGTACCAATTCTGTATACCTTCTATTGTTCCCAAAGAAGAAGAAAAACCAGGTGCAACCCATCTATGATTTGTGCCAGGCCTGTCAAGGGAACTTTCCATGCCATGAGACCTTCTTAGTCTTGGAAAAAATTTGTCATTGCTCCTGAAGCAAGCCAGCTGCCACACAGACTGACAAAACACAATTCTCCAAAAGAGGTCTCTCCTGAGAGGCATCATGTTTTCAGGTTAAGAATGTCCACATCTGGACCATACACATGCACTTTGAGACACAGTGGACAATGCCAGAGTGTAGGAAATCAATGGAAAGATCTTGCTTTCTGATAGAGTACTAGCCAAGTGGAGCTGCTGATAAAATCACGAAAGTCATTTCTGTACAATTTTTAATTTATGAAAAGCAAAGAGTGAAATGACAGTGAGCAGACATCTCTTCCTTCAAGGATGAGGCAGTAAGCAGGTGCAAAATCTGCAGGGAAACTGCGGTGACATTCAGAGGAACAGCACACCGGGTGTCACCAGAAATAAGAGCAAACTTATTTCATGGACTCTGGTCTTTATTGTAGAGAAGGAGTAAGCTACCTTTGGAAATGAGCTACATCATTCTTGCTTGAAAGCAAGAAAGGAAAGCAGCTGCTAGTCCATCTGGTTTCTTTCATTACTGTCCCCTTTAAACACAGAATGACTCTCCAAGCTGACAAGGATTAACACTTTTAAACAAGGACACTCGTTTCAAAAGCAAGCAACACATATGAAGGTAACACTTTTTTAAGTTGAAGCAAGAGCATGTGGCAGTTTCCCCCACTAAATAAAGCAGGGTCCTTGGTCGACTTACACAAGCACACTGAAAGCTAGTCCCACCACATTTCCTGATCTCAGATCTTGTGCTGGCTTTGTGGTTCCATTAACTCAGGCCTTTTCAGAATTTAGTCACTTCATGGAGGACAGCTTCTAGGATTTCCTTATGGCTGTTTAATCCAGTTAAAACTCAAAGACATTCATAGCCTCTGATGAAGTCTAGCTAGCCTGTCCCAAGCCACCAGGCCCATGTGACTTGACTTCCTATACCATTACTGCCTCTCACTTTTGACAGATGTCTTCCTGTTTGCCTTTGTAGGTTTTACAGCAGCAGCCTCCCTTGTGTCCTTGGCGTGGGCCCTAGCCTCCTACCAGAAGGCTCTTCGGGACTCCCGAGATGACAAAAAGCCCATCAGCTACATGGCCGTCATCATCCAGTTCTGTTGGCACTTCTTCACCATCGCTGCCAGAGTCATCACATTTGCCCTCTTTGCTTCAGTTTTCCAGCTGTATTTTGGGATATTCATTGTCCTCCACTGGTGCATCATGACCTTCTGGATTGTCCACTGTGAGACAGAATTCTGTATCACCAAATGGGAAGAGATTGTGTTCGACATGGTGGTGGGAATCATCTACATCTTCAGTTGGTTCAATGTCAAGGAAGGCAGGACACGCTGCAGGCTGTTCATTTACTATTTTGTAATCCTTTTGGAAAACACAGCTTTGAGTGCACTCTGGTACCTCTACAAAGCTCCCCAGATTGCGGATGCATTTGCCATCCCAGCACTGTGCGTGGTTTTCAGCAGCTTTTTAACAGGCGTTGTTTTTATGCTGATGTACTATGCCTTCTTCCATCCCAATGGGCCCAGATTTGGGCAGTCACCAAGTTGTGCTTGTGATGACCCTGCTACTGCCTTCTCTCTGCCTCCAGAAGTGGCCACAAGTACACTACGGTCCATCTCCAATAACCGCAGTGTTGCCAGTGACCGTGATCAGAAATTTGCAGAGAGGGATGGATGTGTCCCTGTCTTTCAGGTGAGACCAACTGCACCACCCACCCCATCATCTCGACCACCACGGATTGAAGAATCGGTCATTAAAATTGACCTGTTCAGGAATAGGTATCCAGCGTGGGAGAGACACGTGTTGGACCGAAGCCTGAGAAAGGCCATATTAGCCTTTGAATGTTCCCCATCTCCTCCAAGGCTGCAGTACAAAGATGATGCCCTTATTCAGGAGAGGCTGGAGTACGAAACCACTTTATAAAACAGAAGAAGCCACAATGTCCATATGAAGAGATGACAGCAGGGCTGTGGCAATAATGACACTTAATCTAAGAGTAGGGCAATGAGCTATATGTCCTTAGTCTGAACATTGTCATGGTATGGTTTGATCTTCCATTAGCTGACTGCCTGCTGCTGGTGTCCATTCAAGCCAGCAGTGCTGAGAGTCTCTTACTCCACCTAACGGGGCAATGCCAGCTTAGTATGACTGTTGTTACCAAACTCCTCCAGCACAGGCTTGGAGCACATTCACCGGAGGGTACCATTATTATAAAAAAAATTGTTGCCTCTAATCATTAAGGTATTTTGATGGAGTTTACTGATTTTTGCATAAATACGTTCATATACACACACATACACACACACACCACCACCACTACCACCACCACCACCACCACCCCTCTATCTAAAGAGTTGAGGTGGGGCTAGAAAGACAACCCAGTAGTTAAGAGCACTGACTGCTCTTCCAAAGGACCCAGGTTTGATTCTCAGCACCCACTTGGTAGCTCACAACTACCTGCAACTCCAGTAGCAGGAGATCCAATGCCCATTTTTGGCCTCCTCAGGCACTGCACACACATGGTGCACAGACATATATGCAAGCAAAACACCCACACACATAAAACAAAAATGAATCTCAAAAAAGAGCTTAGGTGATTTCCTTGATGCAAAACTCAAAACAGACTCCAGAAAGAAAGCAATAGTGCTTAGAAAGATTTCATAAACCATTTTCTCATTTGGAAACCAGTAGCATATGTGGTGAAGCCTGTGCAGTGGACAGCAAACTCAAGTGTTTACATGTGTACTAGCATTGACTGAATGATTCTTTTTCTATACATTTCAGGATTTGTTTTTTACTTTAGGTTTTGCAGTTGAGAACATGCTTTATGACAGAAATCCTATGCAGCACATGTATGGCTTTGGATGAGACCAAGGAGCTCAATATCCGTGATGTAAATTAAATGATAATCATGATTCAGTATTCAATTGCAAAACTACAATTTATATGCAAAGAGCAGTTGGGGGAGGGACAAAATGAGAGTCAGATTCTAAGGTGTGTGTGGTTCATATTGGAATGCACCCACAGAGCCACAGGAGAGGGAGGGGCTGTTTCCAGGTGCAGAATGACCATAGTGAGCAGGTGTGATTTTGGAAACCATATGCCACATCTTTCTAGTGCCAAACTTTGTCCAATCACAGAACTGATATGGAATCCCCGAAAACAGAGAATAAGTGGTATCCCAAAGCAGACAAGAGAAGAATGATCAGGTTGTCCGCTGTGTACAGACTTACCTTCTCCCATCCAAGGTCAAAGTGATGTGTCTCCTAGAGACTTTGGGACACCTTTTAACAAGAGGGAGCATACAGATGCAATGTGTATGCTCTAAGGAAACTGCCTGGACTGCTTGAGGGCTTACCACTCCATCAGCTAAGATTTGTATTCAAATCATCTGTAAAGTCGCGCTCTTTCAACAAGCTTCTGAGTTTTAAATACCTCCGTACAGCAAGTAAACATTCCCGCTTTCTGTTCTCAGTGTCCTTGGTCATGGTGCTTTTTGTTGCATTAAAAGTGCCGGTCAAACTTTGATAGTATTTTTTTATAGTTGGTGCAGAGTGGAATAACTCATGGATTATTTCAATATTTTTGTAATAAAAATATAGGGTGTACATATAGGCATTGTTGCTTTTTTTTATAGACTTGGAATTGTTTAAAATACATTAAATGTCATATTCACTTGGGATATCAGAATCCAGTCTACAAATCCATCAGCCTGCCTCAGCAGATTGAAAACACTTGTCCCTGGTGAGATTACCTTACTTTTTGCCATTTGGTGGCCCAGCAACCTGACCAGGGTGCTATCAGAGCATCAAGTAAAGAGGGAAGTGGCCTAACTAGAAAGGGCTTGTGAAGACTGATCAATGTCTCCCAGGAAATCCAAGATGTAAGTGATTTCTTTCATCTATCCATTAGAACAACCTGACCACAGTGGAAGATGTCTTAAACTTCCTTCCCTGGTTTTATACTAACCCAGCTGATATATTAAAGATCAGTCAAGTCACAAAAAAAGAGAAGGAAGAAAGTCAGTTTCATTTAAATATTCACTCAAAATAGTCAAGTTCTAGAGCCACCACCCATAATGGATGAGTCATCCAAAGACTGTGGTCCCCAAAGTGACATCCACAGGAAGGGACAGAGGGCTCAACCTAGGACTTCTTTTGGTACAAAGCCCCAAAGCAATTTTTTAAGACAGACGATTTTTATCAGACATATATCCTAATACTCAATGATTTGATCCTTCAAGCAAGATTTCCACTACAATACACTAATCTTCTGTTGGAATGAAGAAATACTACCTTGCTACCAGTAAAGCTTCAGAAGACTCAGCTTCTCAGCAAATGGTGAACGCATCCCATTCCAGTATAGAAGGAAATCACAACAATTTGGGCAGATACTTTGCTGGTGTGCAGAACCATGAGCTATTAACTTCATTAGTTCTAAGACAAGTTTTAACTGATGAGCTTTGGAGACTGACTTTCCCAGGTGGTCTGCAGCTCTGATTCTGTGAGTGAATAACAGTGAACGTCGTAATAGTGTCCAATCAAACAAGCCAACAGGAGCATCCACTCTTTGATCACGTAAGTTCTAAGTTACTTCTCAACTTGATCTCACATGTAACATGCTAAGGGTTAAAACAGCTGAGATATAAATAGAAGATAATGTTCTGTACTTTGTCTTGAAAAGTAACATAGGTACTCATACAGATGTAAAAAGCTTGAATTTCTAGTCATTTCCCAAATACTGTAAATATTCTTGGATCTGACTTATGCGAAGATCATGATGTTTCAGTGAATGATGAATTCTTATTAAGGAAACGAGTTACCTACCATGTTACAGTTGTGACTCTCAAATGTAAGAAAAGCAAGCAGCAATCATAAAATCACCCCTTGCTGTTCTGATTCAGAATGCACACACTGGCAGCAGACTGCTGTAGAACATAAACACAGGCTCCAGAGTTAAGGGGCAGGTTCAACGAGGCATCATCAATGCACAAATGAACAATTTGAATTCTTCCTAAAAGTTTATTTTCATCTGACATGAAGCTCTGCACAGAGTAGCTGGAAAATAATCCAAAAGGGTGAGCAATGGCTAGCATCCAAATGGAGACGAGGGACTCTGTCTTGGGCTGAGACTACCTGGGCCTGACCCACTTGGAATCACTTAAAAGGATGATCTTACTCTCTTCTGGTAGTCATTGTGTTGGATGATGATGCTTTCTAAAGAGAAAAAAAAATCTCTCCAGTTAGCATTTCTGAATTAATCCCAACTTAAAGAACACACAGACGTACATCTTAACCATGCTGAGACTTCATTTGTGTGGAAGAAAAGCAGTTTTCCATGCCTATCAAAGTCTGATTTCCAAGAAATTATGTCCTGTACCTTCCCTACATACTAACATTATCCTGCTTAACTGTGTCTTTTCCACTTCAGCAACTGCTTTTCAGACACTCTGTGACAATTCATTTGTGATGTATACTAACACAACAGATGAAATAAAGTCCCTTACCAAGAGTTTAAGATTCTATAACTCGTGTTAGCAACAGACAATTTACACAGATATTCCGAAGATAATTGTAATCCAAGGATACAGTTAAATGTAAAATAGTGAATCCCTAGGCACACAGTTTCCTTCATGTGTTAGTGAAATGATGTGGACTGACAATATGTTTTAGCAGGCCAAGGTGCCACTAATCCTGAACTCCTGATAGCGTGAGTTCAGTCCACCAGAACCCACAGAGTAGAAGGGAGAACTAACTCTGCTGAGTTGTTCCCGGACCTCCACATACATGTCTTGGCATGTGATTGCCCACACATATATACATTAAGAAGTCAGACAGACAGACAGACAGATAGATGATAGCTTTTTGGAGTTTTGTGCCTTTAAGTTGCCTCAATAGCAAAGCTACTCACTGTACAAAGATGCAAACATGGCCCGAGTTTAAACCCTGAAATTCATGTGATATCAAAAGGAGAGAACCAACTCTACAGAGTTGTCCTTTGACCTCCACATACACACCATGACACACATCCTCACACACATACACACACACACACACACACACACACACACACACACACACACACACACGAGATCTACAGACACAGACAGAAAGACAGACAGACACTCGTATTAGTATATATACACAAACACACACACAAATTTAGAAACTCCTGGAAATAGCTTAAATCTCCATGACTTTTTGAAATCATTTATAGGTTTGTTGATAACATATAGATGACAAGGATAAAGTACATTTTGTTCTTTAATGCATTGGAAGTGGTACGTATTGACATGTGACCTTTTAGTCAAAAACCCTCTATTACTTCCTTGTTTAAAATGAACTGTCTTTCCAGTCCAGGCCTATATGACATGCAATTCCTTGTTTCTTGACTTGAGTGAACTTTACCCTCCTTAAGCAACTCATCCTTTAAGTAGCTTAAGAGAGTAGTTTTGTGTCACTTCAAAGTTCCATTGGATTAAGCCAGGGGAAACCCTTATGTCCACACAGGGTTGAGTAAGGTGATGCAGTCACTTTTAAATGTACCCGATGCTGCTAGGTGGAAGCAAGTGCTGACACAATGTTTAGACAAGAATCCAGAGAACTTTTTCTAATGAACCACCTTCTAGACTAAATATGTGCTCCTTTGCATTCACCACATATCTTTGCCGTTAGCCCTGACTGTTTCTATATAAAGCTTTGATTAGATGCCTGCATTTTTATGTTTCCGAGGAGAATTCCTTAAAGCCTCTTTTAAAATAGTTCCAACTGTCTTTCAGAATCTGACTCTGGGAGGCCAGGGGAGGCAGAGGCTGACAATGCAGCAGGACTGAGGTGGACCTTATCATAATTTTAGTGATGGACACAGATCATTTTCCATTCCTTTGACTAGTAGTCCAGCGTCGCTTTTGAGAACAGTCAAAGTTGTCACATCTGCTAGCTTTGACTCATGACATCCCTCAGCTACCCAACATTTGATGCTTCTACATGACTAGGAATGGGTGATTTCATTTTAGTTCCCATTTCTGAGTCTATTTCCCCAACCTGTATCCAGATGGGAGATAACCTAAACACTAGGTAACATCCTTTCACCCCTCTCAGACACCTAAATAGCATAAGTAATGACAAAGCTTTCTGGTGATAGGTCTTTTCCAGTTGCTATCCTGAAAATAGGCCCATTGCAAGATTCTTGTGATGGACAGCCTCAACAGGATCATTACCCATTCGAAAGTAAAACTGCAGCATGTGGGTGGAATTGGATAAAAATGTAATGAGTCATTTAATTTTGCTAATTGTAGCAATTAGGCTAGCTCACAAGCAGCTACAACAGCAGAGAGCCAAATGGAAGAAGTGGCATGCAGCCATGTGCCCACAGAAATGAGGAGCTCAGAACTCTCTGGAGGGTGGTCAAAGCATTAGATAAACGGACCATCTACCTGAACTTTTCCCTAGACTCCATGAAGAAGTAATGGTTAGACTCCTATTTATTGCATGTAGTAATCCTGCCCAGAAGTGCCAAACATAGCAAACTGGATGGCCTAGGCTTTGCTACTCAAGGATGCTGGTTGTCTCTGACTTGCCTCATCATTTGGTTACAATGTTTGCATATTATACTGACATAACACAAACACGGAAACAAACTAAGTTGAATGTGCTTTGGTTATTTTGTTTGCCTGTAGATTTCCTTGCTGTTTGATTCCCAAATCAGATAGAGTATCATTATTAAGAATGTACAATATGCTAGTGCTGTGCTGAAGACCTTTACCTCTGAGATCCCATTTACTCCTCACAACCACCGGTGAGTGACATCATTTTCAGATGTCACAGCTTCAACCCAGAGATGGTAAGTGGCTTGCCAAAGGCACCACAGCTAGGTTAGGGAAACATGGAAACAAAAGTTAGTCCCAGCTTCTACCAACTGAAAGATTTCTCAGAATTGTGGTGACCTCACCATGCCTATTTTTGATTCAACAAGTCAAATGGAAAACCAGACTCATGTCCCAATTTTTTCCAGGGACATTTCATAAAACTTAGGTATGTTGTCTACCAAAACGAAAATCTAAGAGGACCGCCAATGGTGAGATATGGAAGTCTCTATCATATGAACCTGAATATTACTTCAACTCTGACTCATTGTGTGTAGATCAGTGTTGTTTTTCCATTTAGGCAGTAGTGTATAAACTATAAAGTCTCCCTGAGGCTTCTTTCCTTGTAGTCTATCTATGCCTCACATGTTTATCCAACTAGGCAGACTGAAAAATAACTTGTCAAAACTGCTTAGTGAAAAAGACAGACTTTAAAATGACTTTATTTTCATACTATAAGGTCATTCATTTCCATTGCCTTACTTTTTACAAAAATTTGTTTAATATCTTATGGCACAGAACTTTAAGAGGATTTTTTAAAGCATTAGCACTAACCTAGAAACATTATCTTAAATTGAAGAATTAGATTCAAAGGATATACCAAGTGTTCATGAACTATTTACTGAATTCTAAAGCATTTGGCATGTTCGAAGGCAGAGTGCTAACCCACCCATCTTCTCCAGTGCATAAGAACATGCATTACATAGGAACTGTGTGTGTTGCTTGAATAGATGCTGAAAAAGTAGCAGATAATGAACCAAACAGTTTCCCAACTCTGCTATTGGTTTTTAAAATTCAGCCAATGTTCAGTTTCAGTGACAGATCCCAAGCAACATCTTACCTCCCTGCTTTAAGTTAAGCAGGTTTTGAAAAAATTGTTAAATCAGAGGTCAGTAATTTTAATAGAATATTAAAGGAAATCCCCACTATTTTATAGATAAAACAACTGAGGTGAAGCGAGTTTTGCAATCAGTGTCACAGAGTCAACCCTTATTGATTCCCTTGGCCATTTATTCAGCAAGCGTGATCCTTGTGACTGCAGCCACTAGATCATAAACAGGCACAAAACAGCCATTTGTCCTAGCAACTCCCAGTGGATTCTGAGCTGTTTAGCTGGTTCGCCAGGCTTCATCTCTAAACCTGTTCCATTCTAGCACACTGACATTTCTCTTATCACCATCTATACTTAATTCTACATTAAAACAGTAAAGAAATATGAACTTTTCTAGGGCTTTCCTATGACTCTAGAAATAACACAGTGACAGACATGAGGTGACTACATAATACGACCCTACATGAGGACTAATATGGGAGTGAGGGGAACAGAGATGCTGTATCCTGACCACAGAGGTTCAAGCCACCATCATTATACTCAGCCCTAGGTTATCACTTTTTAGACATTTAGACACACAATGGAAGCATATAGTTACTGATGAGATGCTCACAGAACAAAGATCTCATTTAACATCACATTGATTAATTAAAATAGTAAGCAAATATTAGCAGCATGGTACAACACAAAGTTTTCTTTTGTGCTATTACTGAAGCCTGCCACCTACTCTGCTATTAGAATGTCAGAAAATGTGAGCGTTTATGTTTTTATTATACTTCTACATACCAAATTAAACCAGTTTGCCCTTTCCTTTCTCTACTGCTTAATTTGCATTAAAATGGAATTAATCAAATTCTTACCGCAAGTGTTGCAAATAGGAACAAATGGAGATGTTGTGTTTAAGGTAATTTAATTTAACTATTGTGGTGGCATTCTGGCAAAGAGTTGGATCCAATCAACACTTTTAATTATTTCAAATTAGCTCATTATCAGTATGTTCTAAGATACCCTTAAGTGTGTTGAAAATACATACTGAGTTTCCATCACTGTAAGAAATTCCCGTTTTTAATACAAACCAACAAAGTGTCTTAACACACACGTACACTGCAATCCATTGTGGCTGGAAAGCCAGTACTTGCGTTGAGTGTGTTGAGTACCAGGAAATACACAAAGCAATTAAACATTGACCTGTAGTTTTCTATAGAGCCCCCACGATTTTTTATTCTACTCGAAAACAGAAAAAATGGGTCACCGCCCTGTAACCAGAGGACACTAGCCACCTGGTGAAAGAATTGTCATTTTAGAACTTGCTTTCAAAACACAAAAATACTCAACTTCCCTTGCAAATTCTTCAAATGTGTTGTGTATAATAAGTGAGTAGGTTTCTGAAGTCAGCTCCAAAGGCTTGGGGGGAAACATTTTCCTTGGTCTGAATTAGAAGCCAGGAGCTGTGTGAAGAGAGAACTGAGGAGTGGAGTGAGCCAGGACCTGCAGACATAACCCAAGCTGTCACAGCTCAGACTGCTCATGCTTTGGTCCCCTTCTTCTTTTACAGAAACACCTTGGAACCTGTCAAGTTCTACTGGAGATGAATTGCAGTTAATTAATCCAACAGACACTTTAATCTTGCAAATTCTTGACTTGTAATATTGTAATCAAGCTACTGGAAGAGAACATGAATCAGTTAAAGGAAAAGGAGCACTTGGTTCAGTACTGTGCCCTGATGTGTCCAAGCTTGAAGAGACAGGCCTCTGAGAAGTAGAGCTAAGGAAATTGTTCTACCTGGTCCCTCAACATGAATGCCATCAGTGTCCATGGTATCCATCCTCTTTCTTTATCTTTTCTAGTAAGAACTGCTTTTAAAAAATTAGCCAATGAATTCCTGGGGACTTGTATAGCTCAGAGAAATGGGTATGGGTCAAAGGGACTTGTTTCAAGTGGATTGAAACCCACTTGTTTGGAAATGAAAAGAGTCTGTCATCTTTTAATAACTGGTCTATCTTGAGTACCATCGCTGCTTTTAATTTATCCCATTGTCAGCATGATAATAGTCAATGTGTAAAACTTCCATTGATAATTCAGTTTCAAAGGTGTAGTTATAAAGTGATTTGATGCCTGCTTTCCTAAGTGGTGACATTACCAGTCCCAAACCAATATCCATTTCAACAAGGAACCAACTAACCTATGGCTTCTCAGATCAAATCTTGGTTATGACCTTAAGGATGACCAACTAAATGGCCTTAATGCCTACATTTTCATTTATAAGAAAACAGGTGGACTGAGAAATTACAACCAGGATTCCTTCCCTTTCTCTTTTTCAAATAAAGGTGAAAATTAAGTTGTCAGAGTTCAGATATAGTTATAGAGTATTCAAGAGTCTGATGTGCGTGTGGCCTTGTTAAACTTTCTATCTCCTCATTTGGCATCCATTTAGAAGTTAGATCTAAAGAAAAGGGTGAAAGTCATCAAGTGTCTCCAATAAGCACTCTGGAAAAAGAAGGAGGAGGAGGAGGAGGAGGAGGAGGAGGAGGAGGAGGAGGAGGAGGAGGAGGAGGAGGAGAAGAAGAAGAAGAAGAAGAAGAAGAAGAAGAAGAAGAAGAAGAAGAAGAAGAAGAAGAAGAAGAAGAGGAAATTGCTGTGTCTCCACACAAGCATCTCAGTGACCCTATCAGAATGTTCCCAGAACTTCTGAGTACACTCCTGGGAATCCAGCATGGATTATTCTTTAGAATAATTTCTAGAGTGATCTCTGGGTGTAACCACTAAAACTGAATGACAGTCAGAAAGGTATTCTCCTACCCTGTGACTTACCCTCACCTGTCAGACAACCAGAACTAACAAGCTGAAAAATCCTCATTTCCTGAACCTACACCCTCCTGTGTAATGTACAATGAGTTGGTTAACTGTAGGGACACAGGAACAATAGCAGTCCTCTCTAACAAGGCTCGGGAGTAAGTGTGACCATAAGAGTGTTGAGTACCAGGACAGAAGATTTCTACCAATGTAGAGGCCCAAGAAAAACTTTTCCATCACTTGTCAGGAACACTTCTCTTTTTACAAGGTAGGCACATGAACTAATCTCTGCCATTCTGTAACTATGGCAATGCGCATGTCCCCTTATGAAAGGACAAGACCTGGCTGATGTGGAGAGGTGGAGGTCATGTAGGAAGCTTCATGCCAAGACTGACTCTTTCTAAGGAAACCTGCCCTCTGATGGTTCTCTTTGACTAGTGGTCTTGTAATGCTCTGCACATCAAGAGCTTCTGGTGGATTATAAATCACTCTTAGTTATTAAACATAAACTATTTAATTATCTCTCTTTTAAAAACAATGAGATTCAGGGTTACCATGGCCTTACTCATCATCCCATTGTAAATAAATCAATCACAATAGGTCTATGTTCAAACACACTCAACCCAGTTTAACTAGTACCATCTTTCTTGCAACACAGTTTGGATCTTGAGTCTATCAGTCAGTCACCTTCTCTGTGTACCTATTCAGAGATTCATAAGTCCTGTGCAAGTAATTTTCCAGAACAATAGAAGAAAATAAAAGGACGGTCATGCACTTTTCCCATCAACACAAAAAAACATTAGACTGTTGATCACCCCAAAGTTCTGACTTTTCCTCATGACTGAGTTTATTTTTATTTGCTGGCTTTCAACATTTGAATTTTCCAGATGACTGCTGAATAAATTTCACCAAACCAAAGTAGATATTGCAGCATTATTAAAAAAGTAAAGACTGTCCACATGAATGCAAATATCCCATGAAAAATCAAGAAGTCGGTCACTCAAGCAGCACTCATCTGGAAACTCTCTGAAAGAATCCAGGTGTTTGGAGTATACAGTTTTCCATCCTGTTGTCTGGTGTATAGGTAGGCAAACTGCTCAGGTGCTGCAGGTGGAACTTAACTTTCTTGTGCAGTAATCTTTTGTTGGTGACATTCTGCTGCTAGCAATTCTCTTTGTTGTACAAAGAGAAATAAATCATGCAGAGCAACTTCGGTCTATTTTTATTTACTTTCTGAAAATGCATGACAGGAAGAGGTTGGTTGGCTTGTGTCTCGGGTGTTCTAAACATAACTGCACGGGGACCGCCTTAAAGTAGCAGTTCTTAGAGGCCTTTCTAGGAAAGGAAATTTCTTCTTTTAGCCTCTTCTATGTTTCATAATTTTATTATTGTTGTTCTAATGCTTGTAAATGGTTTAAGGGAAATACAAAATCTTCAACTTTTTATTGTTCAGATAGAACTTTTTATTTTAAGTGTCCCTTATAATATCTTAAAGCTAAAATTATATAAATTGTTTGAGACAATTACTTCAAGGTGAATTTTATGGCTGCAATTGGAGGAAAAAGGCTATTTCCCCAAATCAAATTATCTAACGTTAGGATTTGGTTTGCTAACGTCATTCCAGTTAACAAGTGATTGCTGGTTACTGTGAATATTGTAATGTGAATATTTCCCCAGTTAATCCCTGCCACTTTTCTCCATGAGGGGAAAAAAGAAATGTTGACCGTGATGGAAATTTACCTTCCAAAAGGAGGGCTGATGTTCACACTGACCCAGATTTGTTTTGTCCTGGTAACCTTGGGAAGTTGGACTTGCTCCTTCTGATCTTCTGGGTGGTGAAGATATAGATGTCTTCAAGTTGAGTGTTTTTGCCTTGTTGACTGATCTGAAGTTTGGCAGAAAAACACATAAGCCGTCCAACCTATTTCCCTTTAAGAGCACTTTAGTGGCATAACTTGCTCTGAGGCACTTATTGTTGGTGAACAAAGATCTTGGAGAGGCATCCAGCTATGCAAACATCTTGAGGGATTTCCAAAGACAGTGCAAACATTCCTAAGTACCTAGGTAGTGTCTTGATTGTGTAAAATTCTACATTCAGAGCCAATAATATCATGAGGCAGATGATGAAATTCCTCTTGAGTCTCTCCTTTCCTGGATGTAGTTTCCCTGAACACCTAAACCTCACCACTAAGCAATGTTTGTCCACCCCATGCTAACTATTTTGGGCCCTACCCTGAACACAGCTGTGGCCACAGCCCAGGTGCTCATGACCCTCTAAACACTGATTGACAAGCGCACTGAAAGTTTTGGCTTTTCTTTTTTCCTTGGGATTTTAAATCATCAATCTCTGCACCTGTGTGTTACTGAGAGAATGTTTGGCTGTTATTACCACAAGAAGGTGACAATGGATTGGCAATCACACACAAAAAAGCTGTTTCTTTTACGGTCTTTGATTCTGAGGTGATTGATGTGAAATTTATAGATTAATAGAAAAGCAAAAATCCCTGTGTTGAATATTATGGCTGTTTTAAACATGTTTAAAGATATTATATGAAACAATATTCCTTTTTTTTTTTTTTTTTTTTTTTTTTTGAGACAGGGTTTCTCTGTGTAGTTTTGGTACCTGTCCTGGATCTTGCTCTGTAGACCAGGCTGGCCTCGAACTCATAGAGATCCGCCTGGCTCTGCCTTCCAAGTGCTAGGATTAAAGGTGTGTGCCACCACAGCCTGGCCAAAACAATATTCTTTTGCACTATGGAATATAGTCCCTTCTGGGTACAGTGGCATGAAGGCATGTGGTCCAGTGACGTCGGTAAATAAACTAGTAATCTGTACACATCTGGATCCTAATCCCTCCTCTACCTCTTTACCTCAAAACTTATTTTGGCCTCATTGACCCCATATAAAAGAGTGAGTATATTTGTTTACCTACCTCATAGGGTGTTGTAAAGAATGTGAGAGCTGGTAAAGCACTTGGGTTAGAGAGCACCATGCCTCTTGCTAAGTAGCAGGAACATGGAGAACTGTGTGCATCACAGGGCTAAGAAGGGTGGGTGCCTCAGTTGTCTGAGAAGCAGCAGCCATTCCAGCTAATACAGGAAAAACTTCTCCCTTAAAGGTCTAGGTAGAAATTATAAGCTTTTAATGAGAACAAGTAACCCCTCGTATAGTCATGGAGTATCTCCATATAGATGGACCACTTTCTTCTTAATCAAACTGAATTGTACTACATGTTTATAAATACATCTAGAAAACCTGGCCCTTTCTGATCCCTGAGGAGTTTGCATGACTGCCCCCATTTTCCAGTATCATTAGTCTCTAATCCAGTACTGGTGATGCCAACTGACGTTCTGGAAACCACTCCTGGATGACGGTATTATTAAGATTTGGATTGGATTTGGAATGATTTAACTGGGTTCACATTTCATTTCTAACACAACACCTCTGCAACAGAAAAAATGTGAAGCCTTCTTTCTGCTCAGAACTCTCAAGGAAATTTGTCTTCACATTAGAAATGTATTTCAAATATTTCAGAGAACTACCTGTATAATGGCTTCAGCAACGTATCGAAGTGTGTGGACTTGCATAAATGCAATATACAGAGTGAGTTCCACAAAAGGTTAAAAAAGGCAGGAGGATGGTAGAAAAAACAGCTTCAGTGAAAATCCTGTACAACTCTGCCAAAGCGATGTGCGTTCCCTTGCTTAAATGATTAAACTTAAGCAGAAGTAAATGCAAATAATATGATTTGGAGTTACAAACTTTTGTAATTTTTGAGTCATGGGGCAATATTATGAAGTAAGAATATACCCATGGAACTATGCTAAAAATAGGGGTAATATTTTAATGATGCACTTCCATTTAGTACCTTTGTTTAACAATTGTATTCATTTTCAAAATAATTTTTATAGTCTTAAAAATTGAAATGGTTTTCAAATTTTCCCTTGAGAAGTAAATTTAAAATCACGTTGTGCTTGAATTACATACCATATTGACATCCGATATAATCTCTTCTGGACTCTAAAATTTATTTCCCAATGGACTTAATCAAAGATTTAAATTTTCAAATTGGTTAAACATTTCTAATGCATGGCATTAGGCTTTCTGAAGAATGACTATACCATAAAAAATTGTGTGACACCTTAAAAATTTCTGCACTGCCAAAATAGACTGTTACCACAGACTGGTCATATAAATACAATGCATGAGTAAAAGGTAATTTGGATATTTCTCAATTTCTATCCCCTCTGATAGCAATATTTTTCTACCCAAAATGAAAAAGTGTACCCTTTTTATCATGAAAATAAACGTCTGTTTTTATTCAGTTTTATACAGAAAACTGAAGTTGACAATTGGGTCAAGTTTCAGATAAGTTTGCTAGGATTAGCAAGAGGCAGGGGAGAGAACATGCTATGGAGAGGTTTTAACACAAAGTACAAAATAGAATCTAAGCATGTCAGAGCTGGACAGCCCCTTAAAGTACTGGCTCAGAGTTTTCACCAGCCAAGAAAAGTACAAGTGTCAGCAATGCAGCCTTTAGCACAGATGGGCTATAGGCCCACCATTTGGTAAGCATCACATTTCTGATTAGTTGTAAATACAACTGCCAAGTTTGATGGTTACATCTGGCTAACATTCTTTCAACAAACAAATGATAAACGTGGACACACAGAGATAAATTCTCTACTGCTTCAAAGAAATATCTCCCAGATTATTTATGACAACTATATCACTAATATATTACCGTCACAAACTTTTTTCATAAACAGTTTGGTCAATTGTTTATTTAAGCCTTTCTCTGATGAGTGAGGCACAATGGAGAAGGACATGGTTGACTTTGATAGGAATCTTGCTTCTGCTTTAAAAAGAAAGAAAGAAGGAAAGAAAGAAAGAAAGAAAGAAAGAAAGAAAGAAAGAAGGAAGGAAGGAAGGAAGGAAGGAAGGAAGGAAGGAAGGAAAGAAGAAAAGAATAGAAAAAAGAAAAAAATCCTGCTTTTCTTCTCAGTAGCCAGATAGCTCAGTGATGGATGTGAAGATGACTTCCTGTTCTCAGAAGAAAGAGTCAATAGAAAACCAGGTCCTCTTGGAAGCCAAGAAGTACCTTGGATTTCGAGCTAACGTGAGAGAATACTAGCCCTACTTTTGGTTACCACTCTCCCTCATTCTTCTAAAGTTAGGATTGGAATTTCCAGTAATGGTAAATAATGCTATTTTGTATAATGGCTTCAATATACATATTGTGAAAGAATTAGTTACAAATGAGAACACTGGGAAGCATGCTTCCTCTGTGTTTGCTTCTAAGCAAGTGCTTGGGAAGGCACTAGTCATGTTGACACTCTGGCTGAGCCAGTGGAGTCCAAGAGGACAGCTGCTGTGCTGTGCATGAAGCCATTGCACAAGGTGAACCTGCTTCCAAACGACAAGGCCTTGGGCTCCTGACATCGGTTCTTCATTCTCTCATTATTTTGTTGTGTAAGTTTCACATTTAACTACCTCAGCTACTGTTGTTTGATTCAGAAACACATACCATTCACTTCATAATTAATAAATTATTTCATTGAAAATTTCAAAATGCTATTTGGTGTGAAACAATTTTCAGAAATTATAAAATGCATAAGCAACCCAACTTCCACCAGGTCTACTTAATTTGGTTTGTTTCTGAGCATAGTTTGGGTTTAAAAAAAAAAAAACACTTCACTTCCACCCAACATAAAGAGAGGTTGTATATATTTGCTTAATTTGCCTTAAATATTTTGTGCTTTTTTTTCCCCTCTGTTCAATTTTTGTTTTTTAAATTTATCTCTGGAAAAAAAGAAAAAGCAATGGTGGTAGAGGAAGAACAACTGAAAAGAACGGGCCACTGGGTTCTCAGCTCCCCAACCTCAACTTACATAGTATTCTGATGCACAGTCGCCATTTTTGTGTTTTTCTCTCCACTTCAGAAATAAGGTGTGTGCAGGCAACGTGAAGACATTTCCCCTGGACAGCACGGTGCCTGGCCTCGGATGCAAACCTGCCGGTCCTGTGCTCTTACTTTGTAAACATTGTACAAATGTATTTGGAATTTTATTTGGAAAAAAAGAATTAAATGCGTTATTAAATTCTTTCCTGTAAATATATATATATATATATAAAGATATACATATTACAATCCCGCATATCCAGACATTCCTTTAGCATTCAGATTGTAAGTGTGTCTTTCTTGGCAGGAGCTGCTGCCCTGGGCAGTGACTCCAAGTGCTCTATCTCAAAGCACAGTGCGTGGAGTATTTGATATACTGCAGTACCATAGTTATTTTGGTCAGTTAAGTAAGTTGAAATTTGTGATGAAATGAAGTGGAAAGTAGTACTTCATAATGAATAAATTTCCTGGGTTATCTGATTTTTTTTCTTGTAAAACTTTAAAAAAAGAAAACTTGAAATTTTATATATTTGGATTTTGTAGATTTTTTTTTATTTTATTGCAAAGGTACCAAAATCATTAAATAAAGTACACTGTGGTCATTTTAACAGATGTCTAGTCCTTATTTTTTCACAGCCCAGAAGAGCAGAGTACAGTGAGGGTGAAGTGAGGGTCAGGGGCCACAAACACAGACTCATTTTCAAGACAATAGGATCCAAAGACATAAATAAGAAAACCAGAGTTCTAACAAATTTGAAATGCATTTAGGGTTAAACCGTAACACTTTTTTCTTTTTCTCTTTCTGATTTGTTATGTTGCCCAAGTTGAAACTTTGATATTTTCCTGCCTTGCTCAGCCTTCTGAGTAGCAAATCTCTGGGATGCCAGATATATCTCACTATGCCCAGCTTTGCTTTTTTTTTTATTTTTTAAATAATTTATTTAATTTTATTTTATGTGCATTGGTGTGAGGGTGTCAGATCTCATGGAACTGGAGTTACAGACAGTTGTGAGCTGACATGTGGGGGCTGGGAATTGAACCTGGGTCCCCTGGAACAGCAGTCAGTACTCTTAACCACTGTGCCATCTCTCCAGCACCCCCCCCCCCAGCTTCATTTTTAAAATGTTCATTTTGCTTACTGTATTTTTGGAAGCATTAAAGAATATTCTCCTAGAGCCAATATAAAAGCAAAAAAGAAATGTTTGTGACTACACAAACTTAAAAAGGAAATTAAATTGTTTGACTTTAAATGAGAAAATTTTCCCACAAACAAATGTACTTTCTAAAATATGATGTGTCTAAATGTTTCCTTTTTCTACATATTAGTCCTATACTTCATATAATTGTTTTTCTTTAGTCTATGTTTGAAGAATTGTCTCTGTTCTAAAAGTAGTTGGTATGAGTCCCACAGGTTTACAGATATAACACTGAATTGCATATGTGAAAATGTCCATGGATTAAAAATTAGAAATGGGATTGGTGGACTTGAAACACATTGGGAAGACTTGCTGTGATCCCAGCACTCACATCAAGCAGTTCACAACTACTGCAACTCCAACTCCATGGGATCCAAAGCCTTCTTCTGGCCTCCATAGGCACCTGAGCATTCACATGGCACACACACACACACACACACACACACACACACACACACACACACAAACACAAGTGCACATGGGCACACTTGAATGTACACACAGACACACTAAAGATAAAACTTTTAAACATTATAAGCATGCCAGCCATTGAGATGGGTCAATGAGTGAAGGCATTTGAGTTCAATTCTTGGAACTTGTGTAAAGGTAGAAGGAAAGAACTAACTCCACAAAGTTATACTCCAACCTCCAAATATACCATGGCACATTGACTCCTACACATACACACATAGACACGTACATACCATGGACACATACATATACATACTCACAGATACACACACAGTGGGTCATTTTAACAGAAGTCTGTCCCTCATTCATCTAAAGTCGAGGAGCAGACACATACACACATCATGTACATGCACACAGAAACACACATACATATTAGGGTCATTTCAACACAGATATATACATCAAAAACAGAGAGAGAGAAAGAGACAGACACAAAGACACATACACACCATGTGCACACACATACACACAGTAATATTTTTAAGTAGAAATATTAGAAACAGATAAGTGTAGACAAATTTCTAAATAGTCTTATTAAATAAGAAACACAGAGTCAAATACAGGGGTAATAGCCAAAGAGATCAGAGCAATAACCACCAACTAACCTTAGCTTACCATCTCGCTGTAACTTCCCAAGAGAGCTTCTTCCTGTCTAACCTGTGCCTTAATTGCCTTCCTGTTCTGCCTTCTCATTGGCTCTAAGCCCAGCCACATCACTTCCTCATCACTGCCTGTCTATACAGACCTCCAGGTCTTTATGGTCGGTACTAGGATTAAAGGCGTGTGTCACCACGCTTGGCTGTGTCCTTGAACACACAGAGACTCTGCCTGCTATGTGATCAGATTAAGGGCATGTGTTACCACCACCTGACTTCTGTTTATGTTTTGCTATGACCTCTGATCTCCAAGCAAACTTTATTTATTAACATACAAATAAAACATCACATTTCAGCACAAATAAAATATCACCACAGATAAGGAAAGGATTAGATGTAAGAAAAGCAAGAAAATGTTTTCAAGATTTGCCTGTTTCAGCTAGGCATGACAGCTAGTGTCCAAAACAACAGCATTGGAGATATAGAGGCAAGACTAGGAATTCAGTGTCACCCTTGGCTACACTGAAAGTTCAAGGCCAGCCTGGGCTACAAGAAACCTGTCTCAAAAAAAAATTGGTGTTTCTAAAAATATGTACATTATCACCATCATCATTGTCATCACCATCATCAAACTGTCCAAGTTTGAATGGAAGGCAGAGCACAACATCGTGGAGTCACTTCTCTCCTGCTTTTACATAAGTTCCAATCAAACTCAGGTTGTCAAGCTTACAGAGACGCACCTTTTCCTACTGAGCTGTCTTGCAGGGACCTTGTTTCTTTTTTAGAATAACTTAATAGGATTTTCCTTTTTTTATCAATTATTATAGTAATATATACTAAATGTAAAATTACTTGAAACATACAATTTTGATTGATAGGTTCATTAAAACCTTTTTTCAAGAATTTATGTTTTTTACTCTGTTTATTCAACAAAGTTTTAAACAATCATGTCTGGTGCATTATATTAGGGTTACAAGTATAAATAAAACCTATTTATTCTTAAGGAATATAGCCTGGAAGTAAAAGTAAGCAAGATATACAAAATATGACTATATATATATAAACAACATAGATGTTTAGAACTTTCTGTCACCATTAAACACAGTCTGCAAGAGGCCAAGGCCTAAAAAGAAAGTTACAGTACTGAAGAAACCTGGCCCCTCCAGTCAGAGAGAAGCAGCATCCCTGGCCTTTGTAGGACCTCGGTGGGCATTATGATATCCACAGACACAGTCACTCCCAGCCTCTACTGTCCTTGGCCCAACAGTGTGTAAAAGACAAAGTAACAACATGATTAACTCAGTATTCACTGTCTGAGAGCACAGGGGAAGAGAAATGGATATTTATTAATGTCACTTCATGTTTACAACAATGATTAAGCATTGTTATGATGATATGAAAATGAGATTTATATTTAAAGGGAGATTTTTTTTTAAAGAAAACACACCACAATCCTGAATTAGAAACTTTAAAATGTGGAATGCAATTTTCCCAAGTCATCACCTGAAGTCCAAACAAAGCACCAATGTTGTGGTATAAAACTTGACAAAGTAGTTGGAAAGTATAATTAAAGATCAAATGTTTCAGAATAGTCACCTGTCTTAAGATGAAGACATGATGGACTCGTATCCTTCCAACTTATTATGGGGTACAATATCCATAAGCAGATGCTACAGGCACATAAAAATAGAAATCAATAAGCCCCACAAAAATACAGCAATAGAATCTCTATGGATTCATAGAAATGAATTTAGTTATATGGTAATTTGAGGTCAGTAGAGAGAAGATTACTTTGTAAGCAATGGTTACCACAAGGGATATCTTACTGAAAAAAAAACATGTAGATCAAATACACAGTGTGGAAAATACAGCCACTAAAATGATGTACTTATATTGTTTTGAAATGAAAGCTATCTTCCAAGTTTTATACTAAATGCAAGAGTATGATCAATAATTTCTTTCTTTTCCCTTAAAGTTCCTCTTTAAACACAGATGTCCAGGAAACAAATGATAATGCTACTGTAGGTCCTTTGAACAGATGTCCTAAGACGGGCAGACAGATGTCCTTTACAGGGAAAACTGGGAATGACTGTGAACAACAGGAAACTAAACCTAAGATTGATCTTGTGTGAGAGGCAAAACAACAGAAGTAAATATTGCCACAGTAACTTGGTTGCAATGAATAGGGGTGTTAACTGTTAAAATGCATTTTGAAAGGAAAGGAAAGGGTTTGCTGTTCTTGGTTAAACCATGAATAATAACACAGGACAAACAAACCACTACCAAGCGAACGCTGACTCTATGAGGAGAGTGCTGACAAGAAGACAGCAGACTGGCACTAGGCACATATCTGCCTGGAGGTCATAGTGCCTCACACACACCAACCAGGGAAGAGACTCACAGCTGCATTACATGTGAACAGACTTCATTTGACAGATGTGTTTAAGAGAAGGGAACCTTGTAGAACTTGTAAACTTATATAAATGATTTGTATGTAGTAAGTACTATTTTATGAAGTCCATGAGAGTAACTTTAGGAAAAGTCTGAATTTTTTTCAGACTAAATAAGTACAAGAAAAGGTAAGAGAGGCTGGAGAGATGGGTCAGCAGTTAAGAGAGCACCTGGTGCTCTTGTAGATGACCAGGATTCCATTCCCAGCACCTACATGATGACTCCCAAACTTCTGTAACTCCAGCTCCAGAGGATCAGAAGCCATCTTCTTACCTCCATAGACACTGCATGCCCGTAATGCACATGTCCACATGCAGGCAAAACACTCATAACATTGAAAGAAAATATATATAAAAACAAAAACGAAGTGATCAGAGATGAGAAAGTCACCTTGGACAGGAGGCTGGGACCTGCTGGACCTGTGAGAGATGTCCCTCTGGGTTATTCAAAAGTGATTCATGTGAGCTAGCACAAAGTGTCCACAGGGTTCTCAGGTGACCTGTAAAAGAAGCTGAAGCCATGGATAAACTAAACCATCCATAGAACTGGTGTTGATTTCCAAAGTCTCTGCTATTGCTTGAACGTGTGTTCTCACCTAAGCTTATGTTGAATTGTTATTGTCCTTGTGACAGCACTTCAAGGTTGGATCTTCACAGAGCATAAGGCCATGCAAGTTCCACCCTCATGGGTAGATGCCATTACCAGAAGACAAGTTGAATATCTCTTGTTTCTTGCTTCTCTCTCTCCCTGTGTCCTTCTATTCCCATGATGCCTTCCCTCAGGCTATGAGGCAATAAGAAAGCTCTTGTTAGGCACAGCCTGTCTACCATGCTCTTCCTAGTGTCTAGAATGGTAAACCAATAAATTTCCCACTCTATGCTATTCTGTTATCACAACAGAGAGTGAAATAAACATGCTTCTACTCCTCTCTAGACAATTGCCTCTCTACAAGAAGAAGCATTCATGGGAGTGTGGTGAGTCTTCCCCACTGTTACCAATTGCATAATGCCCTTATTGTCTCTGTGTCTCATATGGGACAGGAATAGCAGGTATAAGGTGCAACTTTCTCCTCTATAAGTTGAAATCATTGTCTTTGCTATCTGCTTTTCTCGAGGCTTAAACTTCTGTCCATGTTTTGTTTGTTTGTTTGTTTGTTTGCATGGTTGATTTTGTTTGGTTAGGGATATTTTTGTAAGTTTTAGTTTTGGTATTTTGGAAACAGAGTCCTACTCTGTAGCCCAGGCTGTTCTCCATTGCTGGGGCAGCTCCACCTTCCTTTCTTAGCCTCCTGTGCTGAAATTACAAGCCTGTTCCACTGACAGCATCGTGAATGGGAGGTACTGGGGATCAGAGATAAAGATGAAACAGGTGTTTTGGGGAGCTCTTGAAAACACTATGTGTTATCCAACCAAGCTTATTAAGAAGTACACCACCCCTGCTCCCCCGGAGGCCATGCTGGCACCCAGATCCCCAGGTAAGCCCCCCTACCCATGAACCACCAACACTCCCCAGTACCCACCCAGCCTAGCATCAACAATGCCTCCTCTCCTCATCAACATATCCAGGCCCACACCTATGGTGAAAACCCCCTGCTCCACCAGAGGTCACATCAGCTCCCAGAATTCCAGGTAACCCACTGCCCATGAACCACCAACACTCCTCCAGGGCCTATCCAGGGTATCCTCAACAGACCTCTTCTTCCCTATCCTGGCCCACTCCTCTAATCTAAGGCCACTGCTCTACCAGAGGCCACACTGCCACCAGAACTCCAGCCCCCAAATCAGGAGGAAACCTGCTGCTCAACCAGAGGCCACCCGAGGCATCAGAAGTCCAATCGCCAACTCAGATGGAAACTTTATACTCAAACACAGACCAATCCAGACAGAAGAATAGGGAAGAAACAGAGACTGAGGAACAAAACACCCATCCAATAAAGACAAACTCAGAAATCAGCACCTAGACCAATAATCACCTCAAACCTAGATGCCTAGACTCCAGTGTAAGAGCACAATCAACAACAGCCAAGCAATATGTCACCACCAGAGCTCAGCTATCCTACTAAAGCAAGTGCCGAATATTCCAACACAGCTGAAGCACAAGGAAAAGACCTTAAAACAAACTTTATAAAGATGATAAAGGTCCTATAAGAGGAAATGAATAAATCCCTTAAAGAAATTGAGAAAAAGACAAACAAAAAATGGAAGAAATGAATAAACCCCCTAAAGAAAGCCAAGGAAAGAAACAAACAAACAGTTGAAGGAAACTAATAAAACCATCCAAGACCTGAAAATGGAAATAAAAGCAGTAAAGAAAACACAAACTGAGAAAAACCTGAAATGGAAAGCCTAGCAAATAGGAACTACAGATGAAAGCATCACCAACAGACATGGAAGAAAGAATCTTGGGCTTTGAGAATATGATAGAAGAAATAGATTCATCATTCACGAAAATGTTAACTCTAAAAGGTTTCTGACACAAAACATCCAGGAAATCTGGGTCACAATGAAAAGACAAAATCTAAGAATAATAGGACACAAGAAGAACAGTTCCAGCTCAAAGGTTCAGAAAATATTTTTTAGCAAAATCATACAAGAAAATTTTCTTAACTTAAAGAAGGACATTAAAGGTACAAAAATCTATAGATTGGACAAGAAAAGAAAGTACCCTTATCATATAATAATCAAAACACTAAACATACAGAACAAAAAAAGAATATTAAAAACTGCCAGGGAAAAAGGCCAAGTAACATATAAAGGCAGACCTATTAGAATTACAACTGACTTTTTTAGTAGAGACACTAAAAGAGAGAAGGGCCTGGACAGACCTCCTGCAGACTCTAAGAGACCACAGATGCCATCCCAGAATACTAAGAGCAGGAAAACTTTCAATCACCATAAATGGAGAAAATAAGATATTCCATGATAAAGTCAAATTCAGGCTTTATCCATAAGTCCAGCCCTGCAGAAGATCCTAGAAGAAAAACTCCAACCCAAGGAGGTTGACTACATCCACAAAAACACAGGAGATAAATAATTTTACACCAGCAAAATCCAAAGAAGAGAAACACACACACACACACACACACACACACACACACACACACACACACACACACACACACTACCACTGACTACAAGAAAATAACAGAAATTAACAATCATTGGTCATTGATCTCTCTCAATATCAATGGACTTAATTACCCAATAAAAAGACACAGACTAAGAGAATGTATTCAAAAAACAGGATCTATCCTTCTGCTGCATAGAAGAAACTTATCTCAACTTGAAAGAGAAACAATACCTTAGAGTAAGTATTGGAAAAAGATTTTCCAAGCCAATAGACCTAAGACACAAGCTGGTATAGCCATTCTAATATCTAACAAAATATACTTCAAAGTTAATCAAAAGAGATATGGAAAGACACTTCCTACTCATCAAAAGAAAAATCCACCAAGATAACATTTCAGTTCTTAACATCTATACCCCAAATACATGGGCACCCACATTTGGAAAGGAAACACTACTAAAGTTTAAATCACTCATCGACCCTTACACATCAATAGGGGAAACTTCAACACTCCCCTCTCATCAACGTGCAGGTCATGTAGACAAAAACTAAACAGAGAAATTCTGGAGCTAACAGATGTTGTGAACTAAATGGACATAATAGATATCTACAGAACATTTTACCCTAAAACAAAAGAATACACCTTCTTCTCAGCACCTTATACAACATTTTCCAAAATTAACCACATACTCAATCACAAAGCAAGTCTCAACAGATGAAAGAAAGTTGAAATAACCCCCTGTATCCTATCAGACCACCATGGATTAAAGCTGGATTTCAACAACAACAGAAACAACAGAAATCCTATAGTTGAACTGAACAATTCTCTACTGAATGATTACTGGGTCAAGGCAGAAAAAGAATGAAATTAAAGACTGCCTAGATTTCAACAAAAATGAATGCACAACATTCCCAAACTTATAGGACACAGTGAAAGTGGTGCAAAGAGAAAAATAATAGCACTAAGTGTCCACATAAAGTTATTGGAGCAGTCTCATACTAGCAGCTTGACAGCACACAGGAATCCTCTATACTAAAAGAAGCAAACACACCCAAGAGGAGTAGAAAGCAGTAAATAATCAAACTCAGGGATGAAATCAATAAAACAGAAACAACAAGAACAATACAAACAACCAAAGAAACAAAAGTTGGTTCTTTGAGAAAATCAACAAGAATCACAAAACCTTATCTAAACTAACTAAATGACAGAAAGAGAATACTCAAATTAACAAAATTAGGAATGAAAAATAGGACATAACAACAGATACCTATGAAATCCAAAGAACCATTAGGTCATAGTTTAAAATCCTACACTCCACAAAATTGGAAAATCTAAAAGAAATGTATATTTTTTCAATAAATATGACTTACCAAAATTAAATCAAGATCAGATAAATGATTTGAAAAACCTATAACCCCTAAGTAAATAGACGCAGTCATTAAAATTCTCCCAACCAAAAAAGCCCAGGACCAGATGGTTTTAGTATAGAATTCTACCAGACTTTCAAAGAAGAGCTAACACCAATACTCCTCAAAATATTCCACAAAATAGAAACAGAAGGAAAATTGAAAAAATCATTTTATGAGGGCATAGTTACCCTGAGTCAACAAAGAAAGAGAATTACTGAACAATTTCCCACATGAATATTAATGCAAAAATACTCAAAAAAATAATCACAAGCCAAATCCAAGAACACATTTAAAAAAATCATCCATCATGATCAAGTAGGCTTCATCTCTACTTCATCAAATAGGCAGGGATGGTTCAATGTAAAAAATCTGTCAATGTAATCCACCACAGAGACCGACTAAAAGAAAAATACCACATGATCATCTAATTAGATACTGGAAAAGCTTTTGACAAAATCCAACACTCTTCATGATAAGACTTTTAGAGAGATTAGAGATAAAAAAGGACATATATAAACATAATAAAGGAAATTTCCAGCAAGCCTGTAGCCAACATCAAATTTAATGGAGAGAAACTCAAAGCAATTCCATTAAAATCAAGAATGATATAAGGCTATCCACTCCCTCTGTATCTATTCAATATAGTACTTGAAGTTCTAGCTAGAGCAATATGACAACTGTAGGAGTACAAGGGGACACAAATTGCAAAGGAAAATGTCAAAGTTTGTTATGTGTAGATGATATGATAGTATATACATAAGTGATCCCAAAAAGTTCACCAGAGAACTCCTGCAGCTGATAAACACCTTTAGTGAAGAGGCTGGATATCTGATTACCCCCCAACCAAAAAAATCAGTAGTCTTCCTATATACAAAAGACAAATGGGCTAAGAATGAAATCAGGGAAATAACACCATACACAATAGCCACAAACAGTATAAAATATCTTGAAGTAACTCTAATCAAGCAAGTGAAAGACTTGTATGATAAAAACGTCAAGTCTTTAAACGAAGAAATTGAAGATATCAAAAGATGGAAAGATCTCCCATGCTCATGGATTGGTAGGATTAACATAGTAAAAACAACCATCCTACCAAAAGCAATCAACAGATTCAATGTAATCTCCATCAAATTCCAGCACAATTTTTTTACAGACCTTCAAATAAAAATACTCAACTTTATACAGAAAAACAAAAAAACCTAGTATACTTAAAACAATTCTGTACAATAAACAAAAAATCTGGCAGTATTCCCATCCCTGATTTCAAGCTTTACTACAGAGATATTGTAATAAAAACCACATGGTATTGACATAAAAACATACAGGTGGATCAATGAAACCAAATTGAAGACTCAGACATAAATACACACACCTATGGCCACCTGATTTTTGATAAAGAAGCCAGAAAGATGCAATGGAAAAAAGAATGTGTCTTCAACAAATGGTGCTATTCTAACTAGATATCAGCATGTAGAAGAATTCAAATAGATCAACCTCCATAAAACTCAAGTCCAAATGGGTCAAATACCTCAACATAAAACCAGAAACACTGAATCTAATAGAAGAGAAAGTGGGGAATATCCTTGAATGCATTGGCACAGGAGACAACTTCCTGAACAGAGAACTAAGAGCACCAGGACTGAGACCTCAGGAAATTGAAAAGGTTCTATAAAGCAAAGGATACCATCAAAAGGACAAAATGGCAGCCCACAGAATGGGAAAAGATTTCACCAACTCCACATCTGACAGAGGGCTAATATCCAAAATATATTAAGAACTCAAAACAATAGACATCAACAAAGCAAATAATCCAATTTAAAAATTTAAAAATTGAATACAGAAACCCTGTCTCGAAAAACCAAAAAAAAAAAAAAAAAAAATTGAATACAGGAGCCGGGCGGTGGTGGCGCATGCCTTTAATCCCAGCACTCGGGAGGCAGAGCCAGGTGGATCTCTGTGAGTTCGAGGCCAGCCTGGGCTACCAAGTGAGTCCCAGGAAAGGTGCAAAACTACACAGAGAAACCCTGTCTCGAAAAACCAAAAAAAAAAAAAATTGAATACAGATGTAGACATAGAATCCTCAACAAAGAAATCTCAAATGGCTGAGAAACACTTTTAAAATGTTCAACACCATTAGCTATCATAGAAATGCAAATCAAAACTACTTTGAGATTCCATCTTACACTTGTCAAAATGTCTAAGACCACTAACACAAGTGACAGCTCATGCTAGTGAAGATGTGGATAAGGAAAACACTCCTCCATTGTTGATGGGAGTGCAAACTTGTATAGCCACTGTGGAAATTAATACAGAGTTACCTCAGAAAATTGGGAATTGAGCTACCTCAAGACTCAGCTATATCATTCTTGGAAGCTCTACCATACCACAAGGACACTTGCTCAACTATGCTCATAGCAGCTTTATTCATAATAGTTAGAAACTAGAAACAACTAGATGCCCCTCAACCAAAGAATGGATGAATAAAAGGTGGTATATTTACACAAGGGAGTATTACTCAGCTGCTAAAAACGAGGACATCATTAAATTTGCAGGCAAATGGATAGATCTAGAAAAAAAATCATCCTGAGTAAGGTAACCCAGAATCAGAAATACAAACATGGTATGTACTCACTCATAAGTGGATATTAGCTGTTAAGTAAAGTATAATCATGCTACAATTCACAGACCCAAAGAGGTTAAGTAACAAGGAGGAGTCAAGGGGGAATGCGTGGAACTCCCTGGGAATGGGAAATAGAATAGATTTGAGGGTAGATTAGGGGTAGGTGGGAGAGAGTCCTAGGAGACAGCTGGAATTGATGGGCATTTGCAAGGGGAGGGGGGTGATATAGAAACCTAATATAGTGGAAACTCCCTAGAGTCTACAAGAGTGATTCCAGCAAAGTCTCCTAGTAAAGGAAGACAAGGAGCCCAAATTGGCCATTTCTATAACCAGGCAAGGCTCCCAGCAGTGAGACTGGGACATCACCCAAGTCACAAAGCCCTTGATGTACATTATGTCCTGCCTGCAAGATATGCTGGAGTAATGGTGGTGCAGAACTTGTGGGAGTGGCCAGCCAATGACTGGTCCAACCTGAGACCCACACCATGAGAGGGAGCCCACACCTGACACTGTTTGGATGGCCAAAAACCAGAGACCCAGGAGAGAACCAAATATGACTGGCAGAAAAAAAGGTCAATGGAATAATTCCAAATGATATTCTGCTATATTCATAGATTGGTACCTAACCAATTGTCATCAGAGAGGAACCATTCAGGAATTTATGGGAGCAGATGCAGAGACCCACAGCCAAACATGGGGCACATGATGGGAACCCCACAGAAGAGGAGGAGGAAAAGTTGTAGGAACCAGAGGATTGAGGACACCATGAAAACAAGACCCACAGAATTATCTAAGCAGGGCTCATAGGGGCTAACAGAGACTGAAGTAGCAATCATGGAGTCTACACATGTCTGAACTAGCTCCTCTGCATATATGATATGGTTGTATAGCTTAGTATTCTTAAAGGACTCCTAATAGTGGAAGTAGGAAGTATCTTTGATGCTTTTGCCTGTGCTTGGGACCCTTTTCTTCCTACTGTGTTGCCTTGTCTAGTCTTGATATGAGGATTTGTGCTTAGCCTTAACGTAATTTGTTATTCCATGCTCTGTTGATACTCCTGAAAGGCCTGCTCTTTCTTTTTTTAAGGGAAACAGAGGAGAAGTAGATCTTGGGGAGAGGGGAGTGGAGGACTAGGAGAAGTGGAGGTAGGGAAACTTTGTGAAAAGTATAAAATGTAAGTAAAGAATAAAAGTGAAAAATAATTTTTTAAAAAAGTACACCGTCTTACATACTGTTTCCAGGAGAGAAATGGTACAACATAAACTATCATACAATGGGAACAAAAATCATCAAGAAGCAAATCAAGTAATGTTGTACAAGGGAAACACGACATGTCAAGAACATTGCAGATTGAGCACACAGTAGCCTTGGGACTGATAAATTATGGTCTCATTAGTGGGAAAAGCCAAGTTCCCAGGAACTGAAACATTTACTTCTTCAAGGCTCAGGCCTCAGCCCCAGACTTGCTGTGTAAGTCTATTCCTGAGCAAAGACATAGAACTAAGTTCCCTTTGCCTTTCATCAGGGCCTCTGAGAAAGCTTTGGATCAATCCATTTCTCAGCACACCACCAAAGCTCTCCCACCACCACCAAGTTTGTTTGCTTGAGCTCTCATTTGGTTTGAGTTTATGGGATTAAAAATCTCTGTATGTATGTAGCTGGAGTTTTCTCCAGTCCCATCCGGGCTGAGAGCCACTCAGACCCAAGTAAACCCACAGAGACTTATATTTCTTATAAACTGTTTGGCCATGGCAGGCTCCTTGCTATCCAGTTCTTATATTTTAAATTAACCCATTTCTATCAATCTGTAAGTTGCCATATAGCTTGTGGCTTACTGGTACTTTCACATCATGCTTCCTCTGTCTCTGGCTGGAGACTCCTGACTCAGCCTTCCTGTTCCCAGAATTCTCCTCTCTGCTTGTCCCGCCTAGCCTATATTAAACTTCCTGACTGGCTACTGGCCAATCAGCATTTTATTTATTAATCAATCAGAGCAGTACATTCACAGCATACAGAACATCCCACAGCACCTCCCCTTTTCTGTCTAATCAAAAAGGAAGGGTTTAATATAGTAAAATTACATATAACAAAACAGTAATCAAGGAAGAACTACAGTTATAATACCTAGTCTATTTGTATTTGGCAAAATTAAAGATATCCTATCTATCCTATATTTGTGAGTCTAAGGTTTTATATCTAACTTATCTTTTATCATAACTAAGGAAATTATAACTATCTAGTCTTCAACTACATCAAAGACCCCAGAAGGATATGATATTACCTAAGAAATGGGAGAAGGATGCAACCAACTTTTGGGAGTCTTGCAAGAGTAGACAGAGACAGCTGGCAGCCTGAACAGTCACCCAAAGTTGCTCTGTAAAGTTGGGGCATCTGTCTTCAGCCCACAGGCATTGAGTCTCTCAGTCTCTGTGTCCTGTAGAATGTCTGGCAGTTTCTTCTGTGAAGCAGGAACCTGTAGGATCATTTTGCCAAGCAAAAGTTCAATGGTCACCTTCCTATGGGTCCTGTATGTCCAGTCTATCAAGCAGTCCAGGCAAGAGCAATTTCTTGTCAAAATGACTATTTTTGCCAAGAAAAAGATAAACTCCATATAGAGCATCATCAATGCCCATCCTTCTCTCTGAAGTAAATCAGTGCTGCCAGGAGCAGACATGTCTCACTGTCCAGAAAATGTGAATTTTTAAAACATTTTAAATGCCATATTCTGTAAGTCTTTGAAGTGTTTGAAGATTCCCTACCTAATTTAATTATATCTATGTATACCTAGAAAACTTAACATGACTATAAGTTTGACTATCATAGAAGACTAATTATTAATCTGTATTTTTAATTATCCATTACAATCTAAATGAGTTACATAAACATAATACCTCCAATGAGAGTAGAAATATATATACAGTATAACAAAATCAACTTAAAATTTGTATCAATAAACTAAAATTCATAACAATGTAAAACATTTCAAGCAAGTTGCTGTTCTTTAAAAGTAGGTTCAGCAATCTACCCCTTTTATCCTATCATATCTATATCCTATATATCTATATCATATCCCCTTTTCTTCTTTTAGAAAGATATTGACTATGACCAATAACAATTTGTAACCAACAACCTAAACAAAGACAAACATCCATAATCTATTTTTTGAGAATGTGGGTGTAGTTTTCTAGGCTAATTCCTGCTGGATGAGGGTGCTGTATTCTTATGGGGACATAAAGAAAATTTTAGGATTTTGGAGTAGTTCGTGAGGCTGTATTGTCTGAGCCAGTTGCCTTGAAACTGTTCTGGATGTTGGGTCATCTGTGCCATGGTGTCATTGGAGACATTTCAGAGGGTCTTGGCTGGTCAAACCTGATGTATCTTAATCTGGAGCAAATACATAGCCTTTTGCTTTCTGTGGAAACAAAAGCAGAGCCTCCTTTCCAAAGCAACATATCCTTAAATCCAAATTTTGAAGTCAAGATACCTTTAAAATATACATAGTGGTTTAACTCATCAGCCTTTATAATCAAATGTCTCTCTGGAGTTAAAAATCCCAAAGACAACACAATCCAGATTCTGTGTGTGATATCCATCTTTATGTGGCTTATTTTTTTATATTAATTTTACTTTCTCTTTAAAGACCTTATTTTTTAAAACTATTTCTTTATATAACTGTATATATTTCTTTTTGTCTCTTTTGCAAGCCTACATACACTTTTACACACATTGTAAACTATTCCATCTGAATCTGTCTTATTGTGAGCCTCTTGTTTTAAACTGCAACATTCTCTGCCCACCACAGCTTCCCAACATGGTGGTGGTACATTTGCCACCAGCTGTCGGTCTGGAAGCCATGTGTACCATCAACTCTCAGAAGCAGTGGGTCTATGGTTCTATCATAGCAGCATATAGCCCAGAAAACTTTTTTTCTTTTTTCTTTTTTTGTCTATACTAGCAAAGGCTAAATCTTCCACACAGAGTAATGTGCTGCTTACAGATGCCTCATTCCCGCCATACTGCAGGCAAAACCCGCATGCCACAAACCCACCATAGAGTAGCTCAAGCCCACATGTTGTAGTGTCTTGCCACCCACATGAGACACGAAGCATGAACTTAGGTGGAAACTCTAGCCATTGGGCGCCATTTGTAGCTAGAGTTTTCTCCAGTCCCACCTAAGCCTGCAGCTGCTCAGACCCACGTTAAACACACAGAGACTTATATTTCTTATAAACTGTTTGGCCATGGCAAGCTCTTTGCTATCCAGTTCTTATATCTTAACACATTTCTACCAATCTATAAGTTGCCACATGGCTTGTGGCTTACTGGTACTTTCACATCATGCTTCCTCTGTCTCTGGCTGGAGACTCCTGACTCAGCCTTCCTGTTCCCAGAATTCTCCTCTCTGCTTATCCCGCCTAGCCTATACTATACTTCCTGCCTGGCTACTGGCCAATCAGCATTTTATTTATTAATCAATCAGAGCAACACATTCACAGCATACAGAACATCCCACAGCATATGTACAATCTGGCTGAAATTTTCTCTGTAGACTTTGCTGCCTCAAACTCTTAATTCTGCTGCTGTCTCAGCCACCCAAGTGCTGGAATTATATGTGTGTGACTCCATTCCTAGATTTTGTCAGTCCTTGGGTGAGAAGTCCAAAGTTAGGATGTCATCAAATTTAATTCTTCATGAACATTCTCCCTCTGACTTCTAATCAAGTACTTCCTCTGAGGTGGGTAAGGTCAAAAGCACTGGGACATGCCTTAAGCACAGCTCTTTGCACAAAGAGCTGTGACATGCACAGAGAGCACTCTGGCCAGGGGAAACCTGACCCAAAAGCTCCAGACCAAAAGATGATGACATGCAGTCCAGAGCAAACCAGGAAACACCATGGCAGCTGGAAGCAGAGTCCGCCAAAAAGTACACACATAAATACCTCAGCCCTTTGTTTAATAAATGAGATTGGTTGCATTCTTCTGGAGCCTGTGCTACTGGGTCTATGTCTGCCCACCCACTACCCCTGGGGATTAGAGACCGCAGGATCCCAGCTGCAGAGCCAGCAACATTCTGGTACCCACATGGACTGTATGGACTCCTTAATATGGCTCGCTCTCTGAGTCCTCCTTAACTTTCTCTTTTGGGCATTTTTCTTTATTTTTTGCTGGCCAGCTTGCTGTCCTGATTCCCAGACTCAACATTGTGATAGGCCCCCTACAGCTGATTCCCAGTGAGTAGACTCCTCTTCTCAGTTCTTTATTCTTCTTCCCCAACTAGTGAGATGGCATAGCAAAGTAAATTCAAAAAGGTCAACAATATTCAGTGGGCAAGAAGAATTGTTCACAGTTCAGATTACAAACCTCTTCCCACTGCACACTCATACAATTACGTGGCATACAACTGCCCTACACAAAGACATATTGATGAGCAAAATGTGGAGTGGAAAGATGATAAAAGTATGAGATGCTAGGACCTCCCTCTGTTAGAAGTTAGCTCATGTAGAGCCACTATAATGGCATATGACCAAGGAACAACAGAATGCCAGGATTAGACATATAGACAAATTCTATAAGGATATAAATGTGAACATTGATTGTATTATGTCAGAATTTGAATAATAACTTCAGCAGCTTTAGCCTGAGAATTTTTCCTGGGCACTCTGACCACTAAGAGTTAATAATACATTGCTTGAGACATGGCAAAATGCCCAGGGTGGTTGAATATTTTGTTTTGGTCTAGTGTCCTTGAAGCAACCAAAACAACCAGCCTGAGCACAGGTTGTCATATGGCTCTAGATTCTCAAAAATTGGGATATGGGTTTATGAGTAAGAATGATAACTCTGTTTATTAATTATGTCAAAACTTGAGGGGAAATGATTGGAAATGATAACTCTGTTCTGTCATAGTTTATTAATGATGACTAACAAATGAGCAAAAGGAAGTGAAACACATGTCCAAAAACAAAAATGATATGATCTATGTTTTGGAACATCATGAACATATCCCTGCTAACTAAATTCTGTATAAATAAAGAAATACTCTGACTGCTAGTCAGTCAGGCTGCAAGATTCTTGAGACCACCATGGCCTGGCTCACTTCCTTCTCCTGCGGACTCCTTACATCCCCTGCAGGACCCATCCACTGCCAGCAATGGCTCCCGGCAAGTGAGTGTTTCTCTCTCTCTCTCTCTCTCTCTCTCTCTCTCTCTCTCTCTCTCCTTTCTCTCTCTCTCTCTCTCTCTCTCTCTCTCTCTCTCTCTCTCTCTCTCTCCTTCCCTCGCTTGTCTTTAGGGCACATACTGTTTATTATCATTTCATCATGGCATTTCCACATAAGGGCTGGCCACTTGGAAACAGAATCAAGAACTGACCTCCCAAATGGTCTTTTCTCTCCAGAGACATCATGTGAGGAAGTCCCTCACATAACACTTGCACTCAGTTCCACAAACACAAGCCTTTTCTTTCATTTCCGGCCCAAGACTTCATGAGGGACCATCCGTGGCTTTGAACCAACTGAAGTTTCTTGCCTGGGGCTACTCTCCAGGAGAAACTGAAGGGGCCTCTGCCCACTGGAGGGACCCCAACATCCCCTTTGGGATATGGTCAAAGGTTGTTAGTCTGTTAATCTATTCTTGAATCTGGTTACATGACTACCAGATACGAGCCATAAGGGTGGTGGCCAATATCTGAAACTCTGGTCAGACTTCTGGGTACCCCCTGCAGGAATCCCCTGCTCCCTCCCTCTGAGAGGAGTGGGAACATCTCTCTCATGGTACACCAGTTCCCTTAGTCCTATTGTTCAACTGTCTGTCATCTCCCACCTTCCCTGCCCACCCTTGTTCTGCTCTAGTCCCGCCTAGCATCATCCCACTGCCGGTCTTTTCCAGTCCTGTACACCTCTGAGCACAGGGAGATGCTGCCACTATCACTGTCAGCACCCTGCCCAGCTGTGACTTCCTGTGCCAGCCTGTCCCCGTGCTGTGAGTGACCATGGGGAGCCACAGAGGCCTGTGCACCCAAACCATGGAGAGCTTCTGTGGTTGTCAGGCATGTAGCATGGCCCAGTACACCAATTGTGATCTGCCCAAGCTGCGGGGAGCCACAGTGGCTGTTGGGGTATCTTCGTGGTGGCACAGCCATGCCCCAAGCCATGGGGAACTGTAGCCACCCTGATCAGGGCACCAGAGTCACAATCCATGTACCCCAGGGGAAACAAGACTTAGGGGATAGCTGTGGGGGATGGCAGGGGCCAGGCATAACAATGCAGATGTGCGCTGTCCCACCCTGCCCATCAGGCAGAAGCTCACATGCATTGTCCTGTCCCTGTCCATTTTGAGATAAGCCCACCTATCAGGCCAGACCAAATGTACGCTGTCCTGCCCTTTCTCCCCCATCCCCCTCACCCCCAGATAAGCCTGCATGCTCTTTCCACCCCTGCTATGCCAGGGTCACTGGAGAAGGCAGGTCTGCCTAAACCCTGAGCGCTTTCTCCCACCTGCTCAGTCCCAGAAACGGAGAGAAGGCGGGTCTACTTGAACCCCTGAACCCCGAGCACTCTCTTCCACCTGCCTGGTCATGGAGGCAGAGAGAAGGTGGGTCTGTCTGAAATCTGACCACTCTCTCCTGCCTGTGGTCTATGCCCGCAGGAGAGAAGGCAGGTCCCTCCCACCCAGTCTCCAGGCATAAGGCAGCTGCAACTGCCATGAGGAAAGGGCTTCTCATCCCAGGCTACTGCACCCTTTTCACTCCCCTCACAGGAAGCACCCAGTTCAGTGGCTGGAGCTACAATCAGGAGAGAGCAGAGCTCTCAGCTCCTGGGCTGCTGCAGTCTTTCACTGCTGTGCTTCAGAAGCATCTGGCCCTATTCAGCGGCTGTGCTGTGATCAGGAGAGGGCTGCAGCTTTTAACTCCTGCTGACAGCTATCTCAAGTACTCCCAGGAGAGTGCAATTTTACCCTCCCTTTAACTAACAATGGGTAATTTTCCTGCGACCACGAATGAACCTCAGATATTATCACTTAAAGCTCTTTTACAGACCAGGGATATTCACATCAAGCATGCAAACCTGGTTAGTTTTTGGGCTGAAGCCACTGCCATAGCACTCTGGACATCTCCTGACAATATCTGGGATCCTTCCCTTTGGATGTGTGTTTTATTCCTAGCCAGAAAAAGAGAAGTTCAGGAAGGGAAATCTCTACATGCATCATTCACACCTATTTTATTAGAGATTATAGCTTGTATAAAAGAAGGTGCCACAAATGATGTTCTTAAAGCTTTTAATGACCCCTGTAAAACACAAATGATGAATACCCTCTGGCTTGACTTCCCACATCCCTAGGGAGAGCCAGATTCAGAGGATGAGGACAACCCATCAAAGAAGTCTCCTAAACAATCCCCTCCCACCTCACCTCCCAAAGAGGAAAGTCTCTATCCTTGGGCAGAACTACCTTCATCCTCATGCCCTGAACAGCATCACTGTGATTCCCTTAAGGCAATACCATCCTCAGTAACTAAGGCCTGCCCCGCCCCAGTACCTGAGTCCCTTATGCAAGCTCCAACAACAAATATCACTCTTCTAATCATTTTGCTTTTCCAGTTAATGTAGGACCTAATGCTGCCAACCAGCCCTGGGTAACCAACCTTCTTACAGATCTGTCTTTGATTCATAAAGCTGCTAATGAATCAGGTCCTGACTCGACATATTTTAAACAGGTGCTGAGACAATGGATAATGCATTTACAAACCTATCATGATTGGTCCCATTTAATGAAAGCTGTATTGGATCCCACAGTTTTTCTTAATTGGTATACAGCTTATTAAGAAAAAGCTGAAACACAGGTATGCCTAAATATTCAATATAATATTGCTGTATCCCTAGACATGCTGAGAGGCAGGGGCCAATATGTTAATCCCATGACCCAAGCCCAAATTGGCCTGCATGCCTCTTTTCAGCAGGTCTCTGAACTTGCATTTAAAGCCTTGAAATCCCACATTGCTTGGGATCTGACTGCATACTTTTGTAATCTGATATGGTAGCCAGGGGAAATTTTTACTGACTTCTTAGCCCGAGTCAAAGAGGCAGTGGAGAAATGTGTCGATCCTAGCCTGACTAGGGAGATGCTCAATAAGCAATTAAAATCAGAAGGGCTTAATGCCCCTACCCACAATGCAATTGTGGCAGTGCATAATGAGGACATCCATAAGTGGGTGATCGCTACTCACGATCTTGAACCCCAGGCAGGACCCATGGCTGCTCTTACAACCTCCCTCAATGCACTATTAGCTTCCAAAGATAAGTTCGTGGGAAATCCTCTCCCCACCCACTTGACCATTCTTGCTGGGGCTGTGGTCAGTCAGGTCACCTTCATAGAGACTGTCCTAAAGCTAGGCCCAAGACTAAATGCTCCAAATGCCAAAAAGGCTTTCATTGGGTACATTATTATAGGAGCTCTCCACAAATTCCTTTAAACTCAAGGAGGGGCATCCCTCAGCCCAGCAAGTAAGAGGGGGGTCCTCCAAACCCAGACTGTTCTGGACCCTTCCAATATTCCCCCATTCTCCCATGATGATCATCTACCTAGATGGCAGACCCACCAAGGGTCTGGTGGACACAGGGACAAAAGCCACTGCAATATCTCCTAATGATGCCCAAGCCTTCCCACATTGGAAACTTAAAGATGACTCAACCATTACTGGGGTAAGAGGAGATAAGCCTTCTAAAACAACACTTTACCTGGTTCACTGGAAGGATCTTGATGGCAATGAGGGGCGATTTCACCCTATTGTAGCTAATACACCCTATATGCTTTGGGGTTGCAACCTATTAGAAGAAATGGGAGCTATGCTCACCACAGATGATAAAGCCTTTTATGAGGATATAGTAACACATGATATGACAGGTCAGTCTGGTAGAAATTCTAGCCTTCACCTCCAGTTCTAAGGACCACTGCTCCACACACAGATATAAATATTCCAAGGCCCATACCATTAAATTGAACATTGCAGAAGCCTGTGTGGGTGGACCAGTGGCCTATTATAGAACTCAAACTATCAGAATTGAGAAAAATTAGTTGAAAAGCAATTGTCATTGGGCCATATTGAGCCTTCCCACAGTAGATTTAACTCCCCCATTTTTGTAATTAAGAAAAAGTTGGGAAAATATTGCCTTCTGCAAGACTTAAGGCAAATCAATGCACAAATGGAAAAAATGGGTTCCCCTCAAGCAGGGCTACCACAACCAGGTATTATTCCACCAGGGTGGCATATTCTTGTAATAAATATTAAAGATTGTTTTTTTCTCAATATCACTGGCTCCAAAGGACAGAGAATGCTTTGCATTCACTGTCTGGGAGCCCAATTTTCAAAAACCTGCTTCCAATTATCACTAGAAGGTGTTACCCCAGGGTATAAAAAACAGTCCATTTTCTGCCAGTTGTATGTTCAACAGGCCTTGGCTAGGGTCGCTGGTGAGGTATTAATGATGCACTATATGGATGATATCCTGTTGGCCCACTCAAGCAGATACTTCAGAAGTTATTGCCCTAGCTCTTTTTGAGGACTTAGGAGCCCTTCACCTCAAGGTGGCCCTGAAAAAAATACAATGGCTACCCCCATTTGCCTTCTTAGATTACCAAATCAGCCAAGTCATCCAACCCCTCAATGCCTCTATTATAATACAAGAGTTCTACTCCCTTACAGACCTCCAGGAGCTCTGTGGCACCATTAATTAGCCTAAGCAATTTCCCTCAATTCCCAATGAGGACATGAGACAACTGTTCTCCATTCTCAAGGGGCATACCTCCTCCTCTGCAAAAATGCAACTGATAGAGGGGGCCAAGGATATGCTAAAGAGGGCTAGTGAACTTGCCTATAATGCCCCCCTAAGGAGACATAATCCAAATGTTCCCCTGATAGCTCTAGTCCGTTGGACTAAGGGTGGCATATTGGGAGCACTGTGGCAATCAGGCCTAATCTGGATACATTTATCACATTCTGAGTCATCCCATATCACCTCCAAGTTTGATATTGCCTTTGAGATAGGCGTTAAAGGAAGAACAACTGCTAAGAGAATCATGGGCCATGAACCAGACAAGATGGGTCACAAACCTTCTCCCTCCAAAATACTCAGCCCTTATGGGAAGACTCTCTTTCCTTCCAGAAAATAATGACAAGTTCTCCAGGGACCTTGGATAACCACTTCCCCCAAGATGAACGTTTGTCATTCTTGTCACTTCTTGAGTTAACTGTAAGCCTATGTGTGAATCATTTGAACATCCCTCTCCCTCAAGTGGCTATAGCTTTTACAGATGCCAATAAGACCAAATTTGGTTTAATACTAATGCATAATGCTAAAGAAATAACTCATGCCCAACTCAACCCAGGCTCTGTCCAGTTGGGAGAACTCCTGGCCATCCTTAAAGTACTGGAGTTGAGCCAGTCAGTGTCCGTAAACATTTTTTTCAGACAGCTGATATGCTACCCAGGCATGTAAGTTGTTGTCCTTTGCTAAACTAAAAACCCTTAGAGATCCCATCTCTATGACCATGAACGCAATACAAGACTAGAGAATAGGAGGCATCCCTGTTATATATTTCATATTCAGTCACACTTGGGATTGCCAGGAATGATGGCTGCTGGCAACCACAGTGTAGATAAAATAATCATGACAATGTCACTGCCAGTGCTGGAGCAGGCCAGGTGCTTACACCTACAGTTCCACCTGTCACCTCATAACCTCCATAAACTTCTGCCTGACTTGCTCCTGTCAAGCTGTAAGTACCTAGCATGAATTTGCACTACCTGTGCTCCCCTAGCTCCCCTGGGACCACTAATAGAGTAGAAATTAACCCCAAGGGCCTAATGCCCGATGCACTCTGGCCAATGGATATTACTCATCATCCCCCCTTTGGCAACTTAAAATATATACATGTAATAGTAGATACATACTCCTCATTTACCTTTGCCCTAGTACAGACTGCGGAAAAAGCCTCCCAGGCAATCAAGGCATTAAAAACCACTATGATGGTCATGGGAGTGCCTTGGAGCATAAAAACAGATGATGACCCAGAATATACCTCTCAACAGTTTAAGGATTTTCTTAGGGAATGAAAAATAGAGCACACCACAGGTATTCCATAGAACCTCCAAGGACAGGCAATTGTAGAAAGAACAAACCTCTCACTAAAGGATGACTTACAAAAATACCCAAGGAATTTTAGAGGGATCCACATGTGGCCCTGGTGGAAGCTCTGTTTAAGAGCAACTTCCTGTCTTTTGATAATAAATGACTGATTCCAGACTATAAGCATTGGGTCTCTCTCCCCAGAGAAACACCACTCCCTCTAGTCAGACAGAGAGACCCTATATCTAATCTCTGGCAATCTCCTCCTCCTTTTCTAACCTGTGGGTGAGGATATGCTTGTGTGTTTCCACAGGGTCAAGCTAAACCAATATGGGTGCCAATCAGAGATGTAAGGCCTGCTACAGATCAAGAAAATCTTAAAGAGGACCTCTCCCTTTGCTGACAGTCCTACTACTGATCCTGCCAACAATCGTTCAGGCCAAATATCTATGGGTGTTAGTCTCTGCCCCACCTATCCCAAAGTCTGTTACAGTAACTGCCCCTACTTTCCTGGGAATTTGTACAACAAACAAAATCTTGGGCCTTCCTTATGCCCCATTTCAAGGCTATTTTAGTTATTCATTTGGATTTTATTGAAATACCTATTAACTGGGATTATTGCCTTCCTGATTTTGTACCCCATCCCCTTTATGGAAAAGCTAAAATGGAGCTTTGGATCCAGACGCCAGAGGATACCTTTTTTTTTTTTTATGATACCATCTCTGCTTCTGACAGAGTTACAAATGATCTCTATGTTGTCATATGAAATCATTTTGCCTCCTCTGCCACCCCTGTATGCATTAAGACCCCCTTTTCTTTATCTTAACCAGTTCTTCCATGCCAATGCTACATTGCACTCGAGACCTTTGTAAGCTGGGACCCTGCTGGAATCCTGAGGAGGCCTCACGGGCAGTAGTGGTGCACCTCCCTGCTTTCCTTTCAGTACCTTTGACCAATGTAACTATTTCTGTAGGGTAGAATTGATGGAACAAAACAGAATAAAAAGAGACTTTGGAATAACAGCAGCCATGACGACTGCTATTCTGCTTGCTGTGGCAAGTGGTGCAGTGGTCACAACCTCCATGGTTCAAATGGGAGCCACTGCCTGTACACTTAATATAGCCATAGAAGAATCAACCTGAGCATTAAGCACTCAATAACTGATTAATTCCCATTTCCAGTCAACTATATTCAATTTACAGCAACATCTAGATTTATTGGATGAAGAAATCCAGACATTAAGATGGTTGGTAAGAGGAAACTGTGATCCCTGATTTCCCTCCTTTTGTTTAACCCCTTACTTTGTCTTGAATATGACACAAGCCAGGGGTAAATTAAGAGAAATCATGTTGGGATTGTAGAGCAAAGAATTCTTAAACCTTTCGATACAACTCTCTAATGAAATCTTAAGCCTGAATTACACATGTGTGAAATCATTGGAGGTGTCTACAACATTCTTTGCTCAAATTTGAGATCACATAAAATCAATTCTAGACCCCTCAAAATTATAGCATGGGGAATGATGCTTTTAGTAATTCTGTTGCTTAAGTGTTTTGTACAGCATGTTTCCCAGCAACACCATGTCAACAAAATGACCCTGCAACTGCTTGCTAATGGCTCAGGAACACCCTGATCATCACCCCCCCTAAGGAAGTAATAAGCTAACCGAAATTCATGATGCCTCTGTCTGATGCCTCTGTCTAATACTATTGCATCCTAGGCGCTTTCCAAGGGAACCACCCTCCAAGGGCTGGTAGCCAAAGATGGGTAAGAGCCTGTTAGGCAGGCCAACCTAAGAGAGGCACAGTCGCCATGTTGAGGGACCCCTGAGGTGGGGACAACAAAATTAGAGCAAAGAACCTTAATTCCCACTAGCAGCCACAAAATAAAATAAAAAGGGTAAAATGAGGTGGGTAAGGCCAAAAGAACTAGGCCATGCCTTAAGCAAACAAAGAGCTGTGACATGCACAGAGAGCACTCTGGCCAGGGGAAACCTGACCCACAAGCTCCAGACCAAAAGATGATGACATGCAGTCCAGAGCCAACCAGGAAACACCACGGCAGCTGGAACAACGAGATTGCTTGTAATTTCCCAGAGCCTGTGCCATTGGTTCTGCATCTGCCCACCCACTGTCCTCAGGATCAGAGACAGCAGAATCCTAGCTGTAGAGCCAGCAACATTCCTCCTTTGTTTTCATTCAGCTTTTGCATTTCACATGTTCATAGAGGGGTGGAAGATGGGAAACAAACTGATCCCTTTTTATGATTATAGTCCCATTGTGAAGGGACCACCCTCACAATCTTATAAGCTTGACACCTCTCAAAGGCCCAGGTATATACACTATCACACAGGGTGCCAGAGCTCCAGCTATGAAAAGGAAATAGAGCCATCAATTTTGTCAATAGCAATCTGTAACAGCCTTCATTCAAAATCTGAAAATTGTGTACTCTTTCATCTTAATTATATAGTTAAAAGTTTTGCAGAAGCCTTCTTGGAATTAACACAAATTGAGGAATACTGCCCTGATGGACAGATGCTAAAAAATGGAGGCTCTTATTAATTTCAGATAATGAATCCAACTGTTAAACTAGTCTTTGACAAGAAAATAAAATTTAGGTCACTTAGAAAGGAATTGAGTCTTCTCAAAACCTCAGAGAACTACATCCATGAAATCTTAAAAATGTGGTCACCTAAGCAAGATTTGCTCAGTTTTTCAGTGACAACACCAACTGACATCCCAATTTGGGTAGGGGAAATCTCAAAAGGCCCTACCCCCAGATGAAGAACTATAAAGCATAATGGCCACTGAGAAAGGGAGAATCTGTCTTCTCTGAAGATAAGACTCCAGATAGGTTGTCCAATCTCAAGAGGCAGGTCTAAACATATGCAAAAAGGAGCAAATCTAAATGGGCTCAGCAGGTTTTGTGTGTGTGTGTGTGTGTGTGTGTGTGTGTGTGTGTGTGTGTGTGTGTGTAGGAAACATGGGATGAGTTGGAAGGAGAGGGGAGGAGTGGAAATGGTATAAATACAGTATTCATGTATAAAATCTTCAAAACTCAAATAAAACAAGTGATAAATGTAAAAGAAGAAGGAAGAGGAAGAAAGCCAACAAATGGCACTTTCAGAAAACAAAAAAGGTGAATTACTGAATTGTCTGGAAATGAAACACAGGTAATGTGCTTTAGGATAGCTGATCCAAATCATTTTAAACAAGATCAGTGTCGATGCTTTTTCCATGTTTTTGCCATTCTAATCACATACCTGTTTCAGTCTCTGATCAATTGAATCCAGCCATCCTTGGCAAATTTCAGCACTTTTACTGTTTATAAACAACTATACACTTGTTTATAAATGGACTCTCACAGTAGTGATAGAAGCAAATACTTGATGACCTTTGAAAATATATATTGTAATTGGCTTCCAGATGAAGGCTGGGGCTGCCATTATCCCATGAACTAAAGTTGGTGGAGAATGAGGTCCAGTGGCAGGAATGGTTTGTTATGTCCTCCACAACATAATGATAAAACATGCTGCAAGAAGGTTTAGGAACAGATTTTCACAGAACTTCATGAGGGGAATCTCAAGACATTAAGATGGCACTTGCCGGTTGCTTGCTCTGCTCCCTCTTTGTGATGACCTCAATCATGTTCTAGGGTTTTGCACAGTATTTCCACTTCTAATCCTGTCCTGTTATAGTTTCTATCACTTCCTAGTAATGGCACCAAACTATAAATCTATTAGTGGACTGATTTATTGATCAGGTCAGAGACCTCATGACCCAGTCACTTTTCAATGACTGTCCATCCACAAGTTTAAAACAAAGATTCAATACACGTGATTTTAATGAACACTTCATACCCAAGCCAAAAGAAGCAGCTTCCAAGTAGTTTGTTTTCAACCAGTTCTCACAGACTAATTCCATTATAAAAAGAGTAACAGCAGATGTGAAGGCACTAAGGTATGAATAGCTACAGGTGCTTCACTAAGCTGCAGGTGCTGAACCACTCCTTAAATGTACCTTTAGATTTGCAGGGGCCTGTAAAGACCCTAAAAAAAATCAGTTGTGGTCACCAAATATGAGAGTATGCCTCTGGATTTACACAAGTGAAGTTAAATTATTTTTTTCCCAAATATTTATTTTCCAAATATTTTTACCTGGATTTTCAGGTACTATTAGAAAGAATATATGATCTACAGCATTTCACCAACAGAATTCATTAAACTGAATACATTCAAATTTTTTACTTTAGAACAAATGCAAAATGTGGAGTGTGCATGACCTTCAGTACAAGAGTATTAACTATAACATGCACACTTGTGAATGCCCAATTCGAATTTTTAATGATTAATTGGTAATTTCAGTAATCAGAAGCCTGGGGTCCTAATCATGAATAAGACAGATAATAAAATATCTTACATAAAATGTAGCTGAGGACTGAGAAGATGGGTCAACTGGCCAAGTGCTTGTGGTGCAAGCCTGAGGGCCTGAGTTCAGTCATTACCACCCACCTTTAAAAAGGATTTTACAGCAGTGTACACCTGTACTTCCCAATGCTGGAGTGACAGTAACAGGAGGACTGGGGGACTTTCTGACCAGTCAATGTAGCCAATCAGTAAGCTCCAGATCCAGTAAGAGACCTTGTCTCAGAGAATAAGGTGAATAGCAGTAGAGGAAGATACCTGATTTCTGCCTCTGGCTGACACAAACACACACACACACATACACACACATTTATTCATATATAAATAGATATATGAATAGTATATATGTATATATATATATACTATACATATACATACATACATATATATATATATATATATATATATATATATATATATATATATATATATATACACTCACATACACATTTACACTCACATTCACATACATACTCATACCCACACACTCCCATGCTGTGGATATCGCTCTGTATAAATAAACACTGACTGGCCAATAGCCAGACAGGAAGTATAGGCGGGACTAACAGAGAGAAGAATTAAGGAAACAGGAAGGGAAGGGAGAGATTGCCTGGAGCCGCCGCCAGGACAAGGAAGATGTAAGGTACCCATAAGCCACGAGCCACGTGGCAAAGCATAGATTAATAGAAATGAGCTAAATATAAGAGTGAGAGCTAGACAATGTTAGGCCTGAGCTAATGGCCAAGCAGTTTAAATAATGTAAGAGTCTGTGTATTTATTTTATAAGTGGGCTCTGGGACTGGCGGGACTTGGCAGGAGCTGGAGAGAAATTCTCCAGCTACACTTACATACATACACACACTCATGCACATACATATACACTCACATACACATTTACACCCACACATTCACACATACTCATATCCATACACTTACACACATAGTCACATTCACACACACTCAAATATACTCACAGACATACTCACATATCCTCATAGTCACACTCTCTCTCTCACACACACAAAAAGAAGTAGCTGATTGGTCATTACGTGTGCATACAGAGTAAAGACTTATGAGATTAAACAACACAATAGTGGAAAACAAATAACATTTGGACAAATTACATGAATACATTTCTAATTTTTCAATGGTTACAAATGGCCAATATCTTCATTAAAAATGCTCACCATCACTAATCACCATGGATTAAAGTCAAAACCACCAAAAAAATTATCTCATACCTGTTAAATATTATCAACGAGACAATGAATAATTAAATACTGGCAAGAATGTGAAGAAAAAAGAACCCTTCCACACTGCTGGTAAAAATCTAGGTTACTGCACTCTCTATGAAGATCAGCCTGGAGGCACAAAACAGCCACTCTATTGCCTGGCAACCATATTGCTAGGTACAAAGCCAAAGGGAATGAAATTTATATGACCAGGAGATACCTGTACTGTCACATTTACTGCAATACTAGCCACAACAGATAAAACATGGGATCAGACTTCATGTCCATTAATGGATACATAGATTGAAAAGATGATAAGGAGTCAGCAAGATAGTTCACGAGATAATGGCTGAGTTGCCAAGTCTGACTAGCTGAATTTGATCCCTGGGACCCACTTCAGTTGTCCTCTGTGTGTGATGGCATGCATGTGTGAGCACACACACGCATTTAATAACAATTTTTACATAAAATGCTAAGAAAGTAGCGCAGATAGAGAAACCTTAATGGCATCGTGGTTCCCAGGGGCTAGAGTTAGTAGCTGCTCAAAAGGAATGCCATCTCAGTTACATAGGATGAATCTACTCTGGAGACGCAGCATGCATTGTGGTTACCATGGTTGCTAATACTCTAGACAGATCTTAATTATTCTCCCCTTAACAATATTTACTGTGCAATGATGAAAATTTTAATTACCTTGACTGTGGTAAACATGTCACTGTGTGTGTGTGTGTGTGTGTGTGTGTGTGTGTGTGTGTGTGTGTGTGTACATCATCACATTGTCCACCTAATATATATATATAGGTTTTGTTTACTAATTACACCTGTATGAATCTAGAGAAAAATAAAAAAATAAAATTTTCTCTATCCTTTGTAACAAAAAGTTTAGTGATACTAGAAATGAAGATTAAATATACAGTAAAGCAACTTCCTTTGTAAGTCATTTTATTCTGTGGACTAAAATTAAAAAGGCTATAAAATATTTGAATATTATAGAATATTTAACATATATACATATATATTATAGAGGAAGAGATTGAATTCATCAGGAAGATTTTTTATACACCATAAAATCACCCACTCCAATCTCCATGTCTTATATATAATATATAACACTTATCATCACTTGTGTCCTATCTTCTCATCTGTATTGTTTAGTATGTGTCTCCCTTACTTTCACATAAGCGTTATAGATATAGAATTTTGTCTTTTAATTGTTATAAGCCAAGTGCCATGCTTACAGTATGTAATCAACAAATATTTTTCAAATGAAATGAGCTATTTTACAGGAAACATTACCATAATTGGATAGATCAATAGTAACATAATAACTTGAAAACAAAGTCAAATTTACTTCCAAGAAGAAAAAATAGAACAAATGGCTTTACAGATAAGCCTCTTAGACATTCAGAGGTGCTGGACTGTCGATCGTATGGTTAATTCCACAGGAAAGACAGAAATCATCAGAATTTCTCTGAGGACAAGAGTAGACACAAATACTGTTTGTATAAAACACAATGCACAACAGTATCTGTATTTTTCTATGAATACTAGATGGAAGAAATCAGTAAAACGAAGTCTGGACAGATGGCTCAGCTGTTAAGAGCATGTACTGTGCTTGAACAGGACTGGAGTTTGGTTCCCAGCACCTACATCAGGCAGTTCACAACCACCTGTAACTCCAGGGGTTCCTGATGTCTCAGGCTTTTGCAAGCAGCAGCACTTACAAGCTCACATACATATGCACTAATTAGAACTAGTTAGTATTCTATATTCTAAATCATAAAATGTTTGTGTACAGCTTATTTAATTTTAAAGGAGTATTTAATCAGGAAATGCAAGAGTTCCTCAATTTCAAATTATATATAATTATACTGTACTCAATGACAGGCTAAAGAAGAAAAAATTATTTTTCCAATAAGTATTTTTAAATAAGTGAATAAATGTGTCATAGCCTTGAAAGAACCTTTAGTAACCCAAGACTAGAAAAAAGCACATTTAATCATGTATAGTATGTTGCAGATATACTTGTTTAGCCAATTTTTGACTATACTAACACAGTACTGGGAACTGGCAAGTTGAAAGACATACCAGAGCCTTTATAGCTGGTATGTGCCCTCACTTGACCAAGTACAGGAATCTGTAAGAAATACTCAAAATTTAGCAACATGACCAGGGACTTTTAGAAAGAGGTCAACTATTTGGGAAATGTAGTGTTAGGGACACTGAACTCTCCTGAGGATGTTACAGTAGTTTGTTTGTTTGTTTTTGTATTGTTTTACACTGCTTGGGATAGAATCCAGGACCTCACAATACTAAGTGATCTATCACTGAACTACATCCTAAGCCTTAAAGGAGAGTTCTAAATGTACTGTTCGACATCATAGTTCCAAATGAACTGTGGTGTGTTTTACATTTAAAAGTCTGATGAGATTGTTACTCCAGATTAAACTATTTTTGTCTATGGAGTTTTCAAGCCCACAAAGAAATACCATGGACACCACCATTACCACCCACTGGACCCTGTAACCTACAAGACCTACTCCTCTGCCCAAACCTACCAAACACATCATCCTCCCCTGGCCAACCATCCCCCACAAAATTAGCAGCCCCTGGAGGCACAAGCACCATCTGCACCATTTGGAACAAGAGATGAGTGACTGGTATCCCAGCTAAACTGCCCCAATCTCTAGACCCTAAACCCCATGCCACATCCCATGCCCCTCCCTCTACCATCTCAACCCCAGCAGCCAGCCAGCAGATAAGAATCCTGCAGGCAGGCTGCTACACCACTGCTGCTACCCATTGGACCCTGTAACCTACAAGACCCATTCCCCCACCTAAAACTTACTGAACTCATCATCCTCCCTCTGGCCAACCATTCCCTGCAAAATCAGCAGCCCCCTAGAGACACAAGCACCACCTGCACCAGTTGAAAGAAGAGCAGCCTCCCCAGGAACAGCCCTCTCCAGCAACAGCAGCATATCCTATAGGCACAAGTGCCACCCACACCAGTGGGAAGAACAGGCACAGGCAAAACCTACACCAGTTGGAAGAACAGACACCATAGGCACAAGTCCACAGCAGCCAGAAGAACTAGGCAATATGCTGGGTCTAGGCACCCAAACCCCCACAAACCTGAGCTGAGACAACCCTGCTTTACCTGACTACCATCCAATCAGCAGAAAACTTGGCCATTCAAGCCAAAAGACAATAAAGGAAACATACAATAAAGGAACAAAAAAACCCATCCAACAAAGACATCACAAGAATCAACACAAGCTCCTATAATTATCCCAAACCCAGAAGGGTAAATGGCAGTGTAAAGAATACATTCAACAATATAAAGAGTAATATGGCACCACTAGAACCTAGTGATTCTGCAACAGCAAGACCTGAACACCTCAATGCATATGAAAGAGAAGAAAATCACCTTAAAAAAATGACTTTATGAAGATGATGGGGGCCCTTAAAGAGGAAAGGGGAACTTCCTTTAAAGAAATCAAGGAAAATACAAACAAAAAAATGGAAAAAAATCAATAAATCCCTTAAGGAAAGCTAAGAAAGTCAAGGAAAAAAATCAAACTGGTGAAGGAAAGAGTTCAAGACTTGAAAATTGAAATAGAGGCAATAAGAAAACACAAACTGGGGGAATCCTGGAAATGGAAAATCTGGGTAAATGAACAGGAACTACATATGCAAGCATAACCAACAGAATACAAGAGATGAAAGAGAGAATCTCAGACAGTAAAGACCCAATACAGGAAACAGATTCATCAGTCAGAGAAAATGTTAAATCCAACAAATTCTTAACACAAAACATGCAGGAAATCTGGGACACCATGAAAAGACCAAAGCAAAGAATAACAGAGTTAGAAGGAGAAGAATTCCAGCTCAAAGGCACAGAAAACATATTCAACAAAATTATAGAAGAAAATTTTTACCAACCTAAAGAAGGGCATGCCTATGAAGGTACAAGAAGCTTACAGAACACCAAATAGACTGAACCAAAAAAAACAAGTCCCCTTGCCACAGAATAATCAAAACAGTAAACATGCAGAATAAGGAAAGAATAGTAAGTGCTGCAAAATAAAAAGGCCAAGAAACATATAAAGGCAGACCTATCAGAGTTACACCCAACTTCTCAATGGAGATGATGAAAGCAAGAAGGTCCTGGACAGATTTTTTGCATACACTAGGAGACCATGGATGCCAACCCAGACTACTACACCCAGAAAAACCTTCAGTCACCTTAGACAGAGAAAAGATATTCTATGACAAAACCAGATTTAAACAATACCTATCCACAAAATCAGCCCTACAGAAAGTACTAGAAAGAAAACTTCAACTCAAGGAAGTTAGCTGCACCCATGGAAACAGAGTCAATAGATAATCTCACACTAGCAAATCCCAAAGAAGGAAAATGCACACACTACCAACAGCAACAACAAAACCAAAAATATAACAGGAATTAGAAATCATTGGTCATTAATACCTTTTAATACCAATGGACTCAATTCACCTATAAAAAGACACAGACTAACAGAATGGATACAAAAACAGGATCTGTTCTCCTGCTGCATACAGGAAATATACATAAACTTCAAACACAGACATTACTTCAGATAAAGGGTTGGAAAAATATTTTCCAATCAAATGGACCTAAGAAACAAGCTTGTGTAGCTAATCTAATATCTAACAACATAAACTTCAAACTAAAATTATTGAAAAGAGATGGAGAAGGACATTTCATATTCATCACAGGAAAAATTCATCAAGATAAAATCTCAATTCTGAACATCTATGCCCCAAATACAAGGTCATCCACATTTGTAAAAGAAACGTTATTAAAGCTTAAGTCACACATCAAACCCCACAAACTAATAGTTGGAGATTTCAACTTCCCACTCTCACTAATGGACAGGTCTGACAGACAGAAATTTAACAGAGAAATAAGGGAACTAACATGTTATGATTCAAATGAACTTAATAGACTTCTATAGCACATTTCACCCAAAGACAAAAGAATACACCTTCTTCTCAGCACCTCATGGAACCTTCTCTGAAACTGATTACATACTTGGTCACAAAGCAAATCAAAACAGATACAAAAAAATTGGAATAAACCCCTGTATCTTATCAGATAACCATGGCTTAAAGTTAGAAATCAACAACAACACAAATTACAGAAAGTCTACAAACTCATAGAAAGTGAACAATGCACAACTGAATCACCACTGGATCAAAGAAGAAATAAAGAAAGAAAGTAAAGACTTCCCAGAATTCAATGAAAATGAATGCACAACATACCCAAACTTATGGGACACTATGAGAGGAGAGCTAAGAGGAAAATTCATGGTACTAAGCGGTGACATAAAGAATTTGGAGAAATCTCACACTAGGAACTTAACAGCACATCTGAAAGCTCTAGAACAAAAAGAAACAAACTCAACCAGGAGGAATAGATGATAGAAAATAATCAAACTGGGGCCTGAAATCAATAAAATAGAAACAAAGAGAATAATACAAAGAATCAATGAAACAAAGAGTTGGTTCTTTGAGAAAATCAACAAGATAGATAAACCCTTACCAAGACTAACCAAAAGGTAGAGAGAATATGCAAATTAACAAAATTAGAAATGAAAAAGGGGGACATAACAACAGACACTGAGGAAATCCAAAATATCATTAAGTCATACTTCAAAAAGCTATACTCCACAAAATTGGAAAATCTAAAAGAAATGGACAATTTTCTGGATAGGTACCACATACAAAAATTGAATCAAGACCAGATACACAATTTAAATAGACCTATAACCCCTAAGGAAATAGAAGCATTCATTAAAAGTCTCCCACCCAAAAAAAGGCAAGGGCCAGAGGGTTTCAGTGCAGAATTCTACCAGAATTTCAAAAAAGAGCTGATACCAATAGTCTTCAATATTGTTTCACACAATAGAAACAGAAGGAACATTGCCAAACATTTTATGAGGCTACAGTTACCCTAATACCCAAACTGCACAAAGATACAACCAAGAAAGAGAATGTACGGAGAGGAAGAGCAACAAAAGAGATATATTGATATGGGGGACCATTACGGGGTTAAGGAGAAACCTGGTGCCAGGGAACCTCCCGGGTATCCATAAGGATGAATGCAGTTAAGATTCCTAGCAATAGTGGAGAGGATGCCTGAACTGGCCTTCTCCAGTAGTCATGTTGGTGACTACCCTAATTGTCATCATAGAGCCTTCATCCAGGAACCGATGAGAGCAGATGCAGAGATCCATAGCCAAGCACTGGGCCCAGCTCTGGGAGTCCAGGTGAAGAGAGGGAGGAGGGATTATATAAGCAGGGTGGGGGTCAAGATCATGCGATGGGGAAGCCCACAGAGACAGCTGACCTGAGTTCATGGGAGCTCACAGACTCTAGACCAACAGCTATGGAGCCTGCATGGGACTGACCTAGGCCCTCTGTATGTGAGTGACAGTTGTGTAGCTTGCTCTATCTTCGGGACCCTTGGCAGTGGGACCAGGACCTGTCCCTGGTGCATGAGCTGACTTTTTGGAACCTAGTTCCTATGGCAGGATGCCTCACTCAGGAAGGAGGAACTTGGTCTTGCCTAAACTTGATATGTCAACTTTGTTGATACCCATGGGAGGCCTTACCCTTTCTGAGAAATGGATGGTTGGGGTAGAAAGATGGTGGTGGTGGGGAACAGGAGGAGAGGAGGGAGGAAAACTGTGGTTGGTATGTAAAATAAATAAATAAATAAATAAATAAATAAATAAATAAATAAATAAATAAATACTGTGAGCAGCCTAATATCTTCCCAAATTAGTTACATGAGAACCCAAAACTTTGACAGTTTTGTGAAATATTTTTCAGAAAGACACAATAAACATATTATGAAACATTTGCCTCTTTCCCACTAATTGATGAGCACATCCAGGAAAGCCCATTTCCCACTGAAACTCAAAGCTGCTTTAGAGATTCTAGACAATGCAATGAGAGGAAAAGATAAAATAAAATTACAAACATTATAAAACTATAAATATCTACATTGTTTGCACAATATCAAAAAGGTGATACATGCAGCATAAGCACAGTGACTCTAATATACAAAATAAATCAGAGAGTGGTTTGTAAAGGCCTGAATAAATACAATAATGGAAAAATACATAAAGTGTCTATTGTGATTTAGTTTTGTCTAGTTTACACAAACTAGAGGCATCTGGGAAGAGGAGCCTCGATTAAGGAATTGTCAGATTGACCTGTGGGCATGTCTGTGGGTGTTTTCTTGATTAGTGATTGATGTGGAATGGTACAAAGCATGATGGGCAGTGCTTTCTCCCCACCCCCAGGCAGATTGTCCTGGGTTGAATAAGAAAGCAAGTCAGTAACCAATTCATCTCTGTAACCTCTGCTTCAGTTTCTGCCTTCAGCTTCCTGCCTGAGCTACTTCCCTTGAGATGGACTATAACTTGTGAGCCAACATTTTCCTCCCTACATTGGTTTTGATCAATTGCTTTATCCTAGCAACAGAAAGCAAACTAAAATAGTGCCATTTATCTTTAAACTAATCAATGGCTTTAATACAATCGTAGTTTTTTTCTTTCAGCCTGGAATTTCCTTATGAACAGTTGTCTTAATGATCACAAATCTAGAGTGTAGGTTGCTGGGGATCTAACCTGGGGGCTTTAGTGTGCAAGGCTCTACCAATAGGCTGTCATTATTTATCTTGAGAGGAAGGAGTTTATGTTCCTTCAATTTTATGTACTTGAGTTGAAGAGATGGAGTATAGCTTTTAGGTTAAACAGAAAAAAAAAATTAGGAAATGCTCCTACCAGGTATTACAGATATTCACTCAGGGAAATGACAGATACCACATCGTAAATCACACTATCATAAAATGTCAGCCCTACCAGCACAAATGCTTGAGGAGCCCTAGATGAAATCTGGGGCACTTGATACTCAAACTCATCAACAAACTAAGGTAGCTTGCTGTTATTTTACATCACTAAGTTTTAAGGTAGTTTGTTGTATTAGTTACTATCCTCACTGTTGTGATAAAATACCCTGATTAAATCAACTCGAAGGACAAACAGGTTTATTTAGGCTTACAGTTCCAGAAGGAGACATCAGGTGAGGAAGGCATAGAGACAGGAGCCTGAGGCCAGTTTGTGCTCCAGGGGCCCAGCCTAGGGAATGGTGCCACCCACTAGGGGCAAATCCTCTCACTTCAATGAACCTAATCAAGATAATGCCTCACAGGCATGTCCACCCTAATCAAGATAATGCCTCACAGGCATATCCACCCTGTAGTCTAGGTCTCAACAATTTGGCATACTTGTTATATAGCAATTATAACTAGAATAACTTGCTATTCTCTATAGTTACCGACAGAGTAATTATAAATTATTGTATAAGAATGCAAGAATAATTGTGAACATTTTAAAAACAAAAGTAAAATGAAATTACCCTAAAGTTATTCATGTATGGTTTAGTCTTATATTGGGATGGAATAGGCAAATAAATTTATATGTAGCAAAATTGTGATCAGGAATGAATTTATATAGAAACTTAGGAAAAATAAACAGGGGTCTCAAATTAGAGAAATTATAATTTTATAACTCATTTAGCTAATTGTTTTATTTAGAAAAGTAAGTAAAATTGGGTGTCTATCTCACATCATACTTCAGAATAATTTCCAGGTGAAATGATGCATAGGATATCAAACAGAGATGGAGTGGGAGAGCAATGAAAGAGATACCATGATAGAGGGAGACATCAGAGGGATAGGGAGAAACCAGGTGCTAGGGGAGTTCCCAGTAATACACAAGGATGACCCAGCTTAGACTACTAGCAAAAGTGGAGAGGGTGCCTGAATTGGCCTACCCCAGTAATCAGATTGGTGAATACCCTAATTGTCATCATAGAGCCATTCTCTAGTAACTGATGGAAGCAGATGCAGAGATCCATAGCCAAACACCAGACTGAGCTCCAGGAGTCCAGAACGAGAGAAAGAGAGGAGGAATTCTATGAACAAGGGGCATCAAGATCATGATGGGGAATCCTACAGAGACAACCAAACCAAAGTAGTGGGAACTCATGAACTTTAGATCAACAGCTGTGAAGCCTCCATGTAACTAGACTAGGCCCTCTGCATAAACAAGACAGTTGTGTAGCTTTATCTGCTTAATGGACTCCCTGACAGTAGGATCAGGATCCAGGCTATTTGGAACCCACTACCTGTGATGGGTCACCTTGCACAGCCTTGAGGCAGGAGTAGACCTGCCTCTACTGAAAGTATTAGGGGCTGTGGGATGTTCTGTATGTTAAATGTGTTGCTCTGATTTGTTAATAAATAAAACACTGATTGGCCAGTAGCCAGGCAGGAAGTATAGGTGGGACAGGGAGAGAGGAGAATTCTGGGAAGTGAAAGGAGAGGCAGAGAGAGCTGCCAGCCAGTGCGATGAGAAGTTAAGATACCAGTAAGCCACGAGCCATGTGGCAAAGTATAGACTAATAGAAATGGGTTAATTTAAGCTGTAAGAACAGCTAGCAAGAAGCCTGCCATGGCCATACAGTTTATAAGTAATAAATCTCTATGTGTTTACTTGGTTGGGTCTAAGCAGCTACAGGACTGGCGGGTGAGAGAGATTTGTCCTGACCGTGGCCCAGGCAGGACCAGAAAAACTCTAGCTACAACTAGGATCTGTTGACTCCCCATGGGAGACCTAACCTTCTTGTAGGAAGGAATGGGGGTTAGTTTGGAGGGGGAGGCTGGAGGAGTGGGAGGAGGTAAGAGGGGGATCTGTGATTGGTATGCAAAATGAATAAAAAAAATTAATAAAAAAAGAGAATACTAGATCAATGATCTAAATATAAGAGCTTAAAAAAAAGAATCTTTTAGCAAAAAAAAATCCAAAATAATCAAAATCATACAAGAGAAAGGGAAGTGATGATTTCTAGTAGACAGAAATAAGAAAAATAGTGAGTTCTTGATTAATAAGAATAAATTTTGATCAAGAAAGATAATACATTTTGGAGATTTATAGTATAACATAGCACTTGTAGTTAACAGGTTAAGAGAAAAGATGTATTTGTATCCTTAATACACATGCACACCCCCCACACCCCACATGCACACACACATGCACACACACATGCATGCATACACACTATGCACACATATTAAAATCTAAAGACATGTACAAAGGCTCACAAGAAAATTTGAAGGTTGTAGATATGCTGTTTGTTGATTATGATGGTGGTTTTGCAGGATACTTTTGAATTATAATTGAGATGAATACAACATATGTGACTTTTGTTATATCAGTAGGAGTAATATCAGAAATAAAGATTCATGTGATTAGAGACAAGATTGTGAATGTAGGGACTGGCTGCTTCCATCAAGAAATATTAATATGTTATCAATGTAATGGTAAGGATTACATTACAGATATCACATTTGGCATAGTATTTTGTGTACTGCTCAAGGTTCAGCTTTATTAATTCAACTATATGTCAAACAAACATGTTCAAATAGAATCCATGGTTTTAAATTCTACCAGATAATTTTGTCAACAATCCTCTGAAGCAAATGTGTGGCACAATTGAAGTGATGTAAATACAAGTTCAAGTAAGCTGTGTTTTCTGTCAAGTTAATGCCATCTACTTAAAGTAAAATGAAAAAACTGGAAAAAATAGCTAAAATGGCAAAAATATTATTAAATTGTAAATATTAAATTTAATATATTAATTATAAATTAAATTTAAATATCAAATTATAAAGCATTTAAATATTACATTATAATTATTAATTTATATTTAATACTAATTTCCTAGCCATGACATCAAAAGCAAGATCAGCAAATGAAAACTACAGAAGTTTGATTTCATAAGAATGTTTTAAATGCTTTGAGAAAACCTTCCCATGAGGGGAATGACATGAACTTAGCTTTAATTTCTTCCAAAAGGTCCTGCAGATCTCATTATTCAACCCTTCATCTCCTTAGCTAACCTTTTCCTGTAAACATTCTTCTACTCAATGCTGTTTTAAATAGCCATGCCTACTTTCAAGTAAAACTATACCACTTTTGTAGAAATAGAAGAATCTTATAAGAAGAAAATAATTTTAATTCCCCACTCGTATTTCTTTATCATTGCTATCATTTTTCTTATAAAAAATCATACATATCTGCTGTGGGATGTTCTGTATGGCAAATGTGTTGCTGATTAGTCAATAAATAAAACACTGATTGACCATTGGCTAGGCAGGAAGTGTAGGCAGGACAAGGAGGAGAATAAAGCTGGGAAGTGGAAGGCTGAGTCAGAGAGACACTGCCAGCCGCCACGATGACAAACAGCATGTGAAGATGCCGGTAAGCCACGAGGCACGTGGCAAGGTACAGACTTATGGAAATGGATTAATTTAAGCTGTAAGAACAGTTAGCAAGAAGCCTGCCAAGGCCATACAGTTTGTAAGCAATATAAGTCTCTGTGTTTACTTGGTCGGGTCTGATGGCTGTGGGACTGGCAGGTGAGAGAGATTTGTCCTGACTGTGGGCTAGGCAGGAAAACTCTACCTACAAATGGCATCCAACGTGGTGGCAAGAGTTTCCACCTAAAAACTGAGAAAAAAGATTCTAAAACAGAGATAAAAACAGCTTCCTAATTGTCTCTCTCAAATGAGCGGCAGCTGCTGGTTTGAGCTACTGGTAGGTTCCTAGCGTGCGTGCGCGCTCGACCTGCAGTATGGCAGGAATGAGGCCTCTGCAAGTGGCACATTAAGCTGCGTGGTGGATTTAGACTTTGCTAGCACAAAACAAAAAAAAGAGGTTTTTGGGCTACACGCTGCTTGGATAAAAGCATAGACCCACGATAGCTCCCAGAGCTGGCGGAAAACGTACTACCACCATGCCATGTTGGGAAGCTGAGGTGGGTGGAGTCAGCAGCCACAGCTGCTGCAGTTTAAAGCAATAGACTCACAAAAAGACAGATTCAGATGTAATAGTTTACAATGTGTGTAAAATATACGTAGGCTTGAAAGAGACAAAAGGGTGATATATGCAGTTATATAAACAAATACATAGTTTTAAAAAATAAAGTCTTTAAAGAGACAGTAAAATTAATATAAAATAAGCCACATAAAGATGAATATTACACAGAGAATCTGGATTGTGTTGTCAGGCAGGAAAACTTTAGCTACACATATCCCATACATACACATATATATGTATATGCATATGTCTCTGTATATGTATTGTATAGACAACATGTGTAGGCATATATACAGAGATAATGTTATTTCCTCCTTTTATATTTGGGTGCCTCAATCCTTCTTGAGTGGTTTCAGGTTCACAACAACAGAGGTATAGAATGACCCACTGCTCCCTGCCCCCACACATGATGACTTTCTCATTATATATGTTGTGGTTGCACATTTACTACAACAGATGAGCCAACACTACTACAGCAGTCTATCATAACGCTCATAGTTCACATTAGGGGCAGGGTAGAGAGAGAAGAAAAGCTGAAAAACCCACATGTTGAATTGGATTGCCAATGGTTAACAGATTGCTGGGTAATCTACCACACAGAGTTATAAGTTAAAGCTTCAACATATGTTCAGGAATTTGGAATAGTCTTTCATTGGTTTGGCCCACAGGTGTTAACTGATTAATGTCATGTCTCTCCTTCCCTCAATCCTCCAGCCCCGGTAATGAAATGTAGGAAACTCAGGATGTTTCTTTTTGTAAGAACTAGAAAGTGGATTTTCACTAGATGCCAAAATGGCTTTGACCTTGATTTCTCAGCTCCAGAACTATGAGAAATAGCACACGTTTTATAATGCTGGTAAATTTGTAGCATTGTGTTAGAGCCTCAGGTGTTTCCCTTCCTCCACATGGAAAGCTAGACCCCACAACAACTGGACATCAGACTTGACTAAATAGTATCTCCCTAGGGCAAGCCTTTCTCATATGGCTGCAGTGCACTAACGTCTCAATGTGGTTCATTTTCTTTCCCTCTTCTGGAAGAGTAGAGAGTTTTTTCTCAAGTACTTTAAGAATCTGACATTCAGCAACTGGATCCCCATGGAGGATTTAGTCACCACCCTTCTTCATCTGAGCCTCCAGTTTGGTTTCCTGCTGTAGGACTTCCCTACAGTGATTCTGGCTCTGGCAGTTGTAGTTCTCCATACTTGTCCATCTACCTTTCTGATTTGGCCAGCAGCTGTTTTGCCTGTAACCTCATTTCTCTTATGAATCTAAGAAATAATTTTCATATTTCAATTTGTTCACATTTTGTATTTGTTTTTAGACAAGGGTGATCTATTTGTGCTACTACAAGAAAGTACTTGAGACTGGGTCACTCCTAAAGAATGGGAGTTTGTTGTAGAGAGTTCTAGAAGCCGGGAAGTCCAAGACCAATGCTCCAACATTTGGTGAGACCAAATCTGCATCCAAGATGGTATCTGATGGTCCCTCTGAGGGAGCAGCACTGGATCCTCACATGACGGAAGTGTAGCTGGAGAATTTCTCTCCAGTTCCCGCCAAGCCCTGCCAGTCCCGGAGCCCACTTATAAAATAAACATACCAACTCTTATATTATTTAAACTGCTCGGCCATTAGCTCAGGCCTACCATTGTCTAGCTCTTACTCTTTTTTTTTAAACATTTATAAGATATATTTATTATTTTTCTGACCAAAGTGCAATGATTTTTAAAATCTTTTTAAAACAAGTAACCATGAAAAAATGTATTCCAGAAAATAAAATATAAATGGGAATTTTAACCATTAGATTGTTTTTTCTAATTTATTCTACCTTTGCATTTAGTCTAAGAAACAAAACAAAAAATACCTGAAGTATTACTAAAACAAGAACTGAATCATATTAACATAAACTAGCACATGCATGTCAAGGGCCCACTACTAGGAACTGTGTTAACATCAGTTTAATGATGACTAGTCCTATGTCACAGAGCATAGGAACACAAGTCATTAGACCCTTGCCCCACAGTTTATGTCAGAAGAAAGCTGACAATCCAATCAGGCTCTGAAGCCCCTGTCCCCTGACCCAAACCTTGAAAGCAAAGACTTCCCTGTCATTCAACTTTGCACAAGCTGTAATAAATCAACGCCTAAATTTTAACTTTCCACAGAAAATGGTCAGTCATTTGATAAATACTAGAGCATTGCTAGGAATCCATTTTATGAGTTTGTTTACTAAACACCTTGTGCAAGAACTGACTATACATAAAGTTCCTTCAAATTTGGTCCACAGATTCACTTAACAGGTTGGAAATCTTAAATGTGCAGCAAAAGGAAATAGAATTTCCAAATCCTAACACATTGCAATTACAAAATGGATATACATGCATACTAAAAAATTTTGCTCACAGAAGGCACAAACATAAAAGGGATAGTCTTTTAATACAAACAAGAACTAGCTGATACCCTTCTTCATTTTGTGAGCACCATAATACCTAAGATGATTAAACCTGAATTCACTGTGTACTGTGACCACAAATTAAAAATAACACATAATTTGTCTTACTATATATTTCTAGACATTAATTGAGATGTAATTTTGAAAGATTAAAATTGCCTTAAAAGGGGGCTGTGATAGCAGCTATCAAAGCAATATTCAAGCATGATTTCAAAGATGTTTTTTCAGGGTTAGTTAGCCTTCTTTGTCAAAAATCTTCACAACTTCACCAAAAACTTCATCAACAGACTTAGAAGCGTCTATCTTCTTGACTTTCCCCATTTCTTCATGTAAGTCAATAATTGGTTTCGTTGACTGAAGGTAAGTCTGAATTCTCTTTTCCAAGCTCTCTCTGTTGTCATCGCTCCTACCACTGCTTTTTCCCCTTTCAAGACACCGTTCAATACAGATCTTGAAGGTTATCTTGATTTCTTGGAAATCCATCAATCAAGAATTTATTCTTCTGAGCATTGGCAGCCATTGTTTGGTCCATTTCCCTCTTTAATAAACTGATGGTTATCTCAACTGGCACAATCTTTCCTTCTTTAATGTACTTTTCAATAAGTTCACCATACTGTGAATCTGGATTTTTCCTTTCATCACGAAGAAGCTCTCCAGCAGAAAGGTGTGTGTAGCCATATTTCTCGACAATGCGTGCGCACTGGGTCCCCTTGCCGGCACCAGGCCCGCCCAAAACGAACACGACCAACGGCCTCATGAGGTTGCTAGGACAGAGCCACAGTCCACGGGTCAGCAGCGGGAAGCTCGAGACCAGGACGTGCAGCAGCCGGCGACGACAGCTGCTCAGCATACACCGCGCCTCTGACAGCGGCAGGCGCGGCGGGGCCCTAGCTCTTACTCTTATACTAAGCCCATTTCTGTTAATCTATATGTTGCCACGTGTTCCGTGGCTTTACCTGTTGCCTCTACATGATGCTCCCTGAACAGCAGCTGGTGTCCCTTTTTTTCTACCTTCCTCTCCTTTTCCTCTCTTCTCTCTCCTAGTCCCATCTATACTTCCTGTCTGGCTACTGGCCAATCAATGTTTTATTTATACAGAGCGATATCCACAGCACAGAAGAGCAGAATAAATGATCTGCTTATATTAACTCATTCCTGACATTTCCCAGAAGGCCCTACCTCTAAATGCTTCTGTATCTGATTTAAGTTTTTAATGCATTATTTTGGGGAGAGAAATTAGATGAGAACAAAATAGTAATGTTCTCTCTGCCAAATCTCCAAATAAATTGACACACAAGAATAAAGTACCATGCTTATTCTGTATCTTAGTATGTTCTCTCCTGCAATATGATGCAGACAGCTCTGAACTGGCCATGAAATATGATTAAGGAATTTCTGGGAATGTTATAAAGTTACTGTTAAATGATTGATGTTATGAAACTGACTCCAGAGGGAGCACTTGCAGCAGAAAGAGTAGCACATGCTAATGTAGCTGAAGATTTCCTGGTCCTGCCTGGCCCACAGTCAGGACAAATCTCTCTCACCTGCCAGTCCTGCAGCTTCTCAGACCCAAGCAAACACACAGAGACTTGTATTATTTATAAACTGTATGGCCATGGCAGGCTTCTTGTTATCTAGTTCTTATATCTTAAATTAACCCATTTCTATAAATCTATACCTTGCCACATGACTTGTGGCTTACCAGTACTTTACATCCTGCTCCTCATGGTGGTGGCTGGCAGCATCTCCCTCCTCAGCCTTCCTGTTCCCAGCCTCCTCCTCACTCTTTGTCCCACCTATACTTTCTACCTGGCTACTGGCCAATCAGCACTTTATTAACCAATCAGAGCAGCACATTCACAGCATAGAGAACATCCCACAGCACTTCCCCTTTTCTTTTTTTCAAAAAGGAAGGTTTTAACTTTCACATAGTAAAATTACACATGTAACAAAACAATTATCAAGCAAGAATTATAATTATAATATCTAATCTATTTGTATTTAGCAAAATGAAAGAAGTTACTCTATCCTATATTTGTGAGTCTAAGGCTTCATATCTAACTTACCTTTTATCATAACTAAGGAAATTGTAACTATCTAGTCTTCAACTACATCAAAGTCCTCAGAAGGATATAATATTACCTAAGAAATGAGAGAAGGAAAAAAGCAACTTTTGGGAGTCTCTTGAGAGTAGAGACAGCTAGCAGCCTGGACAGTCATCCAAAGTTCTTCTGTAAAGTTGGGGCATCTGTCTTCAACCCACAGGGCTAGAGTCTCTCAGTCACTTCTCTTCATGTCCTGTAGAATGTCTGGCAGTTTCCTCTGTGAAGCAGGAATCTGTAGGACCATTTTGCCAAGCAAAAGTTCAGTGGTCACCTTCCTATGGGTCCTGTATGTCCAGTCTATCAAGCAGTCCTTGCAAGAACAGTTTCTTGCCAAAATGGCTATTTTTGCCAAGAAGAAGGTAAACTCCATATAGAGTGTCTTTGATGCCCATCCTCCTCTCTGAAGTAAATCAGTGCTGCCAGGAGCAGACATGTCTCACTGTCCAGAGAATCTAAATTTTTAAAACATTTTAAATGCAATATTCTGTAGGTCTTTGAAGTATTTGAAGGTTACCTATCTATCTGAAATGTATCTATGTATACCTAGAAAAATTAACTAACATGGCTACAAGTTTGACTATCATAGAAGACTAATTATTAATCTGTATTTTTTAATCATTCATTACAATTTAAATGAGTTACATAAACATAATACCTCCAATGAGAGTAGAAATATATATACAGTATAACAAAATCAACTCTAAATTTGTATCAATAAACTAAAATTTATACCAATGTAAAACATTTCTAAATAAGTTGTTACTATTTATCCTATCATATCTACAGCCCCTATTTTTCTTTAGAAAGAGGTTGCATTTATAAAAAACCTGTTTTAAATTAAAATATTGATTTGTTTTTTCTGTCCCACACCGGAGGGCTCTTCTGATAAGGGACACAAGACTCTCTCAACTTTTTGCTTTAGGAATATGCTTGGGTTTAGAGAAAGAGTAAGCCAATTCCATCTCCAAAGCCAGCTTGATATACTTGGGAATTTGAACATAGCTTCTCATACTACTTCCTGCTGGATGAGAGCGCTATATCTTATGGGGACACAAAGAAATTTTTAGGATTATAGAGCAGTCGTGAGGGTGTATTGTCTGAGCCAGTTGCCTTGAAATGGCTCTGGATGTTGGATCATCTGGGCCATGGTGTCATCGGAGACCTTTCAGGGGGTCTTGACTGGTCAAACCTGATGTATCTTAATCTGGAACAAATCCGTAGCCTCTGGCTTTCTGTGGAAACAAAAGCAGAGCCTCCTTTACAAAGCAACATATCTTTAGATTCATATTTTGAAGTTAAGGTACCTTTAAAACATACATATTGGCTTAACTCAACAGCTTTTACAATCAAATGTCTTCCTGAAGTTAAAAATCTCAAAGACAATATAATCCAAACTCTATGTGCGATTTCCATCTTTATGTGGCTTATTTTTTATATTACTCTTACTGTCTCTTTAAAGACTTTATTTTTTAAAACTTTCTATTTCTTTAATATAACTGTCTATATTCCTTTTCTTTTCTCTTCCAAGCCTATGTTTGTAAACCGTTAAGAGGTTTATCTCATTTGAATCTGTCTTATTGTGAACCTATGGCTTTAAACTGCAGCATTTGTAAGACTGAAATGGCTGCTGTGGCTGCTGGCTCTGCCCACCTCAGCTTCCCAACATGGCAGCGATACATTTACCACCAGCTCTGGGAACCAGGCTGTCCACTGACTGTGGAAGGCAGTGGGTCTATGATTCCATCCAACAGTGTGGAGCCCAGAAACCTCTTTTTTTTTTAACTAAAAAAGACTAAATCTACCATGCAGGGTAATGTGTTGCTTGCAGATGCCTCATTCCTGCCATACTGCAGGTCAAGCACGCATGCTAGGAACCTGCCATAGAGTAGCTCAAACCTGCAGGCTGCCACTAACTTGAGAGAGACAGCTAGAAAACTGTTTTTAGCTCTGTTTTAGAATCTTTTTTAAAAATATTTTTATTTTATAATTAACTTAATTTCACATATCAGCCACAGATTCCCCCATCCTCCTTCCTCCCACCTCTCAGCCCTCCCCCCAAATCCACCCCCATTTCCACCTCCTCCAAGGCAAGGTCTCCCCTGGGCAGTCAACCCAGCCTGGTAGACTCAGCTGAGGCAGGTCCAGTCCCTTCCTCCCTACACCATGGCTGAGCAAAGTGTCCCAGCATAGGCCCCAGGCTCCAAAAAGCTAGCCCACTAGTCCTGGCTCCACTGCCTTGGAGCCTCCCAAATAGTTCAAGCTAATCAACTGTCTCACTTATCCAGAAGGCCTGGTCCAGTTCCATGGGGGCCGTTTTAGAATCTTATTTCTCAGGTTTTAGGTGGAAACTCTTGCCAACTCGTTGGGTGCCATTTGTAGCTGAAGTTTTCCTAGTCCTGCCTGGCCCACAGTCAGGACAAATCTCTCTCACCTGCCAGTCCCACAGTCACTCAGACCCAAGCAAACACACAGAGACTTATATTACTTATAAACTGTATGGCCATGGCAGGCTTCTTGTTATCTAGTTCTTATATCTTAAATTAACCCATTTCTATAAATCTATACCTTGCCATATGGCTTGTGGCTTACCAGTACTTTACATCCTGCTCCTTATGGTGGTAGCTGGCAGCGTCTCCCTCCTCAGCCTTCCTGTTCCCAACCTCCTCCTCTCTCTTTGTCCTGCCTATACTTCCTGCCTGGCTACTGGCCAACCAGCACTTTATTTATTAACCATCAGAGCATCACATTCACAGGATAGAGAACATCCCACAACATGCTTATATCTGGGGTGCACTCCAGTCTGTTTTGACACAGGCAAGCATACCAGTTCCCTAGGCCCTTACAGTAAACACACTCCAGGGAGTAAATGGAGACTCATTATCAGAGTCTACTAAACTTTCTTCTACTTCAAAACATCTATAATTCATCTACCAGTGTTAAAATTCCAATCCTAATATTAAATATTTCCCCACCATTTTTGATACTTCTTTTCTTTTATATAAGCATATTCAATTTCTGCCCCATTTATATTCTTTTACTTCAATACAGCTCCCTTCTCAAAGGAAAAAATGAGGAAAAACTATATTCTACCATCTTGAAAAATGAAATGAAAATGAAAATTGTGTGTGTGTATGCATGTATATATATATATATATATATATATATATATATATATATATATATACCCAATATATATAGTGTTTTAGAATGTATTAATACTATGTCACTAAAAAAACTCTAGTTACAGATAAGGAAATATAAAATTTCAAAATATCTTTAAAGATGGTGTGTTGATTGAAGGAATTGAAAAAAGGATCCAAATATAAGCCCACACAGCTCCAGCCACCGGATTTCTTTAAAAGATACCAAAAATATACATTAGAGAAGAGACATCATCCTTAAGAAAGGGTGCTGAGACATTCACTATAGAGAAAGAGTCTAAATGGGAGGCCTACATCAAATGTCTCCCCTCAGAGCTCATGGAAGAGGAAGCAGAAAGATGCTAAGAGCCACAGGGGATGGAGGACACCAGGGGAACAAGGCTCTCTGAATCAACTAAACAGGATGCATATGAGCTCACAGAGACTGAGGCAGCAAGCACAGGGCCTACACAGGTCTGCACCAGGTACTCAGTGTTGTGAGCTTAGTATTTTTATGAGACTCTTGACTGTGAGAATGAGTGGGTCTCTGACTCCTGTGCTTTGTGCCTTTGTGTCTAACTTCAATATGATAGTCTTTACTTCATCTTAATTTCATTTTGTCAAAAAGATTAAAGAAAGAAAGAAATGGTGCTGGGAAACTAGGGGAACTGCACACAGAATGAGTCCAGGCAGTATCTCTCAACCTGCACAAAAGTCAACTCCAAATGGATCAGAGACCTCAAAAAACATGAACTAAATAGAGGAAATTTTAGGGGAAACACTACAAGATACAGGTATAAACAAGGACTTTTTGAATAGTATTCCAGTCACTCAGAAAAGAAAGTCAATAATCAACAAATGACACCTCATACAATTTTAAATTTTTCTTGACATTAAAGGAAACAATTGAGTAAAGAGACAGCCAACAAAATGGAAGAAAATATTTCTATCTATATATTTGACAGAGGATTTAATATATAGAAAATACAAAGAACTAAAAAAAAAAAACTAAACAAGAAAACAAACAACCAAACCAAAACTGGGCTAAGGGAATGAAAGGTAAGTTCTCAAAAGAAGAAATACAAATGGCTAAGTAATATTTTTTCAAGGGTAATATATCCTTAGTGTCTTAGTCAATATTCTATTGCTGTGAAGAGACTCCATTACCATTAAAAAGCATTTAATTAGGGCTTGCTGACATTCAGAGGTTTAGTCCAATCTCATCATGGCAAGAACCATGGCAGCATGCAGACAGACATGGTGTTGGACAGGTAGCTGAAATTTTTTGTTTTGTTTTAAGATTTATTTATTTATTATGCACATGGTGTTCTGTCTACAGGTATGCCTGCATGCCAGAAAAGGGTACCAGATAGTTGTGAGCCACCATGTGGTTGCTGGGAATTGAACTCAGGACCTTTGGATGAGCAGCCAGTGTTCTTAACCTCTGAGTCATCTCTCCAGCCCCCAAGAGTTTTACATCTGGATTGGCAGGTGGCAGGAAGAGAGAGAGCCACTGAGCCTGACATAGGCTTCTGAAACTTCAAAACTCATCCTCAGGGACACACTTTCTCCAGCAAGGACACACCCACTTCAACAAAGCCACACCTCCTAATCCCTCTCAAGTAGTGCCACTTCCTAATGACCAAACATTCAAATCTATGAGACTACGGGGCCCATTCCTACTCAAACCATCACACTTAGCATAAGGAAAATGCAAATTAATATTACTCTAAGGACTGAAGAGATGGCTCAGCTATTGAGAGCATGGGCTTCTCTTCCAGAGGACTAGGGTTCAATTCCTAGCATTCACGTAGCACTTTAGGACCATCTGTAATTTCAGTTCCCAGCAGTCTGACCTTTTTTCTGACCTCTACAGTGGTGCACATACAGGCAAAACAGCCATAAAATAAAAGCAAAATTTAAAAAATTAAAACAAACTACTCTGAGATTCCACCTCAGCCAAGTTAGGATGGCTACTATCAAGAAAACAAATGACAACAAATGCTAGTGATGATGTGGGTTAAGAGGAATCCTTATCCACTTTTAGCAGTAGTGCAAACTGGTGTAATCACTATGGAAATCAGTATTGAGATTCCTCAAAATAAATAAATAAATAAACCCGCCACATTACACAGCTATATCATTACTATGTATATGCCCTAAAGATTCTATAGCCTACTGTAATTGGACATTTCCTGTCCCAACTGCCCAGTCCCAAATAACCAGACTCAGAGGATAAATATGAATTACAAATTCTTGGCCAGTAATTCAGGCTTATTATTAACTAGCTCTTATATTTTAAGTTAATCCATATTCCTTATTTACACTCTGCCACATGGCAGTACCTTATTTAGCATGGCATGTTCATCTCCTCATCCCTCTGCATCTGGCTGGTGACTCCTGACTCCACCCCTCTCCTTCCCATCATCCTTAGTTTGGTCGCCCCACCTACATTTCCTGCTTGGCTACTGGCCACTCAGAGTTTTATTAAACCAATTCAAGCAACAAATCTTGATCTTTCCACAGCAGCCTATCACAGAAATACCTACACATCCATGTTTGTTACCACTGTACTCACTTATAGCAAGGAAATAAAATCAACCCAGATGTCCATCATCTGATGAATAAAATAATGAATATGTAATATATATACAAGTGGAATTTTATTCAGCTGTAAAGAAGAATGAAATAATAATAATTTCACCATAATGGGCAGAGCTAGAAAACATGTTAAGTGAGAAAACTGAGGCTCAGAAAAATACATAGTGCATGTTCTTTCTCCTATGTGATTCTTAGACTCTGACTTTTATGTATGTGCATGTATATAGAATGTAAGTGAGTATGTGTGTAGGTCCTAGGACACTAGAGAAAAGGGCTCATGAGAAGGAAAGTATATTCTTTAAGCAGAAGGAAGATTGACTAATATATATGACATGAAAGTGGAAATGGGGAGTACTGACAGAAAGACCCAAAGTGGCCTTTGATAAAGTTGAATGTCCTTTCATCAAAAAAATTTGGAATAAACCAGGAATAGAAAGGGCAAACCTCTACTTAGTAAAGGTTATATAGGACAAACCTATACTCAACATTATATTAAATGGAGGAAAAAATTAAACATTTTTACTAAAATCAGGAATGGGACAAGAGTGTCCATGTTCTGAACCCTTAAATATAATGTATGAAATCTTAGTGTAGCCATCACAGAAATAGGGGAGAAATCCTAAGCAATTCCAAGCAAAGAGAACAATGGCAGAAGTGTTACATGATTTCAAGTTATACACCAAGCCTTAGAAAAACAGCCTGTGGCACAAAAACAGAATGTAGCTCAACAGAATGGGAAGAAATCCACACAATTCTAACTACCTGAGCTTTGACAAAGATATCAAAAGCATCACTGGTGAAAATGCAGCCTCTTCAACAAACGACGCTAACAAAACTGGATGTTTACTTATAGAATTGTGAACATAGATATGTATTTCTTAGCCTATACAAAAATTTATTCAAAATCAAAGACCCAAAACTGTTAATGACAAATATGTCAAGACATAGTCACAAACAGGGATTTTATGGGAGGGACTCTATCAAGTAGCTCAGGAAATAAGACCTTGGACTGACAAATCACAACTAATGGAATTAAAAGCTTCTTTACAACAAAGAAGGATTCGACTATGTGAAAAGGTAGTCTACAGAATGGAGAAAATCTTTGCTACCTACAGTTTTTATAGATAATTAACATCCTGACTATATAAAAACTTTAAAGAGTAAATGTCAAGAAGTCAAACAACCCTATCAACAAATACATTAATGAAATGAATAAAAGTTCTCAAAAGATAATGCATGAATGGTAAGTAAACATATGAAAAAAATGTTCTAAGGAAATACTAAGAAAATGGCATACCGTGTCTCAGTGAGATACCTGCACACCCATGTTTACAGAAGCATATTCACAGCTGCCAAAAGACAGAAATGACCCAAAGTGCTCCCTGGCAGGTGAATGAATAAATGAAGGAATGAACAAAATATTGTATGGTGGTATTTTATTTGTACTGAAATGTGATTTTAATTGTATGTTAATAAATAAAGTTGCCTGGGGGTCAGAGCTATTAGAGCCATAGCAAAAGCTGGGCAGTGGTGGCGCACGCCTTTAATCCCAGCACTTGGTAGGCAGAGCTAAGTAGAATCTCTGTGTGTTCAAGGATACAGCCAGCATTGGAGACACACTCCTTTAATCTCAATACAAACCACAGAAGACCTGGAAGTTTCTACAGACAGGTAGTGACAAGGCAGTCATGTGTTTGGGTTTGCAACCAATGAGAAGGCAGAACAGAAAGACTATATAAAGACAAACACACAGGAAGTAGGTCTCTTTTGGAGAGGTCTCTTGGCTTAAGAGCCTAGCTGCAGGGTAAGGCTCTTAGCTCTGATCTCTTGGCTTTATTCTTTGCATTGGTTCTGTGTTTCTTATTTAATAAGATGGCTGGTTACATCTATAATGTTGTATGTCAACTCAGATATCATTGAACCTTAAAAAGGAAGGAAATTCTGACACATGGTGTGACATGAGTGAACTTGAAAACATATGCCAAGTAAAATGAGCCAGTCACAAAGGACACATACTGTATCATTCTGCTTGTGGAAGTTCCGTGCACCCATTAAATCCATACAGCCAACAAGCAGAATAACAGTTGCCAGGGGCTTAAGGAAGATGGGATTGTTTAATGTTCCTGGGGCTTATAGTTTACAAGATTCTAGTGATGCTCTATAATCTTCTAGAACAGTTCTAGAGATGGATGCTGTGATGGCTATTCAATATAAATGCATTTGATACCCTTGACTCTATACTTTAGGATGCTAGCTATTATGTTCTGTAATTTTTACTTCAATCTTTAAAAAAATAATTCATGAAAACTCAGGCCGATGAGATGACTCAACAGGTAAAGGGACTTCGAGCCAAGCCTGACCACCTGAGTTTGATATCTGGGATCCATATGGGATCCACATGGTAGAAGGAAAGAACTTGCTCCCACAAGTTGTCCTATGATTTGCACACAATGCTTATGCCATAGGGAAAAGGAAACCTGTGGATACTCATCATGAGAGTATGAATTACCCCAGGCACTATTAAAATCAGTATGGAGGATCCTCATAAAACTAACAGAACTATCACATGGCCCAATGATACCATTCTTGGGTATTTATCCAATTGACTCTAAATCAACATGTCACAGATTCACTTGCATATCTATGTTTATTGCAGCACTATTCACAACACACAAGTTCTAGGACCAGCCAAGGTGCTCAGCAGCAAATAGATGGATAAAGAAAATGAGTTCTGTTTAGCCATAAAGAATGAAATTATTGCCTTTGCAAGAAAATGGGCACAATTAAAGATCATCATATTAAGAAAAATATTTCAGAATCATAGAGGCAGTACCATCTAGTCTATCATCTATTGTTCCTGTACTTTATACAGACACAAAAAATCATATGTGCACATAAACATGAAAGTAGAACCAAGGCTGGGGAAGGGAATGGAAATCGCAGGAAGAAGACAGAGAAAGAGGAGTGTGAGGATTAGTATGATCAAAGTGCATGATATAGAAATCCATTACTATACACAATGAATATTTGCCAATAAAATCATTATGAGATTACCTCAGTTTCTGTCAGCCAATCACCATTACATAAAGTATTAAATTATTCTTTGCAAAGGAGAAGCGGAAATAATTAGCCATCAGATATGTGCATAAAGAACATGTAAAAGGTCCCCTCCTAGACTCTGACCCTTTTTGAAGGGGAGGAGCTGACTTCACAAATTGTTCCCAAAACACTGGTTCATGTTGTTTAGGCTGCTCTGGGTTTGCTGTAACAGAAACAACACATGACTGTCCTCTCTGGCTAAAGCCACTCTACAGCAGCACAACCAGATCTTCAAACCCTTCCCTTTTGATGCAGATGCCTGTTTTTTAAAACACTCCAGTAGACACCATACAGAGGGCATGGAACTCGGATTATTCGGGACTGATCTAACCTGAAAGTCTCCCCTCTACAGTCTAGCTTTCACTGTAGCAGAATCAATGGTGTCAAGGAAGGTGTTAATTACTATTATTAATTAATTGTCCTACACAGCTGTAACATGTAGGAACCACAGCAGTGACTGGCATGACAAGATAGCCATAAAGGTGCAGAAAGTGGCACTCACACGCTGGTGGTCATCAACTGCTATGTAACTGGACTTAAGGCCCACACACATACAGTAATAATAATAACAATAATAGTAAATTAAAAGTTTTTTTAAAAATCTTCAGTAAGTTAGTATCAGTCATGCTGAGCTCATATTCTACACTTTTTAATCTATTACTCTTAAATAAAAGTCATTTTAAAAAAATGGATGAAAGGTAGGAAGGAGATGAGGAAAAGAGGAAAGAGAAAAGAACCAGCATCCTTTCTGGTCTACTGTTGTGTAACTATAAGACAGCTGTCAGTTTGAATAGAATTTATAGGTCTTCTACTAAGCTTCAGCCTCTAAGACTTGTTGACTTGTCCACATACATATACCCTCCAGTGAACAAATACAGAAATTAGGAAATGAATACAAATGTGCACACTGAAAATCCCCAAACATGATTTTGAGGAAAATGAATTAGAATTATAGTATTCTCTCACAGAATAAAAATATTGTTTTAAAGGCTGTTTGCAGTCTTTAAATGGAATTTGATTAGCAGAAGTCTCCTTGGGCTGTATTGCAAAGGGTAGACACATTCTGTTAAGGTCTATGGAACAGAGACCTTGCCTTAAACTTTGTGGTTTCATGAAATTAGCTTTGAATCAATTCAGGAGTCTTATTTGTGTTTTAAGCCCTAGGAAAGAGAGTCATACTAACTTAAACACAGGGGAATCCTATCACTGTAGAAAAATACAACCATCTGTCAGTGACTTCAGGTGGCTTCCTCACTCTTACAGTCAGGATACAGTTCACAATTCTGTTCAGTCCTTCATTACAGCATGTGACTAGCCAAAGGGAGTCACACCACCAAATATGGAGCATTCACACTGCATCCTAACCCATTCACACTGACCATTTCTCCTTTCATGTCTCTTGGGGTCCTAGAAGTTAGAAGAAGGTCAGAGTTCATGTAGAATCAGAGGAAAGGCTGGAGATTTCTGTTGCTGTTGAGTTTCTCCTCTCAAAAACTCCAAGCATACCACAAACTATGGTGGTATTTTATTTGTACTGAAATGTGATTTTAATTGTATGTTAATAAATAAAGTTGCCCGGGGGTCAGAGCTATTAGAGCCATAGCAAAAGCTGGGCCGTGGTGGCGCATGCCTTTAATCCCAGCACTTGGTAGGCAGAGCTAGGTAGATCTCTGTGTGTTCAAGGATACAGCCAGCATTGGAGACACACTCCTTTAATCTCAATACAAACCATAGAAGACCTGGAAGTCTCTACAGAGGCAGTCATGTGTTTGGGTTTACCCACCCAGGCTTCTCGCGCACCGTTCCACAGCACATACACAGCTAACACCGCAGGCACAATCCCTTGTAAGCTGCCACTCTGCAGCCACCAAACGGAACTTGCCCTGCTCCCTAGGCAGCCCTTCAGAACTCTTTCCCCCAAGCTGCTCTCAGTTGATTTTGGCTACTTGTTTACAGGGGAACTCTATCATACACCAAGCTTTCAATTTGCAAGCCAAAAGGCAGCAATACCAGTGAGATCTACTGCTTCATGATCAATTTTTATTCCTGGATTTAGAAAAAAAAATTTCTTCCTAAAGCACCCAAAACTAAGCCGAATTCAAGAAATACTGAATAATTCTTATTCTTCATTATTTCTTTTCTAATCTCCACACAGTATACCACACTCCTATCTTGATAATAATAAATGTCATCATTAATTAGACCAAGTTTATTAAATTATATTCATATTACCTCCTTGAGAATTGTTCATATGATTTAAAAGACTTTCTTCCCAGTGTCATCAGTAACAAATTATCTCTGAAGGTGATTTTCCTACTTTCATTTCACCATCAGCCCTGAGGGTATACTCCGTTGGTAGTATACATCATTTTTGCACAAACTATAGATTCTGTTAAAATTGCATCTACAGGATTTTGCAGCTGGAAAGCCTGCCTTTCCCACAGATCATCCCTTCAAGGACAAGTGTTTAAATCAAAAAGGAAAATGTTGGGTTGAACTCATATATCAACACAAACTTATAATGTTAAGTGGCAGACTGCTGCAATCCAAAGGAAATTGCACCCAGGTCACTCTCTAGGGAACCAGCATTACTGACTATTTAACAATCGTTCTTTGATTGCCTGTCTCCATTCTTAAAATGGATTTACAAACTCTTGAAATCAATACATCTGCCTCAAATGTATACAGTAGCTCAACATTGCTGACCCCAAACCCTGTGAGCCAAGTACCACTGACAGTGTGGATAAGGAGTTTATATAGACTTAAGTTCTCTGAAGTCTAAGGGTTGGCACTGAAGTAACAAGTAAATATGCTATAAGTGCATAAAATTAGCAAAACATCTATAACAGATTTGATGGGTCTATTTTAAGATTAATAAAATGTGTGAAAAACAAAAACAGATGTTCTCATATGGAAGTTTGTTCATGTAACAAATGTAACAACTTTTAAGTGTACATAATAAAATTATGGCATTAATTAATATCATACAAAAAAATCAGTCATATAAGGATATGAAACAATGACTATAATATCAATGCAGTCACATAAATCATAACTCTATTCAAGAAAGCTGCTGTGGCTTTTGATATGCTATTTCTAGATACTGTTTTAATCAAAAAATATTTACAATATCCACCTCATCATTCTGCTGTGGTGACTGCAAATGGTTCTTGTGGTGCTTGCCTGGAAGTAGGACAACAACCTAACATTTTCCCTCACACTCCATATATCAGGAGTGGCTAACAAACTGCCCAAAACTCTAAAAAACCCAAACCTGCTGAAGTGGGTAGCCATTCCAGCTTTGATCTGGAAATTCCAATCCCCATTGAGACTTCGGCAACTATCATGCCTACAAGGCGGGGCCAAGGGAGGCACCTGGAGACCCGAGATCTGGATGGGCCAGAGCTTTCTCTGTCCTGGGACCCTGAACGGTGGAGGTGGACTGAGCAGAGCTCCAGAGAACACTGCTGGACTGCGATACACCTTCCCCAGACCCCGCGACCTACCTATTCTTTAATTTGTAAGTTACGCCATTAAATAAATCTCCTTTTAACTACGTGGAGTGACCGTAATAATTTCACCAATATCTGGTGCCCAACGTGGGGCAAATTCCAAAGGTCTGGGTGGCTCCCACCCTCAACCTCCTCCCCGGCTGGCAGATACCTAAACCCACCTGCAAAGTTCCATATAACCAGGAAACGCCTACACGGTTCCATTCTCGAAACTGGGAGCAGTCTGGTCTCAGTTCCCTAGCTTAGCCCCCAGACCAGCGAAAAACCGGCTCCAGCTCTGCGCCATCTGGATTCCTGCCTTTAGCTGCGGTCAGCCAAGGTCGCCAGCAGGCCCTACTTCGGAGCTGTACCAATGTCACCTTCTGCCTGAAAAGTCCTACTACACCCCCAGGACCATGGAAAGGTAATATAGGCAAAGCAGTGTCTTATTTCAAGTAAAAGTACTTGATAATTTTATATCTTAAAATTGACTAACAAATTTTGAGTAATTCTTGTAATATGGCCAACAACATTACCTCACAAGAATTTAAAAACCTTTTCACCTGTATGATGAATGACATCTTCCTGGAAATATACGACCTTCCTAAGGCATATCTGGCCTGTACCATTTTGGCATTCATTGTAATAATTCACACAGTGTTCAAACACTGGTTTAATAACAAGAACAAAGATGAGTCATTATTGGGACTGATACAGGCTTTAAAAAATAGCAATGAAACCTTACAGAAAAAGATTCTCTATCTGGAATCTGCTAACCAGGATTTACAGGCTTTCAAAGACAGCAATGAAGGCTTACAGAAAAAGATTCTTTCTCTATAATATGCTAATCAGGATTTACAAAACAGGCTTGTACCCAAAATTGATTTTATTGATAATACATATGAATATTTAATAAATAGAACACTAACTCTCCAGAGTGAAGTTGTGGCTACTCAGACAGTATATAAGGAAGAAAGATTATCGTTAATTGATAAGATAAGGTCCATGGAATCATGTGTTTCAGAAGAACATAAAAACTTCCATGATTCCATGAGAAATATGGAATCCCTTGCAAGAGAGGAGGTTTACTCCCTAGAACAGACCCTAGGTGCTCATTTGCAAGCCCTGGAGGAAACTCTCAATAAACATGACAAGGGACCTAATAAGCAGAAGGGTAAGACCATTCAGGTTGTAACATCTCCAAATGGCTCTCATACAATGGCTTATCCTGTTATCACCCATGAGAAGCCAGCAGATGACACACACCCCGAGCCATAAATGACATATATATTACAACCAATTTCAACAAGGGACTTTAAAAATACAAAGGAAGCAGTAGTTATGTATGGGATACACTCCACATACGTAAAACAGATGTTAAATTCATGGTCTACCTCACATAGAATCATTCCAGATGACTGGCATCAATTAATTTCAGCTGTTCTAGAATATAGCCAGCAGTTACAGTGGAAAAGCTGGTTGAGAGAAGAGGCAAAAAATTTAAAACAACAAGATAAAATTAGAGGTTTTGTGATCTCCCAAGATCAAATACTTGGTGAAGGACGTTTAGCTGACAGGAATGTACAAGCCACTTATGATGAACATACAATATCCCTATGCCGTACAGCAGCTCTAAATGCTTGGGAATAAAATTCCAGAGCCTGAAAAACTGGCTGAGGTATGCACAAAGATATTTCAGGGACCGCACAAACCCTTCACTGATTTTTTACAAAGACTGAACACAGCTATAACAAGAGCTGTGTCAGATAAAGAATTAAGAAAAATATTAACTGAGTCCTTGGCATTTGACAATGCTAATGCAGAATGTAGAAGAATACTTACACCATTAAAGATCAGATCAGCTCCTTTGGAAGAATGGATTCAATATACTAATGGTGTTGAGTCTCTTAACTACAGTAATGAGGCTTGGATAGGAGAGACAAATCCCAGAGGTGAAAGAAGGCTACCCACTACACCTGCTATCATAAAACACCATAGGCTGAGTAACTTAAATGGCAGACACTGACTTCTCAGAGTTTGAGAGGCCTGTCCAAGATCAGGGTGCCAGTATAGCCCTGACCAGGGCCTTTGCCTTTATTTGCAGACACTCCCTTTCCGTTGTCACCTCTCCTGGAGAAGAAAGATTAAAGACCCTTCTTAGAAGGTCTTTAATCCCATCAAAGGAAAAGTGGTCTACCCTCATGACCTCATCTAAATCTGTTTATATGCCACAGGTCCCACCTCCTAACACCATTACAGTAGGAAGTAGACCTTTGTCATGTGAATTTTGAGAAGACAGAAACATTCAGCTCATAAAAACCTGGAAGTTACTGAAAACAGGCAATAAATAAAATGTGGAGACATCAAAATATGCAGGAAATACATGATTTTTAAAGAAAAGCATTTGAAAGTTGGTCAAACTGTGAAATTTATTTAGATGAATGCATTATATTAGACAATACATAGTATGGATTATGAGGAGTGAGGAGGATGTCTGAAAGGAAAGTGGTAAAAAGAAACTAAGATGTGGGTTCTAGGCATGTGTATGGTTTGAATAAAAACAGCCCCCATAGGTCCATAGGGAGTGGCACTATTAGGAGGTGTGGCCTTGTTGGAGGAGGTGTGTCACTAGGGGCAAGATTTGAGGTCTCAGAAGCTCAAGACTTCCCTAGTATGTCTCACTCTCTTCCTGCTGCCTGCTGATCAAGATGTAGAACTCTCAGTTCCTTCTCCAGCACCATGTCTGCCTGCGTGCCACATGCTTCCCACCAGAGCAACAATGGAATAAACTTCTGAACTGTAAGCCACACCTATTAAATGTTTTCCTTTATAAGAGTTGCCATAGGCATGATGTCTCTTCACAGCAATAAAAACTCTAATTAAGATAGCATATGACTAAATCCTTCCTTCCAAATCCCATCTAAATGTTTATGGATATATGTTGAGTTTCTGTGACTTGGAACATAGTGCCGTGTAGTTATTGTAGTTATTTCTTAGAAATCTTTATCCTGTTTATTTCAATGTGTGTGCTCATTTTGTAATGACACACTCTCAAACCCCCTTCTAGGCTTTTCCATTTTCATGGATTCCTTCTGAAATTATGTATTTTCACAAATTAAGAAATTAAATATCACTCTAACTATACAGGACTATGTTGTCAAGTCCTCAACTTTATGCTTTTAAGTACCAGGACAAAGAACTCATATGAAGGAATAATTTCTCCAAACTTAATAACTTCAACCATACTAATCCACATTTATTTTGCCATTTAGATGTGGAATGCCTTATTTATGAACATGGTAAAGTTAGTTTCTCAAACTGTGAGCACTAAAAGATGTGAGATATAGAATCTTCCTATCTTATACTTCAAGCAAAACTGAAAGACACTCTGAAACAATGATGAAGTTGTTTTCTTACCAAAGTATCGGTCTTTTCTCACAGGTAATTAGTTCTTGGTTTCTTGTAAACTTTTCTGGTGTTTTCCAACCACTTAGAAGTAAGATTCAGATTCTCAGTCATCTCAACTCAGTCAATATGAGCTCATAAAATATTCTTCCTATATTCTGTTCAACATTTGGACATATAATAGGTAACTCTGCTTTTGGCTTAGGTACTTCTTGAGAGTCTGAAAATAAGTGGCTTTTTACATTCTTTTCTTTCCTAAGAATGTGTCCTCCTCTTAGCACATACAAGAAAAGAAATAGTAAATACAAGGTTTAGAAACCACCCCCAATCTCAACCATTCATCAGGGAGCCACAGGAATTCCCTCCAGAGAAAAAAAGAGAGACTGCCATAGTACGACATTGGGCTCCCCACTTGGACTATACAGGAACATGAGAAGTATCCAAATTTAGGTTTCAGATCCAAGGCTCTCACTATAAAGTCAAGGCCCAGCCTGCCTTTCGACATCCCACAGAGATTTTCCCACAGGGATCAACCAATCCATATAAAATACTGACTGAATGGGGAGGGGGGGAAGCAATGAAACTTGAATGAATTCTCTGTTCTATATGGATTGTGGCTAGCAGGACACAGTGTAAGCCAAGCAGAAGCAAACATGCCCACTGTAGCTTGTATTCCTGGTACATACCTAACTTCATAGACTCCTGGGAAAGGGGAGGCCCCAGTCCCAACAAAGTATAAACAGCTCAGCAATGTCACAAAATGGAGGCCAGTTCAAATCTATTTCACTTACAAAAATTAGATATTTGTTTAGTTTTATCCCAATACTGTGAAGCAAAATTATGTTTATGCTTACAAAAATTTTCCATTTAGAGTAAAAATTTAACTCTATAAACTAATACGCATTGAGTCTTTGTGGTTTGCAACCAAAATGGCTGAAGAAAACACAATTGGTTTTTAAATCAAAACTGCCCACTCTGGTTCTGTGATTATATCAGCAGTAGATCCCAGTAGCTCCTGAGGATTTCAAGAGCAAAACTAGTAATCAAGCATCACTTTCCCAAAAGCAGGAGGAGTGTTCACATCCCAGACAGGGAAACTGCTGACAGCTGAAAGCAGACCATGGCCACAGAAAGGATTCTTTTTCAGCTCTTCCTGGGTGTGTCCCATTTCCAAGTTATTCCAGTCCTTAGAGCAAAGCCTAAGCTCCCTTATTTGTGTGTGTTTATTTCCCTATGCTTTACCCCATGAATTTCATGCAATGAAAAGTAACACAAAATATCAGATAGATGTGAGAAATTATATGGCAGCTTAGACCACCAGATGTGCTGGAGATAGTTGCTGTTATAAGGAGTTTCCATAATCACTTCCTGTGACTTCTAGACCAAATTACCATACTCCTGATGACTTCGAACACTCTACATTTATTTTCTGGCAGTTCTAGAGGTCCAAAGACTGAATAAGTGACAGGACTGGATCCTTCTGGAGGCTGAAGTAGAGACGCTGGTCCCCTACCTCTGCCAGCCTCTGGAAGCTGCCCTACTCCACTCCTTAGCTCAGTCTCCTGTACATCACTCCACCTCTTGACTCCATCAAGATACCTCTTTACAGCCTGGCGGTGGTGACGCCCGCCTTTAATCCCAGCACTCAGGAGGCAGAGCCAGGCGGATCTCTGTGAGTTCGAGGTCAGCCTGGGCTACCAAGTGAGTTCCAGGAAAGGCGCAAAGCTACACAGAGAAACCCTGTCTCGAAAAAAACCAAAAAAAAAAAAAAAAAAAAAAAAAAACCTCTTTACCAATTCTGGTTTCCTGCATACTTTTTATAAAGACCCTTATGATTGCATCCTTCCAGAAAACCCCTAAAATCCTTAACCAGGTCTGGTTTGCAAAATAAGGCAACATATTCACAGACTCGAGGGTGAATGCAGACTTGCTTGATTGGGAACAGGAATAAGCACACCTGAGTTTTCCAAGAGGTTTCTCTTCCACAAACTAGTTTAGACATGACTGGATTAAACCATTTTCCTCTAGTTCCATGAGAATAAGGAGGTGAAATTAAGGCCATATTTTCCATCATTGATGAGTAACCTGTGTTTTTATAATGATAAATCTATGCAAGTAACAAATCACACTTTCCTCTCCAAACACAGATACCAATGTCAGTCTTTTCTTAAGGAAGGATGTAGAAGGCACAGGATGCTTCTGCTGCTGACTTGTACTTAGAAGTATGACCTGGGCAATGGGAGCCACTGAGTCCCCACGTGTACAGTGTACAGATCCTGAGCTGTAACCCTTTCTCAAATAGTATTTCTAAAAATGACAGGTTTATTCTCAGTGACTGACTACACTGTCCTCGTAACTCCTCCAGACAACTTAGAGCATTCCTAGACACTGTAGGTTACTGAAGGCAGCCGTTTTATTTATTCGGGTACATTATCCTGTTGGAAACATTTTAATGTCTGGGCAACACCATTTATTTAGGACTTCTTATCTACAAGTCCTCACATGCAGACAAGTATCATGGAGATATGGAGATTTAAGTGTTCAGTATCTTGCAAAAGACACAAGTCAGTCTATTTTGAACATAACATGACTGTAGCCAGAAGTTTCTCTGGTCCCACCCAGCCCCACGGTCCCACAGCTGCTTATAAAATAATCACTGAGAGGCTTATATTAATTACAAACTGTACGGCCTATGGCTTCAGCTTCTTTCTAGCTAGCTCTTTCATCTTAAATTAACCCATTCCTATTAATCTATATATTGCCACGTGGCCATGGCGTTACTGCTCTGCTGGCCTCTTGTTGCTCCTTGGGTGGTGGCTAACGTCTTTCTCCACTCCACCCTTCTTCATCTCATCTTCAGTTTGAATGTACCACCTAACCTTATCCTGCCCTGCCATAGGTCAACGCAGCTTTGTTTATTATCCAATGGGAGCCACACATATTCACAGCATAAAGAAAGACGTCTCACAGCACATGACCTGCAGTATTACAAGATACTGACAAATAGAACAGAGAGACTCTGAGAAAGGATAGACTTACAGAAAGGTATATTATTTGGATGCAGGGCCTCAATTCTAAGAAATACTTTTAAAAGGGGAATACAACTCTGGCATATAGAAAAGATAGAGCTTTCCATGTTTACTAGAGTGATTAACAAAAAGGAAAAAGAAAAGAAAAAAAATGTTCCTTTGACATTGTCTAGGAATCATCCAGTCCTTTTCATTAACCAGAATAATTATGTCATTCTCTTTTTTTTTTCCTATACCATAATCACATGCTCAGCTTTTGGCTGATCTAAAGTACTATTTTCCTTTTCTTATTCAGATGTTCAAAAAGCCCAGACAAGAAGTTTGGATCTTGAATGAATGTTCCTAGAAAGCCCTGTGTGTTTAAAGCCTACTCTCCAGCCTGTAGCTCTAGATGGCTTAGGGGGTGGTGGAGCATTTAAGAGAAAGTCACTAGGAGCATGAATTTAAAGAGGATTTGAACCCTACTCTCCTCTCTTTTTGTTTCAAAATACTTTGAAATAAGTACCTGCCTCTTGCTTCTGGCCTGATGTCCTGACTTGACACAGACAGAAAGGCAATGATCCTCCCTCCTATGATGGGCTGAAACCTCCACACTACAAGCCAAAATAAATTCTTCCCTTTTATAACCCAATTATCTCAAATATTTGCTATCAGAAAAGAAATCAACCTAAGGAAAGATGAAATTTCTAGCCCTTTTCCTGACCCTTTGCTCACCCTGAACCTCCTGAAGATGGTCCCTCACCACAGTGTGACATCCATGAATACTATTAACAAACAAATGTGCAGCTTGTGCTTAAACGCAAATGCCAACTCTGCCTTTGCAGATGAAAACATCCCAGGGCTCAAACTCACAGTGAATTTCTGAACACAAGATGTGTCACAGGAGGTGACAGAGTGTGATGTCACTCATCTCATCAAAAATGAGTTCTTCCTTGAAGATGCACCTCATATTCGAACAGAATTCTAACTTTGCTATTGGGATTCAATTTTCAAATACTATAGGCTATAGTGGCCTCTCACCCCAAATTCAACTGTTAGAGCATTTAACTGCTTGGTGCTCAGGTGTTTCAGAGAGGCAGCCTGTCCCTATAAAATTGTCCTGTCAAAATAAAACAAATCTAGCTGCATATTTTTGACAATGAAATTATTAAAAATTTCCAGTGAATATGGAGAACTGTGTCCAGTAGAAGCCATACAAGGATGTGAATGTCAGACATCTCTTCTGGTGTACAGTAATGGAATTAGAGACAATTTCAAGAGTATTGGACACAGTTATTTCCAACAAAGATGTTCTTTTTGTCAGCTGTGCCTAAACAAAGGAAAGAAATGTTGGCAGAGAGTTTCAGAGGCTCCTGTCTGTGGTTGGCTGACTGGCACCAGGGTAAAGTAGAAACTTCATGGTAGAAAGACATGGTGAGGAAAAACGGCTAACCTTGTGATTGGTATGCAGCAGGGAGAAAGATAGTGT